>NC_081314.1:0-600000 GCF_026419965.1 Kogia breviceps
CTCCTTGCTCAATCAACTGGACTCACCAGACCCTGTTCATCGCACAAGTATCTATCCGACTAGTAAGCATCTTAAAAGCTAAGTCTTGATATCTCTGTGTAAGTGCATCAAGGGTGTGTAAAGCGGCCTAAAACCAGCAGGGAAAATCAGCTCAGACCCATTCTGAGGATACATTTCCAACACAAAGAAGAAACAAGCAGGGCAAAACAGAGAGAAATTCTTCCAAAATGCGTTCAGGGACTGGCATGCAACCAGGATTGACCACATCTACAGCCCCAGCGGCAGAAGACATAAGGCTGGACACTCTTGGGGCTGAGACGATTGGTGAGGTTGGGAAAGCAAATGCAGACCCTTGAAAGGAATCCTGCGTGCTCCCCATTCCATGGGTCCCAACTCTCCAGGTTCAACGCAATCTTCCGACAGCGAAAGCACTCATTGGAAACCCAGCGGATGCTACACCGTGGGATCGGGAAAGCTTTCTGAAACTCACCTCAGTTTTCCTCTCCTGGTGCTCGTGTTCTCCATTCAGGCCCCCTTACTAACAATCTCCCCACTTGGAGACTCGGCGCCTTTCCATGCCTCTTTCGTACCGTCTGCAATTTGTCCGCAGGATGAACTGCAAGAGGGGGAACCAATGAGAGACTCGCTGGAGGTGTTTGGTCGGGCACATGTCACTCTCATTTCCCATCACGAAGAAGAATTCACCAGCGGTTCAGCCTGCCACCCCGGATCGACAATAGGGCGTGAAGCCATCCAGCCGTGTTGCGTCCCACTCACAAAAAAGCGACTTGGGAAATGGAGCTCAGGGGCACTGCACTTCCCAAACCTGCAGAGTTCTAAACGATAACTATCGCCCCAAAATATATTGAGCGCAGGCTACGAAGAGGCGCTGAACGCAAGGCAGAACTGCAGGAAACGGATGTCAACGGGTACATCGGAATGGCCCCGATAGCACATGAAAAGCGCCAGAACGTGGACAATGATGCGGTTGGCCAAAAAGGGCGTATGCGTTTTTTCCTGAATATATTCAGGAAAAAACGCATACGCCCTTTTTGGCCAACCAAGCAACCTGGGAGAGCAAATCAGCACTACAAAGAAATCTCTCGCCCCCCCCCGGGGGGCAAAAGGGCCAGGCGAAAAAAGTCTAAAAACCAGAAAGGCAGGACAGCCCACGGAGTCAAGGGAGCCTTGTTAAGCTGATGGGCGGGATGTCAATGGCCAACAGCCAATCTTCACAAGTGTATCCTCTTTCCCAAACCATGTAAAACACAGAACCACAGAGCATAGGGCACTTCCACACATGGGCGTTGACCTTGGGAAAATGAAAAAATCAACCAGACACAGGGACCGCAAAGTTGAGGGCTGCTGTCTTGACAAGAACCTCCACTCCGGTACACGTTTCATATCCCAGGAAAGAGCCAAGTGGACAAAGACGAGTGGACAAAGACAAGTGGACAAGTGGACAAGTGGTGCTACGTAGGTCCAATGGAGTGTCACTCAGCCATGAAATCCACGTCATGAGGCTGGTAGCAGCATCCTGAGTGGATTTAGGTACGATCATCCTCAGTGAAATAAGTCCCACAAAAAAAGAAACTTATGATATCACTTATCGAGGGAATGTAAAAATCGCTCCCCATGAACGGAATCCCCAAACAGAACAGAGTCACGCTTTTAGAAAACACACTTATGCCTGCTTCAGGGGAAAGGTGAGGTGCGGTGACGCATAAAACTCGAGTTTGAAATGAGCACAGATACCCTTCCGAAAACCGAATATGGAATGGACACGACCTACTCCTTGCTCAATCAACTGGACTCACCAGACCCTGTTCATCGCACAAGTATCTATCCGACTAGTAAGCATCTTAAAAGCTAAGTCTTGATATCTCTGTGTAAGTGCATCAAGGGTGTGTAAAGCGGCCTAAAACCAGCAGGGAAAATCAGCTCAGACCCATTCTGAGGATACATTTCCAACACAATGAAGAAACAAGCAGGGCAAAACAGAGAGAAATTCTTCCAAAATGCGTTCAGGGACTGGCATGCAACCAGGATTGACCACATCTACAGCCCCAGCGGCAGAAGACATAAGGCTGGACACTCTTGGGGCTGAGACGATTGGTGAGGTTGGGAAAGCAAAAGCAGACCCTTGAAAGGAATCCTGCGTGCTCCCCATTCCATGGGTCCCAACTCTCCAGGTTCAACGCAATCTTCCGACAGCGAAAGCACTCATTGGAAACCCAGCGGATGCTACACCGTGGGATCGGGAAAGCTTTCTGAAACTCACCTCAGTTTTCCTCTCCTGGTGCTCGTGTTCTCCATTCAGGCCCCCTTACTAACAATCTCCCCACTTGGAGACTCGGCGCCTTTCCATGCCTCTTTCGTACCGTCTGCAATTTGTCCGCAGGATGAACTGCAAGAGGGGGAACCAATGAGAGACTCGCTGGAGGTGTTTGGTCGGGCACATGTCACTCTCATTTCCCATCACGAAGAAGAATTCACCAGCGGTTCAGCCTGCCACCGCGGATCGACAATAGGGCGTGAAGCCATCCAGCCGTGTTGCGTCCCACTCACAAAAAAGCGACTTGGGAAATGGAGCTCAGGGGCCCTGCACTTCCCAAACCTGCAGAGTTCTAAACGATAACTATCGCCCCAAAATATATTGAGGGCAGGCTACGAAGAGGCGCTGAACGCAAGGCAGAACTGCAGGAAACGGATGTCAACGGGTACATCGGAATGGCCCCGATAGCACATGAAAAGCGCCAGAACGTGGACAATGATGCGGTTGGCCAAAAAGGGCGTATGCGTTTTTTCCTGAATATATTCAGGAAAAAACGCATACGCCCTTTTTGGCCAACCAAGCAACCTGGGAGAGCAAATCAGCACTACAAAGAAATCACTCGCCCCCCCCCCACCGGGGCAAAAGGGCCAGGCGAAAAAAGTCTAAAAACCAGAAAGGCAGGACAGCCCACGGAGTCAAGGGAGCCTTGTTAAGCTGATGGGCGGGATGTCAATGGCCAACAGCCAATCTTCACAAGTGTATCCTCTTTCCCAAACCATGTCAAACACAGAACCACAGAGCATAGGGCACTTCCACACATGGGCGTTGACCTTGGGAAAATGAAAAAATCAACCAGACACAGGGACCCCAAAGTTGAGGGCTGCTGTCTTGACAAGAACCTCCACTCCGGTACACGTTTCATATCCCAGGAAAGAGCCAAGTGGACAAAGACGAGTGGACAAGTGGACAAAGACAAGTGGACAAGTGGACAAGTGGTGCTACGTAGGTCCAATGGAGTGTCACTCAGCCATGAAATCCACGTCATGAGGCTGGTAGCAGCATCCTGAGTGGATTTAGGTACGATCATCCTCAGTGAAATAAGTCCCACAAAAAAAGAAACTTATGATATCACTTATCGAGGGAATGTAAAAATCGCTCCCCATGAACGGAATCCCCAAACAGAACAGAGTCACGCTTTTAGAAAACACACTTATGCCTGCTTCAGGGGAAAGGTGAGGTGCGGTGACGCATAAAACTCGAGTTTGAAATGAGCACAGATACCCTTCCGAAAACCGAATATGGAATGGACACGACCTACTCCTTGCTCAATCAACTGGACTCACCAGACCCTGTTCATCGCACAAGTATCTATCCGACTAGTAAGCATCTTAAAAGCTAAGTCTTGATATCTCTGTGTAAGTGCATCAAGTGTGTGTAAAGCGGCCTAAAACCAGCAGGGAAAATCAGCTCAGACCCATTCTGAGGATACATTTCCAACACAAAGAAGAAACAAGCAGGGCAAAACAGAGAGAAATTCTTCCAAAATGCGTTCAGGGACTGGCATGCAACCAGGATTGACCACATCTACAGCCCCAGCGGCAGAAGACATAAGGCTGGACACTCTTGGGGCTGAGACGATTGGTGAGGTTGGGAAAGCAAATGCAGACCCTTGAAAGGAATCCTGCGTGCTCCCCATTCCATGGCTCCCAACTCTCCAGGTTCAACGCAATCTTCCGACAGCGAAAGCACTCATTGGAAACCCAGCGGATGCTACACCGTGGGATCGGGAAAGCTTTCTGAAACTCACCTCAGTTTTCCTCTCCTGGTGCTCGTGTTCTCCATTCAGGCCCCCTTACTAACAATCTCCCCACTTGGAGACTCGGCGCCTTTCCATGCCTCTTTCGTACCGTCTGCAATTTGTCCGCAGGATGAACTGCAAGAGGGGGAACCAATGAGAGACTCGCTGGAGGTGTTTGGTCGGGCACATGTCACTCTCATTTCCCATCACGAAGAAGAATTCACCAGCGGTTCAGCCTGCAACCGCGGATCGACAATAGGGCGTGAAGCCATCCAGCCGTGTTGCGTCCCACTCACAAAAAAGCGACTTGGGAAATGGAGCTCAGGGGCACTGCACTTCCCAAACCTGCAGAGTTCTAAACGATAACTATCGCCTCAAAATATATTGAGGTCAGGCTACGAAGAGGCGCTGAACGCAAGGCAGAACTGCAGGAAACGGATGTCAACGGGTACATCGGAATGGCCCCGATAGCACATGAAAAGCGCCAGAACGTGGACAATGATGCGGTTGGCCAAAAAGGGCGTATGCGTTTTTTCCTGAATATATTCAGGAAAAAACGCATACGCCCTTTTTGGCCAACCAAGCAACCTGGGAGAGCAAATCAGCACTAAAAAGAAATCTCTCGCCCCCCCCCGGGGGGCAAAAGGGCCAGGCGAAAAAAGTCTAAAAACCAGAAAGGCAGGACAGCCCACGGAGTCAAGGGAGCCTTGTTAAGCTGATGGGCGGGATGTCAATGGCCAACAGCCAATCTTCACAAGTGTATCCTCTTTCCCAAACCATGTAAAACACAGAACCACAGAGTATAGGGCACTTCCACACATGGGCGTTGACCTTGGGAAAATGAAAAAATCAACCAGACACAGGGACCCCAAAGTTGAGGGCTGCTGTCTTGACAAGAACCTCCACTCCGGTACACGTTTCATATCCCAGGAAAGAGCCAAGTGGACAAAGACGAGTGGACAAGTGGACAAAGACAAGTGGACAAGTGGACAAGTGGTGCTACGTAGGTCCAATGGAGTGTCACTCAGCCATGAAATCCACGTCATGAGGCTGGTAGCAGCATCCTGAGTGGATTTATGTACGATCATCCTCAGTGAAATCAGTCCCACAAAAAAAGAAACTTATGATATCACTTATCGAGGGAATGTAAAAATCGCTCCCCATGAACGGAATCCCCAAACAGAACAGAGTCACGCTTTTAGAAAACACACTTATGCCTGCTTCAGGGGAAAGGTGAGGTGCGGTGACGCATAAAACTCGAGTTTGAAATGAGCACAGATACCCTTCCGAAAACCGAATATGGAATGGACACGACCTACTCCTTGCTCAATCAACTGGACTCACCAGACCCTGTTCATCGCACAAGTATCTATCCGACTAGTAAGCATCTTAAAAGCTAAGTCTTGATATCTCTGTGTAAGTGCATCAAGTGTGTGTAAAGCGGCCTAAAACCAGCAGGGAAAATCAGCTCAGACCCATTCTGAGGATACATTTCCAACACAAAGAAGAAACAAGCAGGGCAAAACAGAGAGAAATTCTTCCAAAATGCGTTCAGGGACTGGCATGCAACCAGGATTGACCACATCTACAGCCCCAGCGGCAGAAGACATAAGGCTGGACACTCTTGGGGCTGAGACGATTGGTGAGGTTGGGAAAGCAAATGCAGACCCTTGAAAGGAATCCTGCGTGCTCCCCATTCCATGGCTCCCAACTCTCCAGGTTCAACGCGATCTTCCGACAGCGAAAGCACTCATTGGAAACCCAGCGGATGCTACACTGTGGGATCGGGAAAGCTTTCTGAAACTCACCTCAGTTTTCCTCTCCTGGTGCTCGTGTTCTCCATTCAGGCCCCCTTACTAACAATCTCCCCACTTGGAGACTCGGCGCCTTTCCATGCCTCTTTCGTACCGTCTGCAATTTGTCCGCAGGATGAACTGCAAGAGGGGGAACCAATGAGAGACTCGCTGGAGGTGTTTGGTCGGGCACATGTCACTCTCATTTCCCATCACGAAGAAGAATTCACCAGCGGTTCAGCCTGCCACCGCGGATCGACAATAGGGCGTGAAGCCATCCAGCCGTGTTGCGTCCCACTCACAAAAAAGCGACTTGGGAAATGGAGCTCAGGGGCACTGCACTTCCCAAACCTGCAGAGTTCTAAACGATAACTATCGCCCCAAAATATATTGAGGTCAGGCTACGAAGAGGCGCTGAACGCAAGGCAGAACTGCAGGAAACGGATGTCAACGGGTACATCGGAATGGCCCCGATAGCACATGAAAAGCGCCAGAACGTGGACAATGATGCGGTTGGCCAAAAAGGGCGTATGCGTTTTTTCCTGAATATATTCAGGAAAAAACGCATACGCCCTTTTTGGCCAACCAAGCAACCTGGGAGAGCAAATCAGCACTACAAAGAAATCTCTCGCCCCCCCCCCCCCCCGGGGCAAAAGGGCCAGGCGAAAAAAGTCTAAAAACCAGAAAGGCAGGACAGCCCACGGTGTCAAGGGAGCCTTGTTAAGCTGATGGGCGGGATGTCAATGGCCAACAGCCAATCTTCACAAGTGTATCCTCTTTCCCAAACCATGTAAAACACAGAACCACAGAGCATAGGGCACTTCCACACATGGGCGTTGACCTTGGGAAAATGAAAAAATCAACCAGACACAGGGACCCCAAAGTTGAGGGCTGCTGTCTTGACAAGAACCTCCACTCCGGTACACGTTTCATATCCCAGGAAAGAGCCAAGTGGACAAAGACGAGTGGACAAGTGGACAAAGACAAGTGGACAAGTGGACAAGTGGTGCTACGTAGGTCCAATGGAGTGTCACTCAGCCATGAAATCCACGTCATGAGGCTGGTAGCAGCATCCTGAGTGGATTTAGGTACGATCATCCTCAGTGAAATAAGTCCCACAAAAAAAGAAACTTATGATATCACTTATCGAGGGAATGTAAAAATCGCTCCCCATGAACGGAATCCCCAAACAGAACAGAGTCACGCTTTTAGAAAACACACTTATGCCTGCTTCAGGGGAAAGGTGAGGTGCGGTGACGCATAAAACTCGAGTTTGAAATGAGCACAGATACCCTTCCGAAAACCGAATATGGAATGGACACGACCTACTCCTTGCTCAATCAACTGGACTCACCAGACCCTGTTCATCGCACAAGTATCTATCCGACTAGTAAGCATCTTAAAAGCTAAGTCTTGATATCTCTGTGTAAGTGCATCAAGGGTGTGTAAAGCGGCCTAAAACCAGCAGGGAAAATCAGCTCAGACCCATTCTGAGGATACATTTCCAACACAATGAAGAAACAAGCAGGGCAAAACAGAGAGAAACTCTTCCAAAATGCGTTCAGGGACTGGCATGCAACCAGGATTGACCACATCTACAGCCCCAGCGGCAGAAGACATAAGGCTGGACACTCTTGGGGCTGAGACGATTGGTGAGGTTGGGAAAGCAAATGCAGACCCTTGAAAGGAATCCTGCGTGCTCCCCATTCCATGGGTCCCAACTCTCCAGGTTCAACGCGATCTTCCGACAGCGAAAGCACTCATTGGAAACCCAGCGGATGCTACACCGTGGGATCGGGAAAGCTTTCTGAAACTCACCTCAGTTTTCCTCTCCTGGTGCTCGTGTTCTCCATTCAGGCCCCCTTACTAACAATCTCCCCACTTGGAGACTCGGCGCCTTTCCATGCCTCTTTCGTACCGTCTGCAATTTGTCCGCAGGATGAACTGCAAGAGGGGGAACCAATGAGAGACTCGCTGGAGGTGTTTGGTCGGGCACATGTCACTCTCATTTCCCATCACGAAGAAGAATTCACCAGCGGTTCAGCCTGCCACCGCGGATCGACAATAGGGCGTGAAGCCATCCAGCCGTGTTGCGTCCCACTCACAAAAAAGCGACTTGGGAAATGGAGCTCAGGGGCCCTGCACTTCCCAAACCTGCAGAGTTCTAAACGATAACTATCGCCCCAAAATATATTGAGGGCAGGCTACGAAGAGGCGCTGAACGCAAGGCAGAACTGCAGGAAACGGATGTCAACGGGTACATCGGAATGGCCCCGATAGCACATGAAAAGCGCCAGAACGTGGACAATGATGCGGTTGGCTAAAAAGGGCGTATGCGTTTTTTCCTGAATATATTCAGGAAAAAACGCATACGCCCTTTTTGGCCAACCAAGCAACCTGGGAGAGCAAATCAGCACTACAAAGAAATCTCTCGCCCCCCCCCGGGGCAAAAGGGCCAGGCGAAAAAAGTCTAAAAACCAGAAAGGCAGGACAGCCCACGGAGTCAAGGGAGCCTTGTTAAGCTGATGGGCGGGATGTCAATGGCCAACAGCCAATCTTCACAAGTGTATCCTCTTTCCCAAACCATGTAAAACACAGAACCACAGAGCATAGGGCACTTCCACACATGGGCGTTGACCTTGGGAAAATGAAAAAATCAACCAGACACAGGGACCGCAAAGTTGAGGGCTGCTGTCTTGACAAGAACCTCCACTCCGGTACACGTTTCATATCCCAGGAAAGAGCCAAGTGGACAAAGACGAGTGGACAAGTGGACAAAGACAAGTGGACAAGTGGACAAGTGGTGCTACGTAGGTCCAATGGAGTGTCACTCAGCCATGAAATCCACGTCATGAGGCTGGTAGCAGCATCCTGAGTGGATTTAGGTACGATCATCCTCAGTGAAATAAGTCCCACAAAAAAAGAAACTTATGATATCACTTATCGAGGGAATGTAAAAATCGCTCCCCATGAACGGAATCCCCAAACAGAACAGAGTCACGCTTTTAGAAAACACACTTATGCCTGCTTCAGGGGAAAGGTGAGGTGCGGTGACGCATAAAACTCGAGTTTGAAATGAGCACAGATACCCTTCCGAAAACCGAATATGGAATGGACACGACCTACTCCTTGCTCAATCAACTGGACTCACCAGACCCTGTTCATCGCACAAGTATCTATCCGACTAGTAAGCATCTTAAAAGCTAAGTCTTGATATCTCTGTGTAAGTGCATCAAGTGTGTGTAAAGCGGCCTAAAACCAGCAGGGAAAATCAGCTCAGACCCATTCTGAGGATACATTTCCAACACAAAGAAGAAACAAGCAGGGCAAAACAGAGAGAAATTCTTCCAAAATGCGTTCAGGGACTGGCATGCAACCAGGATTGACCACATCTACAGCCCCAGCGGCAGAAGACATAAGGCTGGACACTCTTGGGGCTGAGACGATTGGTGAGGTTGGGAAAGCAAATGCAGACCCTTGAAAGGAATCCTGCGTGCTCCCCATTCCATGGCTCCCAACTCTCCAGGTTCAACGCAATCTTCCGACAGCGAAAGCACTCATTGGAAACCCAGCGGATGCTACACCGTGGGATCGGGAAAGCTTTCTGAAACTCACCTCAGTTTTCCTCTCCTGGTGCTCGTGTTCTCCATTCAGGCCCCTTTACTAACAATCTCCCCACTTGGAGACTCGGCGCCTTTCCATGCCTCTTTCGTACCGTCTGCAATTTGTCCGCAGGATGAACTGCAAGAGGGGGAACCAATGAGAGACTCGCTGGAGGTGTTTGGTCGGGCACATGTCACTCTCATTTCCCATCACGAAGAAGAATTCACCAGCGGTTCAGCCTGCCACCGCGGATCGACAATAGGGCGTGAAGCCATCCAGCCGTGTTGCGTCCCACTCACAAAAAAGCGACTTGGGAAATGGAGCTCAGGGGCCCTGCACTTCCCAAACCTGCAGAGTTCTAAACGATAACTATCGCCCCAAAATATATTGAGGGCAGGCTACGAAGAGGCGCTGAACGCAAGGCAGAACTGCAGGAAACGGATGTCAACGGGTACATCGGAATGGCCCCGATAGCACATGAAAAGCGCCAGAACGTGGACAATGATGCGGTTGGCCAAAAAGGGCGTATGCGTTTTTTCCTGAATATATTCAGGAAAAAACGCATACGCCCTTTTTGGCCAACCAAGCAACCTGGGAGAGCAAATCAGCACTACAAAGAAATCTCTCGCCCCCCCCCCCCGGGGCAAAAGGGCCAGGCGAAAAAAGTCTAAAAACCAGAAAGGCAGGACAGCCCACGGAGTCAAGGGAGCCTTGTTAAGCTGATGGGCGGGATGTCAATGGCCAACAGCCAATCTTCACAAGTGTATCCTCTTTCCCAAACCATGTAAAACACAGAACCACAGAGCATAGGGCACTTCCACACATGGGCGTTGACCTTGGGAAAATGAAAAAATCAACCAGACACAGGGACCCCAAAGTTGAGGGCTGCTGTCTTGACAAGAACCTCCACTCCGGTACACGTTTCATATCCCAGGAAAGAGCCAAGTGGACAAAGACGAGTGGACAAGTGGACAAAGACAAGTGGACAAGTGGACAAGTGGTGCTACGTAGGTCCAATGGAGTGTCACTCAGCCATGAAATCCACGTCATGAGGCTGGTAGCAGCATCCTGAGTGGATTTAGGTACGATCATCCTCAGTGAAATAAGTCCCACAAAAAAAGAAACTTATGATATCACTTATCGAGGGAATGTAAAAATCGCTCCCCATGAACGGAATCCCCAAACAGAACAGAGTCACGCTTTTAGAAAACACACTTATGCCTGCTTCAGGGGAAAGGTGAGGTGCGGTGACGCATAAAACTCGAGTTTGAAATGAGCACAGATACCCTTCCGAAAACCGAATATGGAATGGACACGACCTACTCCTTGCTCAATCAACTGGACTCACCAGACCCTGTTCATCGCACAAGTATCTATCCGACTAGTAAGCATCTTAAAAGCTAAGTCTTGATATCTCTGTGTAAGTGCATCAAGGGTGTGTAAAGCGGCCTAAAACCAGCAGGGAAAATCAGCTCAGACCCATTCTGAGGATACATTTCCAACACAAAGAAGAAACAAGCAGGGCAAAACAGAGAGAAATTCTTCCAAAATGCGTTCAGGGACTGGCATGCAACCAGGATTGACCACATCTACAGCCCCAGCGGCAGAAGACATAAGGCTGGACACTCTTGGGGCTGAGACGATTGGTGAGGTTGGGAAAGCAAATGCAGACCCTTGAAAGGAATCCTGCGTGCTCCCCATTCCATGGCTCCCAACTCTCCAGGTTCAACGCAATCTTCCGACAGCGAAAGCACTCATTGGAAACCCAGCGGATGCTACACCGTGGGATCGGGAAAGCTTTCTGAAACTCACCTCAGTTTTCCTCTCCTGGTGCTCGTGTTCTCCATTCAGGCCCCCTTACTAACAATCTCCCCACTTGGAGACTCGGCGCCTTTCCATGCCTCTTTCGTACCGTCTGCAATTTGTCCGCAGGATGAACTGCAAGAGGGGGAACCAATGAGAGACTCGCTGGAGGTGTTTGGTCGGGCACATGTCACTCTCATTTCCCATCACGAAGAAGAATTCACCAGCGGTTCAGCCTGCAACCGCGGATCGACAATAGGGCGTGAAGCCATCCAGCCGTGTTGCGTCCCACTCACAAAAAAGCGACTTGGGAAATGGAGCTCAGGGGCCCTGCACTTCCCAAACCTGCAGAGTTCTAAACGATAACTATCGCCCCAAAATATATTGAGGGCAGGCTACGAAGAGGCGCTGAACGCAAGGCAGAACTGCAGGAAACGGATGTCAACGGGTACATCGGAATGGCCCCGATAGCACATGAAAAGCGCCAGAACGTGGACAATGATGCGGTTGGCCAAAAAGGGCGTATGCGTTTTTTCCTGAATATATTCAGGAAAAAACGCATACGCCCTTTTTGGCCAACCAAGCAACCTGGGAGAGCAAATCAGCACTACAAAGAAATCTCTCGCCCCCCCCCCCCGGGGCAAAAGGGCCAGGCGAAAAAAGTCTAAAAACCAGAAAGGCAGGACAGCCCACGGAGTCAAGGGAGCCTTGTTAAGCTGATGGGCGGGATGTCAATGGCCAACAGCCAATCTTCACAAGTGTATCCTCTTTCCCAAACCATGTAAAACACAGAACCACAGAGCATAGGGCACTTCCACACATGGGCGTTGACCTTGGGAAAATGAAAAAATCAACCAGACACAGGGACCCCAAAGTTGAGGGCTGCTGTCTTGACAAGAACCTCCACTCCGGTACACGTTTCATATCCCAGGAAAGAGCCAAGTGGACAAAGACGAGTGGACAAGTGGACAAAGACAAGTGGACAAGTGGACAAGTGGTGCTACGTAGGTCCAATGGAGTGTCACTCAGCCATGAAATCCACGTCATGAGGCTGGTAGCAGCATCCTGAGTGGATTTAGGTACGATCATCCTCAGTGAAATAAGTCCCACAAAAAAAGAAACTTATGATATCACTTATCGAGGGAATGTAAAAATCGCTCCCCATGAACGGAATCCCCAAACAGAACAGAGTCACGCTTTTAGAAAACACACTTATGCCTGCTTCAGGGGAAAGGTGAGGTGCGGTGACGCATAAAACTCGAGTTTGAAATGAGCACAGATACCCTTCCGAAAACCGAATATGGAATGGACACGACCTACTCCTTGCTCAATCAACTGGACTCACCAGACCCTGTTCATCGCACAAGTATCTATCCGACTAGTAAGCATCTTAAAAGCTAAGTCTTGATATCTCTGTGTAAGTGCATCAAGTGTGTGTAAAGCGGCCTAAAACCAGCAGGGAAAATCAGCTCAGACCCATTCTGAGGATACATTTCCAACACAAAGAAGAAACAAGCAGGGCAAAACAGAGAGAAATTCTTCCAAAATGCGTTCAGGGACTGGCATGCAACCAGGATTGACCACATCTACAGCCCCAGCGGCAGAAGACATAAGGCTGGACACTCTTGGGGCTGAGACGATTGGTGAGGTTGGGAAAGCAAATGCAGACCCTTGAAAGGAATCCTGCGTGCTCCCCATTCCATGGCTCCCAACTCTCCAGGTTCAACGCAATCTTCCGACAGCGAAAGCACTCATTGGAAACCCAGCGGATGCTACACCGTGGGATCGGGAAAGCTTTCTGAAACTCACCTCAGTTTTCCTCTCCTGGTGCTCGTGTTCTCCATTCAGGCCCCCTTACTAACAATCTCCCCACTTGGAGACTCGGCGCCTTTCCATGCCTCTTTCGTACCGTCTGCAATTTGTCCGCAGGATGAACTGCAAGAGGGGGAACCAATGAGAGACTCGCTGGAGGTGTTTGGTCGGGCACATGTCACTCTCATTTCCCATCACGAAGAAGAATTCACCAGCGGTTCAGCCTGCAACCGCGGATCGACAATAGGGCGTGAAGCCATCCAGCCGTGTTGCGTCCCACTCACAAAAAAGCGACTTGGGAAATGGAGCTCAGGGGCACTGCACTTCCCAAACCTGCAGAGTTCTAAACGATAACTATCGCCCCAAAATATATTGAGGGCAGGCTACGAAGAGGCGCTGAACGCAAGGCAGAACTGCAGGAAACGGATGTCAACGGGTACATCGGAATGGCCCCGATAGCACATGATAAGCGCCAGAACGTGGACAATGATGCGGTTGGCCAAAAAGGGCGTATGCGTTTTTTCCTGAATATATTCAGGAAAAAACGCATACGCCCTTTTTGGCCAACCAAGCAACCTGGGAGAGCAAATCAGCACTACAAAGAAATCTCTCGCCCACCCCCACCGGGGCAAAAGGGCCAGGCGAAAAAAGTCTAAAAACCAGAAAGGCAGGACAGCCCACGGAGTCAAGGGAGCCTTGTTAAGCTGATGGGCGGGATGTCAATGGCCAACAGCCAATCTTCACAAGTGTATCCTCTTTCCCAAACCATGTAAAACACAGAACCACAGAGCATAGGGCACTTCCACACATGGGCGTTGACCTTGGGAAAATGAAAAAATCAACCAGACACAGGGACCCCAAAGTTGAGGGCTGCTGTCTTGACAAGAACCTCCACTCCGGTACACGTTTCATATCCCAGGAAAGAGCCAAGTGGACAAAGACGAGTGGACAAGTGGACAAAGACAAGTGGACAAGTGGACAAGTGGACAAGTGGTGCTACGTAGGTCCAATGGAGTGTCACTCAGCCATGAAATCCACGTCATGAGGCTGGTAGCAGCATCCTGAGTGGATTTAGGTACGATCATCCTCAGTGAAATAAGTCCCACAAAAAAAGAAACTTATGATATCACTTATCGAGGGAATGTAAAAATCGCTCCCCATGAACGGAATCCCCAAACAGAACAGAGTCACGCTTTTAGAAAACACACTTATGCCTGCTTCAGGGGAAAGGTGAGGTGCGGTGACGCATAAAACTCGAGTTTGAAATGAGCACAGATACCCTTCCGAAAACCGAATATGGAATGGACACGACCTACTCCTTGCTCAATCAACTGGACTCACCAGACCCTGTTCATCGCACAAGTATCTATCCGACTAGTAAGCATCTTAAAAGCTAAGTCTTGATATCTCTGTGTAAGTGCATCAAGTGTGTGTAAAGCGGCCTAAAACCAGCAGGGAAAATCAGCTCAGACCCATTCTGAGGATACATTTCCAACACAAAGAAGAAACAAGCAGGGCAAAACAGAGAGAAATTCTTCCAAAATGCGTTCAGGGACTGGCATGCAACCAGGATTGACCACATCTACAGCCCCAGCGGCAGAAGACATAAGGCTGGACACTCTTGGGGCTGAGACGATTGGTGAGGTTGGGAAAGCAAATGCAGACCCTTGAAAGGAATCCTGCGTGCTCCCCATTCCATGGCTCCCAACTCTCCAGGTTCAACGCAATCTTCCGACAGCGAAAGCACTCATTGGAAACCCAGCGGATGCTACACCGTGGGATCGGGAAAGCTTTCTGAAACTCACCTCAGTTTTCCTCTCCTGGTGCTCGTGTTCTCCATTCAGGCCCCTTTACTAACAATCTCCCCACTTGGAGACTCGGCGCCTTTCCATGCCTCTTTCGTACCGTCTGCAATTTGTCCGCAGGATGAACTGCAAGAGGGGGAACCAATGAGAGACTCGCTGGAGGTGTTTGGTCGGGCACATGTCACTCTCATTTCCCATCACGAAGAAGAATTCACCAGCGGTTCAGCCTGCCACCGCGGATCGACAATAGGGCGTGAAGCCATCCAGCCGTGTTGCGTCCCACTCACAAAAAAGCGACTTGGGAAATGGAGCTCAGGGGCCCTGCACTTCCCAAACCTGCAGAGTTCTAAACGATAACTATCGCCCCAAAATATATTGAGGGCAGGCTACGAAGAGGCGCTGAACGCAAGGCAGAACTGCAGGAAACGGATGTCAACGGGTACATCGGAATGGCCCCGATAGCACATGAAAAGCGCCAGAACGTGGACAATGATGCGGTTGGCCAAAAGGGCGTATGCGGTTTTTTCCTGAATATATTCAGGAAAAAACGCATACGCCCTTTTTGGCCAACCAAGCAACCCTGGGAGAGCAAATCAGCACTACAAAGAAATCTCTCGCCCCCCCCCCCGGGCAAAAGGGCCAGGCGAAAAAAGTCTAAAACCAGAAAGGCAGGACAGCCCACGGAAGTCAAGGGAGCCTTGTTAAGCTGATGGGCGGGATGTCAATGGCCAACAGCCAATCTTCACAAGTGTATCCTCTTTCCCAAACCATGTAAAACACAGAACCACAGAGCATAGGGCACTTCCACACATGGGCGTTGACCTTGGAAAAATGAAAAAATCAACCAGACACAGGGACCCCAAAGTTGAGGGCTGCTGTCTTGGACAAGAACCTCCACTCCGGTACACGTTTCATATCCCAGGAAAGAGCCAAGTGGACAAAGACGAGTGGACAAGTGGGACAAAGACAAGTGGACAAGTGGACAAGTGGTGCTACGTAGGTCCAATGGAGTGTCACTCAGCCATGAAATCCACGTCATGAGGCTGGTAGACAGCATCCTGAGTGGATTTAGGTACGATCATCCTCAGTGAAATAAGTCCCCACAAAAAAAGAAACTTATGATATCACTTATCGAGGGAATGTAAAAAATCGCTCCCCATGAACGGAATCCCCAAACAGAACAGAGTCACGCTTTTAGAAAACACACTTATGCCTGCTTCAGGGGAAAGGTGAGGTGCGGTGACGCATAAAACTCGAGTTTGAAATGAGCACAGATACCCTTCCGAAAACCGAATATGGAATGGACACGACCTACTCCTTGCTCAATCAACTGGATCACCAGACCCTGTTCATCGCACAAGTATCTATCCGACTAGTAAGCATCTTAAAAGCTAAGTCTTGATATCTCTGTGTAAGTGCATCAAGTGTGTGTAAAGCGGCCTAAAACCAGCAGGGAAAATCAGCTCTGACCCATTCTGAGGATACATTTCCAACACAAAGAAGAAACAAGCAGGGCAAAACAGAGAGAAATTCTTCCAAAATGCGTTCAGGGACTGGCATGCAACCAGGATTGACCACATCTACAGCCCCAGCGGCAGAAGACATAAGGCTGGACACTCTTGGGGCTGAGACGATTGGTGAGGTTGGGAAAGCCAAATGCAGACCCTTGAAAGGAATCCTGCGTGTCTCCCATTCCATGGCTCCAACTCTCCAGGTTCAACGCAATCTTCCGACAGCGAAAGCACTCATTGGAAACCCAGCGGATGCTACACTGTGGGATCGGGAAAGCTTTCTGAAACTCACCTCAGTTTTCCTCTCCTGGTGCTCGTGTTCTCCATTCAGGCCCCCTTACTAACAATCTCCCCACTTGGAGACTCGGCGCCTTTCCATGCCTCTTTCGTACCGTCTGCAATTTGTCCGCAGGATGAACTGCAAGAGGGGGAACCAATGAGAGACTCGCTGGAGGTGTTTGTCGGGCACATGTCACTCTCATTTCCCATCACGAAGAAGAATTCACCAGCGGTTCAGCCTGCCACCGCGGATCGACAATAGGGCGTGAAGCCATCCAGCCGTGCTGCGTCCCACTCACAAAAAAGCGACTTGGGAAATGGAGCTCAGGGGCACTGCACTTCCCAAACCTGCAGAGTTCTAAACGATAACTATCGCCCAAAATATATTGAGGTCAGGCTACGAAGAGGCGCTGAACGCAAGGCAGAACTGCAGGAAACGGATGTCAACGGGTACATCGGAATGGCCGCCGATAGCACATGAAAAGCGCCAGAACGTGGACAATGATGCGGTTGGCCAAACAAGGGCGTATGCGTTTTTTTCCTGAATATATTCAGGAAAAAAACGCATACGCCCTTTTTGGCCAACCAAGCAACCTGGGAGAGCAAATCAGCACTACAAAGAAATCTCTCGCCCCCCCCCCCCCCGGGGCAAAAGGGCCAGGCGAAAAAAGTCTAAAAACCAGAAAGGCAGGACAGCCCACGGTGTCAAGGGAGCCTTGTTAAGCTGATGGGCGGGATGTCAATGGCCAACAGCCAATCTTCACAAGTGTATCCTCTTTCCCAAACCATGTAAAACACAGAACCACAGAGCATAGGGCACTTCCAACACATGGGCGTTGACCTTGGGAAAATGAAAAAATCAAACCAGACACAGGACCCCAAAGTTGAGGGCTGCTGTCTTGACAAGAACCTCCACTCCGGTACACGTTTCATATCCCAGGAAAGAGCCAAGTGGACAAAGACGAGTGGACAAGTGGACAAAGACAAGTGGACAAGTGACAAGTGGTGCTACGTAGGTCCAATGGAGTGTCACTCAGCCATGAAATCCACGTCATGAGGCTGGTAGCAGCATCCTGAGTGGATTTAGGTACGATCATCCTCAGTGAAATAAGTCCACAAAAAAAGAAACTTATGATATCACTTATCGAGGAATGTAAAAATCGCTCCCCATGACGGAATCCCCAAACAGAACAGAGTCACGCTTTTAGAAAACACACTTATGCCTGCTTCAGGGGAAAGGTGAGGTGCGGTGACGCATAAAACTCGAGTTTGAAATGAGCACAGATACCCTTCCGAAAACCGAATATGGAATGGACACGACCTACTCCTTGCTCAATCAACTGGACTCACCAGACCCTGTTCATCGCACAAGTATCTATCCGACTAGTAAGCATCTTAAAAGCTAAGTCTTGATATCTCTGTGTAAGTGCATCAAGGGTGTGTAAAGCGGCCTAAAACCAGCAGGGAAAATCAGCTCAGACCCATTCTGAGGATACATTTCCAACACAAAGAAGAAACAAGCAGGGCAAAACAGAGAGAAATTCTTCCAAAATGCGTTCAGGGACTGGCATGCAACCAGGATTGACCACATCTACAGCCCCAGCGGCAGAAGACATAAGGCTGGACACTCTTGGGGCTGAGACGATTGGTGAGGTTGGGAAAGCAAATGCAGACCCTTGAAAGGAATCCTGCGTGCTCCCCATTCCATGGCTCCCAACTCTCCAGGTTCAACGCAATCTTCCGACAGCGAAAGCACTCATTGGAAACCCAGCGGATGCTACACTGTGGGATCGGGAAAGCTTTCTGAAACTCACCTCAGTTTTCCTCTCCTGGTGCTCGTGTTCTCCATTCAGGCCCCCTTACTAACAATCTCCCCACTTGGAGACTCGGCGCCTTTCCATGCCTCTTTCGTACCGTCTGCAATTTGTCCGCAGGATGAACTGCAAGAGGGGGAACCAATGAGAGACTCGCTGGAGGTGTTTGGTCGGGCACATGTCACTCTCATTTCCCATCACGAAGAAGAATTCACCAGCGGTTCAGCCTGCCACCGCGGATCGACAATAGGGCGTGAAGCCATCCAGCCGTGTTGCGTCCCACTCACAAAAAAGCGACTTGGGAAATGGAGCTCAGGGGCACTGCACTTCCCAAACCTGCAGAGTTCTAAACGATAACTATCGCCCCAAAATATATTGAGGTCAGGCTACGAAGAGGCGCTGAACGCAAGGCAGAACTGCAGGAAACGGATGTCAACGGGTACATCGGAATGGCCCCGATAGCACATGAAAAGCGCCAGAACGTGGACAATGATGCGGTTGGCCAAAAAGGGCGTATGCGTTTTTTCCTGAATATATTCAGGAAAAAACGCATACGCCCTTTTTGGCCAACCAAGCAACCTGGGAGAGCAAATCAGCACTACAAAGAAATCTCTCGCCCCCCCCCCCCCCGGGGCAAAAGGGCCAGGCGAAAAAAGTCTAAAAACCAGAAAGGCAGGACAGCCCACGGTGTCAAGGGAGCCTTGTTAAGCTGATGGGCGGGATGTCAATGGCCAACAGCCAATCTTCACAAGTGTATCCTCTTTCCCAAACCATGTAAAACACAGAACCACAGAGCATAGGGCACTTCCACACATGGGCGTTGACCTTGGGAAAATGAAAAAATCAACCAGACACAGGGACCCCAAAGTTGAGGGCTGCTGTCTTGACAAGAACCTCCACTCCGGTACACGTTTCATATCCCAGGAAAGAGCCAAGTGGACAAAGACGAGTGGACAAGTGGACAAAGACAAGTGGACAAGTGGACAAGTGGTGCTACGTAGGTCCAATGGAGTGTCACTCAGCCATGAAATCCACGTCATGAGGCTGGTAGCAGCATCCTGAGTGGATTTAGGTACGATCATCCTCAGTGAAATAAGTCCCACAAAAAAAGAAACTTATGATATCACTTATCGAGGGAATGTAAAAATCGCTCCCCATGAACGGAATCCCCAAACAGAACAGAGTCACGCTTTTAGAAAACACACTTATGCCTGCTTCAGGGGAAAGGTGAGGTGCGGTGACGCATAAAACTCGAGTTTGAAATGAGCACAGATACCCTTCCGAAAACCGAATATGGAATGGACACGACCTACTCCTTGCTCAATCAACTGGACTCACCAGACCCTGTTCATCGCACAAGTATCTATCCGACTAGTAAGCATCTTAAAAGCTAAGTCTTGATATCTCTGTGTAAGTGCATCAAGGGTGTGTAAAGCGGCCTAAAACCAGCAGGGAAAATCAGCTCAGACCCATTCTGAGGATACATTTCCAACACAATGAAGAAACAAGCAGGGCAAAACAGAGAGAAATTCTTCCAAAATGCGTTCAGGGACTGGCATGCAACCAGGATTGACCACATCTACAGCCCCAGCGGCAGAAGACATAAGGCTGGACACTCTTGGGGCTGAGACGATTGGTGAGGTTGGGAAAGCAAATGCAGACCCTTGAAAGGAATCCTGCGTGCTCCCCATTCCATGGGTCCCAACTCTCCAGGTTCAACGCAATCTTCCGACAGCGAAAGCACTCATTGGAAACCCAGCGGATGCTACACCGTGGGATCGGGAAAGCTTTCTGAAACTCACCTCAGTTTTCCTCTCCTGGTGCTCGTGTTCTCCATTCAGGCCCCCTTACTAACAATCTCCCCACTTGGAGACTCGGCGCCTTTCCATGCCTCTTTCGTACCGTCTGCAATTTGTCCGCAGGATGAACTGCAAGAGGGGGAACCAATGAGAGACTCGCTGGAGGTGTTTGGTCGGGCACATGTCACTCTCATTTCCCATCACGAAGAAGAATTCACCAGCGGTTCAGCCTGCCACCGCGGATCGACAATAGGGCGTGAAGCCATCCAGCCGTGTTGCGTCCCACTCACAAAAAAGCGACTTGGGAAATGGAGCTCAGGGGCCCTGCACTTCCCAAACCTGCAGAGTTCTAAACGATAACTATCGCCCCAAAATATATTGAGGGCAGGCTACGAAGAGGCGCTGAACGCAAGGCAGAACTGCAGGAAACGGATGTCAACGGGTACATCGGAATGGCCCCGATAGCACATGAAAAGCGCCAGAACGTGGACAATGATGCGGTTGGCCAAAAAGGGCGTATGCGTTTTTTCCTGAATATATTCAGGAAAAAACGCATACGCCCTTTTTGGCCAACCAAGCAACCTGGGAGAGCAAATCAGCACTACAAAGAAATCACTCGCCCCCCCCCCACCGGGGCAAAAGGGCCAGGCGAAAAAAGTCTAAAAACCAGAAAGGCAGGACAGCCCACGGAGTCAAGGGAGCCTTGTTAAGCTGATGGGCGGGATGTCAATGGCCAACAGCCAATCTTCACAAGTGTATCCTCTTTCCCAAACCATGGAAAACACAGAACCACAGAGCATAGGGCACTTCCACACATGGGCGTTGACCTTGGGAAAATGAAAAAATCAACCAGACACAGGGACCCCAAAGTTGAGGGCTGCTGTCTTGACAAGAACCTCCACTCCGGTACACGTTTCATATCCCAGGAAAGAGCCAAGTGGACAAAGACGAGTGGACAAGTGGACAAAGACAAGTGGACAAGTGGACAAGTGGTGCTACGTAGGTCCAATGGAGTGTCACTCAGCCATGAAATCCACGTCATGAGGCTGGTAGCAGCATCCTGAGTGGATTTAGGTACGATCATCCTCAGTGAAATAAGTCCCACAAAAAAAGAAACTTATGATATCACTTATCGAGGGAATGTAAAAATCGCTCCCCATGAACGGAATCCCCAAACAGAACAGAGTCACGCTTTTAGAAAACACACTTATGCCTGCTTCAGGGGAAAGGTGAGGTGCGGTGACGCATAAAACTCGAGTTTGAAATGAGCACAGATACCCTTCCGAAAACCGAATATGGAATGGACACGACCTACTCCTTGCTCAATCAACTGGACTCACCAGACCCTGTTCATCGCACAAGTATCTATCCGACTAGTAAGCATCTTAAAAGCTAAGTCTTGATATCTCTGTGTAAGTGCATCAAGTGTGTGTAAAGCGGCCTAAAACCAGCAGGGAAAATCAGCTCAGACCCATTCTGAGGATACATTTCCAACACAAAGAAGAAACAAGCAGGGCAAAACAGAGAGAAATTCTTCCAAAATGCGTTCAGGGACTGGCATGCAACCAGGATTGACCACATCTACAGCCCCAGCGGCAGAAGACATAAGGCTGGACACTCTTGGGGCTGAGACGATTGGTGAGGTTGGGAAAGCAAATGCAGACCCTTGAAAGGAATCCTGCGTGCTCCCCATTCCATGGCTCCCAACTCTCCAGGTTCAACGCAATCTTCCGACAGCGAAAGCACTCATTGGAAACCCAGCGGATGCTACACCGTGGGATCGGGAAAGCTTTCTGAAACTCACCTCAGTTTTCCTCTCCTGGTGCTCGTGTTCTCCATTCAGGCCCCTTTACTAACAATCTCCCCACTTGGAGACTCGGCGCCTTTCCATGCCTCTTTCGTACCGTCTGCAATTTGTCCGCAGGATGAACTGCAAGAGGGGGAACCAATGAGAGACTCGCTGGAGGTGTTTGGTCGGGCACATGTCACTCTCATTTCCCATCACGAAGAAGAATTCACCAGCGGTTCAGCCTGCCACCGCGGATCGACAATAGGGCGTGAAGCCATCCAGCCGTGTTGCGTCCCACTCACAAAAAAGCGACTTGGGAAATGGAGCTCAGGGGCCCTGCACTTCCCAAACCTGCAGAGTTCTAAACGATAACTATCGCCCCAAAATATATTGAGGGCAGGCTACGAAGAGGCGCTGAACGCAAGGCAGAACTGCAGGAAACGGATGTCAACGGGTACATCGGAATGGCCCCGATAGCACATGAAAAGCGCCAGAACGTGGACAATGATGCGGTTGGCCAAAAAGGGCGTATGCGTTTTTTCCTGAATATATTCAGGAAAAAACGCATACGCCCTTTTTGGCCAACCAAGCAACCTGGGAGAGCAAATCAGCACTACAAAGAAATCTCTCGCCCCCCCCCCCCCGGGGCAAAAGGGCCAGGCGAAAAAAGTCTAAAAACCAGAAAGGCAGGACAGCCCACGGAGTCAAGGGAGCCTTGTTAAGCTGATGGGCGGGATGTCAATGGCCAACAGCCAATCTTCACAAGTGTATCCTCTTTCCCAAACCATGTAAAACACAGAACCACAGAGCATAGGGCACTTCCACACATGGGCGTTGACCTTGGGAAAATGAAAAAATCAACCAGACACAGGGACCCCAAAGTTGAGGGCTGCTGTCTTGACAAGAACCTCCACTCCGGTACACGTTTCATATCCCAGGAAAGAGCCAAGTGGACAAAGACGAGTGGACAAGTGGACAAAGACAAGTGGACAAGTGGACAAGTGGTGCTACGTAGGTCCAATGGAGTGTCACTCAGCCATGAAATCCACGTCATGAGGCTGGTAGCAGCATCCTGAGTGGATTTAGGTACGATCATCCTCAGTGAAATAAGTCCCACAAAAAAAGAAACTTATGATATCACTTATCGAGGGAATGTAAAAATCGCTCCCCATGAACGGAATCCCCAAACAGAACAGAGTCACGCTTTTAGAAAACACACTTATGCCTGCTTCAGGGGAAAGGTGAGGTGCGGTGACGCATAAAACTCGAGTTTGAAATGAGCACAGATACCCTTCCGAAAACCGAATATGGAATGGACACGACCTACTCCTTGCTCAATCAACTGGACTCACCAGACCCTGTTCATCGCACAAGTATCTATCCGACTAGTAAGCATCTTAAAAGCTAAGTCTTGATATCTCTGTGTAAGTGCATCAAGGGTGTGTAAAGCGGCCTAAAACCAGCAGGGAAAATCAGCTCAGACCCATTCTGAGGATACATTTCCAACACAAAGAAGAAACAAGCAGGGCAAAACAGAGAGAAATTCTTCCAAAATGCGTTCAGGGACTGGCATGCAACCAGGATTGACCACATCTACAGCCCCAGCGGCAGAAGACATAAGGCTGGACACTCTTGGGGCTGAGACGATTGGTGAGGTTGGGAAAGCAAATGCAGACCCTTGAAAGGAATCCTGCGTGCTCCCCATTCCATGGCTCCCAACTCTCCAGGTTCAACGCAATCTTCCGACAGCGAAAGCACTCATTGGAAACCCAGCGGATGCTACACCGTGGGATCGGGAAAGCTTTCTGAAACTCACCTCAGTTTTCCTCTCCTGGTGCTCGTGTTCTCCATTCAGGCCCCCTTACTAACAATCTCCCCACTTGGAGACTCGGCGCCTTTCCATGCCTCTTTCGTACCGTCTGCAATTTGTCCGCAGGATGAACTGCAAGAGGGGGAACCAATGAGAGACTCGCTGGAGGTGTTTGGTCGGGCACATGTCACTCTCATTTCCCATCACGAAGAAGAATTCACCAGCGGTTCAGCCTGCAACCGCGGATCGACAATAGGGCGTGAAGCCATCCAGCCGTGTTGCGTCCCACTCACAAAAAAGCGACTTGGGAAATGGAGCTCAGGGGCCCTGCACTTCCCAAACCTGCAGAGTTCTAAACGATAACTATCGCCCCAAAATATATTGAGGGCAGGCTACGAAGAGGCGCTGAACGCAAGGCAGAACTGCAGGAAACGGATGTCAACGGGTACATCGGAATGGCCCCGATAGCACATGAAAAGCGCCAGAACGTGGACAATGATGCGGTTGGCCAAAAAGGGCGTATGCGTTTTTTCCTGAATATATTCAGGAAAAAACGCATACGCCCTTTTTGGCCAACCAAGCAACCTGGGAGAGCAAATCAGCACTACAAAGAAATCTCTCGCCCCCCCCCCCCGGGGCAAAAGGGCCAGGCGAAAAAAGTCTAAAAACCAGAAAGGCAGGACAGCCCACGGAGTCAAGGGAGCCTTGTTAAGCTGATGGGCGGGATGTCAATGGCCAACAGCCAATCTTCACAAGTGTATCCTCTTTCCCAAACCATGTAAAACACAGAACCACAGAGCATAGGGCACTTCCACACATGGGCGTTGACCTTGGGAAAATGAAAAAATCAACCAGACACAGGGACCCCAAAGTTGAGGGCTGCTGTCTTGACAAGAACCTCCACTCCGGTACACGTTTCATATCCCAGGAAAGAGCCAAGTGGACAAAGACGAGTGGACAAGTGGACAAAGACAAGTGGACAAGTGGACAAGTGGTGCTACGTAGGTCCAATGGAGTGTCACTCAGCCATGAAATCCACGTCATGAGGCTGGTAGCAGCATCCTGAGTGGATTTAGGTACGATCATCCTCAGTGAAATAAGTCCCACAAAAAAAGAAACTTATGATATCACTTATCGAGGGAATGTAAAAATCGCTCCCCATGAACGGAATCCCCAAACAGAACAGAGTCACGCTTTTAGAAAACACACTTATGCCTGCTTCAGGGGAAAGGTGAGGTGCGGTGACGCATAAAACTCGAGTTTGAAATGAGCACAGATACCCTTCCGAAAACCGAATATGGAATGGACACGACCTACTCCTTGCTCAATCAACTGGACTCACCAGACCCTGTTCATCGCACAAGTATCTATCCGACTAGTAAGCATCTTAAAAGCTAAGTCTTGATATCTCTGTGTAAGTGCATCAAGTGTGTGTAAAGCGGCCTAAAACCAGCAGGGAAAATCAGCTCAGACCCATTCTGAGGATACATTTCCAACACAAAGAAGAAACAAGCAGGGCAAAACAGAGAGAAATTCTTCCAAAATGCGTTCAGGGACTGGCATGCAACCAGGATTGACCACATCTACAGCCCCAGCGGCAGAAGACATAAGGCTGGACACTCTTGGGGCTGAGACGATTGGTGAGGTTGGGAAAGCAAATGCAGACCCTTGAAAGGAATCCTGCGTGCTCCCCATTCCATGGCTCCCAACTCTCCAGGTTCAACGCAATCTTCCGACAGCGAAAGCACTCATTGGAAACCCAGCGGATGCTACACCGTGGGATCGGGAAAGCTTTCTGAAACTCACCTCAGTTTTCCTCTCCTGGTGCTCGTGTTCTCCATTCAGGCCCCCTTACTAACAATCTCCCCACTTGGAGACTCGGCGCCTTTCCATGCCTCTTTCGTACCGTCTGCAATTTGTCCGCAGGATGAACTGCAAGAGGGGGAACCAATGAGAGACTCGCTGGAGGTGTTTGGTCGGGCACATGTCACTCTCATTTCCCATCACGAAGAAGAATTCACCAGCGGTTCAGCCTGCAACCGCGGATCGACAATAGGGCGTGAAGCCATCCAGCCGTGTTGCGTCCCACTCACAAAAAAGCGACTTGGGAAATGGAGCTCAGGGGCACTGCACTTCCCAAACCTGCAGAGTTCTAAACGATAACTATCGCCCCAAAATATATTGAGGGCAGGCTACGAAGAGGCGCTGAACGCAAGGCAGAACTGCAGGAAACGGATGTCAACGGGTACATCGGAATGGCCCCGATAGCACATGATAAGCGCCAGAACGTGGACAATGATGCGGTTGGCCAAAAAGGGCGTATGCGTTTTTTCCTGAATATATTCAGGAAAAAACGCATACGCCCTTTTTGGCCAACCAAGCAACCTGGGAGAGCAAATCAGCACTACAAAGAAATCTCTCGCCCACCCCCACCGGGGCAAAAGGGCCAGGCGAAAAAAGTCTAAAAACCAGAAAGGCAGGACAGCCCACGGAGTCAAGGGAGCCTTGTTAAGCTGATGGGCGGGATGTCAATGGCCAACAGCCAATCTTCACAAGTGTATCCTCTTTCCCAAACCATGTAAAACACAGAACCACAGAGCATAGGGCACTTCCACACATGGGCGTTGACCTTGGGAAAATGAAAAAATCAACCAGACACAGGGACCCCAAAGTTGAGGGCTGCTGTCTTGACAAGAACCTCCACTCCGGTACACGTTTCATATCCCAGGAAAGAGCCAAGTGGACAAAGACGAGTGGACAAGTGGACAAAGACAAGTGGACAAGTGGACAAGTGGACAAGTGGTGCTACGTAGGTCCAATGGAGTGTCACTCAGCCATGAAATCCACGTCATGAGGCTGGTAGCAGCATCCTGAGTGGATTTAGGTACGATCATCCTCAGTGAAATAAGTCCCACAAAAAAAGAAACTTATGATATCACTTATCGAGGGAATGTAAAAATCGCTCCCCATGAACGGAATCCCCAAACAGAACAGAGTCACGCTTTTAGAAAACACACTTATGCCTGCTTCAGGGGAAAGGTGAGGTGCGGTGACGCATAAAACTCGAGTTTGAAATGAGCACAGATACCCTTCCGAAAACCGAATATGGAATGGACACGACCTACTCCTTGCTCAATCAACTGGACTCACCAGACCCTGTTCATCGCACAAGTATCTATCCGACTAGTAAGCATCTTAAAAGCTAAGTCTTGATATCTCTGTGTAAGTGCATCAAGTGTGTGTAAAGCGGCCTAAAACCAGCAGGGAAAATCAGCTCAGACCCATTCTGAGGATACATTTCCAACACAAAGAAGAAACAAGCAGGGCAAAACAGAGAGAAATTCTTCCAAAATGCGTTCAGGGACTGGCATGCAACCAGGATTGACCACATCTACAGCCCCAGCGGCAGAAGACATAAGGCTGGACACTCTTGGGGCTGAGACGATTGGTGAGGTTGGGAAAGCAAATGCAGACCCTTGAAAGGAATCCTGCGTGCTCCCCATTCCATGGCTCCCAACTCTCCAGGTTCAACGCAATCTTCCGACAGCGAAAGCACTCATTGGAAACCCAGCGGATGCTACACCGTGGGATCGGGAAAGCTTTCTGAAACTCACCTCAGTTTTCCTCTCCTGGTGCTCGTGTTCTCCATTCAGGCCCCTTTACTAACAATCTCCCCACTTGGAGACTCGGCGCCTTTCCATGCCTCTTTCGTACCGTCTGCAATTTGTCCGCAGGATGAACTGCAAGAGGGGGAACCAATGAGAGACTCGCTGGAGGTGTTTGGTCGGGCACATGTCACTCTCATTTCCCATCACGAAGAAGAATTCACCAGCGGTTCAGCCTGCCACCGCGGATCGACAATAGGGCGTGAAGCCATCCAGCCGTGTTGCGTCCCACTCACAAAAAAGCGACTTGGGAAATGGAGCTCAGGGGCCCTGCACTTCCCAAACCTGCAGAGTTCTAAACGATAACTATCGCCCCAAAATATATTGAGGGCAGGCTACGAAGAGGCGCTGAACGCAAGGCAGAACTGCAGGAAACGGATGTCAACGGGTACATCGGAATGGCCCCGATAGCACATGAAAAGCGCCAGAACGTGGACAATGATGCGGTTGGCCAAAAAGGGCGTATGCGTTTTTTCCTGAATATATTCAGGAAAAAACGCATACGCCCTTTTTGGCCAACCAAGCAACCTGGGAGAGCAAATCAGCACTACAAAGAAATCTCTCGCCCCCCCCCCCCGGGGCAAAAGGGCCAGGCGAAAAAAGTCTAAAAACCAGAAAGGCAGGACAGCCCACGGAGTCAAGGGAGCCTTGTTAAGCTGATGGGCGGGATGTCAATGGCCAACAGCCAATCTTCACAAGTGTATCCTCTTTCCCAAACCATGTAAAACACAGAACCACAGAGCATAGGGCACTTCCACACATGGGCGTTGACCTTGGGAAAATGAAAAAATCAACCAGACACAGGGACCCCAAAGTTGAGGGCTGCTGTCTTGACAAGAACCTCCACTCCGGTACACGTTTCATATCCCAGGAAAGAGCCAAGTGGACAAAGACGAGTGGACAAGTGGACAAAGACAAGTGGACAAGTGGACAAGTGGTGCTACGTAGGTCCAATGGAGTGTCACTCAGCCATGAAATCCACGTCATGAGGCTGGTAGCAGCATCCTGAGTGGATTTAGGTACGATCATCCTCAGTGAAATAAGTCCCACAAAAAAAGAAACTTATGATATCACTTATCGAGGGAATGTAAAAATCGCTCCCCATGAACGGAATCCCCAAACAGAACAGAGTCACGCTTTTAGAAAACACACTTATGCCTGCTTCAGGGGAAAGGTGAGGTGCGGTGACGCATAAAACTCGAGTTTGAAATGAGCACAGATACCCTTCCGAAAACCGAATATGGAATGGACACGACCTACTCCTTGCTCAATCAACTGGACTCACCAGACCCTGTTCATCGCACAAGTATCTATCCGACTAGTAAGCATCTTAAAAGCTAAGTCTTGATATCTCTGTGTAAGTGCATCAAGTGTGTGTAAAGCGGCCTAAAACCAGCAGGGAAAATCAGCTCAGACCCATTCTGAGGATACATTTCCAACACAAAGAAGAAACAAGCAGGGCAAAACAGAGAGAAATTCTTCCAAAATGCGTTCAGGGACTGGCATGCAACCAGGATTGACCACATCTACAGCCCCAGCGGCAGAAGACATAAGGCTGGACACTCTTGGGGCTGAGACGATTGGTGAGGTTGGGAAAGCAAATGCAGACCCTTGAAAGGAATCCTGCGTGCTCCCCATTCCATGGCTCCCAACTCTCCAGGTTCAACGCAATCTTCCGACAGCGAAAGCACTCATTGGAAACCCAGCGGATGCTACACTGTGGGATCGGGAAAGCTTTCTGAAACTCACCTCAGTTTTCCTCTCCTGGTGCTCGTGTTCTCCATTCAGGCCCCCTTACTAACAATCTCCCCACTTGGAGACTCGGCGCCTTTCCATGCCTCTTTCGTACCGTCTGCAATTTGTCCGCAGGATGAACTGCAAGAGGGGGAACCAATGAGAGACTCGCTGGAGGTGTTTGGTCGGGCACATGTCACTCTCATTTCCCATCACGAAGAAGAATTCACCAGCGGTTCAGCCTGCCACCGCGGATCGACAATAGGGCGTGAAGCCATCCAGCCGTGCTGCGTCCCACTCACAAAAAAGCGACTTGGGAAATGGAGCTCAGGGGCACTGCACTTCCCAAACCTGCAGAGTTCTAAACGATAACTATCGCCCCAAAATATATTGAGGTCAGGCTACGAAGAGGCGCTGAACGCAAGGCAGAACTGCAGGAAACGGATGTCAACGGGTACATCGGAATGGCCCCGATAGCACATGAAAAGCGCCAGAACGTGGACAATGATGCGGTTGGCCAAAAAGGGCGTATGCGTTTTTTCCTGAATATATTCAGGAAAAAAACGCATACGCCCTTTTTGGCCAACCAAGCAACCTGGGAGAGCAAATCAGCACTACAAAGAAATCTCTCGCCCCCCCCCCCCCGGGGCAAAAGGGCCAGGCGAAAAAAGTCTAAAAACCAGAAAGGCAGGACAGCCCACGGTGTCAAGGGAGCCTTGTTAAGCTGATGGGCGGGATGTCAATGGCCAACAGCCAATCTTCACAAGTGTATCCTCTTTCCCAAACCATGTAAAACACAGAACCACAGAGCATAGGGCACTTCCACACATGGGCGTTGACCTTGGGAAAATGAAAAAATCAACCAGACACAGGGACCCCAAAGTTGAGGGCTGCTGTCTTGACAAGAACCTCCACTCCGGTACACGTTTCATATCCCAGGAAAGAGCCAAGTGGACAAAGACGAGTGGACAAGTGGACAAAGACAAGTGGACAAGTGGACAAGTGGTGCTACGTAGGTCCAATGGAGTGTCACTCAGCCATGAAATCCACGTCATGAGGCTGGTAGCAGCATCCTGAGTGGATTTAGGTACGATCATCCTCAGTGAAATAAGTCCCACAAAAAAAGAAACTTATGATATCACTTATCGAGGGAATGTAAAAATCGCTCCCCATGAACGGAATCCCCAAACAGAACAGAGTCACGCTTTTAGAAAACACACTTATGCCTGCTTCAGGGGAAAGGTGAGGTGCGGTGACGCATAAAACTCGAGTTTGAAATGAGCACAGATACCCTTCCGAAAACCGAATATGGAATGGACACGACCTACTCCTTGCTCAATCAACTGGACTCACCAGACCCTGTTCATCGCACAAGTATCTATCCGACTAGTAAGCATCTTAAAAGCTAAGTCTTGATATCTCTGTGTAAGTGCATCAAGGGTGTGTAAAGCGGCCTAAAACCAGCAGGGAAAATCAGCTCAGACCCATTCTGAGGATACATTTCCAACACAAAGAAGAAACAAGCAGGGCAAAACAGAGAGAAATTCTTCCAAAATGCGTTCAGGGACTGGCATGCAACCAGGATTGACCACATCTACAGCCCCAGCGGCAGAAGACATAAGGCTGGACACTCTTGGGGCTGAGACGATTGGTGAGGTTGGGAAAGCAAATGCAGACCCTTGAAAGGAATCCTGCGTGCTCCCCATTCCATGGCTCCCAACTCTCCAGGTTCAACGCAATCTTCCGACAGCGAAAGCACTCATTGGAAACCCAGCGGATGCTACACTGTGGGATCGGGAAAGCTTTCTGAAACTCACCTCAGTTTTCCTCTCCTGGTGCTCGTGTTCTCCATTCAGGCCCCCTTACTAACAATCTCCCCACTTGGAGACTCGGCGCCTTTCCATGCCTCTTTCGTACCGTCTGCAATTTGTCCGCAGGATGAACTGCAAGAGGGGGAACCAATGAGAGACTCGCTGGAGGTGTTTGGTCGGGCACATGTCACTCTCATTTCCCATCACGAAGAAGAATTCACCAGCGGTTCAGCCTGCCACCGCGGATCGACAATAGGGCGTGAAGCCATCCAGCCGTGTTGCGTCCCACTCACAAAAAAGCGACTTGGGAAATGGAGCTCAGGGGCACTGCACTTCCCAAACCTGCAGAGTTCTAAACGATAACTATCGCCCCAAAATATATTGAGGTCAGGCTACGAAGAGGCGCTGAACGCAAGGCAGAACTGCAGGAAACGGATGTCAACGGGTACATCGGAATGGCCCCGATAGCACATGAAAAGCGCCAGAACGTGGACAATGATGCGGTTGGCCAAAAAGGGCGTATGCGTTTTTTCCTGAATATATTCAGGAAAAAACGCATACGCCCTTTTTGGCCAACCAAGCAACCTGGGAGAGCAAATCAGCACTACAAAGAAATCTCTCGCCCCCCCCCCCCCCGGGGCAAAAGGGCCAGGCGAAAAAAGTCTAAAAACCAGAAAGGCAGGACAGCCCACGGTGTCAAGGGAGCCTTGTTAAGCTGATGGGCGGGATGTCAATGGCCAACAGCCAATCTTCACAAGTGTATCCTCTTTCCCAAACCATGTAAAACACAGAACCACAGAGCATAGGGCACTTCCACACATGGGCGTTGACCTTGGGAAAATGAAAAAATCAACCAGACACAGGGACCCCAAAGTTGAGGGCTGCTGTCTTGACAAGAACCTCCACTCCGGTACACGTTTCATATCCCAGGAAAGAGCCAAGTGGACAAAGACGAGTGGACAAGTGGACAAAGACAAGTGGACAAGTGGACAAGTGGTGCTACGTAGGTCCAATGGAGTGTCACTCAGCCATGAAATCCACGTCATGAGGCTGGTAGCAGCATCCTGAGTGGATTTAGGTACGATCATCCTCAGTGAAATAAGTCCCACAAAAAAAGAAACTTATGATATCACTTATCGAGGGAATGTAAAAATCGCTCCCCATGAACGGAATCCCCAAACAGAACAGAGTCACGCTTTTAGAAAACACACTTATGCCTGCTTCAGGGGAAAGGTGAGGTGCGGTGACGCATAAAACTCGAGTTTGAAATGAGCACAGATACCCTTCCGAAAACCGAATATGGAATGGACACGACCTACTCCTTGCTCAATCAACTGGACTCACCAGACCCTGTTCATCGCACAAGTATCTATCCGACTAGTAAGCATCTTAAAAGCTAAGTCTTGATATCTCTGTGTAAGTGCATCAAGGGTGTGTAAAGCGGCCTAAAACCAGCAGGGAAAATCAGCTCAGACCCATTCTGAGGATACATTTCCAACACAATGAAGAAACAAGCAGGGCAAAACAGAGAGAAATTCTTCCAAAATGCGTTCAGGGACTGGCATGCAACCAGGATTGACCACATCTACAGCCCCAGCGGCAGAAGACATAAGGCTGGACACTCTTGGGGCTGAGACGATTGGTGAGGTTGGGAAAGCAAATGCAGACCCTTGAAAGGAATCCTGCGTGCTCCCCATTCCATGGGTCCCAACTCTCCAGGTTCAACGCAATCTTCCGACAGCGAAAGCACTCATTGGAAACCCAGCGGATGCTACACCGTGGGATCGGGAAAGCTTTCTGAAACTCACCTCAGTTTTCCTCTCCTGGTGCTCGTGTTCTCCATTCAGGCCCCCTTACTAACAATCTCCCCACTTGGAGACTCGGCGCCTTTCCATGCCTCTTTCGTACCGTCTGCAATTTGTCCGCAGGATGAACTGCAAGAGGGGGAACCAATGAGAGACTCGCTGGAGGTGTTTGGTCGGGCACATGTCACTCTCATTTCCCATCACGAAGAAGAATTCACCAGCGGTTCAGCCTGCCACCGCGGATCGACAATAGGGCGTGAAGCCATCCAGCCGTGTTGCGTCCCACTCACAAAAAAGCGACTTGGGAAATGGAGCTCAGGGGCCCTGCACTTCCCAAACCTGCAGAGTTCTAAACGATAACTATCGCCCCAAAATATATTGAGGGCAGGCTACGAAGAGGCGCTGAACGCAAGGCAGAACTGCAGGAAACGGATGTCAACGGGTACATCGGAATGGCCCCGATAGCACATGAAAAGCGCCAGAACGTGGACAATGATGCGGTTGGCCAAAAAGGGCGTATGCGTTTTTTCCTGAATATATTCAGGAAAAAACGCATACGCCCTTTTTGGCCAACCAAGCAACCTGGGAGAGCAAATCAGCACTACAAAGAAATCACTCGCCCCCCCCCCACCGGGGCAAAAGGGCCAGGCGAAAAAAGTCTAAAAACCAGAAAGGCAGGACAGCCCACGGAGTCAAGGGAGCCTTGTTAAGCTGATGGGCGGGATGTCAATGGCCAACAGCCAATCTTCACAAGTGTATCCTCTTTCCCAAACCATGGAAAACACAGAACCACAGAGCATAGGGCACTTCCACACATGGGCGTTGACCTTGGGAAAATGAAAAAATCAACCAGACACAGGGACCCCAAAGTTGAGGGCTGCTGTCTTGACAAGAACCTCCACTCCGGTACACGTTTCATATCCCAGGAAAGAGCCAAGTGGACAAAGACGAGTGGACAAGTGGACAAAGACAAGTGGACAAGTGGACAAGTGGTGCTACGTAGGTCCAATGGAGTGTCACTCAGCCATGAAATCCACGTCATGAGGCTGGTAGCAGCATCCTGAGTGGATTTAGGTACGATCATCCTCAGTGAAATAAGTCCCACAAAAAAAGAAACTTATGATATCACTTATCGAGGGAATGTAAAAATCGCTCCCCATGAACGGAATCCCCAAACAGAACAGAGTCACGCTTTTAGAAAACACACTTATGCCTGCTTCAGGGGAAAGGTGAGGTGCGGTGACGCATAAAACTCGAGTTTGAAATGAGCACAGATACCCTTCCGAAAACCGAATATGGAATGGACACGACCTACTCCTTGCTCAATCAACTGGACTCACCAGACCCTGTTCATCGCACAAGTATCTATCCGACTAGTAAGCATCTTAAAAGCTAAGTCTTGATATCTCTGTGTAAGTGCATCAAGTGTGTGTAAAGCGGCCTAAAACCAGCAGGGAAAATCAGCTCAGACCCATTCTGAGGATACATTTCCAACACAAAGAAGAAACAAGCAGGGCAAAACAGAGAGAAATTCTTCCAAAATGCGTTCAGGGACTGGCATGCAACCAGGATTGACCACATCTACAGCCCCAGCGGCAGAAGACATAAGGCTGGACACTCTTGGGGCTGAGACGATTGGTGAGGTTGGGAAAGCAAATGCAGACCCTTGAAAGGAATCCTGCGTGCTCCCCATTCCATGGGTCCCAACTCTCCAGGTTCAACGCAATCTTCCGACAGCGAAAGCACTCATTGGAAACCCAGCGGATGCTACACCGTGGGATCGGGAAAGCTTTCTGAAACTCACCTCAGTTTTCCTCTCCTGGTGCTCGTGTTCTCCATTCAGGCCCCCTTACTAACAATCTCCCCACTTGGAGACTCGGCGCCTTTCCATGCCTCTTTCGTACCGTCTGCAATTTGTCCGCAGGATGAACTGCAAGAGGGGGAACCAATGAGAGACTCGCTGGAGGTGTTTGGTCGGGCACATGTCACTCTCATTTCCCATCACGAAGAAGAATTCACCAGCGGTTCAGCCTGCCACCGCGGATCGACAATAGGGCGTGAAGCCATCCAGCCGTGTTGCGTCCCACTCACAAAAAAGCGACTTGGGAAATGGAGCTCAGGGGCACTGCACTTCCCAAACCTGCAGAGTTCTAAACGATAACTATCGCCCCAAAATATATTGAGCGCAGGCTACGAAGAGGCGCTGAACGCAAGGCAGAACTGCAGGAAACGGATGTCAACGGGTACATCGGAATGGCCCCGATAGCACATGAAAAGCGCCAGAACGTGGACAATGATGCGGTTGGCCAAAAAGGGCGTATGCGTTTTTTCCTGAATATATTCAGGAAAAAACGCATACGCCCTTTTTGGCCAACCAAGCAACCTGGGAGAGCAAATCAGCACTACAAAGAAATCTCTCGCCCCCCCCCGGGGGGCAAAAGGGCCAGGCGAAAAAAGTCTAAAAACCAGAAAGGCAGGACAGCCCACGGAGTCAAGGGAGCCTTGTTAAGCTGATGGGCGGGATGTCAATGGCCAACAGCCAATCTTCACAAGTGTATCCTCTTTCCCAAACCATGTAAAACACAGAACCACAGAGTATAGGGCACTTCCACACATGGGCGTTGACCTTGGGAAAATGAAAAAATCAACCAGACACAGGGACCGCAAAGTTGAGGGCTGCTGTCTTGACAAGAACCTCCACTCCGGTACACGTTTCATATCCCAGGAAAGAGCCAAGTGGACAAAGACGAGTGGACAAGTGGACAAAGACAAGTGGACAAGTGGACAAGTGGTGCTACGTAGGTCCAATGGAGTGTCACTCAGCCATGAAATCCACGTCATGAGGCTGGTAGCAGCATCCTGAGTGGATTTAGGTACGATCATCCTCAGTGAAATAAGTCCCACAAAAAAAGAAACTTATGATATCACTTATCGAGGGAATGTAAAAATCGCTCCCCATGAACGGAATCCCCAAACAGAACAGAGTCACGCTTTTAGAAAACACACTTATGCCTGCTTCAGGGGAAAGGTGAGGTGCGGTGACGCATAAAACTCGAGTTTGAAATGAGCACAGATACCCTTCCGAAAACCGAATATGGAATGGACACGACCTACTCCTTGCTCAATCAACTGGACTCACCAGACCCTGTTCATCGCACAAGTATCTATCCGACTAGTAAGCATCTTAAAAGCTAAGTCTTGATATCTCTGTGTAAGTGCATCAAGTGTGTGTAAAGCGGCCTAAAACCAGCAGGGAAAATCAGCTCAGACCCATTCTGAGGATACATTTCCAACACAATGAAGAAACAAGCAGGGCAAAACAGAGAGAAATTCTTCCAAAATGCGTTCAGGGACTGGCATGCAACCAGGATTGACCACATCTACAGCCCCAGCGGCAGAAGACATAAGGCTGGACACTCTTGGGGCTGAGACGATTGGTGAGGTTGGGAAAGCAAATGCAGACCCTTGAAAGGAATCCTGCGTGCTCCCCATTCCATGGGTCCCAACTCTCCAGGTTCAACGCAATCTTCCGACAGCGAAAGCACTCATTGGAAACCCAGCGGATGCTACACCGTGGGATCGGGAAAGCTTTCTGAAACTCACCTCAGTTTTCCTCTCCTGGTGCTCGTGTTCTCCATTCAGGCCCCCTTACTAACAATCTCCCCACTTGGAGACTCGGCGCCTTTCCATGCCTCTTTCGTACCGTCTGCAATTTGTCCGCAGGATGAACTGCAAGAGGGGGAACCAATGAGAGACTCGCTGGAGGTGTTTGGTCGGGCACATGTCACTCTCATTTCCCATCACGAAGAAGAATTCACCAGCGGTTCAGCCTGCCACCGCGGATCGACAATAGGGCGTGAAGCCATCCAGCCGTGTTGCGTCCCACTCACAAAAAAGCGACTTGGGAAATGGAGCTCAGGGGCCCTGCACTTCCCAAACCTGCAGAGTTCTAAACGATAACTATCGCCCCAAAATATATTGAGGGCAGGCTACGAAGAGGCGCTGAACGCAAGGCAGAACTGCAGGAAACGGATGTCAACGGGTACATCGGAATGGCCCCGATAGCACATGAAAAGCGCCAGAACGTGGACAATGATGCGGTTGGCCAAAAAGGGCGTATGCGTTTTTTCCTGAATATATTCAGGAAAAAACGCATACGCCCTTTTTGGCCAACCAAGCAACCTGGGAGAGCAAATCAGCACTACAAAGAAATCTCTCGCCCCCCCCCCACCGGGGCAAAAGGGCCAGGCGAAAAAAGTCTAAAAACCAGAAAGGCAGGACAGCCCACGGAGTCAAGGGAGCCTTGTTAAGCTGATGGGCGGGATGTCAATGGCCAACAGCCAATCTTCACAAGTGTATCCTCTTTCCCAAACCATGGAAAACACAGAACCACAGAGCATAGGGCACTTCCACACATGGGCGTTGACCTTGGGAAAATGAAAAAATCAACCAGACACAGGGACCCCAAAGTTGAGGGCTGCTGTCTTGACAAGAACCTCCACTCCGGTACACGTTTCATATCCCAGGAAAGAGCCAAGTGGACAAAGACGAGTGGACAAGTGGACAAAGACAAGTGGACAAGTGGACAAGTGGTGCTACGTAGGTCCAATGGAGTGTCACTCAGCCATGAAATCCACGTCATGAGGCTGGTAGCAGCATCCTGAGTGGATTTAGGTACGATCATCCTCAGTGAAATAAGTCCCACAAAAAAAGAAACTTATGATATCACTTATCGAGGGAATGTAAAAATCGCTCCCCATGAACGGAATCCCCAAACAGAACAGAGTCACGCTTTTAGAAAACACACTTATGCCTGCTTCAGGGGAAAGGTGAGGTGCGGTGACGCATAAAACTCGAGTTTGAAATGAGCACAGATACCCTTCCGAAAACCGAATATGGAATGGACACGACCTACTCCTTGCTCAATCAACTGGACTCACCAGACCCTGTTCATCGCACAAGTATCTATCCGACTAGTAAGCATCTTAAAAGCTAAGTCTTGATATCTCTGTGTAAGTGCATCAAGTGTGTGTAAAGCGGCCTAAAACCAGCAGGGAAAATCAGCTCAGACCCATTCTGAGGATACATTTCCAACACAAAGAAGAAACAAGCAGGGCAAAACAGAGAGAAATTCTTCCAAAATGCGTTCAGGGACTGGCATGCAACCAGGATTGACCACATCTACAGCCCCAGCGGCAGAAGACATAAGGCTGGACACTCTTGGGGCTGAGACGATTGGTGAGGTTGGGAAAGCAAATGCAGACCCTTGAAAGGAATCCTGCGTGCTCCCCATTCCATGGCTCCCAACTCTCCAGGTTCAACGCGATCTTCCGACAGCGAAAGCACTCATTGGAAACCCAGCGGATGCTACACTGTGGGATCGGGAAAGCTTTCTGAAACTCACCTCAGTTTTCCTCTCCTGGTGCTCGTGTTCTCCATTCAGGCCCCCTTACTAACAATCTCCCCACTTGGAGACTCGGCGCCTTTCCATGCCTCTTTCGTACCGTCTGCAATTTGTCCGCAGGATGAACTGCAAGAGGGGGAACCAATGAGAGACTCGCTGGAGGTGTTTGGTCGGGCACATGTCACTCTCATTTCCCATCACGAAGAAGAATTCACCAGCGGTTCAGCCTGCCACCGCGGATCGACAATAGGGCGTGAAGCCATCCAGCCGTGTTGCGTCCCACTCACAAAAAAGCGACTTGGGAAATGGAGCTCAGGGGCACTGCACTTCCCAAACCTGCAGAGTTCTAAACGATAACTATCGCCCCAAAATATATTGAGGTCAGGCTACGAAGAGGCGCTGAACGCAAGGCAGAACTGCAGGAAACGGATGTCAACGGGTACATCGGAATGGCCCCGATAGCACATGAAAAGCGCCAGAACGTGGACAATGATGCGGTTGGCCAAAAAGGGCGTATGCGTTTTTTCCTGAATATATTCAGGAAAAAACGCATACGCCCTTTTTGGCCAACCAAGCAACCTGGGAGAGCAAATCAGCACTACAAAGAAATCTCTCGCCCCCCCCCCCCGGGGCAAAAGGGCCAGGCGAAAAAAGTCTAAAAACCAGAAAGGCAGGACAGCCCACGGTGTCAAGGGAGCCTTGTTAAGCTGATGGGCGGGATGTCAATGGCCAACAGCCAATCTTCACAAGTGTATCCTCTTTCCCAAACCATGTAAAACACAGAACCACAGAGCATAGGGCACTTCCACACATGGGCGTTGACCTTGGGAAAATGAAAAAATCAACCAGACACAGGGACCCCAAAGTTGAGGGCTGCTGTCTTGACAAGAACCTCCACTCCGGTACACGTTTCATATCCCAGGAAAGAGCCAAGTGGACAAAGACGAGTGGACAAGTGGACAAAGACAAGTGGACAAGTGGACAAGTGGTGCTACGTAGGTCCAATGGAGTGTCACTCAGCCATGAAATCCACGTCATGAGGCTGGTAGCAGCATCCTGAGTGGATTTAGGTACGATCATCCTCAGTGAAATAAGTCCCACAAAAAAAGAAACTTATGATATCACTTATCGAGGGAATGTAAAAATCGCTCCCCATGAACGGAATCCCCAAACAGAACAGAGTCACGCTTTTAGAAAACACACTTATGCCTGCTTCAGGGGAAAGGTGAGGTGCGGTGACGCATAAAACTCGAGTTTGAAATGAGCACAGATACCCTTCCGAAAACCGAATATGGAATGGACACGACCTACTCCTTGCTCAATCAACTGGACTCACCAGACCCTGTTCATCGCACAAGTATCTATCCGACTAGTAAGCATCTTAAAAGCTAAGTCTTGATATCTCTGTGTAAGTGCATCAAGGGTGTGTAAAGCGGCCTAAAACCAGCAGGGAAAATCAGCTCAGACCCATTCTGAGGATACATTTCCAACACAATGAAGAAACAAGCAGGGCAAAACAGAGAGAAATTCTTCCAAAATGCGTTCAGGGACTGGCATGCAACCAGGATTGACCACATCTACAGCCCCAGCGGCAGAAGACATAAGGCTGGACACTCTTGGGGCTGAGACGATTGGTGAGGTTGGGAAAGCAAATGCAGACCCTTGAAAGGAATCCTGCGTGCTCCCCATTCCATGGGTCCCAACTCTCCAGGTTCAACGCAATCTTCCGACAGCGAAAGCACTCATTGGAAACCCAGCGGATGCTACACCGTGGGATCGGGAAAGCTTTCTGAAACTCACCTCAGTTTTCCTCTCCTGGTGCTCGTGTTCTCCATTCAGGCCCCCTTACTAACAATCTCCCCACTTGGAGACTCGGCGCCTTTCCATGCCTCTTTCGTACCGTCTGCAATTTGTCCGCAGGATGAACTGCAAGAGGGGGAACCAATGAGAGACTCGCTGGAGGTGTTTGGTCGGGCACATGTCACTCTCATTTCCCATCACGAAGAAGAATTCACCAGCGGTTCAGCCTGCCACCGCGGATCGACAATAGGGCGTGAAGCCATCCAGCCGTGTTGCGTCCCACTCACAAAAAAGCGACTTGGGAAATGGAGCTCAGGGGCCCTGCACTTCCCAAACCTGCAGAGTTCTAAACGATAACTATCGCCCCAAAATATATTGAGGGCAGGCTACGAAGAGGCGCTGAACGCAAGGCAGAACTGCAGGAAACGGATGTCAACGGGTACATCGGAATGGCCCCGATAGCACATGAAAAGCGCCAGAACGTGGACAATGATGCGGTTGGCCAAAAAGGGCGTATGCGTTTTTTCCTGAATATATTCAGGAAAAAACGCATACGCCCTTTTTGGCCAACCAAGCAACCTGGGAGAGCAAATCAGCACTACAAAGAAATCTCTCGCCCCCCCCCCCCCGGGGCAAAAGGGCCAGGCGAAAAAAGTCTAAAAACCAGAAAGGCAGGACAGCCCACGGAGTCAAGGGAGCCTTGTTAAGCTGATGGGCAGGATGTCAATGGCCAACAGCCAATCTTCACAAGTGTATCCTCTTTCCCAAACCATGTAAAACACAGAACCACAGAGCATAGGGCACTTCCACACATGGGCGTTGACCTTGGGAAAATGAAAAAATCAACCAGACACAGGGACCCCAAAGTTGAGGGCTGCTGTCTTGACAAGAACCTCCACTCCGGTACACGTTTCATATCCCAGGAAAGAGCCAAGTGGACAAAGACGAGTGGACAAGTGGACAAAGACAAGTGGACAAGTGGACAAGTGGTGCTACGTAGGTCCAATGGAGTGTCACTCAGCCATGAAATCCACGTCATGAGGCTGGTAGCAGCATCCTGAGTGGATTTAGGTACGATCATCCTCAGTGAAATAAGTCCCACAAAAAAAGAAACTTATGATATCACTTATCGAGGGAATGTAAAAATCGCTCCCCATGAACGGAATCCCCAAACAGAACAGAGTCACGCTTTTAGAAAACACACTTATGCCTGCTTCAGGGGAAAGGTGAGGTGCGGTGACGCATAAAACTCGAGTTTGAAATGAGCACAGATACCCTTCCGAAAACCGAATATGGAATGGACACGACCTACTCCTTGCTCAATCAACTGGACTCACCAGACCCTGTTCATCGCACAAGTATCTATCCGACTAGTAAGCATCTTAAAAGCTAAGTCTTGATATCTCTGTGTAAGTGCATCAAGGGTGTGTAAAGCGGCCTAAAACCAGCAGGGAAAATCAGCTCAGACCCATTCTGAGGATACATTTCCAACACAATGAAGAAACAAGCAGGGCAAAACAGAGAGAAATTCTTCCAAAATGCGTTCAGGGACTGGCATGCAACCAGGATTGACCACATCTACAGCCCCAGCGGCAGAAGACATAAGGCTGGACACTCTTGGGGCTGAGACGATTGGTGAGGTTGGGAAAGCAAATGCAGACCCTTGAAAGGAATCCTGCGTGCTCCCCATTCCATGGGTCCCAACTCTCCAGGTTCAACGCAATCTTCCGACAGCGAAAGCACTCATTGGAAACCCAGCGGATGCTACACCGTGGGATCGGGAAAGCTTTCTGAAACTCACCTCAGTTTTCCTCTCCTGGTGCTCGTGTTCTCCATTCAGGCCCCCTTACTAACAATCTCCCCACTTGGAGACTCGGCGCCTTTCCATGCCTCTTTCGTACCGTCTGCAATTTGTCCGCAGGATGAACTGCAAGAGGGGGAACCAATGAGAGACTCGCTGGAGGTGTTTGGTCGGGCACATGTCACTCTCATTTCCCATCACGAAGAAGAATTCACCAGCGGTTCAGCCTGCCACCGCGGATCGACAATAGGGCGTGAAGCCATCCAGCCGTGTTGCGTCCCACTCACAAAAAAGCGACTTGGGAAATGGAGCTCAGGGGCCCTGCACTTCCCAAACCTGCAGAGTTCTAAACGATAACTATCGCCCCAAAATATATTGAGGGCAGGCTACGAAGAGGCGCTGAACGCAAGGCAGAACTGCAGGAAACGGATGTCAACGGGTACATCGGAATGGCCCCGATAGCACATGAAAAGCGCCAGAACGTGGACAATGATGCGGTTGGCCAAAAAGGGCGTATGCGTTTTTTCCTGAATATATTCAGGAAAAAACGCATACGCCCTTTTTGGCCAACCAAGCAACCTGGGAGAGCAAATCAGCACTACAAAGAAATCTCTCGCCCCCCCCCGGGGCAAAAGGGCCAGGCGAAAAAAGTCTAAAAACCAGAAAGGCAGGACAGCCCACGGAGTCAAGGGAGCCTTGTTAAGCTGATGGGCGGGATGTCAATGGCCAACAGCCAATCTTCACAAGTGTATCCTCTTTCCCAAACCATGTAAAACACAGAACCACAGAGCATAGGGCACTTCCACACATGGGCGTTGACCTTGGGAAAATGAAAAAATCAACCAGACACAGGGACCCCAAAGTTGAGGGCTGCTGTCTTGACAAGAACCTCCACTCCGGTACACGTTTCATATCCCAGGAAAGAGCCAAGTGGACAAAGACGAGTGGACAAGTGGACAAAGACAAGTGGACAAGTGGACAAGTGGTGCTACGTAGGTCCAATGGAGTGTCACTCAGCCATGAAATCCACGTCATGAGGCTGGTAGCAGCATCCTGAGTGGATTTAGGTACGATCATCCTCAGTGAAATAAGTCCCACAAAAAAAGAAACTTATGATATCACTTATCGAGGGAATGTAAAAATCGCTCCCCATGAACGGAATCCCCAAACAGAACAGAGTCACGCTTTTAGAAAACACACTTATGCCTGCTTCAGGGGAAAGGTGAGGTGCGGTGACGCATAAAACTCGAGTTTGAAATGAGCACAGATACCCTTCCGAAAACCGAATATGGAATGGACACGACCTACTCCTTGCTCAATCAACTGGACTCACCAGACCCTGTTCATCGCACAAGTATCTATCCGACTAGTAAGCATCTTAAAAGCTAAGTCTTGATATCTCTGTGTAAGTGCATCAAGGGTGTGTAAAGCGGCCTAAAACCAGCAGGGAAAATCAGCTCAGACCCATTCTGAGGATACATTTCCAACACAAAGAAGAAACAAGCAGGGCAAAACAGAGAGAAATTCTTCCAAAATGCGTTCAGGGACTGGCATGCAACCAGGATTGACCACATCTACAGCCCCAGCGGCAGAAGACATAAGGCTGGACACTCTTGGGGCTGAGACGATTGGTGAGGTTGGGAAAGCAAATGCAGACCCTTGAAAGGAATCCTGCGTGCTCCCCATTCCATGGGTCCCAACTCTCCAGGTTCAACGCAATCTTCCGACAGCGAAAGCACTCATTGGAAACCCAGCGGATGCTACACCGTGGGATCGGGAAAGCTTTCTGAAACTCACCTCAGTTTTCCTCTCCTGGTGCTCGTGTTCTCCATTCAGGCCCCCTTACTAACAATCTCCCCACTTGGAGACTCGGCGCCTTTCCATGCCTCTTTCGTACCGTCTGCAATTTGTCCGCAGGATGAACTGCAAGAGGGGGAACCAATGAGAGACTCGCTGGAGGTGTTTGGTCGGGCACATGTCACTCTCATTTCCCATCACGAAGAAGAATTCACCAGCGGTTCAGCCTGCCACCCCGGATCGACAATAGGGCGTGAAGCCATCCAGCCGTGTTGCGTCCCACTCACAAAAAAGCGACTTGGGAAATGGAGCTCAGGGGCACTGCACTTCCCAAACCTGCAGAGTTCTAAACGATAACTATCGCCCCAAAATATATTGAGCGCAGGCTACGAAGAGGCGCTGAACGCAAGGCAGAACTGCAGGAAACGGATGTCAACGGGTACATCGGAATGGCCCCGATAGCACATGAAAAGCGCCAGAACGTGGACAATGATGCGGTTGGCCAAAAAGGGCGTATGCGTTTTTTCCTGAATATATTCAGGAAAAAACGCATACGCCCTTTTTGGCCAACCAAGCAACCTGGGAGAGCAAATCAGCACTACAAAGAAATCTCTCGCCCCCCCCCGGGGGGCAAAAGGGCCAGGCGAAAAAAGTCTAAAAACCAGAAAGGCAGGACAGCCCACGGAGTCAAGGGAGCCTTGTTAAGCTGATGGGCGGGATGTCAATGGCCAACAGCCAATCTTCACAAGTGTATCCTCTTTCCCAAACCATGTAAAACACAGAACCACAGAGCATAGGGCACTTCCACACATGGGCGTTGACCTTGGGAAAATGAAAAAATCAACCAGACACAGGGACCGCAAAGTTGAGGGCTGCTGTCTTGACAAGAACCTCCACTCCGGTACACGTTTCATATCCCAGGAAAGAGCCAAGTGGACAAAGACGAGTGGACAAGTGGACAAAGACAAGTGGACAAGTGGACAAGTGGTGCTACGTAGGTCCAATGGAGTGTCACTCAGCCATGAAATCCACGTCATGAGGCTGGTAGCAGCATCCTGAGTGGATTTAGGTACGATCATCCTCAGTGAAATCAGTCCCACAAAAAAAGAAACTTATGATATCACTTATCGAGGGAATGTAAAAATCGCTCCCCATGAACGGAATCCCCAAACACAACAGAGTCACGCTTTTAGAAAACACACTTATGCCTGCTTCAGGGGAAAGGTGAGGTGCGGTGACGCATAAAACTCGAGTTTGAAATGAGCACAGATACCCTTCCGAAAACCGAATATGGAATGGACACGACCTACTCCTTGCTCAATCAACTGGACTCACCAGACCCTGTTCATCGCACAAGTATCTATCCGACTAGTAAGCATCTTAAAAGCTAAGTCTTGATATCTCTGTGTAAGTGCATCAAGTGTGTGTAAAGCGGCCTAAAACCAGCAGGGAAAATCAGCTCAGACCCATTCTGAGGATACATTTCCAACACAAAGAAGAAACAAGCAGGGCAAAACAGAGAGAAATTCTTCCAAAATGCGTTCAGGGACTGGCATGCAACCAGGATTGACCACATCTACAGCCCCAGCGGCAGAAGACATAAGGCTGGACACTCTTGGGGCTGAGACGATTGGTGAGGTTGGGAAAGCAAATGCAGACCCTTGAAAGGAATCCTGCGTGCTCCCCATTCCATGGCTCCCAACTCTCCAGGTTCAACGCGATCTTCCGACAGCGAAAGCACTCATTGGAAACCCAGCGGATGCTACACTGTGGGATCGGGAAAGCTTTCTGAAACTCACCTCAGTTTTCCTCTCCTGGTGTTCGTGTTCTCCATTCAGGCCCCCTTACTAACAATCTCCCCACTTGGAGACTCGGCGCCTTTCCATGCCTCTTTCGTACCGTCTGCAATTTGTCCGCAGGATGAACTGCAAGAGGGGGAACCAATGAGAGACTCGCTGGAGGTGTTTGGTCGGGCACATGTCACTCTCATTTCCCATCACGAAGAAGAATTCACCAGCGGTTCAGCCTGCCACCGCGGATCGACAATAGGGCGTGAAGCCATCCAGCCGTGTTGCGTCCCACTCACAAAAAAGCGACTTGGGAAATGGAGCTCAGGGGCACTGCACTTCCCAAACCTGCAGAGTTCTAAACGATAACTATCGCCCCAAAATATATTGAGGTCAGGCTACGAAGAGGCGCTGAACGCAAGGCAGAACTGCAGGAAACGGATGTCAACGGGTACATCGGAATGGCCCCGATAGCACATGAAAAGCGCCAGAACGTGGACAATGATGCGGTTGGCCAAAAAGGGCGTATGCGTTTTTTCCTGAATATATTCAGGAAAAAACGCATACGCCCTTTTTGGCCAACCAAGCAACCTGGGAGAGCAAATCAGCACTACAAAGAAATCTCTCGCCCCCCCCCCCCCGGGGCAAAAGGGCCAGGCGAAAAAAGTCTAAAAACCAGAAAGGCAGGACAGCCCACGGAGTCAAGGGAGCCTTGTTAAGCTGATGGGCGGGATGTCAATGGCCAACAGCCAATCTTCACAAGTGTATCCTCTTTCCCAAACCATGTAAAACACAGAACCACAGAGCATAGGGCACTTCCACACATGGGCGTTGACCTTGGGAAAATGAAAAAATCAACCAGACACAGGGACCCCAAAGTTGAGGGCTGCTGTCTTGACAAGAACCTCCACTCCGGTACACGTTTCATATCCCAGGAAAGAGCCAAGTGGACAAAGACGAGTGGACAAGTGGACAAAGACAAGTGGACAAGTGGACAAGTGGTGCTACGTAGGTCCAATGGAGTGTCACTCAGCCATGAAATCCACGTCATGAGGCTGGTAGCAGCATCCTGAGTGGATTTAGGTACGATCATCCTCAGTGAAATAAGTCCCACAAAAAAAGAAACTTATGATATCACTTATCGAGGGAATGTAAAAATCGCTCCCCATGAACGGAATCCCCAAACAGAACAGAGTCACGCTTTTAGAAAACACACTTATGCCTGCTTCAGGGGAAAGGTGAGGTGCGGTGACGCATAAAACTCGAGTTTGAAATGAGCACAGATACCCTTCCGAAAACCGAATATGGAATGGACACGACCTACTCCTTGCTCAATCAACTGGACTCACCAGACCCTGTTCATCGCACAAGTATCTATCCGACTAGTAAGCATCTTAAAAGCTAAGTCTTGATATCTCTGTGTAAGTGCATCAAGGGTGTGTAAAGCGGCCTAAAACCAGCAGGGAAAATCAGCTCAGACCCATTCTGAGGATACATTTCCAACACAATGAAGAAACAAGCAGGGCAAAACAGAGAGAAATTCTTCCAAAATGCGTTCAGGGACTGGCATGCAACCAGGATTGACCACATCTACAGCCCCAGCGGCAGAAGACATAAGGCTGGACACTCTTGGGGCTGAGACGATTGGTGAGGTTGGGAAAGCAAATGCAGACCCTTGAAAGGAATCCTGCGTGCTCCCCATTCCATGGGTCCCAACTCTCCAGGTTCAACGCAATCTTCCGACAGCGAAAGCACTCATTGGAAACCCAGCGGATGCTACACCGTGGGATCGGGAAAGCTTTCTGAAACTCACCTCAGTTTTCATCTCCTGGTGCTCGTGTTCTCCATTCAGGCCCCCTTACTAACAATCTCCCCACTTGGAGACTCGGCGCCTTTCCATGCCTCTTTCGTACCGTCTGCAATTTGTCCGCAGGATGAACTGCAAGAGGGGGAACCAATGAGAGACTCGCTGGAGGTGTTTGGTCGGGCACATGTCACTCTCATTTCCCATCACGAAGAAGAATTCACCAGCGGTTCAGCCTGCCACCCCGGATCGACAATAGGGCGTGAAGCCATCCAGCCGTGTTGCGTCCCACTCACAAAAAAGCGACTTGGGAAATGGAGCTCAGGGGCACTGCACTTCCCAAACCTGCAGAGTTCTAAACGATAACTATCGCCCCAAAATATATTGAGCGCAGGCTACGAAGAGGCGCTGAACGCAAGGCAGAACTGCAGGAAACGGATGTCAACGGGTACATCGGAATGGCCCCGATAGCACATGAAAAGCGCCAGAACGTGGACAATGATGCGGTTGGCCAAAAAGGGCGTATGCGTTTTTTCCTGAATATATTCAGGAAAAAACGCATACGCCCTTTTTGGCCAACCAAGCAACCTGGGAGAGCAAATCAGCACTACAAAGAAATCTCTCGCCCCCCCCCGGGGGGCAAAAGGGCCAGGCGAAAAAAGTCTAAAAACCAGAAAGGCAGGACAGCCCACGGAGTCAAGGGAGCCTTGTTCAGCTGATGGGCGGGATGTCAATGGCCAACAGCCAATCTTCACAAGTGTATCCTCTTTCCCAAACCATGGAAAACACAGAACCACAGAGCATAGGGCACTTCCACACATGGGCGTTGACCTTGGGAAAATGAAAAAATCAACCAGACACAGGGACCGCAAAGTTGAGGGCTGCTGTCTTGACAAGAACCTCCACTCCGGTACACGTTTCATATCCCAGGAAAGAGCCAAGTGGACAAAGACGAGTGGACAAGTGGACAAAGACAAGTGGACAAGTGGACAAGTGGTGCTACGTAGGTCCAATGGAGTGTCACTCAGCCATGAAATCCACGTCATGAGGCTGGTAGCAGCACCCTGAGTGGATTTAGGTACGATCATCCTCAGTGAAATAAGTCCCACAAAAAAAGAAACTTATGATATCACTTATCGAGGGAATGTAAAAATCGCTCCCCATGAACGGAATCCCCAAACAGAACAGAGTCACGCTTTTAGAAAACACACTTATGCCTGCTTCAGGGGAAAGGTGAGGTGCGGTGACGCATAAAACTCGAGTTTGAAATGAGCACAGATACCCTTCCGAAAACCGAATATGGAATGGACACGACCTACTCCTTGCTCAATCAACTGGACTCACCAGACCCTGTTCATCGCACAAGTATCTATCCGACTAGTAAGCATCTTAAAAGCTAAGTCTTGATATCTCTGTGTAAGTGCATCAAGGGTGTGTAAAGCGGCCTAAAACCAGCAGGGGAAATCAGCTCAGACCCATTCTGAGGATACATTTCCAACATAAAGAAGAAACAAGCAGGGCAAAACAGAGAGAAATTCTTCCAAAATGCGTTCAGGGACTGGCATGCAACCAGGATTGACCACATCTACAGCCCCAGCGGCAGAAGACATAAGGCTGGACACTCTTGGGGCTGAGACGATTGGTGAGGTTGGGAAAGCAAATGCAGACCCTTGAAAGGAATCCTGCGTGCTCCCCATTCCATGGGTCCCAACTCTCCAGGTTCAACGCAATCTTCCGACAGCGAAAGCACTCATTGGAAACCCAGCGGATGCTACACCGTGGGATCGGGAAAGCTTTCTGAAACTCACCTCAGTTTTCCTCTCCTGGTGCTCGTGTTCTCCATTCAGGCCCCCTTACTAACAATCTCCCCACTTGGAGACTCGGCGTCTTTCCATGCCTCTTTCGTTCCGTCTGCAATTTGTCCGCAGGATGAACTGCAAGAGGGGGAACCAATGAGAGACTCGCTGGAGGTGTTTGGTCGGGCACATGTCACTCTCATTTCCCATCACGAAGAAGAATTCACCAGCGGTTCAGCCTGCCACCGCGGATCGACAATAGGGCGTGAAGCCATCCAGCCGTGTTGCGTCCCACTCACAAAAAAGCGACTTGGGAAATGGAGCTCAGGGGCACTGCACTTCCCAAACCTGCAGAGTTCTAAACGATAACTATCGCCCCAAAATATATTGAGGTCAGGCTACGAAGAGGCGCTGAACGCAAGGCAGAACTGCAGGAAACGGATGTCAACGGGTACATCGGAATGGCCCCGATAGCACATGAAAAGCGCCAGAACGTGGACAATGATGCGGTTGGCCAAAAAGGGCGTATGCGTTTTTTCCTGAATATATTCAGGAAAAAACGCATACGCCCTTTTTGGCCAACCAAGCAACCTGGGAGAGCAAATCAGCACTACAAAGAAATCTCTCGCCCCCCCCCGGGGGGCAAAAGGGCCAGGCGAAAAAAGTCTAAAAACCAGAAAGGCAGGACAGCCCACGGAGTCAAGGGAGCCTTGTTAAGCTGATGGGCGGGATGTCAATGGCCAACAGCCAATCTTCACAAGTGTATCCTCTTTCCCAAACCATGTAAAACACAGAACCACAGAGTATAGGGCACTTCCACACATGGGCGTTGACCTTGGGAAAATGAAAAAATCAACCAGACACAGGGACCGCAAAGTTGAGGGCTGCTGTCTTGACAAGAACCTCCACTCCGGTACACGTTTCATATCCCAGGAAAGAGCCAAGTGGACAAAGACGAGTGGACAAGTGGACAAAGACAAGTGGACAAGTGGACAAGTGGTGCTACGTAGGTCCAATGGAGTGTCACTCAGCCATGAAATCCACGTCATGAGGCTGGTAGCAGCATCCTGAGTGGATTTAGGTACGATCATCCTCAGTGAAATAAGTCCCACAAAAAAAGAAACTTATGATATCACTTATCGAGGGAATGTAAAAATCGCTCCCCATGAACGGAATCCCCAAACAGAACAGAGTCACGCTTTTAGAAAACACACTTATGCCTGCTTCAGGGGAAAGGTGAGGTGCGGTGACGCATAAAACTCGAGTTTGAAATGAGCACAGATACCCTTCCGAAAACCGAATATGGAATGGACACGACCTACTCCTTGCTCAATCAACTGGACTCACCAGACCCTGTTCATCGCACAAGTATCTATCCGACTAGTAAGCATCTTAAAAGCTAAGTCTTGATATCTCTGTGTAAGTGCATCAAGTGTGTGTAAAGCGGCCTAAAACCAGCAGGGAAAATCAGCTCAGACCCATTCTGAGGATACATTTCCAACACAAAGAAGAAACAAGCAGAGCAAAACAGAGAGAAATTCTTCCAAAATGCGTTCAGGGACTGGCATGCAACCAGGATTGACCACATCTACAGCCCCAGCGGCAGAAGACATAAGGCTGGACACTCTTGGGGCTGAGACGATTGGTGAGGTTGGGAAAGCAAATGCAGACCCTTGAAAGGAATCCTGCGTGCTCCCCATTCCATGGCTCCCAACTCTCCAGGTTCAACGCGATCTTCCGACAGCGAAAGCACTCATTGGAAACCCAGCGGATGCTACACTGTGGGATCGGGAAAGCTTTCTGAAACTCACCTCAGTTTTCCTCTCCTGGTGCTCGTGTTCTCCATTCAGGCCCCCTTACTAACAATCTCCCCACTTGGAGACTCGGCGCCTTTCCATGCCTCTTTCGTACCGTCTGCAATTTGTCCGCAGGATGAACTGCAAGAGGGGGAACCAATGAGAGACTCGCTGGAGGTGTTTGGTCGGGCACATGTCACTCTCATTTCCCATCACGAAGAAGAATTCACCAGCGGTTCAGCCTGCCACCGCGGATCGACAATAGGGCGTGAAGCCATCCAGCCGTGTTGCGTCCCACTCACAAAAAAGCGACTTGGGAAATGGAGCTCAGGGGCACTGCACTTCCCAAACCTGCAGAGTTCTAAACGATAACTATCGCCCCAAAATATATTGAGGTCAGGCTACGAAGAGGCGCTGAACGCAAGGCAGAACTGCAGGAAACGGATGTCAACGGGTACATCGGAATGGCCCCGATAGCACATGAAAAGCGCCAGAACGTGGACAATGATGCGGTTGGCCAAAAAGGGCGTATGCGTTTTTTCCTGAATATATTCAGGAAAAAACGCATACGCCCTTTTTGGCCAACCAAGCAACCTGGGAGAGCAAATCAGCACTACAAAGAAATCTCTCGCCCCCCCCCCCCGGGGCAAAAGGGCCAGGCGAAAAAAGTCTAAAAACCAGAAAGGCAGGACAGCCCACGGTGTCAAGGGAGCCTTGTTAAGCTGATGGGCGGGATGTCAATGGCCAACAGCCAATCTTCACAAGTGTATCCTCTTTCCCAAACCATGTAAAACACAGAACCACAGAGCATAGGGCACTTCCACACATGGGCGTTGACCTTGGGAAAATGAAAAAATCAACCAGACACAGGGACCCCAAAGTTGAGGGCTGCTGTCTTGACAAGAACCTCCACTCCGGTACACGTTTCATATCCCAGGAAAGAGCCAAGTGGACAAAGACGAGTGGACAAGTGGACAAAGACAAGTGGACAAGTGGACAAGTGGTGCTACGTAGGTCCAATGGAGTGTCACTCAGCCATGAAATCCACGTCATGAGGCTGGTAGCAGCATCCTGAGTGGATTTAGGTACGATCATCCTCAGTGAAATAAGTCCCACAAAAAAAGAAACTTATGATATCACTTATCGAGGGAATGTAAAAATCGCTCCCCATGAACGGAATCCCCAAACAGAACAGAGTCACGCTTTTAGAAAACACACTTATGCCTGCTTCAGGGGAAAGGTGAGGTGCGGTGACGCATAAAACTCGAGTTTGAAATGAGCACAGATACCCTTCCGAAAACCGAATATGGAATGGACACGACCTACTCCTTGCTCAATCAACTGGACTCACCAGACCCTGTTCATCGCACAAGTATCTATCCGACTAGTAAGCATCTTAAAAGCTAAGTCTTGATATCTCTGTGTAAGTGCATCAAGGGTGTGTAAAGCGGCCTAAAACCAGCAGGGAAAATCAGCTCAGACCCATTCTGAGGATACATTTCCAACACAATGAAGAAACAAGCAGGGCAAAACAGAGAGAAATTCTTCCAAAATGCGTTCAGGGACTGGCATGCAACCAGGATTGACCACATCTACAGCCCCAGCGGCAGAAGACATAAGGCTGGACACTCTTGGGGCTGAGACGATTGGTGAGGTTGGGAAAGCAAATGCAGACCCTTGAAAGGAATCCTGCGTGCTCCCCATTCCATGGCTCCCAACTCTCCAGGTTCAACGCAATCTTCCGACAGCGAAAGCACTCATTGGAAACCCAGCGGATGCTACACCGTGGGATCGGGAAAGCTTTCTGAAACTCACCTCAGTTTTCCTCTCCTGGTGCTCGTGTTCTCCATTCAGGCCCCCTTACTAACAATCTCCCCACTTGGAGACTCGGCGCCTTTCCATGCCTCTTTCGTACCGTCTGCAATTTGTCCGCAGGATGAACTGCAAGAGGGGGAACCAATGAGAGACTCGCTGGAGGTGTTTGGTCGGGCACATGTCACTCTCATTTCCCATCACGAAGAAGAATTCACCAGCGGTTCAGCCTGCCACCGCGGATCGACAATAGGGCGTGAAGCCATCCAGCCGTGTTGCGTCCCACTCACAAAAAAGCGACTTGGGAAATGGAGCTCAGGGGCCCTGCACTTCCCAAACCTGCAGAGTTCTAAACGATAACTATCGCCCCAAAATATATTGAGGGCAGGCTACGAAGAGGCGCTGAACGCAAGGCAGAACTGCAGGAAACGGATGTCAACGGGTACATCGGAATGGCCCCGATAGCACATGAAAAGCGCCAGAACGTGGACAATGATGCGGTTGGCCAAAAAGGGCGTATGCGTTTTTTCCTGAATATATTCAGGAAAAAACGCATACGCCCTTTTTGGCCAACCAAGCAACCTGGGAGAGCAAATCAGCACTACAAAGAAATCACTCGCCCCCCCCCCACCGGGGCAAAAGGGCCAGGCGAAAAAAGTCTAAAAACCAGAAAGGCAGGACAGCCCACGGAGTCAAGGGAGCCTTGTTAAGCTGATGGGCGGGATGTCAATGGCCAACAGCCAATCTTCACAAGTGTATCCTCTTTCCCAAACCATGTAAAACACAGAACCACAGAGCATAGGGCACTTCCACACATGGGCGTTGACCTTGGGAAAATGAAAAAATCAACCAGACACAGGGACCCCAAAGTTGAGGGCTGCTGTCTTGACAAGAACCTCCACTCCGGTACACGTTTCATATCCCAGGAAAGAGCCAAGTGGACAAAGACGAGTGGACAAGTGGACAAAGACAAGTGGACAAGTGGACAAGTGGTGCTACGTAGGTCCAATGGAGTGTCACTCAGCCATGAAATCCACGTCATGAGGCTGGTAGCAGCATCCTGAGTGGATTTAGGTACGATCATCCTCAGTGAAATAAGTCCCACAAAAAAAGAAACTTATGATATCACTTATCGAGGGAATGTAAAAATCGCTCCCCATGAACGGAATCCCCAAACAGAACAGAGTCACGCTTTTAGAAAACACACTTATGCCTGCTTCAGGGGAAAGGTGAGGTGCGGTGACGCATAAAACTCGAGTTTGAAATGAGCACAGATACCCTTCCGAAAACCGAATATGGAATGGACACGACCTACTCCTTGCTCAATCAACTGGACTCACCAGACCCTGTTCATCGCACAAGTATCTATCCGACTAGTAAGCATCTTCAAAGCTAAGTCTTGATATCTCTGTGTAAGTGCATCAAGTGTGTGTAAAGCGGCCTAAAACCAGCAGGGAAAATCAGCTCAGACCCATTCTGAGGATACATTTCCAACATAAAGAAGAAACAAGCAGGGCAAAACAGAGAGAAATTCTTCCAAAATGCGTTCAGGGACTGGCATGCAACCAGGATTGACCACATCTACAGCCCCAGCGGCAGAAGACATAAGGCTGGACACTCTTGGGGCTGAGACGATTGGTGAGGTTGGGAAAGCAAATGCAGACCCTTGAAAGGAATCCTGCGTGCTCCCCATTCCATGGCTCCCAACTCTCCAGGTTCAACGCAATCTTCCGACAGCGAAAGCACTCATTGGAAACCCAGCGGATGCTACACCGTGGGATCGGGAAAGCTTTCTGAAACTCACCTCAGTTTTCCTCTCCTGGTGCTCGTGTTCTCCATTCAGGCCCCCTTACTAACAATCTCCCCACTTGGAGACTCGGCGCCTTTCCATGCCTCTTTCGTACCGTCTGCAATTTGTCCGCAGGATGAACTGCAAGAGGGGGAACCAATGAGAGACTCGCTGGAGGTGTTTGGTCGGGCACATGTCACTCTCATTTCCCATCACGAAGAAGAATTCACCAGCGGTTCAGCCTGCAACCGCGGATCGACAATAGGGCGTGAAGCCATCCAGCCGTGTTGCGTCCCACTCACAAAAAAGCGACTTGGGAAATGGAGCTCAGGGGCACTGCACTTCCCAAACCTGCAGAGTTCTAAACGATAACTATCGCCCCAAAATATATTGAGGGCAGGCTACGAAGAGGCGCTGAACGCAAGGCAGAACTGCAGGAAACGGATGTCAACGGGTACATCGGAATGGCCCCGATAGCACATGAAAAGCGCCAGAACGTGGACAATGATGCGGTTGGCCAAAAAGGGCGTATGCGTTTTTTCCTGAATATATTCAGGAAAAAACGCATACGCCCTTTTTGGCCAACCAAGCAAACTCGGAGAGCAAATCAGCACTGCAAAGAAATCTCTCGCCCCCCCCCCCCGGGGCAAAAGGGCCAGGCGAAAAAAGTCTAAAAACCAGAAAGGCAGGACAGCCCACGGAGTCAAGGGAGCCTTGTTAAGCTGATGGGCGGGATGTCAATGGCCAACAGCCAATCTTCACAAGTGTATCCTCTTTCCCAAACCATGGAAAACACAGAACCACAGAGCATAGGGCACTTCCACACATGGGCGTTGACCTTGGGAAAATGAAAAAATCAACCAGACACAGGGACCCCAAAGTTGAGGGCTGCTGTCTTGACAAGAACCTCCACTCCGGTACACGTTTCATATCCCAGGGAAGAGCCAAGTGGACAAAGACGAGTGGACAAGTGGACATAGACAAGTGGACAAGTGGTGCTACGTAGGTCCAATGGAGTGTCACTCAGCCATGAAATCCACGTCATGAGGCTGGTAGCAGCATCCTGAGTGGATTTAGGTACGATCATCCTCAGTGAAATAAGTCCCACAAAAAAAGAAACTTATGATATCACTTATCGAGGGAATGTAAAAATCGCTCCCCATGAACGGAATCCCCAAACAGAACAGAGTCACGCTTTTAGAAAACACACTTATGCCTGCTTCAGGGGAAAGGTGAGGTGCGGTGACGCATAAAACTCGAGTTTGAAATGAGCACAGATACCCTTCCGAAAACCGAATATGGAATGGACACGACCTACTCCTTGCTCAATCAACTGGACTCACCAGACCCTGTTCATCGCACAAGTATCTATCCGACTAGTAAGCATCTTAAAAGCTAAGTCTTGATATCTCTGTGTAAGTGCATCAAGGGTGTGTAAAGCGGCCTAAAACCAGCAGGGAAAATCAGCTCAGACCCATTCTGAGGATACATTTCCAACACAAAGAAGAAACAAGCAGGGCAAAACAGAGAGAAATTCTTCCAAAATGCGTTCAGGGACTGGCATGCAACCAGGATTGACCACATCTACAGCCCCAGCGGCAGAAGACATAAGGCTGGACACTCTTGGGGCTGAGACGATTGGTGAGGTTGGGAAAGCAAATGCAGACCCTTGAAAGGAATCCTGCGTGCTCCCCATTCCATGGGTCCCAACTCTCCAGGTTCAACGCAATCTTCCGACAGCGAAAGCACTCATTGGAAACCCAGCGGATGCTACACCGTGGGATCGGGAAAGCTTTCTGAAACTCACCTCAGTTTTCCTCTCCTGGTGCTCGTGTTCTCCATTCAGGCCCCCTTACTAACAATCTCCCCACTTGGAGACTCGGCGCCTTTCCATGCCTCTTTCGTACCGTCTGCAATTTGTCCGCAGGATGAACTGCAAGAGGGGGAACCAATGAGAGACTCGCTGGAGGTGTTTGGTCGGGCACATGTCACTCTCATTTCCCATCACGAAGAAGAATTCACCAGCGGTTCAGCCTGCCACCCCGGATCGACAATAGGGCGTGAAGCCATCCAGCCGTGTTGCGTCCCACTCACAAAAAAGCGACTTGGGAAATGGAGCTCAGGGGCACTGCACTTCCCAAACCTGCAGAGTTCTAAACGATAACTATCGCCCCAAAATATATTGAGCGCAGGCTACGAAGAGGCGCTGAACGCAAGGCAGAACTGCAGGAAACGGATGTCAACGGGTACATCGGAATGGCCCCGATAGCACATGAAAAGCGCCAGAACGTGGACAATGATGCGGTTGGCCAAAAAGGGCGTATGCGTTTTTTCCTGAATATATTCAGGAAAAAACGCATACGCCCTTTTTGGCCAACCAAGCAACCTGGGAGAGCAAATCAGCACTACAAAGAAATCTCTCGCCCCCCCCCGGGGGGCAAAAGGGCCAGGCGAAAAAAGTCTAAAAACCAGAAAGGCAGGACAGCCCACGGAGTCAAGGGAGCCTTGTTAAGCTGATGGGCGGGATGTCAATGGCCAACAGCCAATCTTCACAAGTGTATCCTCTTTCCCAAACCATGTAAAACACAGAACCACAGAGCATAGGGCACTTCCACACATGGGCGTTGACCTTGGGAAAATGAAAAAATCAACCAGACACAGGGACCGCAAAGTTGAGGGCTGCTGTCTTGACAAGAACCTCCACTCCGGTACACGTTTCATATCCCAGGAAAGAGCCAAGTGGACAAAGACGAGTGGACAAAGACAAGTGGACAAGTGGACAAGTGGTGCTACGTAGGTCCAATGGAGTGTCACTCAGCCATGAAATCCACGTCATGAGGCTGGTAGCAGCATCCTGAGTGGATTTAGGTACGATCATCCTCAGTGAAATAAGTCCCACAAAAAAAGAAACTTATGATATCACTTATCGAGGGAATGTAAAAATCGCTCCCCATGAACGGAATCCCCAAACAGAACAGAGTCACGCTTTTAGAAAACACACTTATGCCTGCTTCAGGGGAAAGGTGAGGTGCGGTGACGCATAAAACTCGAGTTTGAAATGAGCACAGATACCCTTCCGAAAACCGAATATGGAATGGACACGACCTACTCCTTGCTCAATCAACTGGACTCACCAGACCCTGTTCATCGCACAAGTATCTATCCGACTAGTAAGCATCTTAAAAGCTAAGTCTTGATATCTCTGTGTAAGTGCATCAAGGGTGTGTAAAGCGGCCTAAAACCAGCAGGGAAAATCAGCTCAGACCCATTCTGAGGATACATTTCCAACACAATGAAGAAACAAGCAGGGCAAAACAGAGAGAAATTCTTCCAAAATGCGTTCAGGGACTGGCATGCAACCAGGATTGACCACATCTACAGCCCCAGCGGCAGAAGACATAAGGCTGGACACTCTTGGGGCTGAGACGATTGGTGAGGTTGGGAAAGCAAAAGCAGACCCTTGAAAGGAATCCTGCGTGCTCCCCATTCCATGGGTCCCAACTCTCCAGGTTCAACGCAATCTTCCGACAGCGAAAGCACTCATTGGAAACCCAGCGGATGCTACACCGTGGGATCGGGAAAGCTTTCTGAAACTCACCTCAGTTTTCCTCTCCTGGTGCTCGTGTTCTCCATTCAGGCCCCCTTACTAACAATCTCCCCACTTGGAGACTCGGCGCCTTTCCATGCCTCTTTCGTACCGTCTGCAATTTGTCCGCAGGATGAACTGCAAGAGGGGGAACCAATGAGAGACTCGCTGGAGGTGTTTGGTCGGGCACATGTCACTCTCATTTCCCATCACGAAGAAGAATTCACCAGCGGTTCAGCCTGCCACCGCGGATCGACAATAGGGCGTGAAGCCATCCAGCCGTGTTGCGTCCCACTCACAAAAAAGCGACTTGGGAAATGGAGCTCAGGGGCCCTGCACTTCCCAAACCTGCAGAGTTCTAAACGATAACTATCGCCCCAAAATATATTGAGGGCAGGCTACGAAGAGGCGCTGAACGCAAGGCAGAACTGCAGGAAACGGATGTCAACGGGTACATCGGAATGGCCCCGATAGCACATGAAAAGCGCCAGAACGTGGACAATGATGCGGTTGGCCAAAAAGGGCGTATGCGTTTTTTCCTGAATATATTCAGGAAAAAACGCATACGCCCTTTTTGGCCAACCAAGCAACCTGGGAGAGCAAATCAGCACTACAAAGAAATCACTCGCCCCCCCCCCACCGGGGCAAAAGGGCCAGGCGAAAAAAGTCTAAAAACCAGAAAGGCAGGACAGCCCACGGAGTCAAGGGAGCCTTGTTAAGCTGATGGGCGGGATGTCAATGGCCAACAGCCAATCTTCACAAGTGTATCCTCTTTCCCAAACCATGTCAAACACAGAACCACAGAGCATAGGGCACTTCCACACATGGGCGTTGACCTTGGGAAAATGAAAAAATCAACCAGACACAGGGACCCCAAAGTTGAGGGCTGCTGTCTTGACAAGAACCTCCACTCCGGTACACGTTTCATATCCCAGGAAAGAGCCAAGTGGACAAAGACGAGTGGACAAGTGGACAAAGACAAGTGGACAAGTGGACAAGTGGTGCTACGTAGGTCCAATGGAGTGTCACTCAGCCATGAAATCCACGTCATGAGGCTGGTAGCAGCATCCTGAGTGGATTTAGGTACGATCATCCTCAGTGAAATAAGTCCCACAAAAAAAGAAACTTATGATATCACTTATCGAGGGAATGTAAAAATCGCTCCCCATGAACGGAATCCCCAAACAGAACAGAGTCACGCTTTTAGAAAACACACTTATGCCTGCTTCAGGGGAAAGGTGAGGTGCGGTGACGCATAAAACTCGAGTTTGAAATGAGCACAGATACCCTTCCGAAAACCGAATATGGAATGGACACGACCTACTCCTTGCTCAATCAACTGGACTCACCAGACCCTGTTCATCGCACAAGTATCTATCCGACTAGTAAGCATCTTAAAAGCTAAGTCTTGATATCTCTGTGTAAGTGCATCAAGTGTGTGTAAAGCGGCCTAAAACCAGCAGGGAAAATCAGCTCAGACCCATTCTGAGGATACATTTCCAACACAAAGAAGAAACAAGCAGGGCAAAACAGAGAGAAATTCTTCCAAAATGCGTTCAGGGACTGGCATGCAACCAGGATTGACCACATCTACAGCCCCAGCGGCAGAAGACATAAGGCTGGACACTCTTGGGGCTGAGACGATTGGTGAGGTTGGGAAAGCAAATGCAGACCCTTGAAAGGAATCCTGCGTGCTCCCCATTCCATGGCTCCCAACTCTCCAGGTTCAACGCAATCTTCCGACAGCGAAAGCACTCATTGGAAACCCAGCGGATGCTACACCGTGGGATCGGGAAAGCTTTCTGAAACTCACCTCAGTTTTCCTCTCCTGGTGCTCGTGTTCTCCATTCAGGCCCCCTTACTAACAATCTCCCCACTTGGAGACTCGGCGCCTTTCCATGCCTCTTTCGTACCGTCTGCAATTTGTCCGCAGGATGAACTGCAAGAGGGGGAACCAATGAGAGACTCGCTGGAGGTGTTTGGTCGGGCACATGTCACTCTCATTTCCCATCACGAAGAAGAATTCACCAGCGGTTCAGCCTGCAACCGCGGATCGACAATAGGGCGTGAAGCCATCCAGCCGTGTTGCGTCCCACTCACAAAAAAGCGACTTGGGAAATGGAGCTCAGGGGCACTGCACTTCCCAAACCTGCAGAGTTCTAAACGATAACTATCGCCTCAAAATATATTGAGGTCAGGCTACGAAGAGGCGCTGAACGCAAGGCAGAACTGCAGGAAACGGATGTCAACGGGTACATCGGAATGGCCCCGATAGCACATGAAAAGCGCCAGAACGTGGACAATGATGCGGTTGGCCAAAAAGGGCGTATGCGTTTTTTCCTGAATATATTCAGGAAAAAACGCATACGCCCTTTTTGGCCAACCAAGCAACCTGGGAGAGCAAATCAGCACTAAAAAGAAATCTCTCGCCCCCCCCCGGGGGGCAAAAGGGCCAGGCGAAAAAAGTCTAAAAACCAGAAAGGCAGGACAGCCCACGGAGTCAAGGGAGCCTTGTTAAGCTGATGGGCGGGATGTCAATGGCCAACAGCCAATCTTCACAAGTGTATCCTCTTTCCCAAACCATGTAAAACACAGAACCACAGAGTATAGGGCACTTCCACACATGGGCGTTGACCTTGGGAAAATGAAAAAATCAACCAGACACAGGGACCCCAAAGTTGAGGGCTGCTGTCTTGACAAGAACCTCCACTCCGGTACACGTTTCATATCCCAGGAAAGAGCCAAGTGGACAAAGACGAGTGGACAAGTGGACAAAGACAAGTGGACAAGTGGACAAGTGGTGCTACGTAGGTCCAATGGAGTGTCACTCAGCCATGAAATCCACGTCATGAGGCTGGTAGCAGCATCCTGAGTGGATTTATGTACGATCATCCTCAGTGAAATCAGTCCCACAAAAAAAGAAACTTATGATATCACTTATCGAGGGAATGTAAAAATCGCTCCCCATGAACGGAATCCCCAAACAGAACAGAGTCACGCTTTTAGAAAACACACTTATGCCTGCTTCAGGGGAAAGGTGAGGTGCGGTGACGCATAAAACTCGAGTTTGAAATGAGCACAGATACCCTTCCGAAAACCGAATATGGAATGGACACGACCTACTCCTTGCTCAATCAACTGGACTCACCAGACCCTGTTCATCGCACAAGTATCTATCCGACTAGTAAGCATCTTAAAAGCTAAGTCTTGATATCTCTGTGTAAGTGCATCAAGTGTGTGTAAAGCGGCCTAAAACCAGCAGGGAAAATCAGCTCAGACCCATTCTGAGGATACATTTCCAACACAAAGAAGAAACAAGCAGGGCAAAACAGAGAGAAATTCTTCCAAAATGCGTTCAGGGACTGGCATGCAACCAGGATTGACCACATCTACAGCCCCAGCGGCAGAAGACATAAGGCTGGACACTCTTGGGGCTGAGACGATTGGTGAGGTTGGGAAAGCAAATGCAGACCCTTGAAAGGAATCCTGCGTGCTCCCCATTCCATGGCTCCCAACTCTCCAGGTTCAACGCGATCTTCCGACAGCGAAAGCACTCATTGGAAACCCAGCGGATGCTACACTGTGGGATCGGGAAAGCTTTCTGAAACTCACCTCAGTTTTCCTCTCCTGGTGCTCGTGTTCTCCATTCAGGCCCCCTTACTAACAATCTCCCCACTTGGAGACTCGGCGCCTTTCCATGCCTCTTTCGTACCGTCTGCAATTTGTCCGCAGGATGAACTGCAAGAGGGGGAACCAATGAGAGACTCGCTGGAGGTGTTTGGTCGGGCACATGTCACTCTCATTTCCCATCACGAAGAAGAATTCACCAGCGGTTCAGCCTGCCACCGCGGATCGACAATAGGGCGTGAAGCCATCCAGCCGTGTTGCGTCCCACTCACAAAAAAGCGACTTGGGAAATGGAGCTCAGGGGCACTGCACTTCCCAAACCTGCAGAGTTCTAAACGATAACTATCGCCCCAAAATATATTGAGGTCAGGCTACGAAGAGGCGCTGAACGCAAGGCAGAACTGCAGGAAACGGATGTCAACGGGTACATCGGAATGGCCCCGATAGCACATGAAAAGCGCCAGAACGTGGACAATGATGCGGTTGGCCAAAAAGGGCGTATGCGTTTTTTCCTGAATATATTCAGGAAAAAACGCATACGCCCTTTTTGGCCAACCAAGCAACCTGGGAGAGCAAATCAGCACTACAAAGAAATCTCTCGCCCCCCCCCCCCCCCGGGGCAAAAGGGCCAGGCGAAAAAAGTCTAAAAACCAGAAAGGCAGGACAGCCCACGGTGTCAAGGGAGCCTTGTTAAGCTGATGGGCGGGATGTCAATGGCCAACAGCCAATCTTCACAAGTGTATCCTCTTTCCCAAACCATGTAAAACACAGAACCACAGAGCATAGGGCACTTCCACACATGGGCGTTGACCTTGGGAAAATGAAAAAATCAACCAGACACAGGGACCCCAAAGTTGAGGGCTGCTGTCTTGACAAGAACCTCCACTCCGGTACACGTTTCATATCCCAGGAAAGAGCCAAGTGGACAAAGACGAGTGGACAAGTGGACAAAGACAAGTGGACAAGTGGACAAGTGGTGCTACGTAGGTCCAATGGAGTGTCACTCAGCCATGAAATCCACGTCATGAGGCTGGTAGCAGCATCCTGAGTGGATTTAGGTACGATCATCCTCAGTGAAATAAGTCCCACAAAAAAAGAAACTTATGATATCACTTATCGAGGGAATGTAAAAATCGCTCCCCATGAACGGAATCCCCAAACAGAACAGAGTCACGCTTTTAGAAAACACACTTATGCCTGCTTCAGGGGAAAGGTGAGGTGCGGTGACGCATAAAACTCGAGTTTGAAATGAGCACAGATACCCTTCCGAAAACCGAATATGGAATGGACACGACCTACTCCTTGCTCAATCAACTGGACTCACCAGACCCTGTTCATCGCACAAGTATCTATCCGACTAGTAAGCATCTTAAAAGCTAAGTCTTGATATCTCTGTGTAAGTGCATCAAGGGTGTGTAAAGCGGCCTAAAACCAGCAGGGAAAATCAGCTCAGACCCATTCTGAGGATACATTTCCAACACAATGAAGAAACAAGCAGGGCAAAACAGAGAGAAACTCTTCCAAAATGCGTTCAGGGACTGGCATGCAACCAGGATTGACCACATCTACAGCCCCAGCGGCAGAAGACATAAGGCTGGACACTCTTGGGGCTGAGACGATTGGTGAGGTTGGGAAAGCAAATGCAGACCCTTGAAAGGAATCCTGCGTGCTCCCCATTCCATGGGTCCCAACTCTCCAGGTTCAACGCGATCTTCCGACAGCGAAAGCACTCATTGGAAACCCAGCGGATGCTACACCGTGGGATCGGGAAAGCTTTCTGAAACTCACCTCAGTTTTCCTCTCCTGGTGCTCGTGTTCTCCATTCAGGCCCCCTTACTAACAATCTCCCCACTTGGAGACTCGGCGCCTTTCCATGCCTCTTTCGTACCGTCTGCAATTTGTCCGCAGGATGAACTGCAAGAGGGGGAACCAATGAGAGACTCGCTGGAGGTGTTTGGTCGGGCACATGTCACTCTCATTTCCCATCACGAAGAAGAATTCACCAGCGGTTCAGCCTGCCACCGCGGATCGACAATAGGGCGTGAAGCCATCCAGCCGTGTTGCGTCCCACTCACAAAAAAGCGACTTGGGAAATGGAGCTCAGGGGCCCTGCACTTCCCAAACCTGCAGAGTTCTAAACGATAACTATCGCCCCAAAATATATTGAGGGCAGGCTACGAAGAGGCGCTGAACGCAAGGCAGAACTGCAGGAAACGGATGTCAACGGGTACATCGGAATGGCCCCGATAGCACATGAAAAGCGCCAGAACGTGGACAATGATGCGGTTGGCTAAAAAGGGCGTATGCGTTTTTTCCTGAATATATTCAGGAAAAAACGCATACGCCCTTTTTGGCCAACCAAGCAACCTGGGAGAGCAAATCAGCACTACAAAGAAATCTCTCGCCCCCCCCCGGGGCAAAAGGGCCAGGCGAAAAAAGTCTAAAAACCAGAAAGGCAGGACAGCCCACGGAGTCAAGGGAGCCTTGTTAAGCTGATGGGCGGGATGTCAATGGCCAACAGCCAATCTTCACAAGTGTATCCTCTTTCCCAAACCATGTAAAACACAGAACCACAGAGCATAGGGCACTTCCACACATGGGCGTTGACCTTGGGAAAATGAAAAAATCAACCAGACACAGGGACCGCAAAGTTGAGGGCTGCTGTCTTGACAAGAACCTCCACTCCGGTACACGTTTCATATCCCAGGAAAGAGCCAAGTGGACAAAGACGAGTGGACAAGTGGACAAAGACAAGTGGACAAGTGGACAAGTGGTGCTACGTAGGTCCAATGGAGTGTCACTCAGCCATGAAATCCACGTCATGAGGCTGGTAGCAGCATCCTGAGTGGATTTAGGTACGATCATCCTCAGTGAAATAAGTCCCACAAAAAAAGAAACTTATGATATCACTTATCGAGGGAATGTAAAAATCGCTCCCCATGAACGGAATCCCCAAACAGAACAGAGTCACGCTTTTAGAAAACACACTTATGCCTGCTTCAGGGGAAAGGTGAGGTGCGGTGACGCATAAAACTCGAGTTTGAAATGAGCACAGATACCCTTCCGAAAACCGAATATGGAATGGACACGACCTACTCCTTGCTCAATCAACTGGACTCACCAGACCCTGTTCATCGCACAAGTATCTATCCGACTAGTAAGCATCTTAAAAGCTAAGTCTTGATATCTCTGTGTAAGTGCATCAAGTGTGTGTAAAGCGGCCTAAAACCAGCAGGGAAAATCAGCTCAGACCCATTCTGAGGATACATTTCCAACACAAAGAAGAAACAAGCAGGGCAAAACAGAGAGAAATTCTTCCAAAATGCGTTCAGGGACTGGCATGCAACCAGGATTGACCACATCTACAGCCCCAGCGGCAGAAGACATAAGGCTGGACACTCTTGGGGCTGAGACGATTGGTGAGGTTGGGAAAGCAAATGCAGACCCTTGAAAGGAATCCTGCGTGCTCCCCATTCCATGGCTCCCAACTCTCCAGGTTCAACGCAATCTTCCGACAGCGAAAGCACTCATTGGAAACCCAGCGGATGCTACACCGTGGGATCGGGAAAGCTTTCTGAAACTCACCTCAGTTTTCCTCTCCTGGTGCTCGTGTTCTCCATTCAGGCCCCTTTACTAACAATCTCCCCACTTGGAGACTCGGCGCCTTTCCATGCCTCTTTCGTACCGTCTGCAATTTGTCCGCAGGATGAACTGCAAGAGGGGGAACCAATGAGAGACTCGCTGGAGGTGTTTGGTCGGGCACATGTCACTCTCATTTCCCATCACGAAGAAGAATTCACCAGCGGTTCAGCCTGCCACCGCGGATCGACAATAGGGCGTGAAGCCATCCAGCCGTGTTGCGTCCCACTCACAAAAAAGCGACTTGGGAAATGGAGCTCAGGGGCCCTGCACTTCCCAAACCTGCAGAGTTCTAAACGATAACTATCGCCCCAAAATATATTGAGGGCAGGCTACGAAGAGGCGCTGAACGCAAGGCAGAACTGCAGGAAACGGATGTCAACGGGTACATCGGAATGGCCCCGATAGCACATGAAAAGCGCCAGAACGTGGACAATGATGCGGTTGGCCAAAAAGGGCGTATGCGTTTTTTCCTGAATATATTCAGGAAAAAACGCATACGCCCTTTTTGGCCAACCAAGCAACCTGGGAGAGCAAATCAGCACTACAAAGAAATCTCTCGCCCCCCCCCCCCGGGGCAAAAGGGCCAGGCGAAAAAAGTCTAAAAACCAGAAAGGCAGGACAGCCCACGGAGTCAAGGGAGCCTTGTTAAGCTGATGGGCGGGATGTCAATGGCCAACAGCCAATCTTCACAAGTGTATCCTCTTTCCCAAACCATGTAAAACACAGAACCACAGAGCATAGGGCACTTCCACACATGGGCGTTGACCTTGGGAAAATGAAAAAATCAACCAGACACAGGGACCCCAAAGTTGAGGGCTGCTGTCTTGACAAGAACCTCCACTCCGGTACACGTTTCATATCCCAGGAAAGAGCCAAGTGGACAAAGACGAGTGGACAAGTGGACAAAGACAAGTGGACAAGTGGACAAGTGGTGCTACGTAGGTCCAATGGAGTGTCACTCAGCCATGAAATCCACGTCATGAGGCTGGTAGCAGCATCCTGAGTGGATTTAGGTACGATCATCCTCAGTGAAATAAGTCCCACAAAAAAAGAAACTTATGATATCACTTATCGAGGGAATGTAAAAATCGCTCCCCATGAACGGAATCCCCAAACAGAACAGAGTCACGCTTTTAGAAAACACACTTATGCCTGCTTCAGGGGAAAGGTGAGGTGCGGTGACGCATAAAACTCGAGTTTGAAATGAGCACAGATACCCTTCCGAAAACCGAATATGGAATGGACACGACCTACTCCTTGCTCAATCAACTGGACTCACCAGACCCTGTTCATCGCACAAGTATCTATCCGACTAGTAAGCATCTTAAAAGCTAAGTCTTGATATCTCTGTGTAAGTGCATCAAGGGTGTGTAAAGCGGCCTAAAACCAGCAGGGAAAATCAGCTCAGACCCATTCTGAGGATACATTTCCAACACAAAGAAGAAACAAGCAGGGCAAAACAGAGAGAAATTCTTCCAAAATGCGTTCAGGGACTGGCATGCAACCAGGATTGACCACATCTACAGCCCCAGCGGCAGAAGACATAAGGCTGGACACTCTTGGGGCTGAGACGATTGGTGAGGTTGGGAAAGCAAATGCAGACCCTTGAAAGGAATCCTGCGTGCTCCCCATTCCATGGCTCCCAACTCTCCAGGTTCAACGCAATCTTCCGACAGCGAAAGCACTCATTGGAAACCCAGCGGATGCTACACCGTGGGATCGGGAAAGCTTTCTGAAACTCACCTCAGTTTTCCTCTCCTGGTGCTCGTGTTCTCCATTCAGGCCCCCTTACTAACAATCTCCCCACTTGGAGACTCGGCGCCTTTCCATGCCTCTTTCGTACCGTCTGCAATTTGTCCGCAGGATGAACTGCAAGAGGGGGAACCAATGAGAGACTCGCTGGAGGTGTTTGGTCGGGCACATGTCACTCTCATTTCCCATCACGAAGAAGAATTCACCAGCGGTTCAGCCTGCAACCGCGGATCGACAATAGGGCGTGAAGCCATCCAGCCGTGTTGCGTCCCACTCACAAAAAAGCGACTTGGGAAATGGAGCTCAGGGGCCCTGCACTTCCCAAACCTGCAGAGTTCTAAACGATAACTATCGCCCCAAAATATATTGAGGGCAGGCTACGAAGAGGCGCTGAACGCAAGGCAGAACTGCAGGAAACGGATGTCAACGGGTACATCGGAATGGCCCCGATAGCACATGAAAAGCGCCAGAACGTGGACAATGATGCGGTTGGCCAAAAAGGGCGTATGCGTTTTTTCCTGAATATATTCAGGAAAAAACGCATACGCCCTTTTTGGCCAACCAAGCAACCTGGGAGAGCAAATCAGCACTACAAAGAAATCTCTCGCCCCCCCCCCCCGGGGCAAAAGGGCCAGGCGAAAAAAGTCTAAAAACCAGAAAGGCAGGACAGCCCACGGAGTCAAGGGAGCCTTGTTAAGCTGATGGGCGGGATGTCAATGGCCAACAGCCAATCTTCACAAGTGTATCCTCTTTCCCAAACCATGTAAAACACAGAACCACAGAGCATAGGGCACTTCCACACATGGGCGTTGACCTTGGGAAAATGAAAAAATCAACCAGACACAGGGACCCCAAAGTTGAGGGCTGCTGTCTTGACAAGAACCTCCACTCCGGTACACGTTTCATATCCCAGGAAAGAGCCAAGTGGACAAAGACGAGTGGACAAGTGGACAAAGACAAGTGGACAAGTGGACAAGTGGTGCTACGTAGGTCCAATGGAGTGTCACTCAGCCATGAAATCCACGTCATGAGGCTGGTAGCAGCATCCTGAGTGGATTTAGGTACGATCATCCTCAGTGAAATAAGTCCCACAAAAAAAGAAACTTATGATATCACTTATCGAGGGAATGTAAAAATCGCTCCCCATGAACGGAATCCCCAAACAGAACAGAGTCACGCTTTTAGAAAACACACTTATGCCTGCTTCAGGGGAAAGGTGAGGTGCGGTGACGCATAAAACTCGAGTTTGAAATGAGCACAGATACCCTTCCGAAAACCGAATATGGAATGGACACGACCTACTCCTTGCTCAATCAACTGGACTCACCAGACCCTGTTCATCGCACAAGTATCTATCCGACTAGTAAGCATCTTAAAAGCTAAGTCTTGATATCTCTGTGTAAGTGCATCAAGTGTGTGTAAAGCGGCCTAAAACCAGCAGGGAAAATCAGCTCAGACCCATTCTGAGGATACATTTCCAACACAAAGAAGAAACAAGCAGGGCAAAACAGAGAGAAATTCTTCCAAAATGCGTTCAGGGACTGGCATGCAACCAGGATTGACCACATCTACAGCCCCAGCGGCAGAAGACATAAGGCTGGACACTCTTGGGGCTGAGACGATTGGTGAGGTTGGGAAAGCAAATGCAGACCCTTGAAAGGAATCCTGCGTGCTCCCCATTCCATGGCTCCCAACTCTCCAGGTTCAACGCAATCTTCCGACAGCGAAAGCACTCATTGGAAACCCAGCGGATGCTACACCGTGGGATCGGGAAAGCTTTCTGAAACTCACCTCAGTTTTCCTCTCCTGGTGCTCGTGTTCTCCATTCAGGCCCCCTTACTAACAATCTCCCCACTTGGAGACTCGGCGCCTTTCCATGCCTCTTTCGTACCGTCTGCAATTTGTCCGCAGGATGAACTGCAAGAGGGGGAACCAATGAGAGACTCGCTGGAGGTGTTTGGTCGGGCACATGTCACTCTCATTTCCCATCACGAAGAAGAATTCACCAGCGGTTCAGCCTGCAACCGCGGATCGACAATAGGGCGTGAAGCCATCCAGCCGTGTTGCGTCCCACTCACAAAAAAGCGACTTGGGAAATGGAGCTCAGGGGCACTGCACTTCCCAAACCTGCAGAGTTCTAAACGATAACTATCGCCCCAAAATATATTGAGGGCAGGCTACGAAGAGGCGCTGAACGCAAGGCAGAACTGCAGGAAACGGATGTCAACGGGTACATCGGAATGGCCCCGATAGCACATGATAAGCGCCAGAACGTGGACAATGATGCGGTTGGCCAAAAAGGGCGTATGCGTTTTTTCCTGAATATATTCAGGAAAAAACGCATACGCCCTTTTTGGCCAACCAAGCAACCTGGGAGAGCAAATCAGCACTACAAAGAAATCTCTCGCCCACCCCCACCGGGGCAAAAGGGCCAGGCGAAAAAAGTCTAAAAACCAGAAAGGCAGGACAGCCCACGGAGTCAAGGGAGCCTTGTTAAGCTGATGGGCGGGATGTCAATGGCCAACAGCCAATCTTCACAAGTGTATCCTCTTTCCCAAACCATGTAAAACACAGAACCACAGAGCATAGGGCACTTCCACACATGGGCGTTGACCTTGGGAAAATGAAAAAATCAACCAGACACAGGGACCCCAAAGTTGAGGGCTGCTGTCTTGACAAGAACCTCCACTCCGGTACACGTTTCATATCCCAGGAAAGAGCCAAGTGGACAAAGACGAGTGGACAAGTGGACAAAGACAAGTGGACAAGTGGACAAGTGGACAAGTGGTGCTACGTAGGTCCAATGGAGTGTCACTCAGCCATGAAATCCACGTCATGAGGCTGGTAGCAGCATCCTGAGTGGATTTAGGTACGATCATCCTCAGTGAAATAAGTCCCACAAAAAAAGAAACTTATGATATCACTTATCGAGGGAATGTAAAAATCGCTCCCCATGAACGGAATCCCCAAACAGAACAGAGTCACGCTTTTAGAAAACACACTTATGCCTGCTTCAGGGGAAAGGTGAGGTGCGGTGACGCATAAAACTCGAGTTTGAAATGAGCACAGATACCCTTCCGAAAACCGAATATGGAATGGACACGACCTACTCCTTGCTCAATCAACTGGACTCACCAGACCCTGTTCATCGCACAAGTATCTATCCGACTAGTAAGCATCTTAAAAGCTAAGTCTTGATATCTCTGTGTAAGTGCATCAAGTGTGTGTAAAGCGGCCTAAAACCAGCAGGGAAAATCAGCTCAGACCCATTCTGAGGATACATTTCCAACACAAAGAAGAAACAAGCAGGGCAAAACAGAGAGAAATTCTTCCAAAATGCGTTCAGGGACTGGCATGCAACCAGGATTGACCACATCTACAGCCCCAGCGGCAGAAGACATAAGGCTGGACACTCTTGGGGCTGAGACGATTGGTGAGGTTGGGAAAGCAAATGCAGACCCTTGAAAGGAATCCTGCGTGCTCCCCATTCCATGGCTCCCAACTCTCCAGGTTCAACGCAATCTTCCGACAGCGAAAGCACTCATTGGAAACCCAGCGGATGCTACACCGTGGGATCGGGAAAGCTTTCTGAAACTCACCTCAGTTTTCCTCTCCTGGTGCTCGTGTTCTCCATTCAGGCCCCTTTACTAACAATCTCCCCACTTGGAGACTCGGCGCCTTTCCATGCCTCTTTCGTACCGTCTGCAATTTGTCCGCAGGATGAACTGCAAGAGGGGGAACCAATGAGAGACTCGCTGGAGGTGTTTGGTCGGGCACATGTCACTCTCATTTCCCATCACGAAGAAGAATTCACCAGCGGTTCAGCCTGCCACCGCGGATCGACAATAGGGCGTGAAGCCATCCAGCCGTGTTGCGTCCCACTCACAAAAAAGCGACTTGGGAAATGGAGCTCAGGGGCCCTGCACTTCCCAAACCTGCAGAGTTCTAAACGATAACTATCGCCCCAAAATATATTGAGGGCAGGCTACGAAGAGGCGCTGAACGCAAGGCAGAACTGCAGGAAACGGATGTCAACGGGTACATCGGAATGGCCCCGATAGCACATGAAAAGCGCCAGAACGTGGACAATGATGCGGTTGGCCAAAAAGGGCGTATGCGTTTTTTCCTGAATATATTCAGGAAAAAACGCATACGCCCTTTTTGGCCAACCAAGCAACCTGGGAGAGCAAATCAGCACTACAAAGAAATCTCTCGCCCCCCCCCCCCGGGGCAAAAGGGCCAGGCGAAAAAAGTCTAAAAACCAGAAAGGCAGGACAGCCCACGGAGTCAAGGGAGCCTTGTTAAGCTGATGGGCGGGATGTCAATGGCCAACAGCCAATCTTCACAAGTGTATCCTCTTTCCCAAACCATGTAAAACACAGAACCACAGAGCATAGGGCACTTCCACACATGGGCGTTGACCTTGGGAAAATGAAAAAATCAACCAGACACAGGGACCCCAAAGTTGAGGGCTGCTGTCTTGACAAGAACCTCCACTCCGGTACACGTTTCATATCCCAGGAAAGAGCCAAGTGGACAAAGACGAGTGGACAAGTGGACAAAGACAAGTGGACAAGTGGACAAGTGGTGCTACGTAGGTCCAATGGAGTGTCACTCAGCCATGAAATCCACGTCATGAGGCTGGTAGCAGCATCCTGAGTGGATTTAGGTACGATCATCCTCAGTGAAATAAGTCCCACAAAAAAAGAAACTTATGATATCACTTATCGAGGGAATGTAAAAATCGCTCCCCATGAACGGAATCCCCAAACAGAACAGAGTCACGCTTTTAGAAAACACACTTATGCCTGCTTCAGGGGAAAGGTGAGGTGCGGTGACGCATAAAACTCGAGTTTGAAATGAGCACAGATACCCTTCCGAAAACCGAATATGGAATGGACACGACCTACTCCTTGCTCAATCAACTGGACTCACCAGACCCTGTTCATCGCACAAGTATCTATCCGACTAGTAAGCATCTTAAAAGCTAAGTCTTGATATCTCTGTGTAAGTGCATCAAGTGTGTGTAAAGCGGCCTAAAACCAGCAGGGAAAATCAGCTCAGACCCATTCTGAGGATACATTTCCAACACAAAGAAGAAACAAGCAGGGCAAAACAGAGAGAAATTCTTCCAAAATGCGTTCAGGGACTGGCATGCAACCAGGATTGACCACATCTACAGCCCCAGCGGCAGAAGACATAAGGCTGGACACTCTTGGGGCTGAGACGATTGGTGAGGTTGGGAAAGCAAATGCAGACCCTTGAAAGGAATCCTGCGTGCTCCCCATTCCATGGGTCCCAACTCTCCAGGTTCAACGCAATCTTCCGACAGCGAAAGCACTCATTGGAAACCCAGCGGATGCTACACCGTGGGATCGGGAAAGCTTTCTGAAACTCACCTCAGTTTTCCTCTCCTGGTGCTCGTGTTCTCCATTCAGGCCCCCTTACTAACAATCTCCCCACTTGGAGACTCGGCGCCTTTCCATGCCTCTTTCGTACCGTCTGCAATTTGTCCGCAGGATGAACTGCAAGAGGGGGAACCAATGAGAGACTCGCTGGAGGTGTTTGGTCGGGCACATGTCACTCTCATTTCCCATCACGAAGAAGAATTCACCAGCGGTTCAGCCTGCAACCGCGGATCGACAATAGGGCGTGAAGCCATCCAGCCGTGTTGCGTCCCACACAAAAAAGCGACTTGGGAAATGGAGCTCAGGGGCACTGCACTTCCCAAACCTGCAGAGTTCTAAACGATAACTATCGCCCCAAAATATATTGAGGGCAGGCTACGAAGAGGCGCTGAACGCAACGCAGAACTGCAGGAAACGGATGTCAACGGGTACATCGGAATGGCCCCGATAGCACATGATAAGCGCCAGAACGTGGACAATGATGCGGTTGGCCAAAAAGGGCGTATGCGTTTTTTCCTGAATATATTCAGGAAAAAACGCATACGCCCTTTTTGGCCAACCAAGCAACCTGGGAGAGCAAATCAGCACTACAAAGAAATCTCTCGCCCACCCCCACCGGGGCAAAAGGGCCAGGCGAAAAAAGTCTAAAAACCAGAAAGGCAGGACAGCCCACGGAGTCAAGGGAGCCTTGTTAAGCTGATGGGCGGGATGTCAATGGCCAACAGCCAATCTTCACAAGTGTATCCTCTTTCCCAAACCATGTAAAACACAGAACCACAGAGCATAGGGCACTTCCACACATGGGCGTTGACCTTGGGAAAATGAAAAAATCAACCAGACACAGGGACCCCAAAGTTGAGGGCTGCTGTCTTGACAAGAACCTCCACTCCGGTACACGTTTCATATCCCAGGAAAGAGCCAAGTGGACAAAGACGAGTGGACAAGTGGACAAAGACAAGTGGACAAGTGGACAAGTGGTGCTACGTAGGTCCAATGGAGTGTCACTCAGCCATGAAATCCACGTCATGAGGCTGGTAGCAGCATCCTGAGTGGATTTAGGTACGATCATCCTCAGTGAAATAAGTCCCACAAAAAAAGAAACTTATGATATCACTTATCGAGGGAATGTAAAAATCGCTCCCCATGAACGGAATCCCCAAACAGAACAGAGTCACGCTTTTAGAAAACACACTTATGCCTGCTTCAGGGGAAAGGTGAGGTGCGGTGACGCATAAAACTCGAGTTTGAAATGAGCACAGATACCCTTCCGAAAACCGAATATGGAATGGACACGACCTACTCCTTGCTCAATCAACTGGACTCACCAGACCCTGTTCATCGCACAAGTATCTATCCGACTAGTAAGCATCTTAAAAGCTAAGTCTTGATATCTCTGTGTAAGTGCATCAAGTGTGTGTAAAGCGGCCTAAAACCAGCAGGGAAAATCAGCTCAGACCCATTCTGAGGATACATTTCCAACACAAAGAAGAAACAAGCAGGGCAAAACAGAGAGAAATTCTTCCAAAATGCGTTCAGGGACTGGCATGCAACCAGGATTGACCACATCTACAGCCCCAGCGGCAGAAGACATAAGGCTGGACACTCTTGGGGCTGAGACGATTGGTGAGGTTGGGAAAGCAATGCAGACCCTTGAAAGGAATCCTGCGTGCTCCCCATTCCATGGGTCCCAACTCTCCAGGTTCAACGCAATCTTCCGACAGCGAAAGCACTCATTGGAAACCCAGCGGATGCTACACCGTGGGATCGGGAAAGCTTTCTGAAACTCACCTCAGTTTTCCTCTCCTGGTGCTCGTGTTCTCCATTCAGGCCCCCTTACTAACAATCTCCCCACTTGGAGACTCGGCGCCTTTCCATGCCTCTTTCGTACCGTCTGCAATTTGTCCGCAGGATGAACTGCAAGAGGGGGAACCAATGAGAGACTCGCTGGAGGTGTTTGGTCGGGCACATGTCACTCTCATTTCCCATCACGAAGAAGAATTCACCAGCGGTTCAGCCTGCAACCGCGGATCGACAATAGGGCGTGAAGCCATCCAGCCGTGTTGCGTCCCACTCACAAAAAAGCGACTTGGGAAATGGAGCTCAGGGGCACTGCACTTCCCAAACCTGCAGAGTTCTAAACGATAACTATCGCCCCAAAATATATTGAGGGCAGGCTACGAAGAGGCGCTGAACGCAAGGCAGAACTGCAGGAAACGGATGTCAACGGGTACATCGGAATGGCCCCGATAGCACATGAAAAGCGCCAGAACGTGGACAATGATGCGGTTGGCCAAAAAGGGCGTATGCGTTTTTTCCTGAATATATTCAGGAAAAAACGCATACGCCCTTTTTGGCCAACCAAGCAACCTGGGAGAGCAAATCAGCACTACAAAGAAATCTCTCGCCCACCCCCACCGGGGCAAAAGGGCCAGGCGAAAAAAGTCTAAAAACCAGAAAGGCAGGACAGCCCACGGAGTCAAGGGAGCCTTGTTAAGCTGATGGGCGGGATGTCAATGGCCAACAGCCAATCTTCACAAGTGTATCCTCTTTCCCAAACCATGTAAAACACAGAACCACAGAGCATAGGGCACTTCCACACATGGGCGTTGACCTTGGGAAAATGAAAAAATCAACCAGACACAGGGACCCCAAAGTTGAGGGCTGCTGTCTTGACAAGAACCTCCACTCCGGTACACGTTTCATATCCCAGGAAAGAGCCAAGTGGACAAAGACGAGTGGACAAGTGGACAAAGACAAGTGGACAAGTGGACAAGTGGTGCTACGTAGGTCCAATGGAGTGTCACTCAGCCATGAAATCCACGTCATGAGGCTGGTAGCAGCATCCTGAGTGGATTTAGGTACGATCATCCTCAGTGAAATAAGTCCCACAAAAAAAGAAACTTATGATATCACTTATCGAGGGAATGTAAAAATCGCTCCCCATGAATGGAATCCCCAAACAGAACAGAGTCACGCTTTTAGAAAACACACTTATGCCTGCTTCAGGGGAAAGGTGAGGTGCGGTGACGCATAAAACTCGAGTTTGAAATGAGCACAGATACCCTTCCGAAAACCGAATATGGAATGGACACGACCTACTCCTTGCTCAATCAACTGGACTCACCAGACCCTGTTCATCGCACAAGTATCTATCCGACTAGTAAGCATCTTAAAAGCTAAGTCTTGATATCTCTGTGTAAGTGCATCAAGGGTGTGTAAAGCGGCCTAAAACCAGCAGGGAAAATCAGCTCAGACCCATTCTGAGGATACATTTCCAACACAAAGAAGAAACAAGCAGGGCAAAACAGAGAGAAATTCTTCCAAAATGCGTTCAGGGACTGGCATGCAACCAGGATTGACCACATCTACAGCCCCAGCGGCAGAAGACATAAGGCTGGACACTCTTGGGGCTGAGACGATTGGTGAGGTTGGGAAAGCAAATGCAGACCCTTGAAAGGAATCCTGCGTGCTCCCCATTCCATGGGTCCCAACTCTCCAGGTTCAACGCAATCTTCCGACAGCGAAAGCACTCATTGGAAACCCAGCGGATGCTACACCGTGGGATCGGGAAAGCTTTCTGAAACTCACCTCAGTTTTCATCTCCTGGTGCTCGTGTTCTCCATTCAGGCCCCCTTACTAACAATCTCCCCACTTGGAGACTCGGCGCCTTTCCATGCCTCTTTCGTACCGTCTGCAATTTGTCCGCAGGATGAACTGCAAGAGGGGGAACCAATGAGAGACTCGCTGGAGGTGTTTGGTCGGGCACATGTCACTCTCATTTCCCATCACGAAGAAGAATTCACCAGCGGTTCAGCCTGCAACCGCGGATCGACAATAGGGCGTGAAGCCATCCAGCCGTGTTGCGTCCCACTCACAAAAAAGCGACTTGGGAAATGGAGCTCAGGGGCACTGCACTTCCCAAACCTGCAGAGTTCTAAACGATAACTATCGCCCCAAAATATATTGAGCGCAGGCTACGAAGGGGCGCTGAACGCAAGGCAGAACTGCAGGAAACGGATGTCAACGGGTACATCGGAATGGCCCCGATAGCACATGAAAAGCGCCAGAACGTGGACAATGATGCGGTTGGCCAAAAAGGGCGTATGCGTTTTTTCCTGAATATATTCAGGAAAAAACGCATACGCCCTTTTTGGCCAACCAAGCAACCTGGGAGAGCAAATCAGCACTACAAAGAAATCTCTCGCCCCCCCCCGGGGGGCAAAAGGGCCAGGCGAAAAAAGTCTAAAAACCAGAAAGGCAGGACAGCCCACGGAGTCAAGGGAGCCTTGTTAAGCTGATGGGCGGGATGTCAATGGCCAACAGCCAATCTTCACAAGTGTATCCTCTTTCCCAAACCATGTAAAACACAGAACCACAGAGTATAGGGCACTTCCACACATGGGCGTTGACCTTGGGAAAATGAAAAAATCAACCAGACACAGGGACCGCAAAGTTGAGGGCTGCTGTCTTGACAAGAACCTCCACTCCGGTACACGTTTCATATCCCAGGAAAGAGCCAAGTGGACAAAGACGAGTGGACAAGTGGACAAAGACAAGTGGACAAGTGGACAAGTGGTGCTACGTAGGTCCAATGGAGTGTCACTCAGCCATGAAATCCACGTCATGAGGCTGGTAGCAGCATCCTGAGTGGATTTAGGTACGATCATCCTCAGTGAAATAAGTCCCACAAAAAAAGAAACTTATGATATCACTTATCGAGGGAATGTAAAAATCGCTCCCCATGAACGGAATCCCCAAACAGAACAGAGTCACGCTTTTAGAAAACACACTTATGCCTGCTTCAGGGGAAAGGTGAGGTGCGGTGACGCATAAAACTCGAGTTTGAAATGAGCACAGATACCCTTCCGAAAACCGAATATGGAATGGACACGACCTACTCCTTGCTCAATCAACTGGACTCACCAGACCCTGTTCATCGCACAAGTATCTATCCGACTAGTAAGCATCTTAAAAGCTAAGTCTTGATATCTCTGTGTAAGTGCATCAAGTGTGTGTAAAGCGGCCTAAAACCAGCAGGGAAAATCAGCTCAGACCCATTCTGAGGATACATTTCCAACACAAAGAAGAAACAAGCAGGGCAAAACAGAGAGAAATTCTTCCAAAATGCGTTCAGGGACTGGCATGCAACCAGGATTGACCACATCTACAGCCCCAGCGGCAGAAGACATAAGGCTGGACACTCTTGGGGCTGAGACGATTGGTGAGGTTGGGAAAGCAAATGCAGACCCTTGAAAGGAATCCTGCGTGCTCCCCATTCCATGGCTCCCAACTCTCCAGGTTCAACGCGATCTTCCGACAGCGAAAGCACTCATTGGAAACCCAGCGGATGCTACACCGTGGGATCGGGAAAGCTTTCTGAAACTCACCTCAGTTTTCCTCTCCTGGTGCTCGTGTTCTCCATTCAGGCCCCCTTACTAACAATCTCCCCACTTGGAGACTCGGCGCCTTTCCATGCCTCTTTCGTACCGTCTGCAATTTGTCCGCAGGATGAACTGCAAGAGGGGGAACCAATGAGAGACTCGCTGGAGGTGTTTGGTCGGGCACATGTCACTCTCATTTCCCATCACGAAGAAGAATTCACCAGCGGTTCAGCCTGCCACCGCGGATCGACAATAGGGCGTGAAGCCATCCAGCCGTGTTGCGTCCCACTCACAAAAAAGCGACTTGGGAAATGGAGCTCAGGGGCCCTGCACTTCCCAAACCTGCAGAGTTCTAAACGATAACTATCGCCCCAAAATATATTGAGGTCAGGCTACGAAGAGGCGCTGAACGCAAGGCAGAACTGCAGGAAACGGATGTCAACGGGTACATCGGAATGGCCCCGATAGCACATGAAAAGCGCCAGAACGTGGACAATGATGCGGTTGGCCAAAAAGGGCGTATGCGTTTTTTCCTGAATATATTCAGGAAAAAACGCATACGCCCTTTTTGGCCAACCAAGCAACCTGGGAGAGCAAATCAGCACTACAAAGAAATCTCTCGCCCCCCCCCCACCGGGGCAAAAGGGCCAGGCGAAAAAAGTCTAAAAACCAGAAAGGCAGGACAGCCCACGGAGTCAAGGGAGCCTTGTTAAGCTGATGGGCGGGATGTCAATGGCCAACAGCCAATCTTCACAAGTGTATCCTCTTTCCCAAACCATGGAAAACACAGAACCACAGAGCATAGGGCACTTCCACACATGGGCGTTGACCTTGGGAAAATGAAAAAATCAACCAGACACAGGGACCCCAAAGTTGAGGGCTGCTGTCTTGACAAGAACCTCCACTCCGGTACACGTTTCATATCCCAGGAAAGAGCCAAGTGGACAAAGACGAGTGGACAAGTGGACAAAGACAAGTGGACAAGTGGACAAGTGGTGCTACGTAGGTCCAATGGAGTGTCACTCAGCCATGAAATCCACGTCATGAGGCTGGTAGCAGCATCCTGAGTGGATTTAGGTACGATCATCCTCAGTGAAATAAGTCCCACAAAAAAAGAAACTTATGATATCACTTATCGAGGGAATGTAAAAATCGCTCCCCATGAACGGAATCCCCAAACAGAACAGAGTCACGCTTTTAGAAAACACACTTATGCCTGCTTCAGGGGAAAGGTGAGGTGCGGTGACACATAAAACTCGAGTTTGAAATGAGCACAGATACCCTTCCGAAAACCGAATATGGAATGGACACGACCTACTCCTTGCTCAATCAACTGGACTCACCAGACCCTGTTCATCGCACAAGTATCTATCCGACTAGTAAGCATCTTAAAAGCTAAGTCTTGATATCTCTGTGTAAGTGCATCAAGTGTGTGTAAAGCGGCCTAAAACCAGCAGGGAAAATCAGCTCAGACCCATTCTGAGGATACATTTCCAACACAATGAAGAAACAAGCAGGGCAAAACAGAGAGAAATTCTTCCAAAATGCGTTCAGGGACTGGCATGCAACCAGGATTGACCACATCTACAGCCCCAGCGGCAGAAGACATAAGGCTGGACACTCTTGGGGCTGAGACGATTGGTGAGGTTGGGAAAGCAAATGCAGACCCTTGAAAGGAATCCTGCGTGCTCCCCATTCCATGGGTCCCAACTCTCCAGGTTCAACGCAATCTTCCGACAGCGAAAGCACTCATTGGAAACCCAGCGGATGCTACACCGTGGGATCGGGAAAGCTTTCTGAAACTCACCTCAGTTTTCCTCTCCTGGTGCTCGTGTTCTCCATTCAGGCCCCCTTACTAACAATCTCCCCACTTGGAGACTCGGCGCCTTTCCATGCCTCTTTCGTACCGTCTGCAATTTGTCCGCAGGATGAACTGCAAGAGGGGGAACCAATGAGAGACTCGCTGGAGGTGTTTGGTCGGGCACATGTCACTCTCATTTCCCATCACGAAGAAGAATTCACCAGCGGTTCAGCCTGCCACCGCGGATCGACAATAGGGCGTGAAGCCATCCAGCCGTGTTGCGTCCCACTCACAAAAAAGCGACTTGGGAAATGGAGCTCAGGGGCCCTGCACTTCCCAAACCTGCAGAGTTCTAAACGATAACTATCGCCCCAAAATATATTGAGGGCAGGCTACGAAGAGGCGCTGAACGCAAGGCAGAACTGCAGGAAACGGATGTCAACGGGTACATCGGAATGGCCCCGATAGCACATGAAAAGCGCCAGAACGTGGACAATGATGCGGTTGGCCAAAAAGGGCGTATGCGTTTTTTCCTGAATATATTCAGGAAAAAACGCATACGCCCTTTTTGGCCAACCAAGCAACCTGGGAGAGCAAATCAGCACTACAAAGAAATCACTCGCCCCCCCCCCCCCGGGGCAAAAGGGCCAGGCGAAAAAAGTCTAAAAACCAGAAAGGCAGGACAGCCCACGGAGTCAAGGGAGCCTTGTTAAGCTGATGGGCGGGATGTCAATGGCCAACAGCCAATCTTCACAAGTGTATCCTCTTTCCCAAACCATGTAAAACACAGAACCACAGAGCATAGGGCACTTCCACACATGGGCGTTGACCTTGGGAAAATGAAAAAATCAACCAGACACAGGGACCCCAAAGTTGAGGGCTGCTGTCTTGACAAGAACCTCCACTCCGGTACACGTTTCATATCCCAGGAAAGAGCCAAGTGGACAAAGACGAGTGGACAAGTGGACAAAGACAAGTGGACAAGTGGACAAGTGGTGCTACGTAGGTCCAATGGAGTGTCACTCAGCCATGAAATCCACGTCATGAGGCTGGTAGCAGCATCCTGAGTGGATTTAGGTACGATCATCCTCAGTGAAATAAGTCCCACAAAAAAAGAAACTTATGATATCACTTATCGAGGGAATGTAAAAATCGCTCCCCATGAACGGAATCCCCAAACAGAACAGAGTCACGCTTTTAGAAAACACACTTATGCCTGCTTCAGGGGAAAGGTGAGGTGCGGTGACGCATAAAACTCGAGTTTGAAATGAGCACAGATACCCTTCCGAAAACCGAATATGGAATGGACACGACCTACTCCTTGCTCAATCAACTGGACTCACCAGACCCTGTTCATCGCACAAGTATCTATCCGACTAGTAAGCATCTTAAAAGCTAAGTCTTGATATCTCTGTGTAAGTGCATCAAGTGTGTGTAAAGCGGCCTAAAACCAGCAGGGAAAATCAGCTCAGACCCATTCTGAGGATACATTTCCAACACAAAGAAGAAACAAGCAGGGCAAAACAGAGAGAAATTCTTCCAAAATGCGTTCAGGGACTGGCATGCAACCAGGATTGACCACATCTACAGCCCCAGCGGCAGAAGACATAAGGCTGGACACTCTTGGGGCTGAGACGATTGGTGAGGTTGGGAAAGCAAATGCAGACCCTTGAAAGGAATCCTGCGTGCTCCCCATTCCATGGCTCCCAACTCTCCAGGTTCAACGCAATCTTCCGACAGCGAAAGCACTCATTGGAAACCCAGCGGATGCTACACCGTGGGATCGGGAAAGCTTTCTGAAACTCACCTCAGTTTTCCTCTCCTGGTGCTCGTGTTCTCCATTCAGGCCCCCTTACTAACAATCTCCCCACTTGGAGACTCGGCGCCTTTCCATGCCTCTTTCGTACCGTCTGCAATTTGTCCGCAGGATGAACTGCAAGAGGGGGAACCAATGAGAGACTCGCTGGAGGTGTTTGGTCGGGCACATGTCACTCTCATTTCCCATCACGAAGAAGAATTCACCAGCGGTTCAGCCTGCCACCGCGGATCGACAATAGGGCGTGAAGCCATCCAGCCGTGTTGCGTCCCACTCACAAAAAAGCGACTTGGGAAATGGAGCTCAGGGGCCCTGCACTTCCCAAACCTGCAGAGTTCTAAACGATAACTATCGCCCCAAAATATATTGAGGGCAGGCTACGAAGAGGCGCTGAACGCAAGGCAGAACTGCAGGAAACGGATGTCAACGGGTACATCGGAATGGCCCCGATAGCACATGAAAAGCGCCAGAACGTGGACAATGATGCGGTTGGCCAAAAAGGGCGTATGCGTTTTTTCCTGAATATATTCAGGAAAAAACGCATACGCCCTTTTTGGCCAACCAAGCAACCTGGGAGAGCAAATCAGCACTACAAAGAAATCACTCGCCCCCCCCCCACCGGGGCAAAAGGGCCAGGCGAAAAAAGTCTAAAAACCAGAAAGGCAGGACAGCCCACGGAGTCAAGGGAGCCTTGTTAAGCTGATGGGCGGGATGTCAATGGCCAACAGCCAATCTTCACAAGTGTATCCTCTTTCCCAAACCATGTAAAACACAGAACCACAGAGCATAGGGCACTTCCACACATGGGCGTTGACCTTGGGAAAATGAAAAAATCAACCAGACACAGGGACCCCAAAGTTGAGGGCTGCTGTCTTGACAAGAACCTCCACTCCGGTACACGTTTCATATCCCAGGAAAGAGCCAAGTGGACAAAGACGAGTGGACAAGTGGACAAAGACAAGTGGACAAGTGGACAAGTGGTGCTACGTAGGTCCAATGGAGTGTCACTCAGCCATGAAATCCACGTCATGAGGCTGGTAGCAGCATCCTGAGTGGATTTAGGTACGATCATCCTCAGTGAAATAAGTCCCACAAAAAAAGAAACTTATGATATCACTTATCGAGGGAATGTAAAAATCGCTCCCCATGAACGGAATCCCCAAACAGAACAGAGTCACGCTTTTAGAAAACACACTTATGCCTGCTTCAGGGGAAAGGTGAGGTGCGGTGACGCATAAAACTCGAGTTTGAAATGAGCACAGATACCCTTCCGAAAACCGAATATGGAATGGACACGACCTACTCCTTGCTCAATCAACTGGACTCACCAGACCCTGTTCATCGCACAAGTATCTATCCGACTAGTAAGCATCTTAAAAGCTAAGTCTTGATATCTCTGTGTAAGTGCATCAAGTGTGTGTAAAGCGGCCTAAAACCAGCAGGGAAAATCAGCTCAGACCCATTCTGAGGATACATTTCCAACACAAAGAAGAAACAAGCAGGGCAAAACAGAGAGAAATTCTTCCAAAATGCGTTCAGGGACTGGCATGCAACCAGGATTGACCACATCTACAGCCCCAGCGGCAGAAGACATAAGGCTGGACACTCTTGGGGCTGAGACGATTGGTGAGGTTGGGAAAGCAAATGCAGACCCTTGAAAGGAATCCTGCGTGCTCCCCATTCCATGGCTCCCAACTCTCCAGGTTCAACGCAATCTTCCGACAGCGAAAGCACTCATTGGAAACCCAGCGGATGCTACACCGTGGGATCGGGAAAGCTTTCTGAAACTCACCTCAGTTTTCCTCTCCTGGTGCTCGTGTTCTCCATTCAGGCCCCCTTACTAACAATCTCCCCACTTGGAGACTCGGCGCCTTTCCATGCCTCTTTCGTACCGTCTGCAATTTGTCCGCAGGATGAACTGCAAGAGGGGGAACCAATGAGAGACTCGCTGGAGGTGTTTGGTCGGGCACATGTCACTCTCATTTCCCATCACGAAGAAGAATTCACCAGCGGTTCAGCCTGCAACCGCGGATCGACAATAGGGCGTGAAGCCATCCAGCCGTGTTGCGTCCCACTCACAAAAAAGCGACTTGGGAAATGGAGCTCAGGGGCACTGCACTTCCCAAACCTGCAGAGTTCTAAACGATAACTATCGCCCCAAAATATATTGAGGTCAGGCTACGAAGAGGCGCTGAACGCAAGGCAGAACTGCAGGAAACGGATGTCAACGGGTACATCGGAATGGCCCCGATAGCACATGAAAAGCGCCAGAACGTGGACAATGATGCGGTTGGCCAAAAAGGGCGTATGCGTTTTTTCCTGAATATATTCAGGAAAAAACGCATACGCCCTTTTTGGCCAACCAAGCAACCTGGGAGAGCAAATCAGCACTACAAAGAAATCACTCGCCCCCCCCCCACCGGGGCAAAAGGGCCAGGCGAAAAAAGTCTAAAAACCAGAAAGGCAGGACAGCCCACGGAGTCAAGGGAGCCTTGTTAAGCTGATGGGCGGGATGTCAATGGCCAACAGCCAATCTTCACAAGTGTATCCTCTTTCCCAAACCATGTAAAACACAGAACCACAGAGCATAGGGCACTTCCACACATGGGCGTTGACCTTGGGAAAATGAAAAAATCAACCAGACACAGGGACCCCAAAGTTGAGGGCTGCTGTCTTGACAAGAACCTCCACTCCGGTACACGTTTCATATCCCAGGAAAGAGCCAAGTGGACAAAGACGAGTGGACAAGTGGACAAAGACAAGTGGACAAGTGGACAAGTGGTGCTACGTAGGTCCAATGGAGTGTCACTCAGCCATGAAATCCACGTCATGAGGCTGGTAGCAGCATCCTGAGTGGATTTAGGTACGATCATCCTCAGTGAAATAAGTCCCACAAAAAAAGAAACTTATGATATCACTTATCGAGGGAATGTAAAAATCGCTCCCCATGAACGGAATCCCCAAACAGAACAGAGTCACGCTTTTAGAAAACACACTTATGCCTGCTTCAGGGGAAAGGTGAGGTGCGGTGACGCATAAAACTCGAGTTTGAAATGAGCACAGATACCCTTCCGAAAACCGAATATGGAATGGACACGACCTACTCCTTGCTCAATCAACTGGACTCACCAGACCCTGTTCATCGCACAAGTATCTATCCGACTAGTAAGCATCTTAAAAGCTAAGTCTTGATATCTCTGTGTAAGTGCATCAAGGGTGTGTAAAGCGGCCTAAAACCAGCAGGGAAAATCAGCTCAGACCCATTCTGAGGATACATTTCCAACACAAAGAAGAAACAAGCAGGGCAAAACAGAGAGAAATTCTTCCAAAATGCGTTCAGGGACTGGCATGCAACCAGGATTGACCACATCTACAGCCCCAGCGGCAGAAGACATAAGGCTGGACACTCTTGGGGCTGAGACGATTGGTGAGGTTGGGAAAGCAAATGCAGACCCTTGAAAGGAATCCTGCGTGCTCCCCATTCCATGGCTCCCAACTCTCCAGGTTCAACGCAATCTTCCGACAGCGAAAGCACTCATTGGAAACCCAGCGGATGCTACACTGTGGGATCGGGAAAGCTTTCTGAAACTCACCTCAGTTTTCCTCTCCTGGTGCTCGTGTTCTCCATTCAGGCCCCCTTACTAACAATCTCCCCACTTGGAGACTCGGCGCCTTTCCATGCCTCTTTCGTACCGTCTGCAATTTGTCCGCAGGATGAACTGCAAGAGGGGGAACCAATGAGAGACTCGCTGGAGGTGTTTGGTCGGGCACATGTCACTCTCATTTCCCATCACGAAGAAGAATTCACCAGCGGTTCAGCCTGCCACCGCGGATCGACAATAGGGCGTGAAGCCATCCAGCCGTGCTGCGTCCCACTCACAAAAAAGCGACTTGGGAAATGGAGCTCAGGGGCACTGCACTTCCCAAACCTGCAGAGTTCTAAACGATAACTATCGCCCCAAAATATATTGAGGTCAGGCTACGAAGAGGCGCTGAACGCAAGGCAGAACTGCAGGAAACGGATGTCAACGGGTACATCGGAATGGCCCCGATAGCACATGAAAAGCGCCAGAACGTGGACAATGATGCGGTTGGCCAAAAAGGGCGTATGCGTTTTTTCCTGAATATATTCAGGAAAAAAACGCATACGCCCTTTTTGGCCAACCAAGCAACCTGGGAGAGCAAATCAGCACTACAAAGAAATCTCTCGCCCCCCCCCCCCCGGGGCAAAAGGGCCAGGCGAAAAAAGTCTAAAAACCAGAAAGGCAGGACAGCCCACGGTGTCAAGGGAGCCTTGTTAAGCTGATGGGCGGGATGTCAATGGCCAACAGCCAATCTTCACAAGTGTATCCTCTTTCCCAAACCATGTAAAACACAGAACCACAGAGCATAGGGCACTTCCACACATGGGCGTTGACCTTGGGAAAATGAAAAAATCAACCAGACACAGGGACCCCAAAGTTGAGGGCTGCTGTCTTGACAAGAACCTCCACTCCGGTACACGTTTCATATCCCAGGAAAGAGCCAAGTGGACAAAGACGAGTGGACAAGTGGACAAAGACAAGTGGACAAGTGGACAAGTGGTGCTACGTAGGTCCAATGGAGTGTCACTCAGCCATGAAATCCACGTCATGAGGCTGGTAGCAGCATCCTGAGTGGATTTAGGTACGATCATCCTCAGTGAAATAAGTCCCACAAAAAAAGAAACTTATGATATCACTTATCGAGGGAATGTAAAAATCGCTCCCCATGAACGGAATCCCCAAACAGAACAGAGTCACGCTTTTAGAAAACACACTTATGCCTGCTTCAGGGGAAAGGTGAGGTGCGGTGACGCATAAAACTCGAGTTTGAAATGAGCACAGATACCCTTCCGAAAACCGAATATGGAATGGACACGACCTACTCCTTGCTCAATCAACTGGACTCACCAGACCCTGTTCATCGCACAAGTATCTATCCGACTAGTAAGCATCTTAAAAGCTAAGTCTTGATATCTCTGTGTAAGTGCATCAAGGGTGTGTAAAGCGGCCTAAAACCAGCAGGGAAAATCAGCTCAGACCCATTCTGAGGATACATTTCCAACACAAAGAAGAAACAAGCAGGGCAAAACAGAGAGAAATTCTTCCAAAATGCGTTCAGGGACTGGCATGCAACCAGGATTGACCACATCTACAGCCCCAGCGGCAGAAGACATAAGGCTGGACACTCTTGGGGCTGAGACGATTGGTGAGGTTGGGAAAGCAAATGCAGACCCTTGAAAGGAATCCTGCGTGCTTCCCATTCCATGGCTCCCAACTCTCCAGGTTCAACGCAATCTTCCGACAGCGAAAGCACTCATTGGAAACCCAGCGGATGCTACACTGTGGGATCGGGAAAGCTTTCTGAAACTCACCTCAGTTTTCCTCTCCTGGTGCTCGTGTTCTCCATTCAGGCCCCCTTACTAACAATCTCCCCACTTGGAGACTCGGCGCCTTTCCATGCCTCTTTCGTACCGTCTGCAATTTGTCCGCAGGATGAACTGCAAGAGGGGGAACCAATGAGAGACTCGCTGGAGGTGTTTGGTCGGGCACATGTCACTCTCATTTCCCATCACGAAGAAGAATTCACCAGCGGTTCAGCCTGCCACCGCGGATCGACAATAGGGCGTGAAGCCATCCAGCCGTGTTGCGTCCCACTCACAAAAAAGCGACTTGGGAAATGGAGCTCAGGGGCACTGCACTTCCCAAACCTGCAGAGTTCTAAACGATAACTATCGCCCCAAAATATATTGAGGTCAGGCTACGAAGAGGCGCTGAACGCAAGGCAGAACTGCAGGAAACGGATGTCAACGGGTACATCGGAATGGCCCCGATAGCACATGAAAAGCGCCAGAACGTGGACAATGATGCGGTTGGCCAAAAAGGGCGTATGCGTTTTTTCCTGAATATATTCAGGAAAAAACGCATACGCCCTTTTTGGCCAACCAAGCAACCTGGGAGAGCAAATCAGCACTACAAAGAAATCTCTCGCCCCCCCCCCCCCCCGGGGCAAAAGGGCCAGGCGAAAAAAGTCTAAAAACCAGAAAGGCAGGACAGCCCACGGTGTCAAGGGAGCCTTGTTAAGCTGATGGGCGGGATGTCAATGGCCAACAGCCAATCTTCACAAGTGTATCCTCTTTCCCAAACCATGTAAAACACAGAACCACAGAGCATAGGGCACTTCCACACATGGGCGTTGACCTTGGGAAAATGAAAAAATCAACCAGACACAGGGACCCCAAAGTTGAGGGCTGCTGTCTTGACAAGAACCTCCACTCCGGTACACGTTTCATATCCCAGGAAAGAGCCAAGTGGACAAAGACGAGTGGACAAGTGGACAAAGACAAGTGGACAAGTGGACAAGTGGTGCTACGTAGGTCCAATGGAGTGTCACTCAGCCATGAAATCCACGTCATGAGGCTGGTAGCAGCATCCTGAGTGGATTTAGGTACGATCATCCTCAGTGAAATAAGTCCCACAAAAAAAGAAACTTATGATATCACTTATCGAGGGAATGTAAAAATCGCTCCCCATGAACGGAATCCCCAAACAGAACAGAGTCACGCTTTTAGAAAACACACTTATGCCTGCTTCAGGGGAAAGGTGAGGTGCGGTGACGCATAAAACTCGAGTTTGAAATGAGCACAGATACCCTTCCGAAAACCGAATATGGAATGGACACGACCTACTCCTTGCTCAATCAACTGGACTCACCAGACCCTGTTCATCGCACAAGTATCTATCCGACTAGTAAGCATCTTAAAAGCTAAGTCTTGATATCTCTGTGTAAGTGCATCAAGGGTGTGTAAAGCGGCCTAAAACCAGCAGGGAAAATCAGCTCAGACCCATTCTGAGGATACATTTCCAACACAATGAAGAAACAAGCAGGGCAAAACAGAGAGAAATTCTTCCAAAATGCGTTCAGGGACTGGCATGCAACCAGGATTGACCACATCTACAGCCCCAGCGGCAGAAGACATAAGGCTGGACACTCTTGGGGCTGAGACGATTGGTGAGGTTGGGAAAGCAAATGCAGACCCTTGAAAGGAATCCTGCGTGCTCCCCATTCCATGGGTCCCAACTCTCCAGGTTCAACGCAATCTTCCGACAGCGAAAGCACTCATTGGAAACCCAGCGGATGCTACACCGTGGGATCGGGAAAGCTTTCTGAAACTCACCTCAGTTTTCCTCTCCTGGTGCTCGTGTTCTCCATTCAGGCCCCCTTACTAACAATCTCCCCACTTGGAGACTCGGCGCCTTTCCATGCCTCTTTCGTACCGTCTGCAATTTGTCCGCAGGATGAACTGCAAGAGGGGGAACCAATGAGAGACTCGCTGGAGGTGTTTGGTCGGGCACATGTCACTCTCATTTCCCATCACGAAGAAGAATTCACCAGCGGTTCAGCCTGCCACCGCGGATCGACAATAGGGCGTGAAGCCATCCAGCCGTGTTGCGTCCCACTCACAAAAAAGCGACTTGGGAAATGGAGCTCAGGGGCCCTGCACTTCCCAAACCTGCAGAGTTCTAAACGATAACTATCGCCCCAAAATATATTGAGGGCAGGCTACGAAGAGGCGCTGAACGCAAGGCAGAACTGCAGGAAACGGATGTCAACGGGTACATCGGAATGGCCCCGATAGCACATGAAAAGCGCCAGAACGTGGACAATGATGCGGTTGGCCAAAAAGGGCGTATGCGTTTTTTCCTGAATATATTCAGGAAAAAACGCATACGCCCTTTTTGGCCAACCAAGCAACCTGGGAGAGCAAATCAGCACTACAAAGAAATCACTCGCCCCCCCCCCACCGGGGCAAAAGGGCCAGGCGAAAAAAGTCTAAAAACCAGAAAGGCAGGACAGCCCACGGAGTCAAGGGAGCCTTGTTAAGCTGATGGGCGGGATGTCAATGGCCAACAGCCAATCTTCACAAGTGTATCCTCTTTCCCAAACCATGGAAAACACAGAACCACAGAGCATAGGGCACTTCCACACATGGGCGTTGACCTTGGGAAAATGAAAAAATCAACCAGACACAGGGACCCCAAAGTTGAGGGCTGCTGTCTTGACAAGAACCTCCACTCCGGTACACGTTTCATATCCCAGGAAAGAGCCAAGTGGACAAAGACGAGTGGACAAGTGGACAAAGACAAGTGGACAAGTGGACAAGTGGTGCTACGTAGGTCCAATGGAGTGTCACTCAGCCATGAAATCCACGTCATGAGGCTGGTAGCAGCATCCTGAGTGGATTTAGGTACGATCATCCTCAGTGAAATAAGTCCCACAAAAAAAGAAACTTATGATATCACTTATCGAGGGAATGTAAAAATCGCTCCCCATGAACGGAATCCCCAAACAGAACAGAGTCACGCTTTTAGAAAACACACTTATGCCTGCTTCAGGGGAAAGGTGAGGTGCGGTGACGCATAAAACTCGAGTTTGAAATGAGCACAGATACCCTTCCGAAAACCGAATATGGAATGGACACGACCTACTCCTTGCTCAATCAACTGGACTCACCAGACCCTGTTCATCGCACAAGTATCTATCCGACTAGTAAGCATCTTAAAAGCTAAGTCTTGATATCTCTGTGTAAGTGCATCAAGTGTGTGTAAAGCGGCCTAAAACCAGCAGGGAAAATCAGCTCAGACCCATTCTGAGGATATATTTCCAACACAAAGAAGAAACAAGCAGGGCAAAACAGAGAGAAATTCTTCCAAAATGCGTTCAGGGACTGGCATGCAACCAGGATTGACCACATCTACAGCCCCAGCGGCAGAAGACATAAGGCTGGACACTCTTGGGGCTGAGACGATTGGTGAGGTTGGGAAAGCAAATGCAGACCCTTGAAAGGAATCCTGCGTGCTCCCCATTCCATGGGTCCCAACTCTCCAGGTTCAACGCAATCTTCCGACAGCGAAAGCACTCATTGGAAACCCAGCGGATGCTACACCGTGGGATCGGGAAAGCTTTCTGAAACTCACCTCAGTTTTCCTCTCCTGGTGCTCGTGTTCTCCATTCAGGCCCCCTTACTAACAATCTCCCCACTTGGAGACTCGGCGCCTTTCCATGCCTCTTTCGTACCGTCTGCAATTTGTCCGCAGGATGAACTGCAAGAGGGGGAACCAATGAGAGACTCGCTGGAGGTGTTTGGTCGGGCACATGTCACTCTCATTTCCCATCACGAAGAAGAATTCACCAGCGGTTCAGCCTGCCACCGCGGATCGACAATAGGGCGTGAAGCCATCCAGCCGTGTTGCGTCCCACTCACAAAAAAGCGACTTGGGAAATGGAGCTCAGGGGCACTGCACTTCCCAAACCTGCAGAGTTCTAAACGATAACTATCGCCCCAAAATATATTGAGGTCAGGCTACGAAGAGGCGCTGAACGCAAGGCAGAACTGCAGGAAACGGATGTCAACGGGTACATCGGAATGGCCCCGATAGCACATGAAAAGCGCCAGAACGTGGACAATGATGCGGTTGGCCAAAAAGGGCGTATGCGTTTTTTCCTGAATATATTCAGGAAAAAACGCATACGCCCTTTTTGGCCAACCAAGCAACCTGGGAGAGCAAATCAGCACTACAAAGAAATCTCTCGCCCCCCCCCGGGGGGCAAAAGGGCCAGGCGAAAAAAGTCTAAAAACCAGAAAGGCAGGACAGCCCACGGAGTCAAGGGAGTCTTGTTAAGCTGATGGGCGGGATGTCAATGGCCAACAGCCAATCTTCACAAGTGTATCCTCTTTCCCAAACCATGTAAAACACAGAACCACAGAGTATAGGGCACTTCCACACATGGGCGTTGACCTTGGGAAAATGAAAAAATCAACCAGACACAGGGACCGCAAAGTTGAGGGCTGCTGTCTTGACAAGAACCTCCACTCCGGTACACGTTTCATATCCCAGGAAAGAGCCAAGTGGACAAAGACGAGTGGACAAGTGGACAAAGACAAGTGGACAAGTGGACAAGTGGTGCTACGTAGGTCCAATGGAGTGTCACTCAGCCATGAAATCCACGTCATGAGGCTGGTAGCAGCATCCTGAGTGGATTTAGGTACGATCATCCTCAGTGAAATAAGTCCCACAAAAAAAGAAACTTATGATATCACTTATCGAGGGAATGTAAAAATCGCTCCCCATGAACGGAATCCCCAAACAGAACAGAGTCACGCTTTTAGAAAACACACTTATGCCTGCTTCAGGGGAAAGGTGAGGTGCGGTGACGCATAAAACTCGAGTTTGAAATGAGCACAGATACCCTTCCGAAAACCGAATATGGAATGGACACGACCTACTCCTTGCTCAATCAACTGGACTCACCAGACCCTGTTCATCGCACAAGTATCTATCCGACTAGTAAGCATCTTAAAAGCTAAGTCTTGATATCTCTGTGTAAGTGCATCAAGTGTGTGTAAAGCGGCCTAAAACCAGCAGGGAAAATCAGCTCAGACCCATTCTGAGGATACATTTCCAACACAAAGAAGAAACAAGCAGGGCAAAACAGAGAGAAATTCTTCCAAAATGCGTTCAGGGACTGGCATGCAACCAGGATTGACCACATCTACAGCCCCAGCGGCAGAAGACATAAGGCTGGACACTCTTGGGGCTGAGACGATTGGTGAGGTTGGGAAAGCAAATGCAGACCCTTGAAAGGAATCCTGCGTGCTCCCCATTCCATGGCTCCCAACTCTCCAGGTTCAACGCGATCTTCCGACAGCGAAAGCACTCATTGGAAACCCAGCGGATGCTACACCGTGGGATCGGGAAAGCTTTCTGAAACTCACCTCAGTTTTCCTCTCCTGGTGCTCGTGTTCTCCATTCAGGCCCCCTTACTAACAATCTCCCCACTTGGAGACTCGGCGCCTTTCCATGCCTCTTTCGTACCGTCTGCAATTTGTCCGCAGGATGAACTGCAAGAGGGGGAACCAATGAGAGACTCGCTGGAGGTGTTTGGTCGGGCACATGTCACTCTCATTTCCCATCACGAAGAAGAATTCACCAGCGGTTCAGCCTGCCACCGCGGATCGACAATAGGGCGTGAAGCCATCCAGCCGTGTTGCGTCCCACTCACAAAAAAGCGACTTGGGAAATGGAGCTCAGGGGCCCTGCACTTCCCAAACCTGCAGAGTTCTAAACGATAACTATCGCCCCAAAATATATTGAGGTCAGGCTACGAAGAGGCGCTGAACGCAAGGCAGAACTGCAGGAAACGGATGTCAACGGGTACATCGGAATGGCCCCGATAGCACATGAAAAGCGCCAGAACGTGGACAATGATGCGGTTGGCCAAAAAGGGCGTATGCGTTTTTTCCTGAATATATTCAGGAAAAAACGCATACGCCCTTTTTGGCCAACCAAGCAACCTGGGAGAGCAAATCAGCACTACAAAGAAATCTCTCGCCCCCCCCCCACCGGGGCAAAAGGGCCAGGCGAAAAAAGTCTAAAAACCAGAAAGGCAGGACAGCCCACGGAGTCAAGGGAGCCTTGTTAAGCTGATGGGCGGGATGTCAATGGCCAACAGCCAATCTTCACAAGTGTATCCTCTTTCCCAAACCATGGAAAACACAGAACCACAGAGCATAGGGCACTTCCACACATGGGCGTTGACCTTGGGAAAATGAAAAAATCAACCAGACACAGGGACCCCAAAGTTGAGGGCTGCTGTCTTGACAAGAACCTCCACTCCGGTACACGTTTCATATCCCAGGAAAGAGCCAAGTGGACAAAGACGAGTGGACAAGTGGACAAAGACAAGTGGACAAGTGGACAAGTGGTGCTACGTAGGTCCAATGGAGTGTCACTCAGCCATGAAATCCACGTCATGAGGCTGGTAGCAGCATCCTGAGTGGATTTAGGTACGATCATCCTCAGTGAAATAAGTCCCACAAAAAAAGAAACTTATGATATCACTTATCGAGGGAATGTAAAAATCGCTCCCCATGAACGGAATCCCCAAACAGAACAGAGTCACGCTTTTAGAAAACACACTTATGCCTGCTTCAGGGGAAAGGTGAGGTGCGGTGACGCATAAAACTCGAGTTTGAAATGAGCACAGATACCCTTCCGAAAACCGAATATGGAATGGACACGACCTACTCCTTGCTCAATCAACTGGACTCACCAGACCCTGTTCATCGCACAAGTATCTATCCGACTAGTAAGCATCTTAAAAGCTAAGTCTTGATATCTCTGTGTAAGTGCATCAAGTGTGTGTAAAGCGGCCTAAAACCAGCAGGGAAAATCAGCTCAGACCCATTCTGAGGATACATTTCCAACACAATGAAGAAACAAGCAGGGCAAAACAGAGAGAAATTCTTCCAAAATGCGTTCAGGGACTGGCATGCAACCAGGATTGACCACATCTACAGCCCCAGCGGCAGAAGACATAAGGCTGGACACTCTTGGGGCTGAGACGATTGGTGAGGTTGGGAAAGCAAATGCAGACCCTTGAAAGGAATCCTGCGTGCTCCCCATTCCATGGGTCCCAACTCTCCAGGTTCAACGCAATCTTCCGACAGCGAAAGCACTCATTGGAAACCCAGCGGATGCTACACCGTGGGATCGGGAAAGCTTTCTGAAACTCACCTCAGTTTTCCTCTCCTGGTGCTCGTGTTCTCCATTCAGGCCCCCTTACTAACAATCTCCCCACTTGGAGACTCGGCGCCTTTCCATGCCTCTTTCGTACCGTCTGCAATTTGTCCGCAGGATGAACTGCAAGAGGGGGAACCAATGAGAGACTCGCTGGAGGTGTTTGGTCGGGCACATGTCACTCTCATTTCCCATCACGAAGAAGAATTCACCAGCGGTTCAGCCTGCCACCGCGGATCGACAATAGGGCGTGAAGCCATCCAGCCGTGTTGCGTCCCACTCACAAAAAAGCGACTTGGGAAATGGAGCTCAGGGGCCCTGCACTTCCCAAACCTGCAGAGTTCTAAACGATAACTATCGCCCCAAAATATATTGAGGGCAGGCTACGAAGAGGCGCTGAACGCAAGGCAGAACTGCAGGAAACGGATGTCAACGGGTACATCGGAATGGCCCCGATAGCACATGAAAAGCGCCAGAACGTGGACAATGATGCGGTTGGCCAAAAAGGGCATATGCGTTTTTTCCTGAATATATTCAGGAAAAAACGCATACGCCCTTTTTGGCCAACCAAGCAACCTGGGAGAGCAAATCAGCACTACAAAGAAATCACTCGCCCCCCCCCCCCCCGGGGCAAAAGGGCCAGGCGAAAAAAGTCTAAAAACCAGAAAGGCAGGACAGCCCACGGAGTCAAGGGAGCCTTGTTAAGCTGATGGGCGGGATGTCAATGGCCAACAGCCAATCTTCACAAGTGTATCCTCTTTCCCAAACCATGTAAAACACAGAACCACAGAGCATAGGGCACTTCCACACATGGGCGTTGACCTTGGGAAAATGAAAAAATCAACCAGACACAGGGACCCCAAAGTTGAGGGCTGCTGTCTTGACAAGAACCTCCACTCCGGTACACGTTTCATATCCCAGGAAAGAGCCAAGTGGACAAAGACGAGTGGACAAGTGGACAAAGACAAGTGGACAAGTGGACAAGTGGTGCTACGTAGGTCCAATGGAGTGTCACTCAGCCATGAAATCCACGTCATGAGGCTGGTAGCAGCATCCTGAGTGGATTTAGGTACGATCATCCTCAGTGAAATAAGTCCCACAAAAAAAGAAACTTATGATATCACTTATCGAGGGAATGTAAAAATCGCTCCCCATGAACGGAATCCCCAAACAGAACAGAGTCACGCTTTTAGAAAACACACTTATGCCTGCTTCAGGGGAAAGGTGAGGTGCGGTGACGCATAAAACTCGAGTTTGAAATGAGCACAGATACCCTTCCGAAAACCGAATATGGAATGGACACGACCTACTCCTTGCTCAATCAACTGGACTCACCAGACCCTGTTCATCGCACAAGTATCTATCCGACTAGTAAGCATCTTAAAAGCTAAGTCTTGATATCTCTGTGTAAGTGCATCAAGTGTGTGTAAAGCGGCCTAAAACCAGCAGGGAAAATCAGCTCAGACCCATTCTGAGGATACATTTCCAACACAAAGAAGAAACAAGCAGGGCAAAACAGAGAGAAATTCTTCCAAAATGCGTTCAGGGACTGGCATGCAACCAGGATTGACCACATCTACAGCCCCAGCGGCAGAAGACATAAGGCTGGACACTCTTGGGGCTGAGACGATTGGTGAGGTTGGGAAAGCAAATGCAGACCCTTGAAAGGAATCCTGCGTGCTCCCCATTCCATGGCTCCCAACTCTCCAGGTTCAACGCAATCTTCCGACAGCGAAAGCACTCATTGGAAACCCAGCGGATGCTACACCGTGGGATCGGGAAAGCTTTCTGAAACTCACCTCAGTTTTCCTCTCCTGGTGCTCGTGTTCTCCATTCAGGCCCCCTTACTAACAATCTCCCCACTTGGAGACTCGGCGCCTTTCCATGCCTCTTTCGTACCGTCTGCAATTTGTCCGCAGGATGAACTGCAAGAGGGGGAACCAATGAGAGACTCGCTGGAGGTGTTTGGTCGGGCACATGTCACTCTCATTTCCCATCACGAAGAAGAATTCACCAGCGGTTCAGCCTGCCACCGCGGATCGACAATAGGGCGTGAAGCCATCCAGCCGTGTTGCGTCCCACTCACAAAAAAGCGACTTGGGAAATGGAGCTCAGGGGCCCTGCACTTCCCAAACCTGCAGAGTTCTAAACGATAACTATCGCCCCAAAATATATTGAGGGCAGGCTACGAAGAGGCGCTGAACGCAAGGCAGAACTGCAGGAAACGGATGTCAACGGGTACATCGGAATGGCCCCGATAGCACATGAAAAGCGCCAGAACGTGGACAATGATGCGGTTGGCCAAAAAGGGCGTATGCGTTTTTTCCTGAATATATTCAGGAAAAAACGCATACGCCCTTTTTGGCCAACCAAGCAACCTGGGAGAGCAAATCAGCACTACAAAGAAATCACTCGCCCCCCCCCCACCGGGGCAAAAGGGCCAGGCGAAAAAAGTCTAAAAACCAGAAAGGCAGGACAGCCCACGGAGTCAAGGGAGCCTTGTTAAGCTGATGGGCGGGATGTCAATGGCCAACAGCCAATCTTCACAAGTGTATCCTCTTTCCCAAACCATGTAAAACACAGAACCACAGAGCATAGGGCACTTCCACACATGGGCGTTGACCTTGGGAAAATGAAAAAATCAACCAGACACAGGGACCCCAAAGTTGAGGGCTGCTGTCTTGACAAGAACCTCCACTCCGGTACACGTTTCATATCCCAGGAAAGAGCCAAGTGGACAAAGACGAGTGGACAAGTGGACAAAGACAAGTGGACAAGTGGACAAGTGGTGCTACGTAGGTCCAATGGAGTGTCACTCAGCCATGAAATCCACGTCATGAGGCTGGTAGCAGCATCCTGAGTGGATTTAGGTACGATCATCCTCAGTGAAATAAGTCCCACAAAAAAAGAAACTTATGATATCACTTATCGAGGGAATGTAAAAATCGCTCCCCATGAACGGAATCCCCAAACAGAACAGAGTCACGCTTTTAGAAAACACACTTATGCCTGCTTCAGGGGAAAGGTGAGGTGCGGTGACGCATAAAACTCGAGTTTGAAATGAGCACAGATACCCTTCCGAAAACCGAATATGGAATGGACACGACCTACTCCTTGCTCAATCAACTGGACTCACCAGACCCTGTTCATCGCACAAGTATCTATCCGACTAGTAAGCATCTTAAAAGCTAAGTCTTGATATCTCTGTGTAAGTGCATCAAGTGTGTGTAAAGCGGCCTAAAACCAGCAGGGAAAATCAGCTCAGACCCATTCTGAGGATACATTTCCAACACAAAGAAGAAACAAGCAGGGCAAAACAGAGAGAAATTCTTCCAAAATGCGTTCAGGGACTGGCATGCAACCAGGATTGACCACATCTACAGCCCCAGCGGCAGAAGACATAAGGCTGGACACTCTTGGGGCTGAGACGATTGGTGAGGTTGGGAAAGCAAATGCAGACCCTTGAAAGGAATCCTGCGTGCTCCCCATTCCATGGCTCCCAACTCTCCAGGTTCAACGCAATCTTCCGACAGCGAAAGCACTCATTGGAAACCCAGCGGATGCTACACCGTGGGATCGGGAAAGCTTTCTGAAACTCACCTCAGTTTTCCTCTCCTGGTGCTCGTGTTCTCCATTCAGGCCCCCTTACTAACAATCTCCCCACTTGGAGACTCGGCGCCTTTCCATGCCTCTTTCGTACCGTCTGCAATTTGTCCGCAGGATGAACTGCAAGAGGGGGAACCAATGAGAGACTCGCTGGAGGTGTTTGGTCGGGCACATGTCACTCTCATTTCCCATCACGAAGAAGAATTCACCAGCGGTTCAGCCTGCAACCGCGGATCGACAATAGGGCGTGAAGCCATCCAGCCGTGTTGCGTCCCACTCACAAAAAAGCGACTTGGGAAATGGAGCTCAGGGGCACTGCACTTCCCAAACCTGCAGAGTTCTAAACGATAACTATCGCCCCAAAATATATTGAGGTCAGGCTACGAAGAGGCGCTGAACGCAAGGCAGAACTGCAGGAAACGGATGTCAACGGGTACATCGGAATGGCCCCGATAGCACATGAAAAGCGCCAGAACGTGGACAATGATGCGGTTGGCCAAAAAGGGCGTATGCGTTTTTTCCTGAATATATTCAGGAAAAAACGCATACGCCCTTTTTGGCCAACCAAGCAACCTGGGAGAGCAAATCAGCACTACAAAGAAATCACTCGCCCCCCCCCCACCGGGGCAAAAGGGCCAGGCGAAAAAAGTCTAAAAACCAGAAAGGCAGGACAGCCCACGGAGTCAAGGGAGCCTTGTTAAGCTGATGGGCGGGATGTCAATGGCCAACAGCCAATCTTCACAAGTGTATCCTCTTTCCCAAACCATGTAAAACACAGAACCACAGAGCATAGGGCACTTCCACACATGGGCGTTGACCTTGGGAAAATGAAAAAATCAACCAGACACAGGGACCCCAAAGTTGAGGGCTGCTGTCTTGACAAGAACCTCCACTCCGGTACACGTTTCATATCCCAGGAAAGAGCCAAGTGGACAAAGACGAGTGGACAAGTGGACAAAGACAAGTGGACAAGTGGACAAGTGGTGCTACGTAGGTCCAATGGAGTGTCACTCAGCCATGAAATCCACGTCATGAGGCTGGTAGCAGCATCCTGAGTGGATTTAGGTACGATCATCCTCAGTGAAATAAGTCCCACAAAAAAAGAAACTTATGATATCACTTATCGAGGGAATGTAAAAATCGCTCCCCATGAACGGAATCCCCAAACAGAACAGAGTCACGCTTTTAGAAAACACACTTATGCCTGCTTCAGGGGAAAGGTGAGGTGCGGTGACGCATAAAACTCGAGTTTGAAATGAGCACAGATACCCTTCCGAAAACCGAATATGGAATGGACACGACCTACTCCTTGCTCAATCAACTGGACTCACCAGACCCTGTTCATCGCACAAGTATCTATCCGACTAGTAAGCATCTTAAAAGCTAAGTCTTGATATCTCTGTGTAAGTGCATCAAGTGTGTGTAAAGCGGCCTAAAACCAGCAGGGAAAATCAGCTCAGACCCATTCTGAGGATACATTTCCAACACAAAGAAGAAACAAGCAGGGCAAAACAGAGAGAAATTCTTCCAAAATGCGTTCAGGGACTGGCATGCAACCAGGATTGACCACATCTACAGCCCCAGCGGCAGAAGACATAAGGCTGGACACTCTTGGGGCTGAGACGATTGGTGAGGTTGGGAAAGCAAATGCAGACCCTTGAAAGGAATCCTGCGTGCTCCCCATTCCATGGGTCCCAACTCTCCAGGTTCAACGCAATCTTCCGACAGCGAAAGCACTCATTGGAAACCCAGCGGATGCTACACTGTGGGATCGGGAAAGCTTTCTGAAACTCACCTCAGTTTTCCTCTCCTGGTGCTCGTGTTCTCCATTCAGGCCCCCTTACTAACAATCTCCCCACTTGGAGACTCGGCGCCTTTCCATGCCTCTTTCGTACCGTCTGCAATTTGTCCGCAGGATGAACTGCAAGAGGGGGAACCAATGAGAGACTCGCTGGAGGTGTTTGGTCGGGCACATGTCACTCTCATTTCCCATCACGAAGAAGAATTCACCAGCGGTTCAGCCTGCCACCGCGGATCGACAATAGGGCGTGAAGCCATCCAGCCGTGCTGCGTCCCACTCACAAAAAAGCGACTTGGGAAATGGAGCTCAGGGGCACTGCACTTCCCAAACCTGCAGAGTTCTAAACGATAACTATCGCCCCAAAATATATTGAGGTCAGGCTACGAAGAGGCGCTGAACGCAAGGCAGAACTGCAGGAAACGGATGTCAACGGGTACATCGGAATGGCCCCGATAGCACATGAAAAGCGCCAGAACGTGGACAATGATGCGGTTGGCCAAAAAGGGCGTATGCGTTTTTTCCTGAATATATTCAGGAAAAAAACGCATACGCCCTTTTTGGCCAACCAAGCAACCTGGGAGAGCAAATCAGCACTACAAAGAAATCTCTCGCCCCCCCCCCCCCGGGGCAAAAGGGCCAGGCGAAAAAAGTCTAAAAACCAGAAAGGCAGGACAGCCCACGGTGTCAAGGGAGCCTTGTTAAGCTGATGGGCGGGATGTCAATGGCCAACAGCCAATCTTCACAAGTGTATCCTCTTTCCCAAACCATGTAAAACACAGAACCACAGAGCATAGGGCACTTCCACACATGGGCGTTGACCTTGGGAAAATGAAAAAATCAACCAGACACAGGGACCCCAAAGTTGAGGGCTGCTGTCTTGACAAGAACCTCCACTCCGGTACACGTTTCATATCCCAGGAAAGAGCCAAGTGGACAAAGACGAGTGGACAAGTGGACAAAGACAAGTGGACAAGTGGACAAGTGGTGCTACGTAGGTCCAATGGAGTGTCACTCAGCCATGAAATCCACGTCATGAGGCTGGTAGCAGCATCCTGAGTGGATTTAGGTACGATCATCCTCAGTGAAATAAGTCCCACAAAAAAAGAAACTTATGATATCACTTATCGAGGGAATGTAAAAATCGCTCCCCATGAACGGAATCCCCAAACAGAACAGAGTCACGCTTTTAGAAAACACACTTATGCCTGCTTCAGGGGAAAGGTGAGGTGCGGTGACGCATAAAACTCGAGTTTGAAATGAGCACAGATACCCTTCCGAAAACCGAATATGGAATGGACACGACCTACTCCTTGCTCAATCAACTGGACTCACCAGACCCTGTTCATCGCACAAGTATCTATCCGACTAGTAAGCATCTTAAAAGCTAAGTCTTGATATCTCTGTGTAAGTGCATCAAGGGTGTGTAAAGCGGCCTAAAACCAGCAGGGAAAATCAGCTCAGACCCATTCTGAGGATACATTTCCAACACAAAGAAGAAACAAGCAGGGCAAAACAGAGAGAAATTCTTCCAAAATGCGTTCAGGGACTGGCATGCAACCAGGATTGACCACATCTACAGCCCCAGCGGCAGAAGACATAAGGCTGGACACTCTTGGGGCTGAGACGATTGGTGAGGTTGGGAAAGCAAATGCAGACCCTTGAAAGGAATCCTGCGTGCTCCCCATTCCATGGCTCCCAACTCTCCAGGTTCAACGCAATCTTCCGACAGCGAAAGCACTCATTGGAAACCCAGCGGATGCTACACTGTGGGATCGGGAAAGCTTTCTGAAACTCACCTCAGTTTTCCTCTCCTGGTGCTCGTGTTCTCCATTCAGGCCCCCTTACTAACAATCTCCCCACTTGGAGACTCGGCGCCTTTCCATGCCTCTTTCGTACCGTCTGCAATTTGTCCGCAGGATGAACTGCAAGAGGGGGAACCAATGAGAGACTCGCTGGAGGTGTTTGGTCGGGCACATGTCACTCTCATTTCCCATCACGAAGAAGAATTCACCAGCGGTTCAGCCTGCCACCGCGGATCGACAATAGGGCGTGAAGCCATCCAGCCGTGTTGCGTCCCACTCACAAAAAAGCGACTTGGGAAATGGAGCTCAGGGGCACTGCACTTCCCAAACCTGCAGAGTTCTAAACGATAACTATCGCCCCAAAATATATTGAGGTCAGGCTACGAAGAGGCGCTGAACGCAAGGCAGAACTGCAGGAAACGGATGTCAACGGGTACATCGGAATGGCCCCGATAGCACATGAAAAGCGCCAGAACGTGGACAATGATGCGGTTGGCCAAAAAGGGCGTATGCGTTTTTTCCTGAATATATTCAGGAAAAAACGCATACGCCCTTTTTGGCCAACCAAGCAACCTGGGAGAGCAAATCAGCACTACAAAGAAATCTCTCGCCCCCCCCCCCCCGGGGCAAAAGGGCCAGGCGAAAAAAGTCTAAAAACCAGAAAGGCAGGACAGCCCACGGTGTCAAGGGAGCCTTGTTAAGCTGATGGGCGGGATGTCAATGGCCAACAGCCAATCTTCACAAGTGTATCCTCTTTCCCAAACCATGTAAAACACAGAACCACAGAGCATAGGGCACTTCCACACATGGGCGTTGACCTTGGGAAAATGAAAAAATCAACCAGACACAGGGACCCCAAAGTTGAGGGCTGCTGTCTTGACAAGAACCTCCACTCCGGTACACGTTTCATATCCCAGGAAAGAGCCAAGTGGACAAAGACGAGTGGACAAGTGGACAAAGACAAGTGGACAAGTGGTGCTACGTAGGTCCAATGGAGTGTCACTCAGCCATGAAATCCACGTCATGAGGCTGGTAGCAGCATCCTGAGTGGATTTAGGTACGATCATCCTCAGTGAAATAAGTCCCACAAAAAAAGAAACTTATGATATCACTTATCGAGGGAATGTAAAAATCGCTCCCCATGAACGGAATCCCCAAACAGAACAGAGTCACGCTTTTAGAAAACACACTTATGCCTGCTTCAGGGGAAAGGTGAGGTGCGGTGACGCATAAAACTCGAGTTTGAAATGAGCACAGATACCCTTCCGAAAACCGAATATGGAATGGACACGACCTACTCCTTGCTCAATCAACTGGACTCACCAGACCCTGTTCATCGCACAAGTATCTATCCGACTAGTAAGCATCTTAAAAGCTAAGTCTTGATATCTCTGTGTAAGTGCATCAAGGGTGTGTAAAGCGGCCTAAAACCAGCAGGGAAAATCAGCTCAGACCCATTCTGAGGATACATTTCCAACACAATGAAGAAACAAGCAGGGCAAAACAGAGAGAAATTCTTCCAAAATGCGTTCAGGGACTGGCATGCAACCAGGATTGACCACATCTACAGCCCCAGCGGCAGAAGACATAAGGCTGGACACTCTTGGGGCTGAGACGATTGGTGAGGTTGGGAAAGCAAATGCAGACCCTTGAAAGGAATCCTGCGTGCTCCCCATTCCATGGGTCCCAACTCTCCAGGTTCAACGCAATCTTCCGACAGCGAAAGCACTCATTGGAAACCCAGCGGATGCTACACCGTGGGATCGGGAAAGCTTTCTGAAACTCACCTCAGTTTTCCTCTCCTGGTGCTCGTGTTCTCCATTCAGGCCCCCTTACTAACAATCTCCCCACTTGGAGACTCGGCGCCTTTCCATGCCTCTTTCGTACCGTCTGCAATTTGTCCGCAGGATGAACTGCAAGAGGGGGAACCAATGAGAGACTCGCTGGAGGTGTTTGGTCGGGCACATGTCACTCTCATTTCCCATCACGAAGAAGAATTCACCAGCGGTTCAGCCTGCCACCGCGGATCGACAATAGGGCGTGAAGCCATCCAGCCGTGTTGCGTCCCACTCACAAAAAAGCGACTTGGGAAATGGAGCTCAGGGGCCCTGCACTTCCCAAACCTGCAGAGTTCTAAACGATAACTATCGCCCCAAAATATATTGAGGGCAGGCTACGAAGAGGCGCTGAACGCAAGGCAGAACTGCAGGAAACGGATGTCAACGGGTACATCGGAATGGCCCCGATAGCACATGAAAAGCGCCAGAACGTGGACAATGATGCGGTTGGCCAAAAAGGGCGTATGCGTTTTTTCCTGAATATATTCAGGAAAAAACGCATACGCCCTTTTTGGCCAACCAAGCAACCTGGGAGAGCAAATCAGCACTACAAAGAAATCACTCGCCCCCCCCCCACCGGGGCAAAAGGGCCAGGCGAAAAAAGTCTAAAAACCAGAAAGGCAGGACAGCCCACGGAGTCAAGGGAGCCTTGTTAAGCTGATGGGCGGGATGTCAATGGCCAACAGCCAATCTTCACAAGTGTATCCTCTTTCCCAAACCATGGAAAACACAGAACCACAGAGCATAGGGCACTTCCACACATGGGCGTTGACCTTGGGAAAATGAAAAAATCAACCAGACACAGGGACCCCAAAGTTGAGGGCTGCTGTCTTGACAAGAACCTCCACTCCGGTACACGTTTCATATCCCAGGAAAGAGCCAAGTGGACAAAGACGAGTGGACAAGTGGACAAAGACAAGTGGACAAGTGGACAAGTGGTGCTACGTAGGTCCAATGGAGTGTCACTCAGCCATGAAATCCACGTCATGAGGCTGGTAGCAGCATCCTGAGTGGATTTAGGTACGATCATCCTCAGTGAAATAAGTCCCACAAAAAAAGAAACTTATGATATCACTTATCGAGGGAATGTAAAAATCGCTCCCCATGAACGGAATCCCCAAACAGAACAGAGTCACGCTTTTAGAAAACACACTTATGCCTGCTTCAGGGGAAAGGTGAGGTGCGGTGACGCATAAAACTCGAGTTTGAAATGAGCACAGATACCCTTCCGAAAACCGAATATGGAATGGACACGACCTACTCCTTGCTCAATCAACTGGACTCACCAGACCCTGTTCATCGCACAAGTATCTATCCGACTAGTAAGCATCTTAAAAGCTAAGTCTTGATATCTCTGTGTAAGTGCATCAAGTGTGTGTAAAGCGGCCTAAAACCAGCAGGGAAAATCAGCTCAGACCCATTCTGAGGATACATTTCCAACACAAAGAAGAAACAAGCAGGGCAAAACAGAGAGAAATTCTTCCAAAATGCGTTCAGGGACTGGCATGCAACCAGGATTGACCACATCTACAGCCCCAGCGGCAGAAGACATAAGGCTGGACACTCTTGGGGCTGAGACGATTGGTGAGGTTGGGAAAGCAAATGCAGACCCTTGAAAGGAATCCTGCGTGCTCCCCATTCCATGGGTCCCAACTCTCCAGGTTCAACGCAATCTTCCGACAGCGAAAGCACTCATTGGAAACCCAGCGGATGCTACACCGTGGGATCGGGAAAGCTTTCTGAAACTCACCTCAGTTTTCCTCTCCTGGTGCTCGTGTTCTCCATTCAGGCCCCCTTACTAACAATCTCCCCACTTGGAGACTCGGCGCCTTTCCATGCCTCTTTCGTACCGTCTGCAATTTGTCCGCAGGATGAACTGCAAGAGGGGGAACCAATGAGAGACTCGCTGGAGGTGTTTGGTCGGGCACATGTCACTCTCATTTCCCATCACGAAGAAGAATTCACCAGCGGTTCAGCCTGCCACCGCGGATCGACAATAGGGCGTGAAGCCATCCAGCCGTGTTGCGTCCCACTCACAAAAAAGCGACTTGGGAAATGGAGCTCAGGGGCACTGCACTTCCCAAACCTGCAGAGTTCTAAACGATAACTATCGCCCCAAAATATATTGAGGTCAGGCTACGAAGAGGCGCTGAACGCAAGGCAGAACTGCAGGAAACGGATGTCAACGGGTACATCGGAATGGCCCCGATAGCACATGAAAAGCGCCAGAACGTGGACAATGATGCGGTTGGCCAAAAAGGGCGTATGCGTTTTTTCCTGAATATATTCAGGAAAAAACGCATACGCCCTTTTTGGCCAACCAAGCAACCTGGGAGAGCAAATCAGCACTACAAAGAAATCTCTCGCCCCCCCCCGGGGGGCAAAAGGGCCAGGCGAAAAAAGTCTAAAAACCAGAAAGGCAGGACAGCCCACGGAGTCAAGGGAGCCTTGTTAAGCTGATGGGCGGGATGTCAATGGCCAACAGCCAATCTTCACAAGTGTATCCTCTTTCCCAAACCATGTAAAACACAGAACCACAGAGTATAGGGCACTTCCACACATGGGCGTTGACCTTGGGAAAATGAAAAAATCAACCAGACACAGGGACCGCAAAGTTGAGGGCTGCTGTCTTGACAAGAACCTCCACTCCGGTACACGTTTCATATCCCAGGAAAGAGCCAAGTGGACAAAGACGAGTGGACAAGTGGACAAAGACAAGTGGACAAGTGGACAAGTGGTGCTACGTAGGTCCAATGGAGTGTCACTCAGCCATGAAATCCACGTCATGAGGCTGGTAGCAGCATCCTGAGTGGATTTAGGTACGATCATCCTCAGTGAAATAAGTCCCACAAAAAAAGAAACTTATGATATCACTTATCGAGGGAATGTAAAAATCGCTCCCCATGAACGGAATCCCCAAACAGAACAGAGTCACGCTTTTAGAAAACACACTTATGCCTGCTTCAGGGGAAAGGTGAGGTGCGGTGACGCATAAAACTCGAGTTTGAAATGAGCACAGATACCCTTCCGAAAACCGAATATGGAATGGACACGACCTACTCCTTGCTCAATCAACTGGACTCACCAGACCCTGTTCATCGCACAAGTATCTATCCGACTAGTAAGCATCTTAAAAGCTAAGTCTTGATATCTCTGTGTAAGTGCATCAAGTGTGTGTAAAGCGGCCTAAAACCAGCAGGGAAAATCAGCTCAGACCCATTCTGAGGATACATTTCCAACACAATGAAGAAACAAGCAGGGCAAAACAGAGAGAAATTCTTCCAAAATGCGTTCAGGGACTGGCATGCAACCAGGATTGACCACATCTACAGCCCCAGCGGCAGAAGACATAAGGCTGGACACTCTTGGGGCTGAGACGATTGGTGAGGTTGGGAAAGCAAATGCAGACCCTTGAAAGGAATCCTGCGTGCTCCCCATTCCATGGGTCCCAACTCTCCAGGTTCAACGCAATCTTCCGACAGCGAAAGCACTCATTGGAAACCCAGCGGATGCTACACCGTGGGATCGGGAAAGCTTTCTGAAACTCACCTCAGTTTTCCTCTCCTGGTGCTCGTGTTCTCCATTCAGGCCCCCTTACTAACAATCTCCCCACTTGGAGACTCGGCGCCTTTCCATGCCTCTTTCGTACCGTCTGCAATTTGTCCGCAGGATGAACTGCAAGAGGGGGAACCAATGAGAGACTCGCTGGAGGTGTTTGGTCGGGCACATGTCACTCTCATTTCCCATCACGAAGAAGAATTCACCAGCGGTTCAGCCTGCCACCGCGGATCGACAATAGGGCGTGAAGCCATCCAGCCGTGTTGCGTCCCACTCACAAAAAAGCGACTTGGGAAATGGAGCTCAGGGGCCCTGCACTTCCCAAACCTGCAGAGTTCTAAACGATAACTATCGCCCCAAAATATATTGAGGGCAGGCTACGAAGAGGCGCTGAACGCAAGGCAGAACTGCAGGAAACGGATGTCAACGGGTACATCGGAATGGCCCCGATAGCACATGAAAAGCGCCAGAACGTGGACAATGATGCGGTTGGCCAAAAAGGGCGTATGCGTTTTTTCCTGAATATATTCAGGAAAAAACGCATACGCCCTTTTTGGCCAACCAAGCAACCTGGGAGAGCAAATCAGCACTACAAAGAAATCTCTCGCCCCCCCCCCACCGGGGCAAAAGGGCCAGGCGAAAAAAGTCTAAAAACCAGAAAGGCAGGACAGCCCACGGAGTCAAGGGAGCCTTGTTAAGCTGATGGGCGGGATGTCAATGGCCAACAGCCAATCTTCACAAGTGTATCCTCTTTCCCAAACCATGGAAAACACAGAACCACAGAGCATAGGGCACTTCCACACATGGGCGTTGACCTTGGGAAAATGAAAAAATCAACCAGACACAGGGACCCCAAAGTTGAGGGCTGCTGTCTTGACAAGAACCTCCACTCCGGTACACGTTTCATATCCCAGGAAAGAGCCAAGTGGACAAAGACGAGTGGACAAGTGGACAAAGACAAGTGGACAAGTGGACAAGTGGTGCTACGTAGGTCCAATGGAGTGTCACTCAGCCATGAAATCCACGTCATGAGGCTGGTAGCAGCATCCTGAGTGGATTTAGGTACGATCATCCTCAGTGAAATAAGTCCCACAAAAAAAGAAACTTATGATATCACTTATCGAGGGAATGTAAAAATCGCTCCCCATGAACGGAATCCCCAAACAGAACAGAGTCACGCTTTTAGAAAACACACTTATGCCTGCTTCAGGGGAAAGGTGAGGTGCGGTGACGCATAAAACTCGAGTTTGAAATGAGCACAGATACCCTTCCGAAAACCGAATATGGAATGGACACGACCTACTCCTTGCTCAATCAACTGGACTCACCAGACCCTGTTCATCGCACAAGTATCTATCCGACTAGTAAGCATCTTAAAAGCTAAGTCTTGATATCTCTGTGTAAGTGCATCAAGTGTGTGTAAAGCGGCCTAAAACCAGCAGGGAAAATCAGCTCAGACCCATTCTGAGGATACATTTCCAACACAAAGAAGAAACAAGCAGGGCAAAACAGAGAGAAATTCTTCCAAAATGCGTTCAGGGACTGGCATGCAACCAGGATTGACCACATCTACAGCCCCAGCGGCAGAAGACATAAGGCTGGACACTCTTGGGGCTGAGACGATTGGTGAGGTTGGGAAAGCAAATGCAGACCCTTGAAAGGAATCCTGCGTGCTCCCCATTCCATGGCTCCCAACTCTCCAGGTTCAACGCGATCTTCCGACAGCGAAAGCACTCATTGGAAACCCAGCGGATGCTACACTGTGGGATCGGGAAAGCTTTCTGAAACTCACCTCAGTTTTCCTCTCCTGGTGCTCGTGTTCTCCATTCAGGCCCCCTTACTAACAATCTCCCCACTTGGAGACTCGGCGCCTTTCCATGCCTCTTTCGTACCGTCTGCAATTTGTCCGCAGGATGAACTGCAAGAGGGGGAACCAATGAGAGACTCGCTGGAGGTGTTTGGTCGGGCACATGTCACTCTCATTTCCCATCACGAAGAAGAATTCACCAGCGGTTCAGCCTGCCACCGCGGATCGACAATAGGGCGTGAAGCCATCCAGCCGTGTTGCGTCCCACTCACAAAAAAGCGACTTGGGAAATGGAGCTCAGGGGCACTGCACTTCCCAAACCTGCAGAGTTCTAAACGATAACTATCGCCCCAAAATATATTGAGGTCAGGCTACGAAGAGGCGCTGAACGCAAGGCAGAACTGCAGGAAACGGATGTCAACGGGTACATCGGAATGGCCCCGATAGCACATGAAAAGCGCCAGAACGTGGACAATGATGCGGTTGGCCAAAAAGGGCGTATGCGTTTTTTCCTGAATATATTCAGGAAAAAACGCATACGCCCTTTTTGGCCAACCAAGCAACCTGGGAGAGCAAATCAGCACTACAAAGAAATCTCTCGCCCCCCCCCCCCGGGGCAAAAGGGCCAGGCGAAAAAAGTCTAAAAACCAGAAAGGCAGGACAGCCCACGGTGTCAAGGGAGCCTTGTTAAGCTGATGGGCGGGATGTCAATGGCCAACAGCCAATCTTCACAAGTGTATCCTCTTTCCCAAACCATGTAAAACACAGAACCACAGAGCATAGGGCACTTCCACACATGGGCGTTGACCTTGGGAAAATGAAAAAATCAACCAGACACAGGGACCCCAAAGTTGAGGGCTGCTGTCTTGACAAGAACCTCCACTCCGGTACACGTTTCATATCCCAGGAAAGAGCCAAGTGGACAAAGACGAGTGGACAAGTGGACAAAGACAAGTGGACAAGTGGACAAGTGGTGCTACGTAGGTCCAATGGAGTGTCACTCAGCCATGAAATCCACGTCATGAGGCTGGTAGCAGCATCCTGAGTGGATTTAGGTACGATCATCCTCAGTGAAATAAGTCCCACAAAAAAAGAAACTTATGATATCACTTATCGAGGGAATGTAAAAATCGCTCCCCATGAACGGAATCCCCAAACAGAACAGAGTCACGCTTTTAGAAAACACACTTATGCCTGCTTCAGGGGAAAGGTGAGGTGCGGTGACGCATAAAACTCGAGTTTGAAATGAGCACAGATACCCTTCCGAAAACCGAATATGGAATGGACACGACCTACTCCTTGCTCAATCAACTGGACTCACCAGACCCTGTTCATCGCACAAGTATCTATCCGACTAGTAAGCATCTTAAAAGCTAAGTCTTGATATCTCTGTGTAAGTGCATCAAGGGTGTGTAAAGCGGCCTAAAACCAGCAGGGAAAATCAGCTCAGACCCATTCTGAGGATACATTTCCAACACAATGAAGAAACAAGCAGGGCAAAACAGAGAGAAATTCTTCCAAAATGCGTTCAGGGACTGGCATGCAACCAGGATTGACCACATCTACAGCCCCAGCGGCAGAAGACATAAGGCTGGACACTCTTGGGGCTGAGACGATTGGTGAGGTTGGGAAAGCAAATGCAGACCCTTGAAAGGAATCCTGCGTGCTCCCCATTCCATGGGTCCCAACTCTCCAGGTTCAACGCAATCTTCCGACAGCGAAAGCACTCATTGGAAACCCAGCGGATGCTACACCGTGGGATCGGGAAAGCTTTCTGAAACTCACCTCAGTTTTCCTCTCCTGGTGCTCGTGTTCTCCATTCAGGCCCCCTTACTAACAATCTCCCCACTTGGAGACTCGGCGCCTTTCCATGCCTCTTTCGTACCGTCTGCAATTTGTCCGCAGGATGAACTGCAAGAGGGGGAACCAATGAGAGACTCGCTGGAGGTGTTTGGTCGGGCACATGTCACTCTCATTTCCCATCACGAAGAAGAATTCACCAGCGGTTCAGCCTGCCACCGCGGATCGACAATAGGGCGTGAAGCCATCCAGCCGTGTTGCGTCCCACTCACAAAAAAGCGACTTGGGAAATGGAGCTCAGGGGCCCTGCACTTCCCAAACCTGCAGAGTTCTAAACGATAACTATCGCCCCAAAATATATTGAGGGCAGGCTACGAAGAGGCGCTGAACGCAAGGCAGAACTGCAGGAAACGGATGTCAACGGGTACATCGGAATGGCCCCGATAGCACATGAAAAGCGCCAGAACGTGGACAATGATGCGGTTGGCCAAAAAGGGCGTATGCGTTTTTTCCTGAATATATTCAGGAAAAAACGCATACGCCCTTTTTGGCCAACCAAGCAACCTGGGAGAGCAAATCAGCACTACAAAGAAATCTCTCGCCCCCCCCCCCCCGGGGCAAAAGGGCCAGGCGAAAAAAGTCTAAAAACCAGAAAGGCAGGACAGCCCCACGGAGTCAAGGGAGCCTTGTTAAGCTGATGGGCAGGATGTCAATGGCCAACAGCCAATCTTCACAAGTGTATCCTCTTTCCCAAACCATGTAAAACACAGAACCACAGAGCATAGGGCACTTCCACACATGGGCGTTGACCTTGGGAAAATGAAAAAATCAACCAGACACAGGGACCCCAAAGTTGAGGGCTGCTGTCTTGACAAGAACCTCCACTCCGGTACACGTTTCATATCCCAGGAAAGAGCCAAGTGGACAAAGACGAGTGGACAAGTGGACAAAGACAAGTGGACAAGTGGACAAGTGGTGCTACGTAGGTCCAATGGAGTGTCACTCAGCCATGAAATCCACGTCATGAGGCTGGTAGCAGCATCCTGAGTGGATTTAGGTACGATCATCCTCAGTGAAATAAGTCCCACAAAAAAAGAAACTTATGATATCACTTATCGAGGGAATGTAAAAATCGCTCCCCATGAACGGAATCCCCAAACAGAACAGAGTCACGCTTTTAGAAAACACACTTATGCCTGCTTCAGGGGAAAGGTGAGGTGCGGTGACGCATAAAACTCGAGTTTGAAATGAGCACAGATACCCTTCCGAAAACCGAATATGGAATGGACACGACCTACTCCTTGCTCAATCAACTGGACTCACCAGACCCTGTTCATCGCACAAGTATCTATCCGACTAGTAAGCATCTTAAAAGCTAAGTCTTGATATCTCTGTGTAAGTGCATCAAGGGTGTGTAAAGCGGCCTAAAACCAGCAGGGAAAATCAGCTCAGACCCATTTTGAGGATACATTTCCAACACAATGAAGAAACAAGCAGGGCAAAACAGAGAGAAATTCTTCCAAAATGCGTTCAGGGACTGGCATGCAACCAGGATTGACCACATCTACAGCCCCAGCGGCAGAAGACATAAGGCTGGACACTCTTGGGGCTGAGACGATTGGTGAGGTTGGGAAAGCAAATGCAGACCCTTGAAAGGAATCCTGCGTGCTCCCCATTCCATGGGTCCCAACTCTCCAGGTTCAACGCAATCTTCCGACAGCGAAAGCACTCATTGGAAACCCAGCGGATGCTACACCGTGGGATCGGGAAAGCTTTCTGAAACTCACCTCAGTTTTCCTCTCCTGGTGCTCGTGTTCTCCATTCAGGCCCCCTTACTAACAATCTCCCCACTTGGAGACTCGGCGCCTTTCCATGCCTCTTTCGTACCGTCTGCAATTTGTCCGCAGGATGAACTGCAAGAGGGGGAACCAATGAGAGACTCGCTGGAGGTGTTTGGTCGGGCACATGTCACTCTCATTTCCCATCACGAAGAAGAATTCACCAGCGGTTCAGCCTGCCACCGCGGATCGACAATAGGGCGTGAAGCCATCCAGCCGTGTTGCGTCCCACTCACAAAAAAGCGACTTGGGAAATGGAGCTCAGGGGCCCTGCACTTCCCAAACCTGCAGAGTTCTAAACGATAACTATCGCCCCAAAATATATTGAGGGCAGGCTACGAAGAGGCGCTGAACGCAAGGCAGAACTGCAGGAAACGGATGTCAACGGGTACATCGGAATGGCCCCGATAGCACATGAAAAGCGCCAGAACGTGGACAATGATGCGGTTGGCCAAAAAGGGCGTATGCGTTTTTTCCTGAATATATTCAGGAAAAAACGCATACGCCCTTTTTGGCCAACCAAGCAACCTGGGAGAGCAAATCAGCACTACAAAGAAATCTCTCGCCCCCCCCCGGGGCAAAAGGGCCAGGCGAAAAAAGTCTAAAAACCAGAAAGGCAGGACAGCCCACGGAGTCAAGGGAGCCTTGTTAAGCTGATGGGCGGGATGTCAATGGCCAACAGCCAATCTTCACAAGTGTATCCTCTTTCCCAAACCATGTAAAACACAGAACCACAGAGCATAGGGCACTTCCACACATGGGCGTTGACCTTGGGAAAATGAAAAAATCAACCAGACACAGGGACCCCAAAGTTGAGGGCTGCTGTCTTGACAAGAACCTCCACTCCGGTACACGTTTCATATCCCAGGAAAGAGCCAAGTGGACAAAGACGAGTGGACAAGTGGACAAAGACAAGTGGACAAGTGGACAAGTGGTGCTACGTAGGTCCAATGGAGTGTCACTCAGCCATGAAATCCACGTCATGAGGCTGGTAGCAGCATCCTGAGTGGATTTAGGTACGATCATCCTCAGTGAAATAAGTCCCACAAAAAAAGAAACTTATGATATCACTTATCGAGGGAATGTAAAAATCGCTCCCCATGAACGGAATCCCCAAACAGAACAGAGTCACGCTTTTAGAAAACACACTTATGCCTGCTTCAGGGGAAAGGTGAGGTGCGGTGACGCATAAAACTCGAGTTTGAAATGAGCACAGATACCCTTCCGAAAACCGAATATGGAATGGACACGACCTACTCCTTGCTCAATCAACTGGACTCACCAGACCCTGTTCATCGCACAAGTATCTATCCGACTAGTAAGCATCTTAAAAGCTAAGTCTTGATATCTCTGTGTAAGTGCATCAAGGGTGTGTAAAGCGGCCTAAAACCAGCAGGGAAAATCAGCTCAGACCCATTCTGAGGATACATTTCCAACACAAAGAAGAAACAAGCAGGGCAAAACAGAGAGAAATTCTTCCAAAATGCGTTCAGGGACTGGCATGCAACCAGGATTGACCACATCTACAGCCCCAGCGGCAGAAGACATAAGGCTGGACACTCTTGGGGCTGAGACGATTGGTGAGGTTGGGAAAGCAAATGCAGACCCTTGAAAGGAATCCTGCGTGCTCCCCATTCCATGGGTCCCAACTCTCCAGGTTCAACGCAATCTTCCGACAGCGAAAGCACTCATTGGAAACCCAGCGGATGCTACACCGTGGGATCGGGAAAGCTTTCTGAAACTCACCTCAGTTTTCCTCTCCTGGTGCTCGTGTTCTCCATTCAGGCCCCCTTACTAACAATCTCCCCACTTGGAGACTCGGCGCCTTTCCATGCCTCTTTCGTACCGTCTGCAATTTGTCCGCAGGATGAACTGCAAGAGGGGGAACCAATGAGAGACTCGCTGGAGGTGTTTGGTCGGGCACATGTCACTCTCATTTCCCATCACGAAGAAGAATTCACCAGCGGTTCAGCCTGCCACCCCGGATCGACAATAGGGCGTGAAGCCATCCAGCCGTGTTGCGTCCCACTCACAAAAAAGCGACTTGGGAAATGGAGCTCAGGGGCACTGCACTTCCCAAACCTGCAGAGTTCTAAACGATAACTATCGCCCCAAAATATATTGAGGTCAGGCTACGAAGAGGCGCTGAACGCAAGGCAGAACTGCAGGAAACGGATGTCAACGGGTACATCGGAATGGCCCCGATAGCACATGAAAAGCGCCAGAACGTGGACAATGATGCGGTTGGCCAAAAAGGGCGTATGCGTTTTTTCCTGAATATATTCAGGAAAAAACGCATACGCCCTTTTTGGCCAACCAAGCAACCTGGGAGAGCAAATCAGCACTACAAAGAAATCTCTCGCCCCCCCCCGGGGGGCAAAAGGGCCAGGCGAAAAAAGTCTAAAAACCAGAAAGGCAGGACAGCCCACGGAGTCAAGGGAGCCTTGTTAAGCTGATGGGCGGGATGTCAATGGCCAACAGCCAATCTTCACAAGTGTATCCTCTTTCCCAAACCATGTAAAACACAGAACCACAGAGCATAGGGCACTTCCACACATGGGCGTTGACCTTGGGAAAATGAAAAAATCAACCAGACACAGGGACCGCAAAGTTGAGGGCTGCTGTCTTGACAAGAACCTCCACTCCGGTACACGTTTCATATCCCAGGAAAGAGCCAAGTGGACAAAGACGAGTGGACAAGTGGACAAAGACAAGTGGACAAGTGGACAAGTGGTGCTACGTAGGTCCAATGGAGTGTCACTCAGCCATGAAATCCACGTCATGAGGCTGGTAGCAGCACCCTGAGTGGATTTAGGTACGATCATCCTCAGTGAAATAAGTCCCACAAAAAAAGAAACTTATGATATCACTTATCGAGGGAATGTAAAAATCGCTCCCCATGAACGGAATCCCCAAACAGAACAGAGTCACGCTTTTAGAAAACACACTTATGCCTGCTTCAGGGGAAAGGTGAGGTGCGGTGACGCATAAAACTCGAGTTTGAAATGAGCACAGATACCCTTCCGAAAACCGAATATGGAATGGACACGACCTACTCCTTGCTCAATCAACTGGCCTCACCAGACCCTGTTCATCGCACAAGTATCTATCCGACTAGTAAGCATCTTAAAAGCTAAGTCTTGATATCTCTGTGTAAGTGCATCAAGTGTGTGTAAAGCGGCCTAAAACCAGCAGGGAAAATCAGCTCAGACCCATTCTGAGGATACATTTCCAACACAAAGAAGAAACAAGCAGGGCAAAACAGAGAGAAATTCTTCCAAAATGCGTTCAGGGACTGGCATGCAACCAGGATTGACCACATCTACAGCCCCAGCGGCAGAAGACATAAGGCTGGACACTCTTGGGGCTGAGACGATTGGTGAGGTTGGGAAAGCAAATGCAGACCCTTGAAAGGAATCCTGCGTGCTCCCCATTCCATGGCTCCCAACTCTCCAGGTTCAACGCAATCTTCCGACAGCGAAAGCACTCATTGGAAACCCAGCGGATGCTACACCGTGGGATCGGGAAAGCTTTCTGAAACTCACCTCAGTTTTCATCTCCTGGTGCTCGTGTTCTCCATTCAGGCCCCCTTACTAACAATCTCCCCACTTGGAGACTCGGCGCCTTTCCATGCCTCTTTCGTACCGTCTGCAATTTGTCCGCAGGATGAACTGCAAGAGGGGGAACCAATGAGAGACTCGCTGGAGGTGTTTGGTCGGGCACATGTCACTCTCATTTCCCATCACGAAGAAGAATTCACCAGCGGTTCAGCCTGCAACCGCGGATCGACAATAGGGCGTGAAGCCATCCAGCCGTGTTGCGTCCCACTCACAAAAAAGCGACTTGGGAAATGGAGCTCAGGGGCACTGCACTTCCCAAACCTGCAGAGTTCTAAACGATAACTATCGCCCCAAAATATATTGAGGGCAGGCTACGAAGAGGCGCTGAACGCAAGGCAGAACTGCAGGAAACGGATGTCAACGGGTACATCGGAATGGCCCCGATAGCACATGAAAAGCGCCAGAACGTGGACAATGATGCGGTTGGCCAAAAAGGGCGTATGCGTTTTTTCCTGAATATATTCAGGAAAAAACGCATACGCCCTTTTTGGCCAACCAAGCAAACTCGGAGAGCAAATCAGCACTGCAAAGAAATCTCTCGCCCCCCCCCCCGGGGCAAAAGGGCCAGGCGAAAAAAGTCTAAAAACCAGAAAGGCAGGACAGCCCACGGAGTCAAGGGAGCCTTGTTAAGCTGATGGGCGGGATGTCAATGGCCAACAGCCAATCTTCACAAGTGTATCCTCTTTCCCAAACCATGGAAAACACAGAACCACAGAGCATAGGGCACTTCCACACATGGGCGTTGACCTTGGGAAAATGAAAAAATCAACCAGACACAGGGACCCCAAAGTTGAGGGCTGCTGTCTTGACAAGAACCTCCACTCCGGTACACGTTTCATATCCCAGGGAAGAGCCAAGTGGACAAAGACGAGTGGACAAGTGGACATAGACAAGTGGACAAGTGGTGCTACGTAGGTCCAATGGAGTGTCACTCAGCCATGAAATCCACGTCATGAGGCTGGTAGCAGCATCCTGAGTGGATTTAGGTACGATCATCCTCAGTGAAATCAGTCCCACAAAAAAAGAAACTTATGATATCACTTATCGAGGGAATGTAAAAATCGCTCCCCATGAACGGAATCCCCAAACACAACAGAGTCACGCTTTTAGAAAACACACTTATGCCTGCTTCAGGGGAAAGGTGAGGTGCGGTGACGCATAAAACTCGAGTTTGAAATGAGCACAGATACCCTTCCGAAAACCGAATATGGAATGGACACGACCTACTCCTTGCTCAATCAACTGGACTCACCAGACCCTGTTCATCGCACAAGTATCTATCCGACTAGTAAGCATCTTAAAAGCTAAGTCTTGATATCTCTGTGTAAGTGCATCAAGTGTGTGTAAAGCGGCCTAAAACCAGCAGGGAAAATCAGCTCAGACCCATTCTGAGGATACATTTCCAACACAAAGAAGAAACAAGCAGGGCAAAACAGAGAGAAATTCTTCCAAAATGCGTTCAGGGACTGGCATGCAACCAGGATTGACCACATCTACAGCCCCAGCGGCAGAAGACATAAGGCTGGACACTCTTGGGGCTGAGACGATTGGTGAGGTTGGGAAAGCAAATGCAGACCCTTGAAAGGAATCCTGCGTGCTCCCCATTCCATGGCTCCCAACTCTCCAGGTTCAACGCGATCTTCCGACAGCGAAAGCACTCATTGGAAACCCAGCGGATGCTACACTGTGGGATCGGGAAAGCTTTCTGAAACTCACCTCAGTTTTCCTCTCCTGGTGTTCGTGTTCTCCATTCAGGCCCCCTTACTAACAATCTCCCCACTTGGAGACTCGGCGCCTTTCCATGCCTCTTTCGTACCGTCTGCAATTTGTCCGCAGGATGAACTGCAAGAGGGGGAACCAATGAGAGACTCGCTGGAGGTGTTTGGTCGGGCACATGTCACTCTCATTTCCCATCACGAAGAAGAATTCACCAGCGGTTCAGCCTGCCACCGCGGATCGACAATAGGGCGTGAAGCCATCCAGCCGTGTTGCGTCCCACTCACAAAAAAGCGACTTGGGAAATGGAGCTCAGGGGCACTGCACTTCCCAAACCTGCAGAGTTCTAAACGATAACTATCGCCCCAAAATATATTGAGGTCAGGCTACGAAGAGGCGCTGAACGCAAGGCAGAACTGCAGGAAACGGATGTCAACGGGTACATCGGAATGGCCCCGATAGCACATGAAAAGCGCCAGAACGTGGACAATGATGCGGTTGGCCAAAAAGGGCGTATGCGTTTTTTCCTGAATATATTCAGGAAAAAACGCATACGCCCTTTTTGGCCAACCAAGCAACCTGGGAGAGCAAATCAGCACTACAAAGAAATCTCTCGCCCCCCCCCCCCGGGGCAAAAGGGCCAGGCGAAAAAAGTCTAAAAACCAGAAAGGCAGGACAGCCCACGGAGTCAAGGGAGCCTTGTTAAGCTGATGGGCGGGATGTCAATGGCCAACAGCCAATCTTCACAAGTGTATCCTCTTTCCCAAACCATGTAAAACACAGAACCACAGAGCATAGGGCACTTCCACACATGGGCGTTGACCTTGGGAAAATGAAAAAATCAACCAGACACAGGGACCCCAAAGTTGAGGGCTGCTGTCTTGACAAGAACCTCCACTCCGGTACACGTTTCATATCCCAGGAAAGAGCCAAGTGGACAAAGACGAGTGGACAAGTGGACAAAGACAAGTGGACAAGTGGACAAGTGGTGCTACGTAGGTCCAATGGAGTGTCACTCAGCCATGAAATCCACGTCATGAGGCTGGTAGCAGCATCCTGAGTGGATTTAGGTACGATCATCCTCAGTGAAATAAGTCCCACAAAAAAAGAAACTTATGATATCACTTATCGAGGGAATGTAAAAATCGCTCCCCATGAACGGAATCCCCAAACAGAACAGAGTCACGCTTTTAGAAAACACACTTATGCCTGCTTCAGGGGAAAGGTGAGGTGCGGTGACGCATAAAACTCGAGTTTGAAATGAGCACAGATACCCTTCCGAAAACCGAATATGGAATGGACACGACCTACTCCTTGCTCAATCAACTGGACTCACCAGACCCTGTTCATCGCACAAGTATCTATCCGACTAGTAAGCATCTTAAAAGCTAAGTCTTGATATCTCTGTGTAAGTGCATCAAGGGTGTGTAAAGCGGCCTAAAACCAGCAGGGAAAATCAGCTCAGACCCATTCTGAGGATACATTTCCAACACAATGAAGAAACAAGCAGGGCAAAACAGAGAGAAATTCTTCCAAAATGCGTTCAGGGACTGGCATGCAACCAGGATTGACCACATCTACAGCCCCAGCGGCAGAAGACATAAGGCTGGACACTCTTGGGGCTGAGACGATTGGTGAGGTTGGGAAAGCAAATGCAGACCCTTGAAAGGAATCCTGCGTGCTCCCCATTCCATGGGTCCCAACTCTCCAGGTTCAACGCAATCTTCCGACAGCGAAAGCACTCATTGGAAACCCAGCGGATGCTACACCGTGGGATCGGGAAAGCTTTCTGAAACTCACCTCAGTTTTCATCTCCTGGTGCTCGTGTTCTCCATTCAGGCCCCCTTACTAACAATCTCCCCACTTGGAGACTCGGCGCCTTTCCATGCCTCTTTCGTACCGTCTGCAATTTGTCCGCAGGATGAACTGCAAGAGGGGGAACCAATGAGAGACTCGCTGGAGGTGTTTGGTCGGGCACATGTCACTCTCATTTCCCATCACGAAGAAGAATTCACCAGCGGTTCAGCCTGCCACCCCGGATCGACAATAGGGCGTGAAGCCATCCAGCCGTGTTGCGTCCCACTCACAAAAAAGCGACTTGGGAAATGGAGCTCAGGGGCACTGCACTTCCCAAACCTGCAGAGTTCTAAACGATAACTATCGCCCCAAAATATATTGAGCGCAGGCTACGAAGAGGCGCTGAACGCAAGGCAGAACTGCAGGAAACGGATGTCAACGGGTACATCGGAATGGCCCCGATAGCACATGAAAAGCGCCAGAACGTGGACAATGATGCGGTTGGCCAAAAAGGGCGTATGCGTTTTTTCCTGAATATATTCAGGAAAAAACGCATACGCCCTTTTTGGCCAACCAAGCAACCTGGGAGAGCAAATCAGCACTACAAAGAAATCTCTCGCCCCCCCCCGGGGGGCAAAAGGGCCAGGCGAAAAAAGTCTAAAAACCAGAAAGGCAGGACAGCCCACGGAGTCAAGGGAGCCTTGTTAAGCTGATGGGCGGGATGTCAATGGCCAACAGCCAATCTTCACAAGTGTATCCTCTTTCCCAAACCATGGAAAACACAGAACCACAGAGCATAGGGCACTTCCACACATGGGCGTTGACCTTGGGAAAATGAAAAAATCAACCAGACACAGGGACCGCAAAGTTGAGGGCTGCTGTCTTGACAAGAACCTCCACTCCGGTACACGTTTCATATCCCAGGAAAGAGCCAAGTGGACAAAGACGAGTGGACAAGTGGACAAAGACAAGTGGACAAGTGGACAAGTGGTGCTACGTAGGTCCAATGGAGTGTCACTCAGCCATGAAATCCACGTCATGAGGCTGGTAGCAGCACCCTGAGTGGATTTAGGTACGATCATCCTCAGTGAAATAAGTCCCACAAAAAAAGAAACTTATGATATCACTTATCGATGGAATGTAAAAATCGCTCCCCATGAACGGAATCCCCAAACAGAACAGAGTCACGCTTTTAGAAAACACACTTATGCCTGCTTCAGGGGAAAGGTGAGGTGCGGTGACGCATAAAACTCGAGTTTGAAATGAGCACAGATACCCTTCCGAAAACCGAATATGGAATGGACACGACCTACTCCTTGCTCAATCAACTGGACTCACCAGACCCTGTTCATCGCACAAGTATCTATCCGACTAGTAAGCATCTTAAAAGCTAAGTCTTGATATCTCTGTGTAAGTGCATCAAGTGTGTGTAAAGCGGCCTAAAACCAGCAGGGGAAATCAGCTCAGACCCATTCTGAGGATACATTTCCAACATAAAGAAGAAACAAGCAGGGCAAAACAGAGAGAAATTCTTCCAAAATGCGTTCAGGGACTGGCATGCAACCAGGATTGACCACATCTACAGCCCCAGCGGCAGAAGACATAAGGCTGGACACTCTTGGGGCTGAGACGATTGGTGAGGTTGGGAAAGCAAATGCAGACCCTTGAAAGGAATCCTGCGTGCTCCCCATTCCATGGGTCCCAACTCTCCAGGTTCAACGCAATCTTCCGACAGCGAAAGCACTCATTGGAAACCCAGCGGATGCTACACCGTGGGATCGGGAAAGCTTTCTGAAACTCACCTCAGTTTTCCTCTCCTGGTGCTCGTGTTCTCCATTCAGGCCCCCTTACTAACAATCTCCCCACTTGGAGACTCGGCGCCTTTCCATGCCTCTTTCGTTCCGTCTGCAATTTGTCCGCAGGATGAACTGCAAGAGGGGGAACCAATGAGAGACTCGCTGGAGGTGTTTGGTCGGGCACATGTCACTCTCATTTCCCATCACGAAGAAGAATTCACCAGCGGTTCAGCCTGCCACCGCGGATCGACAATAGGGCGTGAAGCCATCCAGCCGTGTTGCGTCCCACTCACAAAAAAGCGACTTGGGAAATGGAGCTCAGGGGCACTGCACTTCCCAAACCTGCAGAGTTCTAAACGATAACTATCGCCCCAAAATATATTGAGGTCAGGCTACGAAGAGGCGCTGAACGCAAGGCAGAACTGCAGGAAACGGATGTCAACGGGTACATCGGAATGGCCCCGATAGCACATGAAAAGCGCCAGAACGTGGACAATGATGCGGTTGGCCAAAAAGGGCGTATGCGTTTTTTCCTGAATATATTCAGGAAAAAACGCATACGCCCTTTTTGGCCAACCAAGCAACCTGGGAGAGCAAATCAGCACTACAAAGAAATCTCTCGCCCCCCCCCGGGGGGCAAAAGGGCCAGGCGAAAAAAGTCTAAAAACCAGAAAGGCAGGACAGCCCACGGAGTCAAGGGAGCCTTGTTAAGCTGATGGGCGGGATGTCAATGGCCAACAGCCAATCTTCACAAGTGTATCCTCTTTCCCAAACCATGTAAAACACAGAACCACAGAGTATAGGGCACTTCCACACATGGGCGTTGACCTTGGGAAAATGAAAAAATCAACCAGACACAGGGACCGCAAAGTTGAGGGCTGCTGTCTTGACAAGAACCTCCACTCCGGTACACGTTTCATATCCCAGGAAAGAGCCAAGTGGACAAAGACGAGTGGACAAGTGGACAAAGACAAGTGGACAAGTGGACAAGTGGTGCTACGTAGGTCCAATGGAGTGTCACTCAGCCATGAAATCCACGTCATGAGGCTGGTAGCAGCATCCTGAGTGGATTTAGGTACGATCATCCTCAGTGAAATAAGTCCCACAAAAAAAGAAACTTATGATATCACTTATCGAGGGAATGTAAAAATCGCTCCCCATGAACGGAATCCCCAAACAGAACAGAGTCACGCTTTTAGAAAACACACTTATGCCTGCTTCAGGGGAAAGGTGAGGTGCGGTGACGCATAAAACTCGAGTTTGAAATGAGCACAGATACCCTTCCGAAAACCGAATATGGAATGGACACGACCTACTCCTTGCTCAATCAACTGGACTCACCAGACCCTGTTCATCGCACAAGTATCTATCCGACTAGTAAGCATCTTAAAAGCTAAGTCTTGATATCTCTGTGTAAGTGCATCAAGTGTGTGTAAAGCGGCCTAAAACCAGCAGGGAAAATCAGCTCAGACCCATTCTGAGGATACATTTCCAACACAAAGAAGAAACAAGCAGAGCAAAACAGAGAGAAATTCTTCCAAAATGCGTTCAGGGACTGGCATGCAACCAGGATTGACCACATCTACAGCCCCAGCGGCAGAAGACATAAGGCTGGACACTCTTGGGGCTGAGACGATTGGTGAGGTTGGGAAAGCAAATGCAGACCCTTGAAAGGAATCCTGCGTGCTCCCCATTCCATGGCTCCCAACTCTCCAGGTTCAACGCGATCTTCCGACAGCGAAAGCACTCATTGGAAACCCAGCGGATGCTACACTGTGGGATCGGGAAAGCTTTCTGAAACTCACCTCAGTTTTCCTCTCCTGGTGCTCGTGTTCTCCATTCAGGCCCCCTTACTAACAATCTCCCCACTTGGAGACTCGGCGCCTTTCCATGCCTCTTTCGTACCGTCTGCAATTTGTCCGCAGGATGAACTGCAAGAGGGGGAACCAATGAGAGACTCGCTGGAGGTGTTTGGTCGGGCACATGTCACTCTCATTTCCCATCACGAAGAAGAATTCACCAGCGGTTCAGCCTGCCACCGCGGATCGACAATAGGGCGTGAAGCCATCCAGCCGTGTTGCGTCCCACTCACAAAAAAGCGACTTGGGAAATGGAGCTCAGGGGCACTGCACTTCCCAAACCTGCAGAGTTCTAAACGATAACTATCGCCCCAAAATATATTGAGGTCAGGCTACGAAGAGGCGCTGAACGCAAGGCAGAACTGCAGGAAACGGATGTCAACGGGTACATCGGAATGGCCCCGATAGCACATGAAAAGCGCCAGAACGTGGACAATGATGCGGTTGGCCAAAAAGGGCGTATGCGTTTTTTCCTGAATATATTCAGGAAAAAACGCATACGCCCTTTTTGGCCAACCAAGCAACCTGGGAGAGCAAATCAGCACTACAAAGAAATCTCTCGCCCCCCCCCCCCGGGGCAAAAGGGCCAGGCGAAAAAAGTCTAAAAACCAGAAAGGCAGGACAGCCCACGGTGTCAAGGGAGCCTTGTTAAGCTGATGGGCGGGATGTCAATGGCCAACAGCCAATCTTCACAAGTGTATCCTCTTTCCCAAACCATGTAAAACACAGAACCACAGAGCATAGGGCACTTCCACACATGGGCGTTGACCTTGGGAAAATGAAAAAATCAACCAGACACAGGGACCCCAAAGTTGAGGGCTGCTGTCTTGACAAGAACCTCCACTCCGGTACACGTTTCATATCCCAGGAAAGAGCCAAGTGGACAAAGACGAGTGGACAAGTGGACAAAGACAAGTGGACAAGTGGACAAGTGGTGCTACGTAGGTCCAATGGAGTGTCACTCAGCCATGAAATCCACGTCATGAGGCTGGTAGCAGCATCCTGAGTGGATTTAGGTACGATCATCCTCAGTGAAATAAGTCCCACAAAAAAAGAAACTTATGATATCACTTATCGAGGGAATGTAAAAATCGCTCCCCATGAACGGAATCCCCAAACAGAACAGAGTCACGCTTTTAGAAAACACACTTATGCCTGCTTCAGGGGAAAGGTGAGGTGCGGTGACGCATAAAACTCGAGTTTGAAATGAGCACAGATACCCTTCCGAAAACCGAATATGGAATGGACACGACCTACTCCTTGCTCAATCAACTGGACTCACCAGACCCTGTTCATCGCACAAGTATCTATCCGACTAGTAAGCATCTTAAAAGCTAAGTCTTGATATCTCTGTGTAAGTGCATCAAGGGTGTGTAAAGCGGCCTAAAACCAGCAGGGAAAATCAGCTCAGACCCATTCTGAGGATACATTTCCAACACAATGAAGAAACAAGCAGGGCAAAACAGAGAGAAATTCTTCCAAAATGCGTTCAGGGACTGGCATGCAACCAGGATTGACCACATCTACAGCCCCAGCGGCAGAAGACATAAGGCTGGACACTCTTGGGGCTGAGACGATTGGTGAGGTTGGGAAAGCAAATGCAGACCCTTGAAAGGAATCCTGCGTGCTCCCCATTCCATGGGTCCCAACTCTCCAGGTTCAACGCAATCTTCCGACAGCGAAAGCACTCATTGGAAACCCAGCGGATGCTACACCGTGGGATCGGGAAAGCTTTCTGAAACTCACCTCAGTTTTCCTCTCCTGGTGCTCGTGTTCTCCATTCAGGCCCCCTTACTAACAATCTCCCCACTTGGAGACTCGGCGCCTTTCCATGCCTCTTTCGTACCGTCTGCAATTTGTCCGCAGGATGAACTGCAAGAGGGGGAACCAATGAGAGACTCGCTGGAGGTGTTTGGTCGGGCACATGTCACTCTCATTTCCCATCACGAAGAAGAATTCACCAGCGGTTCAGCCTGCCACCGCGGATCGACAATAGGGCGTGAAGCCATCCAGCCGTGTTGCGTCCCACTCACAAAAAAGCGACTTGGGAAATGGAGCTCAGGGGCCCTGCACTTCCCAAACCTGCAGAGTTCTAAACGATAACTATCGCCCCAAAATATATTGAGGGCAGGCTACGAAGAGGCGCTGAACGCAAGGCAGAACTGCAGGAAACGGATGTCAACGGGTACATCGGAATAGCCCCGATAGCACATGAAAAGCGCCAGAACGTGGACAATGATGCGGTTGGCCAAAAAGGGCGTATGCGTTTTTTCCTGAATATATTCAGGAAAAAACGCATACGCCCTTTTTGGCCAACCAAGCAACCTGGGAGAGCAAATCAGCACTACAAAGAAATCACTCGCCCCCCCCCCACCGGGGCAAAAGGGCCAGGCGAAAAAAGTCTAAAAACCAGAAAGGCAGGACAGCCCACGGAGTCAAGGGAGCCTTGTTAAGCTGATGGGCGGGATGTCAATGGCCAACAGCCAATCTTCACAAGTGTATCCTCTTTCCCAAACCATGGAAAACACAGAACCACAGAGCATAGGGCACTTCCACACATGGGCGTTGACCTTGGGAAAATGAAAAAATCAACCAGACACAGGGACCCCAAAGTTGAGGGCTGCTGTCTTGACAAGAACCTCCACTCCGGTACACGTTTCATATCCCAGGAAAGAGCCAAGTGGACAAAGACGAGTGGACAAGTGGACAAAGACAAGTGGACAAGTGGACAAGTGGTGCTACGTAGGTCCAATGGAGTGTCACTCAGCCATGAAATCCACGTCATGAGGCTGGTAGCAGCATCCTGAGTGGATTTAGGTACGATCATCCTCAGTGAAATAAGTCCCACAAAAAAAGAAACTTATGATATCACTTATCGAGGGAATGTAAAAATCGCTCCCCATGAACGGAATCCCCAAACAGAACAGAGTCACGCTTTTAGAAAACACACTTATGCCTGCTTCAGGGGAAAGGTGAGGTGCGGTGACGCATAAAACTCGAGTTTGAAATGAGCACAGATACCCTTCCGAAAACCGAATATGGAATGGACACGACCTACTCCTTGCTCAATCAACTGGACTCACCAGACCCTGTTCATCGCACAAGTATCTATCCGACTAGTAAGCATCTTCAAAGCTAAGTCTTGATATCTCTGTGTAAGTGCATCAAGGGTGTGTAAAGCGGCCTAAAACCAGCAGGGAAAATCAGCTCAGACCCATTCTGAGGATACATTTCCAACATAAAGAAGAAACAAGCAGGGCAAAACAGAGAGAAATTCTTCCAAAATGCGTTCAGGGACTGGCATGCAACCAGGATTGACCACATCTACAGCCCCAGCGGCAGAAGACATAAGGCTGGACACTCTTGGGGCTGAGACGATTGGTGAGGTTGGGAAAGCAAATGCAGACCCTTGAAAGGAATCCTGCGTGCTCCCCATTCCATGGCTCCCAACTCTCCAGGTTCAACGCAATCTTCCGACAGCGAAAGCACTCATTGGAAACCCAGCGGATGCTACACCGTGGGATCGGGAAAGCTTTCTGAAACTCACCTCAGTTTTCCTCTCCTGGTGCTCGTGTTCTCCATTCAGGCCCCCTTACTAACAATCTCCCCACTTGGAGACTCGGCGCCTTTCCATGCCTCTTTCGTACCGTCTGCAATTTGTCCGCAGGATGAACTGCAAGAGGGGGAACCAATGAGAGACTCGCTGGAGGTGTTTGGTCGGGCACATGTCACTCTCATTTCCCATCACGAAGAAGAATTCACCAGCGGTTCAGCCTGCAACCGCGGATCGACAATAGGGCGTGAAGCCATCCAGCCGTGTTGCGTCCCACTCACAAAAAAGCGACTTGGGAAATGGAGCTCAGGGGCACTGCACTTCCCAAACCTGCAGAGTTCTAAACGATAACTATCGCCCCAAAATATATTGAGGGCAGGCTACGAAGAGGCGCTGAACGCAAGGCAGAACTGCAGGAAACGGATGTCAACGGGTACATCGGAATGGCCCCGATAGCACATGAAAAGCGCCAGAACGTGGACAATGATGCGGTTGGCCAAAAAGGGCGTATGCGTTTTTTCCTGAATATATTCAGGAAAAAACGCATACGCCCTTTTTGGCCAACCAAGCAAACTCGGAGAGCAAATCAGCACTGCAAAGAAATCTCTCGCCCCCCCCCCCCCGGGGCAAAAGAGCCAGGCGAAAAAAGTCTAAAAACCAGAAAGGCAGGACAGCCCACGGAGTCAAGGGAGCCTTGTTAAGCTGATGGGCGGGATGTCAATGGCCAACAGCCAATCTTCACAAGTGTATCCTCTTTCCCAAACCATGGAAAACACAGAACCACAGAGCATAGGGCACTTCCACACATGGGCGTTGACCTTGGGAAAATGAAAAAATCAACCAGACACAGGGACCCCAAAGTTGAGGGCTGCTGTCTTGACAAGAACCTCCACTCCGGTACACGTTTCATATCCCAGGGAAGAGCCAAGTGGACAAAGACGAGTGGACAAGTGGACATAGACAAGTGGACAAGTGGTGCTACGTAGGTCCAATGGAGTGTCACTCAGCCATGAAATCCACGTCATGAGGCTGGTAGCAGCATCCTGAGTGGATTTAGGTACGATCATCCTCAGTGAAATAAGTCCCACAAAAAAAGAAACTTATGATATCACTTATCGAGGGAATGTAAAAATCGCTCCCCATGAACGGAATCCCCAAACAGAACAGAGTCACGCTTTTAGAAAACACACTTATGCCTGCTTCAGGGGAAAGGTGAGGTGCGGTGACGCATAAAACTCGAGTTTGAAATGAGCACAGATACCCTTCCGAAAACCGAATATGGAATGGACACGACCTACTCCTTGCTCAATCAACTGGACTCACCAGACCCTGTTCATCGCACAAGTATCTATCCGACTAGTAAGCATCTTAAAAGCTAAGTCTTGATATCTCTGTGTAAGTGCATCAAGGGTGTGTAAAGCGGCCTAAAACCAGCAGGGAAAATCAGCTCAGACCCATTCTGAGGATACATTTCCAACACAAAGAAGAAACAAGCAGGGCAAAACAGAGAGAAATTCTTCCAAAATGCGTTCAGGGACTGGCATGCAACCAGGATTGACCACATCTACAGCCCCAGCGGCAGAAGACATAAGGCTGGACACTCTTGGGGCTGAGACGATTGGTGAGGTTGGGAAAGCAAATGCAGACCCTTGAAAGGAATCCTGCGTGCTCCCCATTCCATGGGTCCCAACTCTCCAGGTTCAACGCAATCTTCCGACAGCGAAAGCACTCATTGGAAACCCAGCGGATGCTACACCGTGGGATCGGGAAAGCTTTCTGAAACTCACCTCAGTTTTCCTCTCCTGGTGCTCGTGTTCTCCATTCAGGCCCCCTTACTAACAATCTCCCCACTTGGAGACTCGGCGCCTTTCCATGCCTCTTTCGTACCGTCTGCAATTTGTCCGCAGGATGAACTGCAAGAGGGGGAACCAATGAGAGACTCGCTGGAGGTGTTTGGTCGGGCACATGTCACTCTCATTTCCCATCACGAAGAAGAATTCACCAGCGGTTCAGCCTGCCACCCCGGATCGACAATAGGGCGTGAAGCCATCCAGCCGTGTTGCGTCCCACTCACAAAAAAGCGACTTGGGAAATGGAGCTCAGGGGCACTGCACTTCCCAAACCTGCAGAGTTCTAAACGATAACTATCGCCCCAAAATATATTGAGCGCAGGCTACGAAGAGGCGCTGAACGCAAGGCAGAACTGCAGGAAACGGATGTCAACGGGTACATCGGAATGGCCCCGATAGCACATGAAAAGCGCCAGAACGTGGACAATGATGCGGTTGGCCAAAAAGGGCGTATGCGTTTTTTCCTGAATATATTCAGGAAAAAACGCATACGCCCTTTTTGGCCAACCAAGCAACCTGGGAGAGCAAATCAGCACTACAAAGAAATCTCTCGCCCCCCCCCGGGGGGCAAAAGGGCCAGGCGAAAAAAGTCTAAAAACCAGAAAGGCAGGACAGGCCACGGAGTCAAGGGAGCCTTGTTAAGCTGATGGGCGGGATGTCAATGGCCAACAGCCAATCTTCACAAGTGTATCCTCTTTCCCAAACCATGTAAAACACAGAACCACAGAGCATAGGGCACTTCCACACATGGGCGTTGACCTTGGGAAAATGAAAAAATCAACCAGACACAGGGACCGCAAAGTTGAGGGCTGCTGTCTTGACAAGAACCTCCACTCCGGTACACGTTTCATATCCCAGGAAAGAGCCAAGTGGACAAAGACGAGTGGACAAGTGGACAAAGACAAGTGGACAAGTGGACAAGTGGTGCTACGTAGGTCCAATGGAGTGTCACTCAGCCATGAAATCCACGTCATGAGGCTGGTAGCAGCACCCTGAGTGGATTTAGGTACGATCATCCTCAGTGAAATAAGTCCCACAAAAAAAGAAACTTATGATATCACTTATCGAGGGAATGTAAAAATCGCTCCCCATGAACGGAATCCCCAAACAGAACAGAGTCACGCTTTTAGAAAACACACTTATGCCTGCTTCAGGGGAAAGGTGAGGTGCGGTGACGCATAAAACTCGAGTTTGAAATGAGCACAGATACCCTTCCGAAAACCGAATATGGAATGGACACGACCTACTCCTTGCTCAATCAACTGGCCTCACCAGACCCTGTTCATCGCACAAGTATCTATCCGACTAGTAAGCATCTTAAAAGCTAAGTCTTGATATCTCTGTGTAAGTGCATCAAGTGTGTGTAAAGCGGCCTAAAACCAGCAGGGAAAATCAGCTCAGACCCATTCTGAGGATACATTTCCAACACAAAGAAGAAACAAGCAGGGCAAAACAGAGAGAAATTCTTCCAAAATGCGTTCAGGGACTGGCATGCAACCAGGATTGACCACATCTACAGCCCCAGCGGCAGAAGACATAAGGCTGGACACTCTTGGGGCTGAGACGATTGGTGAGGTTGGGAAAGCAAATGCAGACCCTTGAAAGGAATCCTGCGTGCTCCCCATTCCATGGCTCCCAACTCTCCAGGTTCAACGCAATCTTCCGACAGCGAAAGCACTCATTGGAAACCCAGCGGATGCTACACCGTGGGATCGGGAAAGCTTTCTGAAACTCACCTCAGTTTTCCTCTCCTGGTGCTCGTGTTCTCCATTCAGGCCCCCTTACTAACAATCTCCCCACTTGGAGACTCGGCGCCTTTCCATGCCTCTTTCGTACCGTCTGCAATTTGTCCGCAGGATGAACTGCAAGAGGGGGAACCAATGAGAGACTCGCTGGAGGTGTTTGGTCGGGCACATGTCACTCTCATTTCCCATCACGAAGAAGAATTCACCAGCGGTTCAGCCTGCAACCGCGGATCGACAATAGGGCGTGAAGCCATCCAGCCGTGTTGCGTCCCACTCACAAAAAAGCGACTTGGGAAATGGAGCTCAGGGGCACTGCACTTCCCAAACCTGCAGAGTTCTAAACGATAACTATCGCCCCAAAATATATTGAGGGCAGGCTACGAAGAGGCGCTGAACGCAAGGCAGAACTGCAGGAAACGGATGTCAACGGGTACATCGGAATGGCCCCGATAGCACATGAAAAGCGCCAGAACGTGGACAATGATGCGGTTGGCCAAAAAGGGCGTATGCGTTTTTTCCTGAATATATTCAGGAAAAAACGCATACGCCCTTTTTGGCCAACCAAGCAAACTCGGAGAGCAAATCAGCACTGCAAAGAAATCTCTCGCCCCCCCCCCCCCGGGGCAAAAGGGCCAGGCGAAAAAAGTCTAAAAACCAGAAAGGCAGGACAGCCCACGGAGTCAAGGGAGCCTTGTTAAGCTGATGGGCGGGATGTCAATGGCCAACAGCCAATCTTCACAAGTGTATCCTCTTTCCCAAACCATGGAAAACACAGAACCACAGAGCATAGGGCACTTCCACACATGGGCGTTGACCTTGGGAAAATGAAAAAATCAACCAGACACAGGGACCCCAAAGTTGAGGGCTGCTGTCTTGACAAGAACCTCCACTCCGGTACACGTTTCATATCCCAGGGAAGAGCCAAGTGGACAAAGACGAGTGGACAAGTGGACATAGACAAGTGGACAAGTGGTGCTACGTAGGTCCAATGGAGTGTCACTCAGCCATGAAATCCACGTCATGAGGCTGGTAGCAGCATCCTGAGTGGATTTAGGTACGATCATCCTCAGTGAAATCAGTCCCACAAAAAAAGAAACTTATGATATCACTTATCGAGGGAATGTAAAAATCGCTCCCCATGAACGGAATCCCCAAACACAACAGAGTCACGCTTTTAGAAAACACACTTATGCCTGCTTCAGGGGAAAGGTGAGGTGCGGTGACGCATAAAACTCGAGTTTGAAATGAGCACAGATACCCTTCCGAAAACCGAATATGGAATGGACACGACCTACTCCTTGCTCAATCAACTGGACTCACCAGACCCTGTTCATCGCACAAGTATCTATCCGACTAGTAAGCATCTTCAAAGCTAAGTCTTGATATCTCTGTGTAAGTGCATCAAGGGTGTGTAAAGCGGCCTAAAACCAGCAGGGAAAATCAGCTCAGACCCATTCTGAGGATACATTTCCAACATAAAGAAGAAACAAGCAGGGCAAAACAGAGAGAAATTCTTCCAAAATGCGTTCAGGGACTGGCATGCAACCAGGATTGACCACATCTACAGCCCCAGCGGCAGAAGACATAAGGCTGGACACTCTTGGGGCTGAGACGATTGGTGAGGTTGGGAAAGCAAATGCAGACCCTTGAAAGGAATCCTGCGTGCTCCCCATTCCATGGCTCCCAACTCTCCAGGTTCAACGCAATCTTCCGACAGCGAAAGCACTCATTGGAAACCCAGCGGATGCTACACCGTGGGATCGGGAAAGCTTTCTGAAACTCACCTCAGTTTTCCTCTCCTGGTGCTCGTGTTCTCCATTCAGGCCCCCTTACTAACAATCTCCCCACTTGGAGACTCGGCGCCTTTCCATGCCTCTTTCGTACCGTCTGCAATTTGTCCGCAGGATGAACTGCAAGAGGGGGAACCAATGAGAGACTCGCTGGAGGTGTTTGGTCGGGCACATGTCACTCTCATTTCCCATCACGAAGAAGAATTCACCAGCGGTTCAGCCTGCAACCGCGGATCGACAATAGGGCGTGAAGCCATCCAGCCGTGTTGCGTCCCACTCACAAAAAAGCGACTTGGGAAATGGAGCTCAGGGGCACTGCACTTCCCAAACCTGCAGAGTTCTAAACGATAACTATCGCCCCAAAATATATTGAGGGCAGGCTACGAAGAGGCGCTGAACGCAAGGCAGAACTGCAGGAAACGGATGTCAACGGGTACATCGGAATGGCCCCGATAGCACATGAAAAGCGCCAGAACGTGGACAATGATGCGGTTGGCCAAAAAGGGCGTATGCGTTTTTTCCTGAATATATTCAGGAAAAAACGCATACGCCCTTTTTGGCCAACCAAGCAAACTCGGAGAGCAAATCAGCACTGCAAAGAAATCTCTCGCCCCCCCCCCCCCCCGGGGCAAAAGGGCCAGGCGAAAAAAGTCTAAAAACCAGAAAGGCAGGACAGCCCACGGAGTCAAGGGAGCCTTGTTAAGCTGATGGGCGGGATGTCAATGGCCAACAGCCAATCTTCACAAGTGTATCCTCTTTCCCAAACCATGGAAAACACAGAACCACAGAGCATAGGGCACTTCCACACATGGGCGTTGACCTTGGGAAAATGAAAAAATCAACCAGACACAGGGACCCCAAAGTTGAGGGCTGCTGTCTTGACAAGAACCTCCACTCCGGTACACGTTTCATATCCCAGGGAAGAGCCAAGTGGACAAAGACGAGTGGACAAGTGGACATAGACAAGTGGACAAGTGGTGCTACGTAGGTCCAATGGAGTGTCACTCAGCCATGAAATCCACGTCATGAGGCTGGTAGCAGCACCCTGAGTGGATTTAGGTACGATCATCCTCAGTGAAATAAGTCCCACAAAAAAAGAAACTTATGATATCACTTATCGAGGGAATGTAAAAATCGCTCCCCATGAACGGAATCCCCAAACAGAACAGAGTCACGCTTTTAGAAAACACACTTATGCCTGCTTCAGGGGAAAGGTGAGGTGCGGTGACGCATAAAACTCGAGTTTGAAATGAGCACAGATACCCTTCCGAAAACCGAATATGGAATGGACACGACCTACTCCTTGCTCAATCAACTGGCCTCACCAGACCCTGTTCATCGCACAAGTATCTATCCGACTAGTAAGCATCTTAAAAGCTAAGTCTTGATATCTCTGTGTAAGTGCATCAAGTGTGTGTAAAGCGGCCTAAAACCAGCAGGGAAAATCAGCTCAGACCCATTCTGAGGATACATTTCCAACACAAAGAAGAAACAAGCAGGGCAAAACAGAGAGAAATTCTTCCAAAATGCGTTCAGGGACTGGCATGCAACCAGGATTGACCACATCTACAGCCCCAGCGGCAGAAGACATAAGGCTGGACACTCTTGGGGCTGAGACGATTGGTGAGGTTGGGAAAGCAAATGCAGACCCTTGAAAGGAATCCTGCGTGCTCCCCATTCCATGGCTCCCAACTCTCCAGGTTCAACGCAATCTTCCGACAGCGAAAGCACTCATTGGAAACCCAGCGGATGCTACACCGTGGGATCGGGAAAGCTTTCTGAAACTCACCTCAGTTTTCCTCTCCTGGTGCTCGTGTTCTCCATTCAGGCCCCCTTACTAACAATCTCCCCACTTGGAGACTCGGCGCCTTTCCATGCCTCTTTCGTACCGTCTGCAATTTGTCCGCAGGATGAACTGCAAGAGGGGGAACCAATGAGAGACTCGCTGGAGGTGTTTGGTCGGGCACATGTCACTCTCATTTCCCATCACGAAGAAGAATTCACCAGCGGTTCAGCCTGCAACCGCGGATCGACAATAGGGCGTGAAGCCATCCAGCCGTGTTGCGTCCCACTCACAAAAAAGCGACTTGGGAAATGGAGCTCAGGGGCACTGCACTTCCCAAACCTGCAGAGTTCTAAACGATAACTATCGCCCCAAAATATATTGAGGGCAGGCTACGAAGAGGCGCTGAACGCAAGGCAGAACTGCAGGAAACGGATGTCAACGGGTACATCGGAATGGCCCCGATAGCACATGAAAAGCGCCAGAACGTGGACAATGATGCGGTTGGCCAAAAAGGGCGTATGCGTTTTTTCCTGAATATATTCAGGAAAAAACGCATACGCCCTTTTTGGCCAACCAAGCAAACTCGGAGAGCAAATCAGCACTGCAAAGAAATCTCTCGCCCCCCCCCCCCGGGGCAAAAGGGCCAGGCGAAAAAAGTCTAAAAACCAGAAAGGCAGGACAGCCCACGGAGTCAAGGGAGCCTTGTTAAGCTGATGGGCGGGATGTCAATGGCCAACAGCCAATCTTCACAAGTGTATCCTCTTTCCCAAACCATGGAAAACACAGAACCACAGAGCATAGGGCACTTCCACACATGGGCGTTGACCTTGGGAAAATGAAAAAATCAACCAGACACAGGGACCCCAAAGTTGAGGGCTGCTGTCTTGACAAGAACCTCCACTCCGGTACACGTTTCATATCCCAGGGAAGAGCCAAGTGGACAAAGACGAGTGGACAAGTGGACATAGACAAGTGGACAAGTGGTGCTACGTAGGTCCAATGGAGTGTCACTCAGCCATGAAATCCACGTCATGAGGCTGGTAGCAGCATCCTGAGTGGATTTAGGTACGATCATCCTCAGTGAAATCAGTCCCACAAAAAAAGAAACTTATGATATCACTTATCGAGGGAATGTAAAAATCGCTCCCCATGAACGGAATCCCCAAACACAACAGAGTCACGCTTTTAGAAAACACACTTATGCCTGCTTCAGGGGAAAGGTGAGGTGCGGTGACGCATAAAACTCGAGTTTGAAATGAGCACAGATACCCTTCCGAAAACCGAATATGGAATGGATACGACCTACTCCTTGCTCAATCAACTGGACTCACCAGACCCTGTTCATCGCACAAGTATCTATCCGACTAGTAAGCATCTTAAAAGCTAAGTCTTGATATCTCTGTGTAAGTGCATCAAGTGTGTGTAAAGCGGCCTAAAACCAGCAGGGAAAATCAGCTCAGACCCATTCTGAGGATACATTTCCAACACAAAGAAGAAACAAGCAGGGCAAAACAGAGAGAAATTCTTCCAAAATGCGTTCAGGGACTGGCATGCAACCAGGATTGACCACATCTACAGCCCCAGCGGCAGAAGACATAAGGCTGGACACTCTTGGGGCTGAGACGATTGGTGAGGTTGGGAAAGCAAATGCAGACCCTTGAAAGGAATCCTGCGTGCTCCCCATTCCATGGGTCCCAACTCTCCAGGTTCAACGCAATCTTCCGACAGCGAAAGCACTCATTGGAAACCCAGCGGATGCTACACCGTGGGATCGGGAAAGCTTTCTGAAACTCACCTCAGTTTTCCTCTCCTGGTGCTCGTGTTCTCCATTCAGGCCCCCTTACTAACAATCTCCCCACTTGGAGACTCGGCGCCTTTCCATGCCTCTTTCGTACCGTCTGCAATTTGTCCGCAGGATGAACTGCAAGAGGGGGAACCAATGAGAGACTCGCTGGAGGTGTTTGGTCGGGCACATGTCACTCTCATTTCCCATCACGAAGAAGAATTCACCAGCGGTTCAGCCTGCAACCGCGGATCGACAATAGGGCGTGAAGCCAACCAGCCGTGTTGCGTCCCACTCACAAAAAAGCGACTTGGGAAATGGAGCTCAGGGGCACTGCACTTCCCAAACCTGCAGAGTTCTAAACGATAACTATCGCCCCAAAATATATTGAGGTCAGGCTACGAAGAGGCGCTGAACGCAAGGCAGAACTGCAGGAAACGGATGTCAACGGGTACATCGGAATGGCCCCGATAGCACATGAAAAGCGCCAGAACGTGGACAATGATGCGGTTGGCCAAAAAGGGCGTATGCGTTTTTTCCTGAATATATTCAGGAAAAAACGCATACGCCCTTTTTGGCCAACTAAGCAACCTGGGAGAGCAAATCAGCACTACAAAGAAATCTCTCGCCCCCCCCCCCCGGGGCAAAAGGGCCAGGCGAAAAAAGTCTAAAAACCAGAAAGGCAGGACAGCCCACGGAGTCAAGGGAGCCTTGTTAAGCTGATGGGCGGGATGTCAATGGCCAACAGCCAATCTTCACAAGTGTATCCTCTTTCCCAAACCATGTAAAACACAGAACCACAGAGCATAGGGCACTTCCACACATGGGCGTTGACCTTGGGAAAATGAAAAAATCAACCAGACACAGGGACCGCAAAGTTGAGGGCTGCTGTCTTGACAAGAACCTCCACTCCGGTACACGTTTCATATCCCAGGAAAGAGCCAAGTGGACAAAGACGAGTGGACAAGTGGACAAAGACAAGTGGACAAGTGGACAAGTGGTGCTACGTAGGTCCAATGGAGTGTCACTCAGCCATGAAATCCACGTCATGAGGCTGGTAGCAGCATCCTGAGTGGATTTAGGTACGATCATCCTCAGTGAAATAAGTCCCACAAAAAAAGAAACTTATGATATCACTTATCGAGGGAATGTAAAAATCGCTCCCCATGAACGGAATCCCCAAACAGAACAGAGTCACGCTTTTAGAAAACACACTTATGCCTGCTTCAGGGGAAAGGTGAGGTGCGGTGACGCATAAAACTCGAGTTTGAAATGAGCACAGATACCCTTCCGAAAACCGAATATGGAATGGACACGACCTACTCCTTGCTCAATCAACTGGACTCACCAGACCCTGTTCATCGCACAAGTATCTATCCGACTAGTAAGCATCTTAAAAGCTAAGTCTTGATATCTCTGTGTAAGTGCATCAAGGGTGTGTAAAGCGGCCTAAAACCAGCAGGGAAAATCAGCTCAGACCCATTCTGAGGATACATTTCCAACATAAAGAAGAAAGAAGCAGGGCAAAACAGAGAGAAATTCTTCCAAAATGCGTTCAGGGACTGGCATGCAACCAGGATTGACCACATCTACAGCCCCAGCGGCAGAAGACATAAGGCTGGACACTCTTGGGGCTGAGACGATTGGTGAGGTTGGGAAAGCAAATGAAGACCCTTGAAAGGAATCCTGCGTGCTCCCCATTCCATGGGTCCCAACTCTCCAGGTTCAACGCAATCTTCCGACAGCGAAAGCACTCATTGGAAACCCAGCGGATGCTACACCGTGGGATCGGGAAAGCTTTCTGAAACTCACCTCAGTTTTCCTCTCCTGGTGCTCGTGTTCTCCATTCAGGCCCCCTTACTAACAATCTCCCCACTTGGAGACTCGGCGCCTTTCCATGCCTCTTTCGTACCGTCTGCAATTTGTTCGCAGGATGAACTGCAAGAGGGGGAACCAATGAGAGACTCGCTGGAGGTGTTTGGTCGGGCACATGTCACTCTCATTTCCCATCACGAAGAAGAATTCACCAGCGGTTCAGCCTGCAACCGCGGATCGACAATAGGGCGTGAAGCCATCCAGCCGTGTTGCGTCCCACTCACAAAAAAGCGACTTGGGAAATGGAGCTCAGGGGCACTGCACTTCCCAAACCTGCAGAGTTCTAAACGATAACTATCGCCCCAAAATATATTGAGGGCAGGCTACGAAGAGGCGCTGAACGCAAGGCAGAACTGCAGGAAACGGATGTCAACGGGTACATCGGAATGGCCCCGATAGCACATGAAAAGCGCCAGAACGTGGACAATGATGCGGTTGGCCAAAAAGGGCGTATGCGTTTTTTCCTGAATATATTCAGGAAAAAACGCATACGCCCTTTTTGGCCAACCAAGCAACCTGGGAGAGCAAATCAGCACTACAAAGAAAACTCTCGCCCCCCCCCCCGGGGCAAAAGGGCCAGGCGAAAAAAGTCTAAAAACCAGAAAGGCAGGACAGCCCACGGAGTCAAGGGAGCCTTGTTAAGCTGATGGGCGGGATGTCAATGGCCAACAGCCAATCTTCACAAGTGTATCCTCTTTCCCAAACCATGTAAAACACAGAACCACAGAGCATAGGGCACTTCCACACATGGGCGTTGACCTTGGGAAAATGAAAAAATCAACCAGACACAGGGACCGCAAAGTTGAGGGCTGCTGTCTTGACAAGAACCTCCACTCCGGTACACGTTTCATATCCCAGGAAAGAGCCAAGTGGACAAAGACGAGTGGACAAGTGGACAAAGACAAGTGGACAAGTGGACAAGTGGTGCTACGTAGGTCCAATGGAGTGTCACTCAGCCATGAAATCCACGTCATGAGGCTGGTAGCAGCATCCTGAGTGGATTTAGGTACGATCATCCTCAGTGAAATAAGTCCCACAAAAAAAGAAACTTATGATATCACTTATCGAGGGAATGTAAAAATCGCTCCCCATGCACTGAATCCCCAAACAGAACAGAGTCACGCTTTTAGAAAACACACTTATGCCTGCTTCAGGGGAAAGGTGAGGTGGGGTGACGCATAAAACTCGAGTTTGAAATGAGCACAGATACCCTTCCGAAAACCGAATATGGAATGGACACGACCTACTCCTTGCTCAATCAACTGGACTCACCAGACCCTGTTCATCGCACAAGTATCTATCCGACTAGTAAGCATCTTAAAAGCTAAGTCTTGATATCTCTGTGTAAGTGCATCAAGTGTGTGTAAAGCGGCCTAAAACCAGCAGGGAAAATCAGCTCAGACCCATTCTGAGGATACATTTCCAACATAAAGAAGAAACAAGCAGGGCAAAACAGAGAGAAATTCTTCCAAAATGCGTTCAGGGACTGGCATGCAACCAGGATTGACCACATCTACAGCCCCAGCGGCAGAAGACATAAGGCTGGACACTCTTGGGGCTGAGACGATTGGTGAGGTTGGGAAAGCAAATGCAGACCCTTGAAAGGAATCCTGCGTGCTCCCCATTCCATGGGTCCCAACTCTCCAGGTTCAACGCAATCTTCCGACAGCGAAAGCACTCATTGGAAACCCAGCGGATGCTACACCGTGGGATCGGGAAAGCTTTCTGAAACTCACCTCAGTTTTCATCTCCTGGTGCTCGTGTTCTCCATTCAGGCCCCCTTACTAACAATCTCCCCACTTGGAGACTCGGCGCCTTTCCATGCCTCTTTCGTACCGTCTGCAATTTGTCCGCAGGATGAACTGCAAGAGGGGGAACCAATGAGAGACTCGCTGGAGGTGTTTGGTCGGGCACATGTCACTCTCATTTCCCATCACGAAGAAGAATTCACCAGAGGTTCAGCCTGCCACCCCGGATCGACAATAGGGCGTGAAGCCATCCAGCCGTGTTGCGTCCCACTCCCAAAAAAGCGACTTGGGAAATGGAGCTCAGGGGCACTGCACTTCCCAAACCTGCAGAGTTCTAAACGATAACTATCGCCCCAAAATATATTGAGGTCAGGCTACGAAGAGGCGCTGAACGCAAGGCAGAACTGCAGGAAACGGATGTCAACGGGTACATCGGAATGGCCCCGATAGCACATGAAAAGCGCCAGAACGTGGACAATGATGCGGTTGGCCAAAAAGGGCGTATGCGTTTTTTCCTGAATATATTCAGGAAAAAACGCATACGCCCTTTTTGGCCAACTAAGCAACCTGGGAGAGCAAATCAGCACTACAAAGAAATCTCTCGCCCCCCCCCCCCGGGGCAAAAGGGCCAGGCGAAAAAAGTCTAAAAACCAGAAAGGCAGGACAGCCCACGGAGTCAAGGGAGCCTTGTTAAGCTGATGGGCGGGATGTCAATGGCCAACAGCCAATCTTCACAAGTGTATCCTCTTTCCCAAACCATGTAAAACACAGAACCACAGAGCATAGGGCACTTCCACACATGGGCGTTGACCTTGGGAAAATGAAAAAATCAACCAGACACAGGGACCGCAAAGTTGAGGGCTGCTGTCTTGACAAGAACCTCCACTCCGGTACACGTTTCATATCCCAGGAAAGAGCCAAGTGGACAAAGACGAGTGGACAAGTGGACAAAGACAAGTGGACAAGTGGACAAGTGGTGCTACGTAGGTCCAATGGAGTGTCACTCAGCCATGAAATCCACGTCATGAGGCTGGTAGCAGCATCCTGAGTGGATTTAGGTACGATCATCCTCAGTGAAATAAGTCCCACAAAAAAAGAAACTTATGATATCACTTATCGAGGGAATGTAAAAATCGCTCCCCATGAACGGAATCCCCAAACAGAACAGAGTCACGCTTTTAGAAAACACACTTATGCCTGCTTCAGGGGAAAGGTGAGGTGCGGTGACGCATAAAACTCGAGTTTGAAATGAGCACAGATACCCTTCCGAAAACCGAATATGGAATGGACACGACCTACTCCTTGCTCAATCAACTGGACTCACCAGACCCTGTTCATCGCACAAGTATCTATCCGACTAGTAAGCATCTTAAAAGCTAAGTCTTGATATCTCTGTGTAAGTGCATCAAGGGTGTGTAAAGCGGCCTAAAACCAGCAGGGAAAATCAGCTCAGACCCATTCTGAGGATACATTTCCAACACAATGAAGAAACAAGCAGGGCAAAACAGAGAGAAATTCTTCCAAAATGCGTTCAGGGACTGGCATGCAACCAGGATTGACCACATCTACAGCCCCAGCGGCAGAAGACATAAGGCTGGACACTCTTGGGGCTGAGACGATTGGTGAGGTTGGGAAAGCAAATGCAGACCCTTGAAAGGAATCCTGCGTGCTCCCCATTCCATGGGTCCCAACTCTCCAGGTTCAACGCAATCTTCCGACAGCGAAAGCACTCATTGGAAACCCAGCGGATGCTACACCGTGGGATCGGGAAAGCTTTCTGAAACTCACCTCAGTTTTCATCTCCTGGTGCTCGTGTTCTCCATTCAGGCCCCCTTACTAACAATCTCCCCACTTGGAGACTCGGCGCCTTTCCATGCCTCTTTCGTACCGTCTGCAATTTGTCCGCAGGATGAACTGCAAGAGGGGGAACCAATGAGAGACTCGCTGGAGGTGTTTGGTCGGGCACATGTCACTCTCATTTCCCATCACGAAGAAGAATTCACCAGCGGTTCAGCCTGCAACCGCGGATCGACAATAGGGCGTGAAGCCATCCAGCCGTGTTGCGTCCCACTCACAAAAAAGCGACTTGGGAAATGGAGCTCAGGGGCACTGCACTTCCCAAACCTGCAGAGTTCTAAACGATAACTATCGCCCCAAAATATATTGAGCGCAGGCTACGAAGAGGCGCTGAACGCAAGGCAGAACTGCAGGAAACGGATGTCAACGGGTACATCGGAATGGCCCCGATAGCACATGAAAAGCGCCAGAACGTGGACAATGATGCGGTTGGCCAAAAAGGGCGTATGCGTTTTTTCCTGAATATATTCAGGAAAAAACGCATACGCCCTTTTTGGCCAACCAAGCAACCTGGGAGAGCAAATCAGCACTACAAAGAAATCTCTCGCCCCCCCCCGGGGGGCAAAAGGGCCAGGCGAAAAAAGTCTAAAAACCAGAAAGGCAGGACAGCCCACGGAGTCAAGGGAGCCTTGTTAAGCTGATGGGCGGGATGTCAATGGCCAACAGCCAATCTTCACAAGTGTATCCTCTTTCCCAAACCATGGAAAACACAGAACCACAGAGCATAGGGCACTTCCACACATGGGCGTTGACCTTGGGAAAATGAAAAAATCAACCAGACACAGGGACCCCAAAGTTGAGGGCTGCTGTCTTGACAAGAACCTCCACTCCGGTACACGTTTCATATCCCAGGAAAGAGCCAAGTGGACAAAGACGAGTGGACAAGTGGACAAAGACAAGTGGACAAGTGGACAAGTGGTGCTACGTAGGTCCAATGGAGTGTCACTCAGCCATGAAATCCACGTCATGAGGCTGGTAGCAGCATCCTGAGTGGATTTAGGTACGATCATCCTCAGTGAAATAAGTCCCACAAAAAAAGAAACTTATGATATCACTTATCGAGGGAATGTAAAAATCGCTCCCCATGCACTGAATCCCCAAACAGAACAGAGTCACGCTTTTAGAAAACACACTTATGCCTGCTTCAGGGGAAAGGTGAGGTGCGGTGACGCATAAAACTCGAGTTTGAAATGAGCACAGATACCCTTCCGAAAACCGAATATGGAATGGACACGACCTACTCCTTGCTCAATCAACTGGACTCACCAGACCCTGTTCATCGCACAAGTATCTATCCGACTAGTAAGCATCTTAAAAGCTAAGTCTTGATATCTCTGTGTAAGTGCATCAAGGGTGTGTAAAGCGGCCTAAAACCAGCAGGGAAAATCAGCTCAGACCCATTCTGAGGATACATTTCCAACATAAAGAAGAAAGAAGCAGGGCAAAACAGAGAGAAATTCTTCCAAAATGCGTTCAGGGACTGGCATGCAACCAGGATTGACCACATCTACAGCCCCAGCGGCAGAAGACATAAGGCTGGACACTCTTGGGGCTGAGACGATTGGTGAGGTTGGGAAAGCAAATGCAGACCCTTGAAAGGAATCCTGCGTGCTCCCCATTCCATGGGTCCCAACTCTCCAGGTTCAACGCAATCTTCCGACAGCGAAAGCACTCATTGGAAACCCAGCGGATGCTACACCGTGGGATCGGGAAAGCTTTCTGAAACTCACCTCAGTTTTCCTCTCCTGGTGCTCGTGTTCTCCATTCAGGCCCCCTTACTAACAATCTCCCCACTTGGAGACTCGGCGCCTTTCCATGCCTCTTTCGTACCGTCTGCAATTTGTCCGCAGGATGAACTGCAAGAGGGGGAACCAATGAGAGACTCGCTGGAGGTGTTTGGTCGGGCACATGTCACTCTCATTTCCCATCACGAAGAAGAATTCACCAGCGGTTCAGCCTGCAACCGCGGATCGACAATAGGGCGTGAAGCCATCCAGCCGTGTTGCGTCCCACTCACAAAAAAGCGACTTGGGAAATGGAGCTCAGGGGCACTGCACTTCCCAAACCTGCAGAGTTCTAAACGATAACTATCGCCCCAAAATATATTGAGGGCAGGCTACGAAGAGGCGCTGAACGCAAGGCAGAACTGCAGGAAACGGATGTCAACGGGTACATCGGAATGGCCCCGATAGCACATGAAAAGCGCCAGAACGTGGACAATGATGCGGTTGGCCAAAAAGGGCGTATGCGTTTTTTCCTGAATATATTCAGGAAAAAACGCATACGCCCTTTTTGGCCAACCAAGCAACCTGGGAGAGCAAATCAGCACTACAAAGAAAACTCTCGCCCCCCCCCCCCGGGGCAAAAGGGCCAGGCGAAAAAAGTCTAAAAACCAGAAAGGCAGGACAGCCCACGGAGTCAAGGGAGCCTTGTTAAGCTGATGGGCGGGATGTCAATGGCCAACAGCCAATCTTCACAAGTGTATCCTCTTTCCCAAACCATGTAAAACACAGAACCACAGAGCATAGGGCACTTCCACACATGGGCGTTGACCTTGGGAAAATGAAAAAATCAACCAGACACAGGGACCCCAAAGTTGAGGGCTGCTGTCTTGACAAGAACCTCCACTCCGGTACACGTTTCATATCCCAGGAAAGAGCCAAGTGGACAAAGACGAGTGGACAAGTGGACAAAGACAAGTGGACAAGTGGACAAGTGGTGCTACGTAGGTCCAATGGAGTGTCACTCAGCCATGAAATCCACGTCATGAGGCTGGTAGCAGCATCCTGAGTGGATTTAGGTACGATCATCCTCAGTGAAATAAGTCCCACAAAAAAAGAAACTTATGATATCACTTATCGAGGGAATGTAAAAATCGCTCCCCATGCACTGAATCCCCAAACAGAACAGAGTCACGCTTTTAGAAAACACACTTATGCCTGCTTCAGGGGAAAGGTGAGGTGGGGTGACGCATAAAACTCGAGTTTGAAATGAGCACAGATACCCTTCCGAAAACCGAATATGGAATGGACACGACCTACTCCTTGCTCAGTCAACTGGACTCACCAGACCCTGTTCATCGCACAAGTATCTATCCGACTAGTAAGCATCTTAAAAGCTATGTCTTGATATCTCTGTGTAAGTGCATCAAGTGTGTGTAAAGCGGCCTAAAACCAGCAGGGAAAATCAGCTCAGACCCATTCTGAGGATACATTTCCAACATAAAGAAGAAACAAGCAGGGCAAAACAGAGAGAAATTCTTCCAAAATGCGTTCAGGGACTGGCATGCAACCAGGATTGACCACATCTACAGCCCCAGCGGCAGAAGACATAAGGCTGGACACTCTTGGGGCTGAGACGATTGGTGAGGTTGGGAAAGCAAATGCAGACCCTTGAAAGGAATCCTGCGTGCTCCCCATTCCATGGCTCCCAACTCTCCAGGTTCAACGCAATCTTCCGACAGCGAAAGCACTCATTGGAAACCCAGCGGATGCTACACCGTGGGATCGGGAAAGCTTTCTGAAACTCACCTCAGTTTTCATCTCCTGGTGCTCGTGTTCTCCATTCAGGCCCCCTTACTAACAATCTCCCCACTTGGAGACTCGGCGCCTTTCCATGCCTCTTTCGTACCGTCTGCAATTTGTCCGCAGGATGAACTGCAAGAGGGGGAACCAATGAGAGACTCGCTGGAGGTGTTTGGTCGGGCACATGTCACTCTCATTTCCCATCACGAAGAAGAATTCACCAGAGGTTCAGCCTGCCACCCCGGATCGACAATAGGGCGTGAAGCCATCCAGCCGTGTTGCGTCCCACTCACAAAAAAGCGACTTGGGAAATGGAGCTCAGGGGCACTGCACTTCCCAAACCTGCAGAGTTCTAAACGATAACTATTGCCCCAAAATATATTGAGGTCAGGCTACGAAGAGGCGCTGAACGCAAGGCAGAACTGCAGGAAACGGATGTCAACGGGTACATCGGAATGGCCCCGATAGCACATGAAAAGCGCCAGAACGTGGACAATGATGCGGTTGGCCAAAAAGGGCGTATGCGTTTTTTCCTGAATATATTCAGGAAAAAACGCATACGCCCTTTTTGGCCAACCAAGCAACCTGGGAGAGCAAATCAGCACTACAAAGAAATCTCTCGCCCCCCCCCCCCCGGGGCAAAAGGGCCAGGCAAAAAAAGTCTAAACACCAGAAAGGCAGGACAGGCCACGGAGTCAAGGGAGCCTTGTTAAGCTGATGGGCGGGATGTCAATGGCCAACAGCCAATCTTCACAAGTGTATCCTCTTTCCCAAACCATGTAAAACACAGAACCACAGAGCATAGGGCACTTCCACACATGGGCGTTGACCTTGGGAAAATGAAAAAATCAACCAGACACAGGGACCCCAAAGTTGAGGGCTGCTGTCTTGACAAGAACCTCCACTCCGGTACACGTTTCATATCCCAGGAAAGAGCCAAGTGGACAAAGACGAGTGGACAAGTGGACAAAGACAAGTGGACAAGTGGTGCTACGTAGGTCCAATGGAGTGTCACTCAGCCATGAAATCCACGTCATGAGGCTGGTAGCAGCATCCTGAGTGGATTTAGGTACGATCATCCTCAGTGAAATAAGTCCCACAAAAAAAGAAACTTATGATATCACTTATCGAGGGAATGTAAAAATCGCTCCCCATGCACTGAATCCCCAAACAGAACAGAGTCACGCTTTTAGAAAACACACTTATGCCTGCTTCAGGGGAAAGGTGAGGTGGGGTGACGCATAAAACTCGAGTTTGAAATGAGCACAGATACCCTTCCGAAAACCGAATATGGAATGGACACGACCTACTCCTTGCTCAGTCAACTGGACTCACTAGACCCTGTTCATCGCACAAGTATCTATCCGACTAGTAAGCATCTTAAAAGCTATGTCTTGATATCTCTGTGTAAGTGCATCAAGTGTGTGTAAAGCGGCCTAAAACCAGCAGGGAAAATCAGCTCAGACCCATTCTGAGGATACATTTCCAACATAAAGAAGAAACAAGCAGGGCAAAACAGAGAGAAATTCTTCCAAAATGCGTTCAGGGACTGGCATGCAACCAGGATTGACCACATCTACAGCCCCAGCGGCAGAAGACATAAGGCTGGACACTCTTGGGGCTGAGACGATTGGTGAGGTTGGGAAAGCAAATGCAGACCCTTGAAAGGAATCCTGCGTGCTCCCCATTCCATGGGTCCCAACTCTCCAGGTTCAACGCAATCTTCCGACAGCGAAAGCACTCATTGGAAACCCAGCGGATGCTACACCGTGGGATCGGGAAAGCTTTCTGAAACTCACCTCAGTTTTCATCTCCTGGTGCTCGTGTTCTCCATTCAGGCCCCCTTACTAACAATCTCCCCACTTGGAGACTCGGCGCCTTTCCATGCCTCTTTCGTACCGTCTGCAATTTGTCCGCAGGATGAACTGCAAGAGGGGGAACCAATGAGAGACTCGCTGGAGGTGTTTGGTCGGGCACATGTCACTCTCATTTCCCATCACGAAGAAGAATTCACCAGAGGTTCAGCCTGCCACCCCGGATCGACAATAGGGCGTGAAGCCATCCAGCCGTGTTGCGTCCCACTCACAAAAAAGCGACTTGGGAAATGGAGCTCAGGGGCACTGCACTTCCCAAACCTGCAGAGTTCTAAACGATAACTATTGCCCCAAAATATATTGAGGTCAGGCTACGAAGAGGCGCTGAACGCAAGGCAGAACTGCAGGAAACGGATGTCAACGGGTACATCGGAATGGCCCCGATAGCACATGAAAAGCGCCAGAACGTGGACAATGATGCGGTTGGCCAAAAAGGGCGTATGCGTTTTTTCCTGAATATATTCAGGAAAAAACGCATACGCCCTTTTTGGCCAACCAAGCAACCTGGGAGAGCAAATCAGCACTACAAAGAAATCTCTCGCCCCTCCCCCCCCCCGGGCAAAAGGGCCAGGCGAAAAAAGTCTAAAAACCAGAAAGGCAGGACAGCCCACGGAGTCAAGGGAGCCTTGTTAAGCTGATGGGCGGGATGTCAATGGCCAACAGCCAATCTTCACAAGTGTATCCTCTTTCCCAAACCATGGAAAACACAGAACCACAGAGCATAGGGCACTTCCACACATGGGCGTTGACCTTGGGAAAATGAAAAAATCAACCAGACACAGGGACCCCAAAGTTGAGGGCTGCTGTCTTGACAAGAACCTCCACTCCGGTACACGTTTCATATCCCAGGAAAGAGCCAAGTGGACAAAGACGAGTGGACAAGTGGACAAAGACAAGTGGACAAGTGGACAAGTGGTGCTACGTAGGTCCAATGGAGTGTCACTCAGCCATGAAATCCACGTCATGAGGCTGGTAGCAGCATCCTGAGTGGATTTAGGTACGATCATCCTCAGTGAAATAAGTCCCACAAAAAAAGAAACTTATGATATCACTTATCGAGGGAATGTAAAAATCGCTCCCCATGCACTGAATCCCCAAACAGAACAGAGTCACGCTTTTAGAAAACACACTTATGCCTGCTTCAGGGGAAAGGTGAGGTGGGGTGACGCATAAAACTCGAGTTTGAAATGAGCACAGATACCCTTCCGAAAACCGAATATGGAATGGACACGACCTACTCCTTGCTCAGTCAACTGGACTCACCAGACCCTGTTCATCGCACAAGTATCTATACGACTAGTAAGCATCTTAAAAGCTATGTCTTGATATCTCTGTGTAAGTGCATCAAGTGTGTGTAAAGCGGCCTAAAACCAGCAGGGAAAATCAGCTCAGACCCATTCTGAGGATACATTTCCAACATAAAGAAGAAACAAGCAGGGCAAAACAGAGAGAAATTCTTCCAAAATGCGTTCAGGGACTGGCATGCAACCAGGATTGACCACATCTACAGCCCCAGCGGCAGAAGACATAAGGCTGGACACTCTTGGGGCTGAGACGATTGGTGAGGTTGGGAAAGCAAATGCAGACCCTTGAAAGGAATCCTGCGTGCTCCCCATTCCATGGGTCCCAACTCTCCAGGTTCAACGCAATCTTCCGACAGCGAAAGCACTCATTGGAAACCCAGCGGATGCTACACCGTGGGATCGGGAAAGCTTTCTGAAACTCACCTCAGTTTTCATCTCCTGGTGCTCGTGTTCTCCATTCAGGCCCCCTTACTAACAATCTCCCCACTTGGAGACTCGGCGCCTTTCCATGCCTCTTTCGTACCGTCTGCAATTTGTCCGCAGGATGAACTGCAAGAGGGGGAACCAATGAGAGACTCGCTGGAGGTGTTTGGTCGGGCACATGTCACTCTCATTTCCCATCACGAAGAAGAATTCACCAGAGGTTCAGCCTGCCACCCCGGATCGACAATAGGGCGTGAAGCCATCCAGCCGTGTTGCGTCCCACTCACAAAAAAGCGACTTGGGAAATGGAGCTCAGGGGCACTGCACTTCCCAAACCTGCAGAGTTCTAAACGATAACTATCGCCCCAAAATATATTGAGGTCAGGCTACGAACAGGCGCTGAACGCAAGGCAGAACTGCAGGAAACGGATGTCAACGGGTACATCGGAATGGCCCCGATAGCACATGAAAAGCGCCAGAACGTGGACAATGATGCGGTTGGCCAAAAAGGGCGTATGCGTTTTTTCCTGAATATATTCAGGAAAAAACGCATACGCCCTTTTTGGCCAACCAAGCAACCTGGGAGAGCAAATCAGCACTACAAAGAAATCTCTCGCCCCCCCCGGGGCAAAAGGGCCAGGCAAAAAAAGTCTAAACACCAGAAAGGCAGGACAGGCCACGGAGTCAAGGGAGCCTTGTTAAGCTGATGGGCGGGATGTCAATGGCCAACAGCCAATCTTCACAAGTGTATCCTCTTTCCCAAACCATGTAAAACACAGAACCACAGAGCATAGGGCACTTCCACACATGGGCGTTGACCTTGGGAAAATGAAAAAATCAACCAGACACAGGGACCCCAAAGTTGAGGGCTGCTGTCTTGACAAGAACCTCCACTCCGGTACACGTTTCATATCCCAGGAAAGAGCCAAGTGGACAAAGACGAGTGGACAAGTGGACAAAGACAAGTGGACAAGTGGACAAGTGGTGCTACGTAGGTCCAATGGAGTGTCACTCAGCCATGAAATCCACGTCATGAGGCTGGTAGCAGCATCCTGAGTGGATTTAGGTACGATCATCCTCAGTGAAATAAGTCCCACAAAAAAAGAAACTTATGATATCACTTATCGAGGGAATGTAAAAATCGCTCCCCATGCACTGAATCCCCAAACAGAACAGAGTCACGCTTTTAGAAAACACACTTATGCCTGCTTCAGGGGAAAGGTGAGGTGGGGTGACGCATAAAACTCGAGTTTGAAATGAGCACAGATACCCTTCCGAAAACCGAATATGGAATGGACACGACCTACTCCTTGCTCAGTCAACTGGACTCACCAGACCCTGTTCATCGCACAAGTATCTATCCGACTAGTAAGCATCTTAAAAGCTATGTCTTGATATCTCTGTGTAAGTGCATCAAGTGTGTGTAAAGCGGCCTAAAACCAGCAGGGAAAATCAGCTCAGACCCATTCTGAGGATACATTTCCAACATAAAGAAGAAACAAGCAGGGCAAAACAGAGAGAAATTCTTCCAAAATGCGTTCAGGGACTGGCATGCAACCAGGATTGACCACATCTACAGCCCCAGCGGCAGAAGACATAAGGCTGGACACTCTTGGGGCTGAGACGATTGGTGAGGTTGGGAAAGCAAATGCAGACCCTTGAAAGGAATCCTGCGTGCTCCCCATTCCATGGGTCCCAACTCTCCAGGTTCAACGCAATCTTCCGACAGCGAAAGCACTCATTGGAAACCCAGCGGATGCTACACCGTGGGATCGGGAAAGCTTTCTGAAACTCACCTCAGTTTTCATCTCCTGGTGCTCGTGTTCTCCATTCAGGCCCCCTTACTAACAATCTCCCCACTTGGAGACTCGGCGCCTTTCCATGCCTCTTTCGTACCGTCTGCAATTTGTCCGCAGGATGAACTGCAAGAGGGGGAACCAATGAGAGACTCGCTGGAGGTGTTTGGTCGGGCACATGTCACTCTCATTTCCCATCACGAAGAAGAATTCACCAGCGCTTCAGCCTGCCACCCCGGATCGACAATAGGGCGTGAAGCCATCCAGCCGTGTTGCGTCCCACTCACAAAAAAGCGACTTGGGAAATGGAGCTCAGGGGCACTGCACTTCCCAAACCTGCAGAGTTCTAAACGATAACTATCGCCCCAAAATATATTGAGGTCAGGCTACGAACAGGCGCTGAACGCAAGGCAGAACTGCAGGAAACGGATGTCAACGGGTACATCGGAATGGCCCCGATAGCACATGAAAAGCGCCAGAACGTGGACAATGATGCGGTTGGCCAAAAAGGGCGTATGCGTTTTTTCCTGAATATATTCAGGAAAAAACGCATACGCCCTTTTTGGCCAACCAAGCAACCTGGGAGAGCAAATCAGCACTACAAAGAAATCTCTCGCCCCCCCCGGGGCAAAAGGGCCAGGCAAAAAAAGTCTAAACACCAGAAAGGCAGGACAGGCCACGGAGTCAAGGGAGCCTTGTTAAGCTGATGGGCGGGATGTCAATGGCCAACAGCCAATCTTCACAAGTGTATCCTCTTTCCCAAACCATGTAAAACACAGAACCACAGAGCATAGGGCACTTCCACACATGGGCGTTGACCTTGGGAAAATGAAAAAATCAACCAGACACAGGGACCCCAAAGTTGAGGGCTGCTGTCTTGACAAGAACCTCCACTCCGGTACACGTTTCATATCCCAGGAAAGAGCCAAGTGGACAAAGACGAGTGGACAAGTGGACAAAGACAAGTGGACAAGTGGACAAGTGGTGCTACGTAGGTCCAATGGAGTGTCACTCAGCCATGAAATCCACGTCATGAGGCTGGTAGCAGCATCCTGAGTGGATTTAGGTACGATCATCCTCAGTGAAATAAGTCCCACAAAAAAAGAAACTTATGATATCACTTATCGAGGGAATGTAAAAATCGCTCCCCATGCACTGAATCCCCAAACAGAACAGAGTCACGCTTTTAGAAAACACACTTATGCCTGCTTCAGGGGAAAGGTGAGGTGGGGTGACGCATAAAACTCGAGTTTGAAATGAGCACAGATACCCTTCCGAAAACCGAATATGGAATGGACACGACCTACTCCTTGCTCAATCAACTGGCCTCACCAGACCCTCTTCATCGCACAAGTATCTATCCGACTAGTAAGCATCTTAAAAGCTAAGTCTTGATATCTCTGTGTAAGTGCATCAAGTGTGTGTAAAGCGGCCTAAAACCAGCAGGGAAAATCAGCTCAGACCCATTCTGAGGATACATTTCCAACATAAAGAAGAAACAAGCAGGGCAAAACAGAGAGAAATTCTTCCAAAATGCGTTCAGGGACTGGCATGCAACCAGGATTGACCACATCTACAGCCCCAGCGGCAGAAGACATAAGGCTGGACACTCTTGGGGCTGAGACGATTGGTGAGGTTGGGAAAGCAAATGCAGACCCTTGAAAGGAATCCTGCGTGCTCCCCATTCCATGGGTCCCAACTCTCCAGGTTCAACGCAATCTTCCGACAGCGAAAGCACTCATTGGAAACCCAGCGGATGCTACACCGTGGGATCGGGAAAGCTTTCTGAAACTCACCTCAGTTTTCATCTCCTGGTGCTCGTGTTCTCCATTCAGGCCCCCTTACTAACAATCTCCCCACTTGGAGACTCGGCGCCTTTCCATGCCTCTTTCGTACCGTCTGCAATTTGTCCGCAGGATGAACTGCAAGAGGGGGAAGCAATGAGAGACTCGCTGGAGGTGTTTGGTCGGGCACATGTCACTCTCATTTCCCATCACGAAGAAGAATTCACCAGCGCTTCAGCCTGCCACCCCGGATCGACAATAGGGCGTGAAGCCATCCAGCCGTGTTGCGTCCCACTCACAAAAAAGCGACTTGGGAAATGGAGCTCAGGGGCACTGCACTTCCCAAACCTGCAGAGTTCTAAACGATAACTATCGCCCCAAAATATATTGAGGTCAGGCTACGAAGAGGCGTTGAACGCAAGGCAGAATTGCAGGAAACGGATGTCAACGGGTACATCGGAATGGCCCCGATAGCACATGAAAAGCGCCAGAACGTGGACAATGATGCGGTTGGCCAAAAAGGGCGTATGCGTTTTTTCCTGAATATATTCAGGAAAAAACGCATACGCCCTTTTTGGCCAACCAAGCAACCTGGGAGAGCAAATCAGCACTACAAAGAAATCTCTCGCCCCCCCCCCGGGGCAAAAGGGCCAGGCGAAAAAAGTCTAAAAACCAGAAAGGCAGGACAGCCCACGGAGTCAAGGGAGCCTTGTTAAGCTGATGGGCGGGATGTCAATGGCCAACAGCCAATCTTCACAAGTGTATCCTCTTTCCCAAACCATGGAAAACACAGAACCACAGAGCATAGGGCACTTCCACACATGGGCGTTGACCTTGGGAAAATGAAAAAATCAACCAGACACAGGGACCCCAAAGTTGAGGGCTGCTGTCTTGACAAGAACCTCCACTCCGGTACACGTTTCATATCCCAGGAAAGAGCCAAGTGGACAAAGACGAGTGGACAAGTGGACAAAGACAAGTGGACAAGTGGACAAGTGGTGCTACGTAGGTCCAATGGAGTGTCACTCAGCCATGAAATCCACGTCATGAGGCTGGTAGCAGCATCCTGAGTGGATTTAGGTACGATCATCCTCAGTGAAATAAGTCCCACAAAAAAAGAAACTTATGATATCACTTATCGAGGGAATGTAAAAATCGCTCCCCATGCACTGAATCCCCAAACAGAACAGAGTCACGCTTTTAGAAAACACACTTATGCCTGCTTCAGGGGAAAGGTGAGGTGGGGTGACGCATAAAACTCGAGTTTGAAATGAGCACAGATACCCTTCCGAAAACCGAATATGGAATGGACACGACCTACTCCTTGCTCAATCAACTGGCCTCACCAGACCCTCTTCATCGCACAAGTATCTATCCGACTAGTAAGCATCTTAAAAGCTAAGTCTTGATATCTCTGTGTAAGTGCATCAAGTGTGTGTAAAGCGGCCTAAAACCAGCAGGGAAAATCAGCTCAGACCCATTCTGAGGATACATTTCCAACATAAAGAAGAAACAAGCAGGGCAAAACAGAGAGAAATTCTTCCAAAATGCGTTCAGGGACTGGCATGCAACCAGGATTGACCACATCTACAGCCCCAGCGGCAGAAGACATAAGGCTGGACACTCTTGGGGCTGAGACGATTGGTGAGGTTGGGAAAGCAAATGCAGACCCTTGAAAGGAATCCTGCGTGCTCCCCATTCCATGGGTCCCAACTCTCCAGGTTCAACGCAATCTTCCGACAGCGAAAGCACTCATTGGAAACCCAGCGGATGCTACACCGTGGGATCGGGAAAGCTTTCTGAAACTCACCTCAGTTTTCATCTCCTGGTGCTCGTGTTCTCCATTCAGGCCCCCTTACTAACAATCTCCCCACTTGGAGACTCGGCGCCTTTCCATGCCTCTTTCGTACCGTCTGCAATTTGTCCGCAGGATGAACTGCAAGAGGGGGAAGCAATGAGAGACTCGCTGGAGGTGTTTGGTCGGGCACATGTCACTCTCATTTCCCATCACGAAGAAGAATTCACCAGCGCTTCAGCCTGCCACCCCGGATCGACAATAGGGCGTGAAGCCATCCAGCCGTGTTGCGTCCCACTCACAAAAAAGCGACTTGGGAAATGGAGCTCAGGGGCACTGCACTTCCCAAACCTGCAGAGTTCTAAACGATAACTATCGCCCCAAAATATATTGAGGTCAGGCTACGAACAGGCGTTGAACGCAAGGCAGAATTGCAGGAAACGGATGTCAACGGCTACATCGGAATGGCCCCGATAGCACATGAAAAGCGCCAGAACGTGGACAATGATGCGGTTGGCCAAAAAGGGCGTATGCGTTTTTTCCTGAATATATTCAGGAAAAAACGCATACGCCCTTTTTGGCCAACCAAGCAACCTGGGAGAGCAAATCAGCACTACAAAGAAATCTCTCGCCCCCCCCCCCGGGGCAAAAGGGCCAGGCGAAAAAAGTCTAAAAACCAGAAAGGCAGGACAGCCCACGGAGTCAAGGGAGCCTTGTTAAGCTGATGGGCGGGATGTCAATGGCCAACAGCCAATCTTCACAAGTGTATCCTCTTTCCCAAACCATGGAAAACACAGAACCACAGAGCATAGGGCACTTCCACACATGGGCGTTGACCTTGGGAAAATGAAAAAATCAACCAGACACAGGGACCCCAAAGTTGAGGGCTGCTGTCTTGACAAGAACCTCCACTCCGGTACACGTTTCATATCCCAGGAAAGAGCCAAGTGGACAAAGACGAGTGGACAAGTGGACAAAGACAAGTGGACAAGTGGACAAGTGGTGCTACGTAGGTCCAATGGAGTGTCACTCAGCCATGAAATCCACGTCATGAGGCTGGTAGCAGCATCCTGAGTGGATTTAGGTACGATCATCCTCAGTGAAATAAGTCCCACAAAAAAAGAAACTTATGATATCACTTATCGAGGGAATGTAAAAATCGCTCCCCATGCACTGAATCCCCAAACAGAACAGAGTCACGCTTTTAGAAAACACACTTATGCCTGCTTCAGGGGAAAGGTGAGGTGGGGTGACGCATAAAACTCGAGTTTGAAATGAGCACAGATACCCTTCCGAAAACCGAATATGGAATGGACACGACCTACTCCTTGCTCAATCAACTGGACTCACCAGACCCTGTTCATCGCACAAGTATCTATCCGACTAGTAAGCATCTTAAAAGCTAAGTCTTGATATCTCTGTGTAAGTGCATCAAGTGTGTGTAAAGCGGCCTAAAACCAGCAGGGAAAATCAGCTCAGACCCATTCTGAGGATACATTTCCAACATAAAGAAGAAACAAGCAGGGCAAAACAGAGAGAAATTCTTCCAAAATGCGTTCAGGGACTGGCATGCAACCAGGATTGACCACATCTACAGCCCCAGCGGCAGAAGACATAAGGCTGGACACTCTTGGGGCTGAGACGATTGGTGAGGTTGGGAAAGCAAATGCAGACCCTTGAAAGGAATCCTGCGTGCTCCCCATTCCATGGGTCCCAACTCTCCAGGTTCAACGCAATCTTCCGACAGCGAAAGCACTCATTGGAAACCCAGCGGATGCTACACCGTGGGATCGGGAAAGCTTTCTGAAACTCACCTCAGTTTTCATCTCCTGGTGCTCGTGTTCTCCATTCAGGCCCCCTTACTAACAATCTCCCCACTTGGAGACTCGGCGCCTTTCCATGCCTCTTTCGTACCGTCTGCAATTTGTCCGCAGGATGAACTGCAAGAGGGGGAACCAATGAGAGACTCGCTGGAGGTGTTTGGTCGGGCACATGTCACTCTCATTTCCCATCACGAAGAAGAATTCACCAGAGGTTCAGCCTGCCACCCCGGATCGACAATAGGGCGTGAAGCCATCCAGCCGTGTTGCGTCCCACTCACAAAAAAGCGACTTGGGAAATGGAGCTCAGGGGCACTGCACTTCCCAAACCTGCAGAGTTCTAAACGATAACTATCGCCCCAAAATATATTGAAGTCAGGCTACGAAGAGGCGCTGAACGCAAGGCAGAACTGCAGGAAACGGATGTCAACGGGTACATCGGAATGGCCCCGATAGCACATGAAAAGCGCCAGAACGTGGACAATGATGCGGTTGGCCAAAAAGGGCGTATGCGTTTTTTCCTGAATATATTCAGGAAAAAACGCATACGCCCTTTTTGGCCAACCAAGCAACCTGGGAGAGCAAATCAGCACTACAAAGAAATCTCTCGCCCCTCCCCCCCCCGGGCAAAAGGGCCAGGCGAAAAAAGTCTAAAAACCAGAAAGGCAGGACAGCCCACGGAGTCAAGGGAGCCTTGTTAAGCTGATGGGCGGGATGTCAATGGCCAACAGCCAATCTTCACAAGTGTATCCTCTTTCCCAAACCATGGAAAACACAGAACCACAGAGCATAGGGCACTTCCACACATGGGCGTTGACCTTGGGAAAATGAAAAAATCAACCAGACACAGGGACCCCAAAGTTGAGGGCTGCTGTCTTGACAAGAACCTCCACTCCGGTACACGTTTCATATCCCAGGAAAGAGCCAAGTGGACAAAGACGAGTGGACAAGTGGACAAAGACAAGTGGACAAGTGGACAAGTGGTGCTACGTAGGTCCAATGGAGTGTCACTCAGCCATGAAATCCACGTCATGAGGCTGGTAGCAGCATCCTGAGTGGATTTAGGTACGATCATCCTCAGTGAAATAAGTCCCACAAAAAAAGAAACTTATGATATCACTTATCGAGGGAATGTAAAAATCGCTCCCCATGCACTGAATCCCCAAACAGAACAGAGTCACGCTTTTAGAAAACACACTTATGCCTGCTTCAGGGGAAAGGTGAGGTGGGGTGACGCATAAAACTCGAGTTTGAAATGAGCACAGATACCCTTCCGAAAACCGAATATGGAATGGACACGACCTACTCCTTGCTCAATCAACTGGACTCACCAGACCCTGTTCATCGCACAAGTATCTATCCGACTAGTAAGCATCTTAAAAGCTAAGTCTTGATATCTCTGTGTAAGTGCATCAAGTGTGTGTAAAGCGGCCTAAAACCAGCAGGGAAAATCAGCTCAGACCCATTCTGAGGATACATTTCCAACATAAAGAAGAAACAAGCAGGGCAAAACAGAGAGAAATTCTTCCAAAATGCGTTCAGGGACTGGCATGCAACCAGGATTGACCACATCTACAGCCCCAGCGGCAGAAGACATAAGGCTGGACACTCTTGGGGCTGAGACGATTCGTGAGGTTGGGAAAGCAAATGCAGACCCTTGAAAGGAATCCTGCGTGCTCCCCATTCCATGGGTCCCAACTCTCCAGGTTCAACGCAATCTTCCGACAGCGAAAGCACTCATTGGAAACCCAGCGGATGCTACACCGTGGGATCGGGAAAGCTTTCTGAAACTCACCTCAGTTTTCATCTCCTGGTGCTCGTGTTCTCCATTCAGGCCCCCTTACTAACAATCTCCCCACTTGGAGACTCGGCGCCTTTCCATGCCTCTTTCGTACCGTCTGCAATTTGTCCGCAGGATGAACTGCAAGAGGGGGAGCCAATGAGAGACTCGCTGGAGGTGTTTGGTCGGGCACATGTCACTCTCATTTCCCATCACGAAGAAGAATTCACCAGAGGTTCAGCCTGCCACCCCGGATCGACAATAGGGCGTGAAGCCATCCAGCCGTGTTGCGTCCCACTCACAAAAAAGCGACTTGGGAAATGGAGCTCAGGGGCACTGCACTTCCCAAACCTGCAGAGTTCTAAACGATAACTATCGCCCCAAAATATATTGAGGTCAGGCTACGAAGAGGCGCTGAACGCAAGGCAGAACTGCAGGAAACGGATGTCAACGGGTACATCGGAATGGCCCCGATAGCACATGAAAAGCGCCAGAACGTGGACAATGATGCGGTTGGCCAAACAGGGCGTATGCGTTTTTTCCTGAATATATTCAGGAAAAAACGCATACGCCCTGTTTGGCCAACCAAGCAACCTGGGAGAGCAAATCAGCACTACAAAGAAATCTCTCGCCCCCCCCCCCACCGGGGCAAAAGGGCCAGGCGAAAAAAGTCTAAAAACCAGAAAGGCAGGACAGCCCACGGAGTCAAGGGAGCCTTGTTAAGCTGATGGGCGGGATGTCAATGGCCAACAGCCAATCTTCACAAGTGTATCCTCTTTCCCAAACCATGTAAAACACAGAACCACAGAGCATAGGGCACTTCCACACATGGGCGTTGACCTTGGGAAAATCAAAAAATCAACCAGACACAGGGACCCCAAAGTTGAGGGCTGCTGTCTTGACAAGAACCTCCACTCCGGTACACGTTTCATATCCCAGGAAAGAGCCAAGTGGACAAAGACGAGTGGACAAGTGGACAAAGACAAGTGGTGCTACGTAGGTCCAATGGAGTGTCACTCAGCCATGAAATCCACGTCATGAGGCTGGTAGCAGCATCCTGAGTGGATTTAGGTACGATCATCCTCAGTGAAATAAGTCCCACAAAAAAAGAAACTTATGATATCACTTATCGAGGGAATGTAAAAATCGCTCCCCATGCACTGAATCCCCAAACAGAACAGAGTCACGCTTTTAGAAAACACACTTATGCCTGCTTCAGGGGAAAGGTGAGGTGGGGTGACGCATAAAACTCGAGTTTGAAATGAGCACAGATACCCTTCCGAAAACCGAATATGGAATGGACACGACCTACTCCTTGCTCAATCAACTGGACTCACCAGACCCTGTTCATCGCACAAGTATCTATCCGACTAGTAAGCATCTTAAAAGCTAAGTCTTGATATCTCTGTGTAAGTGCATCAAGTGTGTGTAAAGCGGCCTAAAACCAGCAGGGAAAATCAGCTCAGACCCATTCTGAGGATACATTTCCAACATAAAGAAGAAACAAGCAGGGCAAAACAGAGAGAAATTCTTCCAAAATGCGTTCAGGGACTGGCATGCAACCAGGATTGACCACATCTACAGCCCCAGCGGCAGAAGACATAAGGCTGGACACTCTTGGGGCTGAGACGATTGGTGAGGTTGGGAAAGCAAATGCAGACCCTTGAAAGGAATCCTGCGTGCTCCCCATTCCATGGGTCCCAACTCTCCAGGTTCAACGCAATCTTCCGACAGCGAAAGCACTCATTGGAAACCCAGCGGATGCTACACCGTGGGATCGGGAAAGCTTTCTGAAACTCACCTCAGTTTTCATCTCCTGGTGCTCGTGTTCTCCATTCAGGCCCCCTTACTAACAATCTCCCCACTTGGAGACTCGGCGCCTTTCCATGCCTCTTTCGTACCGTCTGCAATTTGTCCGCAGGATGAACTGCAAGAGGGGGAACCAATGAGAGACTCGCTGGAGGTGTTTGGTCGGGCACATGTCACTCTCATTTCCCATCACGAAGAAGAATTCACCAGAGGTTCAGCCTGCCACCCCGGATCGACAATAGGGCGTGAAGCCATCCAGCCGTGTTGCGTCCCACTCACAAAAAAGCGACTTGGGAAATGGAGCTCAGGGGCACTGCACTTCCCAAACCTGCAGAGTTCTAAACGATAACTATCGCCCCAAAATATATTGAAGTCAGGCTACGAAGAGGCGCTGAACGCAAGGCAGAACTGCAGGAAACGGATGTCAACGGGTACATCGGAATGGCCCCGATAGCACATGAAAAGCGCCAGAACGTGGACAATGATGCGGTTGGCCAAAAAGGGCGTATGCGTTTTTTCCTGAATATATTCAGGAAAAAACGCATACGCCCTGTTTGGCCAACAAAGCAACCTGGGAGAGCAAATCAGCACTACAAAGAAATCTCTCGCCCCTCCCCCCCCCGGGCAAAAGGGCCAGGCGAAAAAAGTCTAAAAACCAGAAAGGCAGGACAGCCCACGGAGTCAAGGGAGCCTTGTTAAGCTGATGGGCGGGATGTCAATGGCCAACAGCCAATCTTCACAAGTGTATCCTCTTTCCCAAACCATGTAAAACACAGAACCACAGAGCATAGGGCACTTCCACACATGGGCGTTGACCTTGGGAAAATGAAAAAATCAACCAGACACAGGGACCCCAAAGTTGAGGGCTGCTGTCTTGACAAGAACCTCCACTCCGGTACACGTTTCATATCCCAGGAAAGAGCCAAGTGGACAAAGACGAGTGGACAAGTGGACAAAGACAAGTGGACAAGTGGACAAGTGGTGCTACGTAGGTCCAATGGAGTGTCACTCAGCCATGAAATCCACGTCATGAGGCTGGTAGCAGCATCCTGAGTGGATTTAGGTACGATCATCCTCAGTGAAATAAGTCCCACAAAAAAAGAAACTTATGATATCACTTATCGAGGGAATGTAAAAATCGCTCCCCATGCACTGAATCCCCAAACAGAACAGAGTCACGCTTTTAGAAAACACACTTATGCCTGCTTCAGGGGAAAGGTGAGGTGGGGTGACGCATAAAACTCGAGTTTGAAATGAGCACAGATACCCTTCCGAAAACCGAATATGGAATGGACACGACCTACTCCTTGCTCAGTCAACTGGACTCACCAGACCCTGTTCATCGCACAAGTATCTATACGACTAGTAAGCATCTTAAAAGCTATGTCTTGATATCTCTGTGTAAGTGCATCAAGTGTGTGTAAAGCGGCCTAAAACCAGCAGGGAAAATCAGCTCAGACCCATTCTGAGGATACATTTCCAACATAAAGAAGAAACAAGCAGGGCAAAACAGAGAGAAATTCTTCCAAAATGCGTTCAGGGACTGGCATGCAACCAGGATTGACCACATCTACAGCCCCAGCGGCAGAAGACATAAGGCTGGACACTCTTGGGGCTGAGACGATTGGTGAGGTTGGGAAAGCAAATGCAGACCCTTGAAAGGAATCCTGCGTGCTCCCCATTCCATGGGTCCCAACTCTCCAGGTTCAACGCAATCTTCCGACAGCGAAAGCACTCATTGGAAACCCAGCGGATGCTACACCGTGGGATCGGGAAAGCTTTCTGAAACTCACCTCAGTTTTCATCTCCTGGTGCTCGTGTTCTCCATTCAGGCCCCCTTACTAACAATCTCCCCACTTGGAGACTCGGCGCCTTTCCATGCCTCTTTCGTACCGTCTGCAATTTGTCCGCAGGATGAACTGCAAGAGGGGGAACCAATGAGAGACTCGCTGGAGGTGTTTGGTCGGGCACATGTCACTCTCATTTCCCATCACGAAGAAGAATTCACCAGAGGTTCAGCCTGCCACCCCGGATCGACAATAGGGCGTGAAGCCATCCAGCCGTGTTGCGTCCCACTCACAAAAAAGCGACTTGGGAAATGGAGCTCAGGGGCACTGCACTTCCCAAACCTGCAGAGTTCTAAACGATAACTATCGCCCCAAAATATATTGAGGTCAGGCTACGAACAGGCGCTGAACGCAAGGCAGAACTGCAGGAAACGGATGTCAACGGGTACATCGGAATGGCCCCGATAGCACATGAAAAGCGCCAGAACGTGGACAATGATGCGGTTGGCCAAAAAGGGCGTATGCGTTTTTTCCTGAATATATTCAGGAAAAAACGCATACGCCCTTTTTGGCCAACCAAGCAACCTGGGAGAGCAAATCAGCACTACAAAGAAATCTCTCGCCCCCCCCGGGGCAAAAGGGCCAGGCAAAAAAAGTCTAAACACCAGAAAGGCAGGACAGGCCACGGAGTCAAGGGAGCCTTGTTAAGCTGATGGGCGGGATGTCAATGGCCAACAGCCAATCTTCACAAGTGTATCCTCTTTCCCAAACCATGTAAAACACAGAACCACAGAGCATAGGGCACTTCCACACATGGGCGTTGACCTTGGGAAAATGAAAAAATCAACCAGACACAGGGACCCCAAAGTTGAGGGCTGCTGTCTTGACAAGAACCTCCACTCCGGTACACGTTTCATATCCCAGGAAAGAGCCAAGTGGACAAAGACGAGTGGACAAGTGGACAAAGACAAGTGGACAAGTGGTGCTACGTAGGTCCAATGGAGTGTCACTCAGCCATGAAATCCACGTCATGAGGCTGGTAGCAGCATCCTGAGTGGATTTAGGTACGATCATCCTCAGTGAAATAAGTCCCACAAAAAAAGAAACTTATGATATCACTTATCGAGGGAATGTAAAAATCGCTCCCCATGCACTGAATCCCCAAACAGAACAGAGTCACGCTTTTAGAAAACACACTTATGCCTGCTTCAGGGGAAAGGTGAGGTGCGGTGACGCATAAAACTCGAGTTTGAAATGAGCACAGATACCCTTCCGAAAACCGAATATGGAATGGACACGACCTACTCCTTGCTCAATCAACTGGACTCACCAGACCCTGTTCATCGCACAAGTATCTATCCGACTAGTAAGCATCTTAAAAGCTAAGTCTTGATATCTCTGTGTAAGTGCATCAAGTGTGTGTAAAGCGGCCTAAAACCAGCAGGGAAAATCAGCTCAGACCCATTCTGAGGATACATTTCCAACATAAAGAAGAAACAAGCAGGGCAAAACAGAGAGAAATTCTTCCAAAATGCGTTCAGGGACTGGCATGCAACCAGGATTGACCACATCTACAGCCCCAGCGGCAGAAGACATAAGGCTGGACACTCTTGGGGCTGAGACGATTGGTGAGGTTGGGAAAGCAAATGCAGACCCTTGAAAGGAATCCTGCGTGCTCCCCATTCCATGGGTCCCAACTCTCCAGGTTCAACGCAATCTTCCGACAGCGAAAGCACTCATTGGAAACCCAGCGGATGCTACACCGTGGGATCGGGAAAGCTTTCTGAAACTCACCTCAGTTTTCATCTCCTGGTGCTCGTGTTCTCCATTCAGGCCCCCTTACTAACAATCTCCCCACTTGGAGACTCGGCGCCTTTCCATGCCTCTTTCGTACCGTCTGCAATTTGTCCGCAGGATGAACTGCAAGAGGGGGAACCAATGAGAGACTCGCTGGAGGTGTTTGGTCGGGCACATGTCACTCTCATTTCCCATCACGAAGAAGAATTCACCAGCGGTTCAGCCTGCAACCGCGGATCGACAATAGGGCGTGAAGCCATCCAGCCGTGTTGCGTCCCACTCACAAAAAAGCGACTTGGGAAATGGAGCTCAGGGGCACTGCACTTCCCAAACCTGCAGAGTTCTAAACGATAACTATCGCCCCAAAATATATTGAGCGCAGGCTACGAAGAGGCGCTGAACGCAAGGCAGAACTGCAGGAAACGGATGTCAACGGGTACATCGGAATGGCCCCGATAGCACATGAAAAGCGCCAGAACGTGGACAATGATGCGGTTGGCCAAAAAGGGCGTATGCGTTTTTTCCTGAATATATTCAGGAAAAAACGCATACGCCCTTTTTGGCCAACCAAGCAACCTGGGAGAGCAAATCAGCACTACAAAGAAATCTCTCGCCCCCCCCCCCCCGGGGCAAAAGGGCCAGGCGAAAAAAGTCTAAAAACCAGAAAGGCAGGACAGCCCACGGAGTCAAGGGAGCCTTGTTAAGCTGATGGGCGGGATGTCAATGGCCAACAGCCAATCTTCACAAGTGTATCCTCTTTCCCAAACCATGGAAAACACAGAACCACAGAGCATAGGGCACTTCCACACATGGGCGTTGACCTTGGGAAAATGAAAAAATCAACCAGACACAGGGACCCCAAAGTTGAGGGCTGCTGTCTTGACAAGAACCTCCACTCCGGTACACGTTTCATATCCCAGGAAAGAGCCAAGTGGACAAAGACGAGTGGACAAGTGGACAAAGACAAGTGGACAAGTGGTGCTACGTAGGTCCAATGGAGTGTCACTCAGCCATGAAATCCACGTCATGAGGCTGGTAGCAGCATCCTGAGTGGATTTAGGTACGATCATCCTCAGTGAAATAAGTCCCACAAAAAAAGAAACTTATGATATCACTTATCGAGGGAATGTAAAAATCGCTCCCCATGCACTGAATCCCCAAACAGAACAGAGTCACGCTTTTAGAAAACACACTTATGCCTGCTTCAGGGGAAAGGTGAGGTGGGGTGACGCATAAAACTCGAGTTTGAAATGAGCACAGATACCCTTCCGAAAACCGAATATGGAATGGACACGACCTACTCCTTGCTCAGTCAACTGGACTCACCAGACCCTGTTCATCGCACAAGTATCTATCCGACTAGTAAGCATCTTAAAAGCTAAGTCTTGATATCTCTGTGTAAGTGCATCAAGTGTGTGTAAAGCGGCCTAAAACCAGCAGGGAAAATCAGCTCAGACCCATTCTGAGGATACATTTCCAACATAAAGAAGAAACAAGCAGGGCAAAACAGAGAGAAATTCTTCCAAAATGCGTTCAGGGACTGGCATGCAACCAGGATTGACCACATCTACAGCCCCAGCGGCAGAAGACATAAGGCTGGACACTCTTGGGGCTGAGACGATTGGTGAGGTTGGGAAAGCAAATGCAGACCCTTGAAAGGAATCCTGCGTGCTCCCCATTCCATGGGTCCCAACTCTCCAGGTTCAACGCAATCTTCCGACAGCGAAAGCACTCATTGGAAACCCAGCGGATGCTACACCGTGGGATCGGGAAAGCTTTCTGAAACTCACCTCAGTTTTCATCTCCTGGTGCTCGTGTTCTCCATTCAGGCCCCCTTACTAACAATCTCCCCACTTGGAGACTCGGCGCCTTTCCATGCCTCTTTCGTACCGTCTGCAATTTGTCCGCAGGATGAACTGCAAGAGGGGGAACCAATGAGAGACTCGCTGGAGGTGTTTGGTCGGGCACATGTCACTCTCATTTCCCATCACGAAGAAGAATTCACCAGAGGTTCAGCCTGCCACCCCGGATCGACAATAGGGCGTGAAGCCATCCAGCCGTGTTGCGTCCCACTCACAAAAAAGCGACTTGGGAAATGGAGCTCAGGGGCACTGCACTTCCCAAACCTGCAGAGTTCTAAACGATAACTATTGCCCCAAAATATATTGAGGTCAGGCTACGAAGAGGCGCTGAACGCAAGGCAGAACTGCAGGAAACGGATGTCAACGGGTACATCGGAATGGCCCCGATAGCACATGAAAAGCGCCAGAACGTGGACAATGATGCGGTTGGCCAAAAAGGGCGTATGCGTTTTTTCCTGAATATATTCAGGAAAAAACGCATACGCCCTTTTTGGCCAACCAAGCAACCTGGGAGAGCAAATCAGCACTACAAAGAAATCTCTCGCCCCTCCCCCCCCCGGGCAAAAGGGCCAGGCGAAAAAAGTCTAAAAACCAGAAAGGCAGGACAGCCCACGGAGTCAAGGGAGCCTTGTTAAGCTGATGGGCGGGATGTCAATGGCCAACAGCCAATCTTCACAAGTGTATCCTCTTTCCCAAACCATGGAAAACACAGAACCACAGAGCATAGGGCACTTCCACACATGGGCGTTGACCTTGGGAAAATGAAAAAATCAACCAGACACAGGGACCCCAAAGTTGAGGGCTGCTGTCTTGACAAGAACCTCCACTCCGGTACACGTTTCATATCCCAGGAAAGAGCCAAGTGGACAAAGACGAGTGGACAAGTGGACAAAGACAAGTGGACAAGTGGACAAGTGGTGCTACGTAGGTCCAATGGAGTGTCACTCAGCCATGAAATCCACGTCATGAGGCTGGTAGCAGCATCCTGAGTGGATTTAGGTACGATCATCCTCAGTGAAATAAGTCCCACAAAAAAAGAAACTTATGATATCACTTATCGAGGGAATGTAAAAATCGCTCCCCATGCACTGAATCCCCAAACAGAACAGAGTCACGCTTTTAGAAAACACACTTATGCCTGCTTCAGGGGAAAGGTGAGGTGGGGTGACGCATAAAACTCGAGTTTGAAATGAGCACAGATACCCTTCCGAAAACCGAATATGGAATGGACACGACCTACTCCTTGCTCAGTCAACTGGACTCACCAGACCCTGTTCATCGCACAAGTATCTATACGACTAGTAAGCATCTTAAAAGCTATGTCTTGATATCTCTGTGTAAGTGCATCAAGTGTGTGTAAAGCGGCCTAAAACCAGCAGGGAAAATCAGCTCAGACCCATTCTGAGGATACATTTCCAACATAAAGAAGAAACAAGCAGGGCAAAACAGAGAGAAATTCTTCCAAAATGCGTTCAGGGACTGGCATGCAACCAGGATTGACCACATCTACAGCCCCAGCGGCAGAAGACATAAGGCTGGACACTCTTGGGGCTGAGACGATTGGTGAGGTTGGGAAAGCAAATGCAGACCCTTGAAAGGAATCCTGCGTGCTCCCCATTCCATGGGTCCCAACTCTCCAGGTTCAACGCAATCTTCCGACAGCGAAAGCACTCATTGGAAACCCAGCGGATGCTACACCGTGGGATCGGGAAAGCTTTCTGAAACTCACCTCAGTTTTCATCTCCTGGTGCTCGTGTTCTCCATTCAGGCCCCCTTACTAACAATCTCCCCACTTGGAGACTCGGCGCCTTTCCATGCCTCTTTCGTACCGTCTGCAATTTGTCCGCAGGATGAACTGCAAGAGGGGGAACCAATGAGAGACTCGCTGGAGGTGTTTGGTCGGGCACATGTCACTCTCATTTCCCATCACGAAGAAGAATTCACCAGAGGTTCAGCCTGCCACCCCGGATCGACAATAGGGCGTGAAGCCATCCAGCCGTGTTGCGTCCCACTCACAAAAAAGCGACTTGGGAAATGGAGCTCAGGGGCACTGCACTTCCCAAACCTGCAGAGTTCTAAACGATAACTATCGCCCCAAAATATATTGAGGTCAGGCTACGAACAGGCGCTGAACGCAAGGCAGAACTGCAGGAAACGGATGTCAACGGGTACATCGGAATGGCCCCGATAGCACATGAAAAGCGCCAGAACGTGGACAATGATGCGGTTGGCCAAAAAGGGCGTATGCGTTTTTTCCTGAATATATTCAGGAAAAAACGCATACGCCCTTTTTGGCCAACCAAGCAACCTGGGAGAGCAAATCAGCACTACAAAGAAATCTCTCGCCCCCCCCGGGGCAAAAGGGCCAGGCAAAAAAAGTCTAAACACCAGAAAGGCAGGACAGGCCACGGAGTCAAGGGAGCCTTGTTAAGCTGATGGGCGGGATGTCAATGGCCAACAGCCAATCTTCACAAGTGTATCCTCTTTCCCAAACCATGTAAAACACAGAACCACAGAGCATAGGGCACTTCCACACATGGGCGTTGACCTTGGGAAAATGAAAAAATCAACCAGACACAGGGACCCCAAAGTTGAGGGCTGCTGTCTTGACAAGAACCTCCACTCCGGTACACGTTTCATATCCCAGGAAAGAGCCAAGTGGACAAAGACGAGTGGACAAGTGGACAAAGACAAGTGGACAAGTGGACAAGTGGTGCTACGTAGGTCCAATGGAGTGTCACTCAGCCATGAAATCCACGTCATGAGGCTGGTAGCAGCATCCTGAGTGGATTTAGGTACGATCATCCTCAGTGAAATAAGTCCCACAAAAAAAGAAACTTATGATATCACTTATCGAGGGAATGTAAAAATCGCTCCCCATGCACTGAATCCCCAAACAGAACAGAGTCACGCTTTTAGAAAACACACTTATGCCTGCTTCAGGGGAAAGGTGAGGTGGGGTGACGCATAAAACTCGAGTTTGAAATGAGCACAGATACCCTTCCGAAAACCGAATATGGAATGGACACGACCTACTCCTTGCTCAATCAACTGGACTCACCAGACCCTGTTCATCGCACAAGTATCTATCCGACTAGTAAGCATCTTAAAAGCTAAGTCTTGATATCTCTGTGTAAGTGCATCAAGTGTGTGTAAAGCGGCCTAAAACGAGCAGGGAAAATCAGCTCAGACCCATTCTGAGGATACATTTCCAACATAAAGAAGAAACAAGCAGGGCAAAACAGAGAGAAATTCTTCCAAAATGCGTTCAGGGACTGGCATGCAACCAGGATTGACCACATCTACAGCCCCAGCGGCAGAAGACATAAGGCTGGACACTCTTGGGGCTGAGACGATTGGTGAGGTTGGGAAAGCAAATGCAGACCCTTGAAAGGAATCCTGCGTGCTCCCCATTCCATGGGTCCCAACTCTCCAGGTTCAACGCAATCTTCCGACAGCGAAAGCACTCATTGGAAACCCAGCGGATGCTACACCGTGGGATCGGGAAAGCTTTCTGAAACTCACCTCAGTTTTCATCTCCTGGTGCTCGTGTTCTCCATTCAGGCCCCCTTACTAACAATCTCCCCACTTGGAGACTCGGCGCCTTTCCATGCCTCTTTCGTACCGTCTGCAATTTGTCCGCAGGATGAACTGCAAGAGGGGGAACCAATGAGAGACTCGCTGGAGGTGTTTGGTCGGGCACATGTCACTCTCATTTCCCATCACGAAGAAGAATTCACCAGAGGTTCAGCCTGCCACCCCGGATCGACAATAGGGCGTGAAGCCATCCAGCCGTGTTGCGTCCCACTCACAAAAAAGCGACTTGGGAAATGGAGCTCAGGGGCACTGCACTTCCCAAACCTGCAGAGTTCTAAACGATAACTACCGCCCCAAAATATATTGAGGTCAGGCTACGAAGAGGCGTTGAACGCAAGGCAGAATTGCAGGAAACGGATGTCAACGGGTACATCGGAATGGCCCCGATAGCACATGAAAAGCGCCAGAACGTGGACAATGATGCGGTTGGCCAAAAAGGGCGTATGCGTTTTTTCCTGAATATATTCAGGAAAAAACGCATACGCCCTTTTTGGCCAACCAAGCAACCTGGGAGAGCAAATCAGCACTACAAAGAAATCTCTCGCCCCTCCCCCCCCCCGGGCAAAAGGGCCAGGCGAAAAAAGTCTAAAAACCAGAAAGGCAGGACAGCCCACGGAGTCAAGGGAGCCTTGTTAAGCTGATGGGCGGGATGTCAATGGCCAACAGCCAATCTTCACAAGTGTATCCTCTTTCCCAAACCATGGAAAACACAGAACCACAGAGCATAGGGCACTTCCACACATGGGCGTTGACCTTGGGAAAATGAAAAAATCAACCAGACACAGGGACCCCAAAGTTGAGGGCTGCTGTCTTGACAAGAACCTCCACTCCGGTACACGTTTCATATCCCAGGAAAGAGCCAAGTGGACAAAGACGAGTGGACAAGTGGACAAAGACAAGTGGACAAGTGGACAAGTGGTGCTACGTAGGTCCAATGGAGTGTCACTCAGCCATGAAATCCACGTCATGAGGCTGGTAGCAGCATCCTGAGTGGATTTAGGTACGATCATCCTCAGTGAAATAAGTCCCACAAAAAAAGAAACTTATGATATCACTTATCGAGGGAATGTAAAAATCGCTCCCCATGCACTGAATCCCCAAACAGAACAGAGTCACGCTTTTAGAAAACACACTTATGCCTGCTTCAGGGGAAAGGTGAGGTGGGGTGACGCATAAAACTCGAGTTTGAAATGAGCACAGATACCCTTCCGAAAACCGAATATGGAATGGACACGACCTACTCCTTGCTCAGTCAACTGGACTCACCAGACCCTGTTCATCGCACAAGTATCTATACGACTAGTAAGCATCTTAAAAGCTATGTCTTGATATCTCTGTGTAAGTGCATCAAGTGTGTGTAAAGCGGCCTAAAACCAGCAGGGAAAATCAGCTCAGACCCATTCTGAGGATACATTTCCAACATAAAGAAGAAACAAGCAGGGCAAAACAGAGAGAAATTCTTCCAAAATGCGTTCAGGGACTGGCATGCAACCAGGATTGACCACATCTACAGCCCCAGCGGCAGAAGACATAAGGCTGGACACTCTTGGGGCTGAGACGATTGGTGAGGTTGGGAAAGCAAATGCAGACCCTTGAAAGGAATCCTGCGTGCTCCCCATTCCATGGGTCCCAACTCTCCAGGTTCAACGCAATCTTCCGACAGCGAAAGCACTCATTGGAAACCCAGCGGATGCTACACCGTGGGATCGGGAAAGCTTTCTGAAACTCACCTCAGTTTTCATCTCCTGGTGCTCGTGTTCTCCATTCAGGCCCCCTTACTAACAATCTCCCCACTTGGAGACTCGGCGCCTTTCCATGCCTCTTTCGTACCGTCTGCAATTTGTCCGCAGGATGAACTGCAAGAGGGGGAACCAATGAGAGACTCGCTGGAGGTGTTTGGTCGGGCACATGTCACTCTCATTTCCCATCACGAAGAAGAATTCACCAGAGGTTCAGCCTGCCACCCCGGATCGACAATAGGGCGTGAAGCCATCCAGCCGTGTTGCGTCCCACTCACAAAAAAGCGACTTGGGAAATGGAGCTCAGGGGCACTGCACTTCCCAAACCTGCAGAGTTCTAAACGATAACTATCGCCCCAAAATATATTGAGGTCAGGCTACGAACAGGCGCTGAACGCAAGGCAGAACTGCAGGAAACGGATGTCAACGGGTACATCGGAATGGCCCCGATAGCACATGAAAAGCGCCAGAACGTGGACAATGATGCGGTTGGCCAAAAAGGGCGTATGCGTTTTTTCCTGAATATATTCAGGAAAAAACGCATACGCCCTTTTTGGCCAACCAAGCAACCTGGGAGAGCAAATCAGCACTACAAAGAAATCTCTCGCCCCCCCCGGGGCAAAAGGGCCAGGCAAAAAAAGTCTAAACACCAGAAAGGCAGGACAGGCCACGGAGTCAAGGGAGCCTTGTTAAGCTGATGGGCGGGATGTCAATGGCCAACAGCCAATCTTCACAAGTGTATCCTCTTTCCCAAACCATGTAAAACACAGAACCACAGAGCATAGGGCACTTCCACACATGGGCGTTGACCTTGGGAAAATGAAAAAATCAACCAGACACAGGGACCCCAAAGTTGAGGGCTGCTGTCTTGACAAGAACCTCCACTCCGGTACACGTTTCATATCCCAGGAAAGAGCCAAGTGGACAAAGACGAGTGGACAAGTGGACAAAGACAAGTGGACAAGTGGACAAGTGGTGCTACGTAGGTCCAATGGAGTGTCACTCAGCCATGAAATCCACGTCATGAGGCTGGTAGCAGCATCCTGAGTGGATTTAGGTACGATCATCCTCAGTGAAATAAGTCCCACAAAAAAAGAAACTTATGATATCACTTATCGAGGGAATGTAAAAATCGCTCCCCATGCACTGAATCCCCAAACAGAACAGAGTCACGCTTTTAGAAAACACACTTATGCCTGCTTCAGGGGAAAGGTGAGGTGGGGTGACGCATAAAACTCGAGTTTGAAATGAGCACAGATACCCTTCCGAAAACCGAATATGGAATGGACACGACCTACTCCTTGCTCAATCAACTGGACTCACCAGACCCTGTTCATCGCACAAGTATCTATCCGACTAGTAAGCATCTTAAAAGCTAAGTCTTGATATCTCTGTGTAAGTGCATCAAGTGTGTGTAAAGCGGCCTAAAACGAGCAGGGAAAATCAGCTCAGACCCATTCTGAGGATACATTTCCAACATAAAGAAGAAACAAGCAGGGCAAAACAGAGAGAAATTCTTCCAAAATGCGTTCAGGGACTGGCATGCAACCAGGATTGACCACATCTACAGCCCCAGCGGCAGAAGACATAAGGCTGGACACTCTTGGGGCTGAGACGATTGGTGAGGTTGGGAAAGCAAATGCAGACCCTTGAAAGGAATCCTGCGTGCTCCCCATTCCATGGGTCCCAACTCTCCAGGTTCAACGCAATCTTCCGACAGCGAAAGCACTCATTGGAAACCCAGCGGATGCTACACCGTGGGATCGGGAAAGCTTTCTGAAACTCACCTCAGTTTTCATCTCCTGGTGCTCGTGTTCTCCATTCAGGCCCCCTTACTAACAATCTCCCCACTTGGAGACTCGGCGCCTTTCCATGCCTCTTTCGTACCGTCTGCAATTTGTCCGCAGGATGAACTGCAAGAGGGGGAACCAATGAGAGACTCGCTGGAGGTGTTTGGTCGGGCACATGTCACTCTCATTTCCCATCACGAAGAAGAATTCACCAGAGGTTCAGCCTGCCACCCCGGATCGACAATAGGGCGTGAAGCCATCCAGCCGTGTTGCGTCCCACTCACAAAAAAGCGACTTGGGAAATGGAGCTCAGGGGCACTGCACTTCCCAAACCTGCAGAGTTCTAAACGATAACTACCGCCCCAAAATATATTGAGGTCAGGCTACGAAGAGGCGTTGAACGCAAGGCAGAATTGCAGGAAACGGATGTCAACGGGTACATCGGAATGGCCCCGATAGCACATGAAAAGCGCCAGAACGTGGACAATGATGCGGTTGGCCAAAAAGGGCGTATGCGTTTTTTCCTGAATATATTCAGGAAAAAACGCATACGCCCTTTTTGGCCAACCAAGCAACCTGGGAGAGCAAATCAGCACTACAAAGAAATCTCTCGCCCCTCCCCCCCCCCGGGCAAAAGGGCCAGGCGAAAAAAGTCTAAAAACCAGAAAGGCAGGACAGCCCACGGAGTCAAGGGAGCCTTGTTAAGCTGATGGGCGGGATGTCAATGGCCAACAGCCAATCTTCACAAGTGTATCCTCTTTCCCAAACCATGGAAAACACAGAACCACAGAGCATAGGGCACTTCCACACATGGGCGTTGACCTTGGGAAAATGAAAAAATCAACCAGACACAGGGACCCCAAAGTTGAGGGCTGCTGTCTTGACAAGAACCTCCACTCCGGTACACGTTTCATATCCCAGGAAAGAGCCAAGTGGACAAAGACGAGTGGACAAGTGGACAAAGACAAGTGGACAAGTGGACAAGTGGTGCTACGTAGGTCCAATGGAGTGTCACTCAGCCATGAAATCCACGTCATGAGGCTGGTAGCAGCATCCTGAGTGGATTTAGGTACGATCATCCTCAGTGAAATAAGTCCCACAAAAAAAGAAACTTATGATATCACTTATCGAGGGAATGTAAAAATCGCTCCCCATGCACTGAATCCCCAAACAGAACAGAGTCACGCTTTTAGAAAACACACTTATGCCTGCTTCAGGGGAAAGGTGAGGTGGGGTGACGCATAAAACTCGAGTTTGAAATGAGCACAGATACCCTTCCGAAAACCGAATATGGAATGGACACGACCTACTCCTTGCTCAGTCAACTGGACTCACCAGACCCTGTTCATCGCACAAGTATCTATACGACTAGTAAGCATCTTAAAAGCTATGTCTTGATATCTCTGTGTAAGTGCATCAAGTGTGTGTAAAGCGGCCTAAAACCAGCAGGGAAAATCAGCTCAGACCCATTCTGAGGATACATTTCCAACATAAAGAAGAAACAAGCAGGGCAAAACAGAGAGAAATTCTTCCAAAATGCGTTCAGGGACTGGCATGCAACCAGGATTGACCACATCTACAGCCCCAGCGGCAGAAGACATAAGGCTGGACACTCTTGGGGCTGAGACGATTGGTGAGGTTGGGAAAGCAAATGCAGACCCTTGAAAGGAATCCTGCGTGCTCCCCATTCCATGGGTCCCAACTCTCCAGGTTCAACGCAATCTTCCGACAGCGAAAGCACTCATTGGAAACCCAGCGGATGCTACACCGTGGGATCGGGAAAGCTTTCTGAAACTCACCTCAGTTTTCATCTCCTGGTGCTCGTGTTCTCCATTCAGGCCCCCTTACTAACAATCTCCCCACTTGGAGACTCGGCGCCTTTCCATGCCTCTTTCGTACCGTCTGCAATTTGTCCGCAGGATGAACTGCAAGAGGGGGAACCAATGAGAGACTCGCTGGAGGTGTTTGGTCGGGCACATGTCACTCTCATTTCCCATCACGAAGAAGAATTCACCAGAGGTTCAGCCTGCCACCCCGGATCGACAATAGGGCGTGAAGCCATCCAGCCGTGTTGCGTCCCACTCACAAAAAAGCGACTTGGGAAATGGAGCTCAGGGGCACTGCACTTCCCAAACCTGCAGAGTTCTAAACGATAACTATCGCCCCAAAATATATTGAAGTCAGGCTACGAAGAGGCGCTGAACGCAAGGCAGAACTGCAGGAAACGGATGTCAACGGGTACATCGGAATGGCCCCGATAGCACATGAAAAGCGCCAGAACGTGGACAATGATGCGGTTGGCCAAAAAGGGCGTATGCGTTTTTTCCTGAATATATTCAGGAAAAAACGCATACGCCCTTTTTGGCCAACCAAGCAACCTGGGAGAGCAAATCAGCACTACAAAGAAATCTCTCGCCCCTCCCCCCCCCGGGCAAAAGGGCCAGGCGAAAAAAGTCTAAAAACCAGAAAGGCAGGACAGCCCACGGAGTCAAGGGAGCCTTGTTAAGCTGATGGGCGGGATGTCAATGGCCAACAGCCAATCTTCACAAGTGTATCCTCTTTCCCAAACCATGGAAAACACAGAACCACAGAGCATAGGGCACTTCCACCCATGGGCGTTGACCTTGGGAAAATGAAAAAATCAACCAGACACAGGGACCCCAAAGTTGAGGGCTGCTGTCTTGACAAGAACCTCCACTCCGGTACACGTTTCATATCCCAGGAAAGAGCCAAGTGGACAAAGACGAGTGGACAAGTGGACAAAGACAAGTGGACAAGTGGACAAGTGGTGCTACGTAGGTCCAATGGAGTGTCACTCAGCCATGAAATCCACGTCATGAGGCTGGTAGCAGCATCCTGAGTGGATTTAGGTACGATCATCCTCAGTGAAATAAGTCCCACAAAAAAAGAAACTTATGATATCACTTATCGAGGGAATGTAAAAATCGCTCCCCATGCACTGAATCCCCAAACAGAACAGAGTCACGCTTTTAGAAAACACACTTATGCCTGCTTCAGGGGAAAGGTGAGGTGGGGTGACGCATAAAACTCGAGTTTGAAATGAGCACAGATACCCTTCCGAAAACCGAATATGGAATGGACACGACCTACTCCTTGCTCAGTCAACTGGACTCACCAGACCCTGTTCATCGCACAAGTATCTATACGACTAGTAAGCATCTTAAAAGCTATGTCTTGATATCTCTGTGTAAGTGCATCAAGTGTGTGTAAAGCGGCCTAAAACCAGCAGGGAAAATCAGCTCAGACCCATTCTGAGGATACATTTCCAACATAAAGAAGAAACAAGCAGGGCAAAACAGAGAGAAATTCTTCCAAAATGCGTTCAGGGACTGGCATGCAACCAGGATTGACCACATCTACAGCCCCAGCGGCAGAAGACATAAGGCTGGACACTCTTGGGGCTGAGACGATTGGTGAGGTTGGGAAAGCAAATGCAGACCCTTGAAAGGAATCCTGCGTGCTCCCCATTCCATGGGTCCCAACTCTCCAGGTTCAACGCAATCTTCCGACAGCGAAAGCACTCATTGGAAACCCAGCGGATGCTACACCGTGGGATCGGGAAAGCTTTCTGAAACTCACCTCAGTTTTCATCTCCTGGTGCTCGTGTTCTCCATTCAGGCCCCCTTACTAACAATCTCCCCACTTGGAGACTCGGCGCCTTTCCATGCCTCTTTCGTACCGTCTGCAATTTGTCCGCAGGATGAACTGCAAGAGGGGGAACCAATGAGAGACTCGCTGGAGGTGTTTGGTCGGGCACATGTCACTCTCATTTCCCATCACGAAGAAGAATTCACCAGAGGTTCAGCCTGCCACCCCGGATCGACAATAGGGCGTGAAGCCATCCAGCCGTGTTGCGTCCCACTCACAAAAAAGCGACTTGGGAAATGGAGCTCAGGGGCACTGCACTTCCCAAACCTGCAGAGTTCTAAACGATAACTATCGCCCCAAAATATATTGAGGTCAGGCTACGAACAGGCGCTGAACGCAAGGCAGAACTGCAGGAAACGGATGTCAACGGGTACATCGGAATGGCCCCGATAGCACATGAAAAGCGCCAGAACGTGGACAATGATGCGGTTGGCCAAAAAGGGCGTATGCGTTTTTTCCTGAATATATTCAGGAAAAAACGCATACGCCCTTTTTGGCCAACCAAGCAACCTGGGAGAGCAAATCAGCACTACAAAGAAATCTCTCGCCCCCCCCGGGGCAAAAGGGCCAGGCAAAAAAAGTCTAAACACCAGAAAGGCAGGACAGGCCACGGAGTCAAGGGAGCCTTGTTAAGCTGATGGGCGGGATGTCAATGGCCAACAGCCAATCTTCACAAGTGTATCCTCTTTCCCAAACCATGTAAAACACAGAACCACAGAGCATAGGGCACTTCCACACATGGGCGTTGACCTTGGGAAAATGAAAAAATCAACCAGACACAGGGACCCCAAAGTTGAGGGCTGCTGTCTTGACAAGAACCTCCACTCCGGTACACGTTTCATATCCCAGGAAAGAGCCAAGTGGACAAAGACGAGTGGACAAGTGGACAAAGACAAGTGGACAAGTGGACAAGTGGTGCTACGTAGGTCCAATGGAGTGTCACTCAGCCATGAAATCCACGTCATGAGGCTGGTAGCAGCATCCTGAGTGGATTTAGGTACGATCATCCTCAGTGAAATAAGTCCCACAAAAAAAGAAACTTATGATATCACTTATCGAGGGAATGTAAAAATCGCTCCCCATGCACTGAATCCCCAAACAGAACAGAGTCACGCTTTTAGAAAACACACTTATGCCTGCTTCAGGGGAAAGGTGAGGTGGGGTGACGCATAAAACTCGAGTTTGAAATGAGCACAGATACCCTTCCGAAAACCGAATATGGAATGGACACGACCTACTCCTTGCTCAATCAACTGGACTCACCAGACCCTGTTCATCGCACAAGTATCTATCCGACTAGTAAGCATCTTAAAAGCTAAGTCTTGATATCTCTGTGTAAGTGCATCAAGTGTGTGTAAAGCGGCCTAAAACGAGCAGGGAAAATCAGCTCAGACCCATTCTGAGGATACATTTCCAACATAAAGAAGAAACAAGCAGGGCAAAACAGAGAGAAATTCTTCCAAAATGCGTTCAGGGACTGGCATGCAACCAGGATTGACCACATCTACAGCCCCAGCGGCAGAAGACATAAGGCTGGACACTCTTGGGGCTGAGACGATTGGTGAGGTTGGGAAAGCAAATGCAGACCCTTGAAAGGAATCCTGCGTGCTCCCCATTCCATGGGTCCCAACTCTCCAGGTTCAACGCAATCTTCCGACAGCGAAAGCACTCATTGGAAACCCAGCGGATGCTACACCGTGGGATCGGGAAAGCTTTCTGAAACTCACCTCAGTTTTCATCTCCTGGTGCTCGTGTTCTCCATTCAGGCCCCCTTACTAACAATCTCCCCACTTGGAGACTCGGCGCCTTTCCATGCCTCTTTCGTACCGTCTGCAATTTGTCCGCAGGATGAACTGCAAGAGGGGGAACCAATGAGAGACTCGCTGGAGGTGTTTGGTCGGGCACATGTCACTCTCATTTCCCATCACGAAGAAGAATTCACCAGAGGTTCAGCCTGCCACCCCGGATCGACAATAGGGCGTGAAGCCATCCAGCCGTGTTGCGTCCCACTCACAAAAAAGCGACTTGGGAAATGGAGCTCAGGGGCACTGCACTTCCCAAACCTGCAGAGTTCTAAACGATAACTACCGCCCCAAAATATATTGAGGTCAGGCTACGAAGAGGCGTTGAACGCAAGGCAGAATTGCAGGAAACGGATGTCAACGGGTACATCGGAATGGCCCCGATAGCACATGAAAAGCGCCAGAACGTGGACAATGATGCGGTTGGCCAAAAAGGGCGTATGCGTTTTTTCCTGAATATATTCAGGAAAAAACGCATACGCCCTTTTTGGCCAACCAAGCAACCTGGGAGAGCAAATCAGCACTACAAAGAAATCTCTCGCCCCTCCCCCCCCCCGGGCAAAAGGGCCAGGCGAAAAAAGTCTAAAAACCAGAAAGGCAGGACAGCCCACGGAGTCAAGGGAGCCTTGTTAAGCTGATGGGCGGGATGTCAATGGCCAACAGCCAATCTTCACAAGTGTATCCTCTTTCCCAAACCATGGAAAACACAGAACCACAGAGCATAGGGCACTTCCACACATGGGCGTTGACCTTGGGAAAATGAAAAAATCAACCAGACACAGGGACCCCAAAGTTGAGGGCTGCTGTCTTGACAAGAACCTCCACTCCGGTACACGTTTCATATCCCAGGAAAGAGCCAAGTGGACAAAGACGAGTGGACAAGTGGACAAAGACAAGTGGACAAGTGGACAAGTGGTGCTACGTAGGTCCAATGGAGTGTCACTCAGCCATGAAATCCACGTCATGAGGCTGGTAGCAGCATCCTGAGTGGATTTAGGTACGATCATCCTCAGTGAAATAAGTCCCACAAAAAAAGAAACTTATGATATCACTTATCGAGGGAATGTAAAAATCGCTCCCCATGCACTGAATCCCCAAACAGAACAGAGTCACGCTTTTAGAAAACACACTTATGCCTGCTTCAGGGGAAAGGTGAGGTGGGGTGACGCATAAAACTCGAGTTTGAAATGAGCACAGATACCCTTCCGAAAACCGAATATGGAATGGACACGACCTACTCCTTGCTCAGTCAACTGGACTCACCAGACCCTGTTCATCGCACAAGTATCTATACGACTAGTAAGCATCTTAAAAGCTATGTCTTGATATCTCTGTGTAAGTGCATCAAGTGTGTGTAAAGCGGCCTAAAACCAGCAGGGAAAATCAGCTCAGACCCATTCTGAGGATACATTTCCAACATAAAGAAGAAACAAGCAGGGCAAAACAGAGAGAAATTCTTCCAAAATGCGTTCAGGGACTGGCATGCAACCAGGATTGACCACATCTACAGCCCCAGCGGCAGAAGACATAAGGCTGGACACTCTTGGGGCTGAGACGATTGGTGAGGTTGGGAAAGCAAATGCAGACCCTTGAAAGGAATCCTGCGTGCTCCCCATTCCATGGGTCCCAACTCTCCAGGTTCAACGCAATCTTCCGACAGCGAAAGCACTCATTGGAAACCCAGCGGATGCTACACCGTGGGATCGGGAAAGCTTTCTGAAACTCACCTCAGTTTTCATCTCCTGGTGCTCGTGTTCTCCATTCAGGCCCCCTTACTAACAATCTCCCCACTTGGAGACTCGGCGCCTTTCCATGCCTCTTTCGTACCGTCTGCAATTTGTCCGCAGGATGAACTGCAAGAGGGGGAACCAATGAGAGACTCGCTGGAGGTGTTTGGTCGGGCACATGTCACTCTCATTTCCCATCACGAAGAAGAATTCACCAGAGGTTCAGCCTGCCACCCCGGATCGACAATAGGGCGTGAAGCCATCCAGCCGTGTTGCGTCCCACTCACAAAAAAGCGACTTGGGAAATGGAGCTCAGGGGCACTGCACTTCCCAAACCTGCAGAGTTCTAAACGATAACTATCGCCCCAAAATATATTGAAGTCAGGCTACGAAGAGGCGCTGAACGCAAGGCAGAACTGCAGGAAACGGATGTCAACGGGTACATCGGAATGGCCCCGATAGCACATGAAAAGCGCCAGAACGTGGACAATGATGCGGTTGGCCAAAAAGGGCGTATGCGTTTTTTCCTGAATATATTCAGGAAAAAACGCATACGCCCTTTTTGGCCAACCAAGCAACCTGGGAGAGCAAATCAGCACTACAAAGAAATCTCTCGCCCCTCCCCCCCCCGGGCAAAAGGGCCAGGCGAAAAAAGTCTAAAAACCAGAAAGGCAGGACAGCCCACGGAGTCAAGGGAGCCTTGTTAAGCTGATGGGCGGGATGTCAATGGCCAACAGCCAATCTTCACAAGTGTATCCTCTTTCCCAAACCATGGAAAACACAGAACCACAGAGCATAGGGCACTTCCACACATGGGCGTTGACCTTGGGAAAATGAAAAAATCAACCAGACACAGGGACCCCAAAGTTGAGGGCTGCTGTCTTGACAAGAACCTCCACTCCGGTACACGTTTCATATCCCAGGAAAGAGCCAAGTGGACAAAGACGAGTGGACAAGTGGACAAAGACAAGTGGACAAGTGGACAAGTGGTGCTACGTAGGTCCAATGGAGTGTCACTCAGCCATGAAATCCACGTCATGAGGCTGGTAGCAGCATCCTGAGTGGATTTAGGTACGATCATCCTCAGTGAAATAAGTCCCACAAAAAAAGAAACTTATGATATCACTTATCGAGGGAATGTAAAAATCGCTCCCCATGCACTGAATCCCCAAACAGAACAGAGTCACGCTTTTAGAAAACACACTTATGCCTGCTTCAGGGGAAAGGTGAGGTGGGGTGACGCATAAAACTCGAGTTTGAAATGAGCACAGATACCCTTCCGAAAACCGAATATGGAATGGACACGACCTACTCCTTGCTCAGTCAACTGGACTCACCAGACCCTGTTCATCGCACAAGTATCTATCCGACTAGTAAGCATCTTAAAAGCTATGTCTTGATATCTCTGTGTAAGTGCATCAAGTGTGTGTAAAGCGGCCTAAAACCAGCAGGGAAAATCAGCTCAGACCCATTCTGAGGATACATTTCCAACATAAAGAAGAAACAAGCAGGGCAAAACAGAGAGAAATTCTTCCAAAATGCGTTCAGGGACTGGCATGCAACCAGGATTGACCACATCTACAGCCCCAGCGGCAGAAGACATAAGGCTGGACACTCTTGGGGCTGAGACGATTGGTGAGGTTGGGAAAGCAAATGCAGACCCTTGAAAGGAATCCTGCGTGCTCCCCATTCCATGGGTCCCAACTCTCCAGGTTCAACGCAATCTTCCGACAGCGAAAGCACTCATTGGAAACCCAGCGGATGCTACACCGTGGGATCGGGAAAGCTTTCTGAAACTCACCTCAGTTTTCATCTCCTGGTGCTCGTGTTCTCCATTCAGGCCCCCTTACTAACAATCTCCCCACTTGGAGACTCGGCGCCTTTCCATGCCTCTTTCGTACCGTCTGCAATTTGTCCGCAGGATGAACTGCAAGAGGGGGAACCAATGAGAGACTCGCTGGAGGTGTTTGGTCGGGCACATGTCACTCTCATTTCCCATCACGAAGAAGAATTCACCAGAGGTTCAGCCTGCCACCCCGGATCGACAATAGGGCGTGAAGCCATCCAGCCGTGTTGCGTCCCACTCACAAAAAAGCGACTTGGGAAATGGAGCTCAGGGGCACTGCACTTCCCAAACCTGCAGAGTTCTAAACGATAACTATCGCCCCAAAATATATTGAGGTCAGGCTACGAACAGGCGCTGAACGCAAGGCAGAACTGCAGGAAACGGATGTCAACGGGTACATCGGAATGGCCCCGATAGCACATGAAAAGCGCCAGAACGTGGACAATGATGCGGTTGGCCAAAAAGGGCGTATGCGTTTTTTCCTGAATATATTCAGGAAAAAACGCATACGCCCTTTTTGGCCAACCAAGCAACCTGGGAGAGCAAATCAGCACTACAAAGAAATCTCTCGCCCCCCCCGGGGCAAAAGGGCCAGGCAAAAAAAGTCTAAACACCAGAAAGGCAGGACAGGCCACGGAGTCAAGGGAGCCTTGTTAAGCTGATGGGCGGGATGTCAATGGCCAACAGCCAATCTTCACAAGTGTATCCTCTTTCCCAAACCATGTAAAACACAGAACCACAGAGCATAGGGCACTTCCACACATGGGCGTTGACCTTGGGAAAATGAAAAAATCAACCAGACACAGGGACCCCAAAGTTGAGGGCTGCTGTCTTGACAAGAACCTCCACTCCGGTACACGTTTCATATCCCAGGAAAGAGCCAAGTGGACAAAGACGAGTGGACAAGTGGACAAAGACAAGTGGACAAGTGGACAAGTGGTGCTACGTAGGTCCAATGGAGTGTCACTCAGCCATGAAATCCACGTCATGAGGCTGGTAGCAGCATCCTGAGTGGATTTAGGTACGATCATCCTCAGTGAAATAAGTCCCACAAAAAAAGAAACTTATGATATCACTTATCGAGGGAATGTAAAAATCGCTCCCCATGCACGGAATCCCCAAACAGAACAGAGTCACGCTTTTAGAAAACACACTTATGCCTGCTTCAGGGGAAAGGTGAGGTGCGGTGACGCATAAAACTCGAGTTTGAAATGAGCACAGATACCCTTCCGAAAACCGAATATGGAATGGACACGACCTACTCCTTGCTCAATCAACTGGCCTCACCAGACCCTCTTCATCGCACAAGTATCTATCCGACTAGTAAGCATCTTAAAAGCTAAGTCTTGATATCTCTGTGTAAGTGCATCAAGTGTGTGTAAAGCGGCCTAAAACCAGCAGGGAAAATCAGCTCAGACCCATTCTGAGGATACATTTCCAACATAAAGAAGAAACAAGCAGGGCAAAACAGAGAGAAATTCTTCCAAAATGCGTTCAGGGACTGGCATGCAACCAGGATTGACCACATCTACAGCCCCAGCGGCAGAAGACATAAGGCTGGACACTCTTGGGGCTGAGACGATTGGTGAGGTTGGGAAAGCAAATGCAGACCCTTGAAAGGAATCCTGCGTTCTCCCCATTCCATGGGTCCCAACTCTCCAGGTTCAACGCAATCTTCCGACAGCGAAAGCACTCATTGGAAACCCAGCGGATGCTACACCGTGGGATCGGGAAAGCTTTCTGAAACTCACCTCAGTTTTCATCTCCTGGTGCTCGTGTTCTCCATTCAGGCCCCCTTACTAACAATCTCCCCACTTGGAGACTCGGCGCCTTTCCATGCCTCTTTCGTACCGTCTGCAATTTGTCCGCAGGATGAACTGCAAGAGGGGGAAGCAATGAGAGACTCGCTGGAGGTGTTTGGTCGGGCACATGTCACTCTCATTTCCCATCACGAAGAAGAATTCACCAGCGCTTCAGCCTGCCACCCCGGATCGACAATAGGGCGTGAAGCCATCCAGCCGTGTTGCGTCCCACTCACAAAAAAGCGACTTGGGAAATGGAGCTCAGGGGCACTGCACTTCCCAAACCTGCAGAGTTCTAAACGATAACTATCGCCCCAAAATATATTGAGGTCAGGCTACGAAGAGGCGTTGAACGCAAGGCAGAATTGCAGGAAACGGATGTCAACGGGTACATCGGAATGGCCCCGATAGCACATGAAAAGCGCCAGAACGTGGACAATGATGCGGTTGGCCAAAAAGGGCGTATGCGTTTTTTCCTGAATATATTCAGGAAAAAACGCATACGCCCTTTTTGGCCAACCAAGCAACCTGGGAGAGCAAATCAGCACTACAAAGAAATCTCTCGCCCCCCCCCCGGGGCAAAAGGGCCAGGCGAAAAAAGTCTAAAAACCAGAAAGGCAGGACAGCCCACGGAGTCAAGGGAGCCTTGTTAAGCTGATGGGCGGGATGTCAATGGCCAACAGCCAATCTTCACAAGTGTATCCTCTTTCCCAAACCATGGAAAACACAGAACCACAGAGCATAGGGCACTTCCACACATGGGCGTTGACCTTGGGAAAATGAAAAAATCAACCAGACACAGGGACCCCAAAGTTGAGGGCTGCTGTCTTGACAAGAACCTCCACTCCGGTACACGTTTCATATCCCAGGAAAGAGCCAAGTGGACAAAGACGAGTGGACAAGTGGACAAAGACAAGTGGACAAGTGGACAAGTGGTGCTACGTAGGTCCAATGGAGTGTCACTCAGCCATGAAATCCACGTCATGAGGCTGGTAGCAGCATCCTGAGTGGATTTAGGTACGATCATCCTCAGTGAAATAAGTCCCACAAAAAAAGAAACTTATGATATCACTTATCGAGGGAATGTAAAAATCGCTCCCCATGCACTGAATCCCCAAACAGAACAGAGTCACGCTTTTAGAAAACACACTTATGCCTGCTTCAGGGGAAAGGTGAGGTGGGGTGACGCATAAAACTCGAGTTTGAAATGAGCACAGATACCCTTCCGAAAACCGAATATGGAATGGACACGACCTACTCCTTGCTCAATCAACTGGACTCACCAGACCCTGTTCATCGCACAAGTATCTATCCGACTAGTAAGCATCTTAAAAGCTAAGTCTTGATATCTCTGTGTAAGTGCATCAAGTGTGTGTAAAGCGGCCTAAAACCAGCAGGGAAAATCAGCTCAGACCCATTCTGAGGATACATTTCCAACATAAAGAAGAAACAAGCAGGGCAAAACAGAGAGAAATTCTTCCAAAATGCGTTCAGGGACTGGCATGCAACCAGGATTGACCACATCTACAGCCCCAGCGGCAGAAGACATAAGGCTGGACACTCTTGGGGCTGAGACGATTGGTGAGGTTGGGAAAGCAAATGCAGACCCTTGAAAGGAATCCTGCGTGCTCCCCATTCCATGGGTCCCAACTCTCCAGGTTCAACGCAATCTTCCGACAGCGAAAGCACTCATTGGAAACCCAGCGGATGCTACACCGTGGGATCGGGAAAGCTTTCTGAAACTCACCTCAGTTTTCATCTCCTGGTGCTCGTGTTCTCCATTCAGGCCCCCTTACTAACAATCTCCCCACTTGGAGACTCGGCGCCTTTCCATGCCTCTTTCGTACCGTCTGCAATTTGTCCGCAGGATGAACTGCAAGAGGGGGAACCAATGAGAGACTCGCTGGAGGTGTTTGGTCGGGCACATGTCACTCTCATTTCCCATCACGAAGAAGAATTCACCAGAGGTTCAGCCTGCCACCCCGGATCGACAATAGGGCGTGAAGCCATCCAGCCGTGTTGCGTCCCACTCACAAAAAAGCGACTTGGGAAATGGAGCTCAGGGGCACTGCACTTCCCAAACCTGCAGAGTTCTAAACGATAACTATCGCCCCAAAATATATTGAAGTCAGGCTACGAAGAGGCGCTGAACGCAAGGCAGAACTGCAGGAAACGGATGTCAACGGGTACATCGGAATGGCCCCGATAGCACATGAAAAGCGCCAGAACGTGGACAATGATGCGGTTGGCCAAAAAGGGCGTATGCGTTTTTTCCTGAATATATTCAGGAAAAAACGCATACGCCCTTTTTGGCCAACCAAGCAACCTGGGAGAGCAAATCAGCACTACAAAGAAATCTCTCGCCCCTCCCCCCCCCGGGCAAAAGGGCCAGGCGAAAAAAGTCTAAAAACCAGAAAGGCAGGACAGCCCACGGAGTCAAGGGAGCCTTGTTAAGCTGATGGGCGGGATGTCAATGGCCAACAGCCAATCTTCACAAGTGTATCCTCTTTCCCAAACCATGGAAAACACAGAACCACAGAGCATAGGGCACTTCCACACATGGGCGTTGACCTTGGGAAAATGAAAAAATCAACCAGACACAGGGACCCCAAAGTTGAGGGCTGCTGTCTTGACAAGAACCTCCACTCCGGTACACGTTTCATATCCCAGGAAAGAGCCAAGTGGACAAAGACGAGTGGACAAGTGGACAAAGACAAGTGGACAAGTGGAGAAGTGGTGCTACGTAGGTCCAATGGAGTGTCACTCAGCCATGAAATCCACGTCATGAGGCTGGTAGCAGCATCCTGAGTGGATTTAGGTACGATCATCCTCAGTGAAATAAGTCCCACAAAAAAAGAAACTTATGATATCACTTATCGAGGGAATGTAAAAATCGCTCCCCATGCACTGAATCCCCAAACAGAACAGAGTCACGCTTTTAGAAAACACACTTATGCCTGCTTCAGGGGAAAGGTGAGGTGGGGTGACGCATAAAACTCGAGTTTGAAATGAGCACAGATACCCTTCCGAAAACCGAATATGGAATGGACACGACCTACTCCTTGCTCAGTCAACTGGACTCACCAGACCCTGTTCATCGCACAAGTATCTATCCGACTAGTAAGCATCTTAAAAGCTATGTCTTGATATCTCTGTGTAAGTGCATCAAGTGTGTGTAAAGCGGCCTAAAACCAGCAGGGAAAATCAGCTCAGACCCATTCTGAGGATACATTTCCAACATAAAGAAGAAACAAGCAGGGCAAAACAGAGAGAAATTCTTCCAAAATGCGTTCAGGGACTGGCATGCAACCAGGATTGACCACATCTACAGCCCCAGCGGCAGAAGACATAAGGCTGGACACTCTTGGGGCTGAGACGATTGGTGAGGTTGGGAAAGCAAATGCAGACCCTTGAAAGGAATCCTGCGTGCTCCCCATTCCATGGGTCCCAACTCTCCAGGTTCAACGCAATCTTCCGACAGCGAAAGCACTCATTGGAAACCCAGCGGATGCTACACCGTGGGATCGGGAAAGCTTTCTGAAACTCACCTCAGTTTTCATCTCCTGGTGCTCGTGTTCTCCATTCAGGCCCCCTTACTAACAATCTCCCCACTTGGAGACTCGGCGCCTTTCCATGCCTCTTTCGTACCGTCTGCAATTTGTCCGCAGGATGAACTGCAAGAGGGGGAACCAATGAGAGACTCGCTGGAGGTGTTTGGTCGGGCACATGTCACTCTCATTTCCCATCACGAAGAAGAATTCACCAGAGGTTCAGCCTGCCACCCCGGATCGACAATAGGGCGTGAAGCCATCCAGCCGTGTTGCGTCCCACTCACAAAAAAGCGACTTGGGAAATGGAGCTCAGGGGCACTGCACTTCCCAAACCTGCAGAGTTCTAAACGATAACTATCGCCCCAAAATATATTGAGGTCAGGCTACGAACAGGCGCTGAACGCAAGGCAGAACTGCAGGAAACGGATGTCAACGGGTACATCGGAATGGCCCCGATAGCACATGAAAAGCGCCAGAACGTGGACAATGATGCGGTTGGCCAAAAAGGGCGTATGCGTTTTTTCCTGAATATATTCAGGAAAAAACGCATACGCCCTTTTTGGCCAACCAAGCAACCTGGGAGAGCAAATCAGCACTACAAAGAAATCTCTCGCCCCCCCCGGGGCAAAAGGGCCAGGCAAAAAAAGTCTAAACACCAGAAAGGCAGGACAGGCCACGGAGTCAAGGGAGCCTTGTTAAGCTGATGGGCGGGATGTCAATGGCCAACAGCCAATCTTCACAAGTGTATCCTCTTTCCCAAACCATGTAAAACACAGAACCACAGAGCATAGGGCACTTCCACACATGGGCGTTGACCTTGGGAAAATCAAAAAATCAACCAGACACAGGGACCCCAAAGTTGAGGGCTGCTGTCTTGACAAGAACCTCCACTCCGGTACACGTTTCATATCCCAGGAAAGAGCCAAGTGGACAAAGACGAGTGGACAAGTGGACAAAGACAAGTGGACAAGTGGACAAGTGGTGCTACGTAGGTCCAATGGAGTGTCACTCAGCCATGAAATCCACGTCATGAGGCTGGTAGCAGCATCCTGAGTGGATTTAGGTACGATCATCCTCAGTGAAATAAGTCCCACAAAAAAAGAAACTTATGATATCACTTATCGAGGGAATGTAAAAATCGCTCCCCATGCACTGACTCCCCAAACAGAACAGAGTCACGCTTTTAGAAAACACACTTATGCCTGCTTCAGGGGAAAGGTGAGGTGGGGTGACGCATAAAACTCGAGTTTGAAATGAGCACAGATACCCTTCCGAAAACCGAATATGGAATGGACACGACCTACTCCTTGCTCAATCAACTGGCCTCACCAGACCCTCTTCATCGCACAAGTATCTATCCGACTAGTAAGCATCTTAAAAGCTAAGTCTTGATATCTCTGTGTAAGTGCATCAAGTGTGTGTAAAGCGGCCTAAAACCAGCAGGGAAAATCAGCTCAGACCCATTCTGAGGATACATTTCCAACATAAAGAAGAAACAAGCAGGGCAAAACAGAGAGAAATTCTTCCAAAATGCGTTCAGGGACTGGCATGCAACCAGGATTGACCACATCTACAGCCCCAGCGGCAGAAGACATAAGGCTGGACACTCTTGGGGCTGAGACGATTGGTGAGGTTGGGAAAGCAAATGCAGACCCTTGAAAGGAATCCTGCGTGCTCCCCATTCCATGGGTCCCAACTCTCCAGGTTCAACGCAATCTTCCGACAGCGAAAGCACTCATTGGAAACCCAGCGGATGCTACACCGTGGGATCGGGAAAGCTTTCTGAAACTCACCTCAGTTTTCATCTCCTGGTGCTCGTGTTCTCCATTCAGGCCCCCTTACTAACAATCTCCCCACTTGGAGACTCGGCGCCTTTCCATGCCTCGTTCGTACCGTCTGCAATTTGTCCGCAGGATGAACTGCAAGAGGGGGAACCAATGAGAGACTCGCTGGAGGTGTTTGGTCGGGCACATGTCACTCTCATTTCCCATCACGAAGAAGAATTCACCAGCGCTTCAGCCTGCCACCCCGGATCGACAATAGGGCGTGAAGCCATCCAGCCGTGTTGCGTCCCACTCACAAAAAAGCGACTTGGGAAATGGAGCTCAGGGGCACTGCACTTCCCAAACCTGCAGAGTTCTAAACGATAACTATCGCCCCAAAATATATTGAGGTCAGGCTACGAACAGGCGTTGAACGCAAGGCAGAATTGCAGGAAACGGATGTCAACGGGTACATCGGAATGGCCCCGATAGCACATGAAAAGCGCCAGAACGTGGACAATGATGCGGTTGGCCAAAAAGGGCGTATGCGTTTTTTCCTGAATATATTCAGGAAAAAACGCATACGCCCTTTTTGGCCAACCAAGCAACCTGGGAGAGCAAATCAGCACTACAAAGAAATCTCTCGCCCCCCCCCCGGGGCAAAAGGGCCAGGCGAAAAAAGTCTAAAAACCAGAAAGGCAGGACAGCCCACGGAGTCAAGGGAGCCTTGTTAAGCTGATGGGCGGGATGTCAATGGCCAACAGCCAATCTTCACAAGTGTATCCTCTTTCCCAAACCATGGAAAACACAGAACCACAGAGCATAGGGCACTTCCACACATGGGCGTTGACCTTGGGAAAATGAAAAAATCAACCAGACACAGGGACCCCAAAGTTGAGGGCTGCTGTCTTGACAAGAACCTCCACTCCGGTACACGTTTCATATCCCAGGAAAGAGCCAAGTGGACAAAGACGAGTGGACAAGTGGACAAAGACAAGTGGACAAGTGGACAAGTGGTGCTACGTAGGTCCAATGGAGTGTCACTCAGCCATGAAATCCACGTCATGAGGCTGGTAGCAGCATCCTGAGTGGATTTAGGTACGATCATCCTCAGTGAAATAAGTCCCACAAAAAAAGAAACTTATGATATCACTTATCGAGGGAATGTAAAAATCGCTCCCCATGCACTGAATCCCCAAACAGAACAGAGTCACGCTTTTAGAAAACACACTTATGCCTGCTTCAGGGGAAAGGTGAGGTGGGGTGACGCATAAAACTCGAGTTTGAAATGAGCACAGATACCCTTCCGAAAACCGAATATGGAATGGACACGACCTACTCCTTGCTCAATCAACTGGACTCACCAGACCCTGTTCATCGCACAAGTATCTATCCGACTAGTAAGCATCTTAAAAGCTAAGTCTTGATATCTCTGTGTAAGTGCATCAAGTGTGTGTAAAGCGGCCTAAAACCAGCAGGGAAAATCAGCTCAGACCCATTCTGAGGATACATTTCCAACATAAAGAAGAAACAAGCAGGGCAAAACAGAGAGAAATTCTTCCAAAATGCGTTCAGGGACTGGCATGCAACCAGGATTGACCACATCTACAGCCCCAGCGGCAGAAGACATAAGGCTGGACACTCTTGGGGCTGAGACGATTCGTGAGGTTGGGAAAGCAAATGCAGACCCTTGAAAGGAATCCTGCGTGCTCCCCATTCCATGGGTCCCAACTCTCCAGGTTCAACGCAATCTTCCGACAGCGAAAGCACTCATTGGAAACCCAGCGGATGCTACACCGTGGGATCGGGAAAGCTTTCTGAAACTCACCTCAGTTTTCATCTCCTGGTGCTCGTGTTCTCCATTCAGGCCCCCTTACTAACAATCTCCCCACTTGGAGACTCGGCGCCTTTCCATGCCTCTTTCGTACCGTCTGCAATTTGTCCGCAGGATGAACTGCAAGAGGGGGAGCCAATGAGAGACTCGCTGGAGGTGTTTGGTCGGGCACATGTCACTCTCATTTCCCATCACGAAGAAGAATTCACCAGAGGTTCAGCCTGCCACCCCGGATCGACAATAGGGCGTGAAGCCATCCAGCCGTGTTGCGTCCCACTCACAAAAAAGCGACTTGGGAAATGGAGCTCAGGGGCACTGCACTTCCCAAACCTGCAGAGTTCTAAACGATAACTATCGCCCCAAAATATATTGAGGTCAGGCTACGAAGAGGCGCTGAACGCAAGGCAGAACTGCAGGAAACGGATGTCAACGGGTACATCGGAATGGCCCCGATAGCACATGAAAAGCGCCAGAACGTGGACAATGATGCGGTTGGCCAAACAGGGCGTATGCGTTTTTTCCTGAATATATTCAGGAAAAAACGCATACGCCCTGTTTGGCCAACCAAGCAACCTGGGAGAGCAAATCAGCACTACAAAGAAATCTCTCGCCCCCCCCCCCCCACCGGGGCAAAAGGGCCAGGCGAAAAAAGTCTAAAAACCAGAAAGGCAGGACAGCCCACGGAGTCAAGGGAGCCTTGTTAAGCTGATGGGCGGGATGTCAATGGCCAACAGCCAATCTTCACAAGTGTATCCTCTTTCCCAAACCATGTAAAACACAGAACCACAGAGCATAGGGCACTTCCACACATGGGCGTTGACCTTGGGAAAATCAAAAAATCAACCAGACACAGGGACCCCAAAGTTGAGGGCTGCTGTCTTGACAAGAACCTCCACTCCGGTACACGTTTCATATCCCAGGAAAGAGCCAAGTGGACAAAGACGAGTGGACAAGTGGACAAGTGGACAAGTGGTGCTACGTAGGTCCAATGGAGTGTCACTCAGCCATGAAATCCACGTCATGAGGCTGGTAGCAGCATCCTGAGTGGATTTAGGTACGATCATCCTCAGTGAAATAAGTCCCACAAAAAAAGAAACTTATGATATCACTTATCGAGGGAATGTAAAAATCGCTCCCCATGCACTGAATCCCCAAACAGAACAGAGTCACGCTTTTAGAAAACACACTTATGCCTGCTTCAGGGGAAAGGTGAGGTGGGGTGACGCATAAAACTCGAGTTTGAAATGAGCACAGATACCCTTCCGAAAACCGAATATGGAATGGACACGACCTACTCCTTGCTCAATCAACTGGACTCACCAGACCCTGTTCATCGCACAAGTATCTATCCGACTAGTAAGCATCTTAAAAGCTAAGTCTTGATATCTCTGTGTAAGTGCATCAAGTGTGTGTAAAGCGGCCTAAAACCAGCAGGGAAAATCAGCTCAGACCCATTCTGAGGATACATTTCCAACATAAAGAAGAAACAAGCAGGGCAAAACAGAGAGAAATTCTTCCAAAATGCGTTCAGGGACTGGCATGCAACCAGGATTGACCACATCTACAGCCCCAGCGGCAGAAGACATAAGGCTGGACACTCTTGGGGCTGAGACGATTGGTGAGGTTGGGAAAGCAAATGCAGACCCTTGAAAGGAATCCTGCGTGCTCCCCATTCCATGGGTCCCAACTCTCCAGGTTCAACGCAATCTTCCGACAGCGAAAGCACTCATTGGAAACCCAGCGGATGCTACACCGTGGGATCGGGAAAGCTTTCTGAAACTCACCTCAGTTTTCATCTCCTGGTGCTCGTGTTCTCCATTCAGGCCCCCTTACTAACAATCTCCCCACTTGGAGACTCGGCGCCTTTCCATGCCTCTTTCGTACCGTCTGCAATTTGTCCGCAGGATGAACTGCAAGAGGGGGAACCAATGAGAGACTCGCTGGAGGTGTTTGGTCGGGCACATGTCACTCTCATTTCCCATCACGAAGAAGAATTCACCAGAGGTTCAGCCTGCCACCCCGGATCGACAATAGGGCGTGAAGCCATCCAGCCGTGTTGCGTCCCACTCACAAAAAAGCGACTTGGGAAATGGAGCTCAGGGGCACTGCACTTCCCAAACCTGCAGAGTTCTAAACGATAACTATCGCCCCAAAATATATTGAGGTCAGGCTACGAACAGGCGTTGAACGCAAGGCAGAATTGCAGGAAACGGATGTCAACGGCTACATCGGAATGGCCCCGATAGCACGTGAAAAGCGCCAGAACGTGGACAATGATGCGGTTGGCCAAAAAGGGCGTATGCGTTTTTTCCTGAATATATTCAGGAAAAAACGCATACGCCCTTTTTGGCCAACCAAGCAACCTGGGAGAGCAAATCAGCACTACAAAGAAATCTCTCGCCCCCCCCGGGGCAGAAGGGCTAGGCGAAAAAAGTCTATAAACCAGAAAGGCAGGACAGGCCACGGAGTCAAGGGAGCCTTGTTAAGCTGATGGGCGGGATGTCAATGGCCAACAGCCAATCTTCACAAGTGTATCCTCTTTCCCAAACCATGGAAAACACAGAACCACAGAGCATAGGGCACTTCCACACATGGGCGTTGACCTTAGGAAAATCAAAAAATCAACCAGACACAGGGACCCCAAAGTTGAGGGCTGCTGTCTTGACAAGAACCTCCACTCCGGTACACGTTTCATATCCCAGGAAAGAGCCAAGTGGACAAAGACGAGTGGACAAGTGGACAAGTGGACAAGTGGTGCTACGTAGGTCCAATGGAGTGTCACTCAGCCATGAAATCCACGTCATGAGGCTGGTAGCAGCATCCTGAGTGGATTTAGGTACGATCATCCTCAGTGAAATAAGTCCCACAAAAAAAGAAACTTATGATATCACTTATCGAGGGAATGTAAAAATCGCTCCCCATGCACTGAATCCCCAAACAGAACAGAGTCACGCTTTTAGAAAACACACTTATGCCTGCTTCAGGGGAAAGGTGAGGTGGGGTGACGCATAAAACTCGAGTTTGAAATGAGCACAGATACCCTTCCGAAAACCGAATATGGAATGGACACGACCTACTCCTTGCTCAATCAACTGGACTCACCAGACCCTGTTCATCGCACAAGTATCTATCCGACTAGTAAGCATCTTCAAAGCTAAGTCTTGATATCTCTGTGTAAGTGCATCAAGTGTGTGTAAAGCGGCCTAAAACCAGCAGGGAAAATCAGCTCAGACCCATTCTGAGGATACATTTCCAACATAAAGAAGAAACAAGCAGGGCAAAACAGAGAGAAATTCTTCCAAAATGCGTTCAGGGACTGGCATGCAACCAGGATTGACCACATCTACAGCCCCAGCGGCAGAAGACATAAGGCTGGACACTCTTGGGGCTGAGACGATTGGTGAGGTTGGGAAAGCAAATGCAGACCCTTGAAAGGAATCCTGCGTGCTCCCCATTCCATGGGTCCCAACTCTCCAGGTTCAACGCAATCTTCCGACAGCGAAAGCACTCATTGGAAACCCAGCGGATGCTACACCGTGGGATCGGGAAAGCTTTCTGAAACTCACCTCAGTTTTCATCTCCTGGTGCTCGTGTTCTCCATTCAGGCCCCCTTACTAACAATCTCCCCACTTGGAGACTCGGCGCCTTTCCATGCCTCTTTCGTACCGTCTGCAATTTGTCCGCAGGATGAACTGCAAGAGGGGGAACCAATGAGAGACTCGCTGGAGGTGTTTGGTCGGGCACATGTCACTCTCATTTCCCATCACGAAGAAGAATTCACCAGAGGTTCAGCCTGCCACCCCGGATCGACAATAGGGCGTGAAGCCATCCAGCCGTGTTGCGTCCCACTCACAAAAAAGCGACTTGGGAAATGGAGCTCAGGGGCACTGCACTTCCCAAACCTGCAGAGTTCTAAACGATAACTATCGCCCCAAAATATATTGAGGTCAGGCTACGAACAGGCGTTGAACGCAAGGCAGAATTGCAGGAAACGGATGTCAACGGCTACATCGGAATGGCCCCGATAGCACATGAAAAGCGCCAGAACGTGGACAATGATGCGGTTGGCCAAAAAGGGCGTATGCGTTTTTTCCTGAATATATTCAGGAAAAAACGCATACGCCCTTTTTGGCCAACCAAGCAACCTGGGAGAGCAAATCAGCACTACAAAGAAATCTCTCGCCCCCCCCGGGGCAAAAGGGCTAGGCGAAAAAAGTCTATAAACCAGAAAGGCAGGACAGGCCACGGAGTCAAGGGAGCCTCGTTAAGCTGATGGGCGGGATGTCAATGGCCAACAGCCAATCTTCACAAGTGTATCCTCTTTCCCAAACCATGTAAAACACAGAACCACAGAGCATAGGGCACTTCCACACATGGGCGTTGACCTTGGGAAAATCAAAAAATCAACCAGACACAGGGACCCCAAAGTTGAGGGCTGCTGTCTTGACAAGAACCTCCACTCCGGTACACGTTTCATATCCCAGGAAAGAGCCAAGTGGACAAAGACGAGTGGACAAGTGGACAAAGACAAGTGGACAAGTGGACAAGTGGTGCTACGTAGGTCCAATGGAGTGTCACTCAGCCATGAAATCCACGTCATGAGGCTGGTAGCAGCATCCTGAGTGGATTTAGGTACGATCATCCTCAGTGAAATAAGTCCCACAAAAAAAGAAACTTATGATATCACTTATCGAGGGAATGTAAAAATCGCTCCCCATGCACTGAATCCCCAAACAGAACAGAGTCACGCTTTTAGAAAACACACTTATGCCTGCTTCAGGGGAAAGGTGAGGTGGGGTGACGCATAAAACTCGAGTTTGAAATGAGCACAGATACCCTTCCGAAAACCGAATATGGAATGGACACGACCTACTCCTTGCTCAATCAACTGGACTCACCAGACCCTGTTCATCGCACAAGTATCTATCCGACTAGTAAGCATCTTAAAAGCTAAGTCTTGATATCTCTGTGTAAGTGCCTCAAGTGTGTGTAAAGCGGCCTAAAACCAGCAGGGAAAATCAGCTCAGACCCATTCTGAGGATACATTTCCAACATAAAGAAGAAACAAGCAGGGCAAAACAGAGAGAAATTCTTCCAAAATGCGTTCAGGGACTGGCATGCAACCAGGATTGACCACACCTACAGCCCCAGCGGCAGAAGACATAAGGCTGGACACTCTTGGGGCTGAGACGATTGGTGAGGTTGGGAAAGCAAATGCAGACCCTTGAAAGGAATCCTGCGTGCTCCCCATTCCATGGGTCCCAACTCTCCAGGTTCAACGCAATCTTCCGACAGCGAAAGCACTCATTGGAAACCCAGCGGATGCTACACCGTGGGATCGGGAAAGCTTTCTGAAACTCACCTCAGTTTTCCTCTCCTGGTGCTCGTGTTCTCCATTCAGGCCCCCTTACTAACAATCTCCCCACTTGGAGACTCGGCGCCTTTCCATGCCTCTTTCGTACCGTCTGCAATTTGTCCGCAGGATGAACTGCAAGAGGGGGAACCAATGAGAGACTCGCTGGAGGTGTTTGGTCGGGCACATGTCACTCTCATTTCCCATCACGAAGAAGAATTCACCAGAGGTTCAGCCTGCCACCCCGGATCGACAATAGGGCGTGAAGCCATCCAGCCGTGTTGCGTCCCACTCACAAAAAAGCGACTTGGGAAATGGAGCTCAGGGGCACTGCACTTCCCAAACCTGCAGAGTTCTAAACGATAACTATCGCCCCAAAATATATTGAGGTCAGGCTACGAAGAGGCGCTGAACGCAAGGCAGAACTGCAGGAAACGGATGTCAACGGGTACATCGGAATGGCCCCGATAGCACATGAAAAGCGCCAGAACGTGGACAATGATGCGGTTGGCCAAAAAGGGCGTATGCGTTTTTTCCTGAATATATTCAGGAAAAAACGCATACGCCCTTTTTGGCCAACCAAGCAACCTGGGAGAGCAAATCAGCACTACAAAGAAATCTCTCGCCCCCCCCCCCCGGGGCAAAAGGGCCAGGCGAAAAAAGTCTAAAAACCAGAAAGGCAGGACAGCCCACGGTGTCAAGGGAGCCTTGTTAAGCTGATGGGCGGGATGTCAATGGCCAACAGCCAATCTTCACAAGTGTATCCTCTTTCCCAAACCATGGAAAACACAGAACCACAGAGCATAGGGCACTTCCACACATGGGCGTTGACCTTGGGAAAATGAAAAAATCAACCAGACACAGGGACCCCAAAGTTGAGGGCTGCTGTCTTGACAAGAACCTCCACTCCGGTACACGTTTCATATCCCAGGAAAGAGCCAAGTGGACAAAGACGAGTGGACAAGTGGACAAAGACAAGTGGACAAGTGGACAAGTGGTGCTACGTAGGTCCAATGGAGTGTCACTCAGCCATGAAATCCACGTCATGAGGCTGGTAGCAGCATCCTGAGTGGATTTAGGTACGATCATCCTCAGTGAAATAAGTCCCACAAAAAAAGAAACTTATGATATCACTTATCGAGGGAATGTAAAAATCGCTCCCCATGCACTGAATCCCCAAACAGAACAGAGTCACGCTTTTAGAAAACACACTTATGCCTGCTTCAGGGGAAAGGTGAGGTGGGGTGACGCATAAAACTCGAGTTTGAAATGAGCACAGATACCCTTCCGAAAACCGAATATGGAATGGACACGACCTACTCCTTGCTCAATCAACTGGACTCACCAGACCCTGTTCATCGCACAAGTATCTATCCGACTAGTAAGCATCTTCAAAGCTAAGTCTTGATATCTCTGTGTAAGTGCCTCAAGTGTGTGTAAAGCGGCCTAAAACCAGCAGGGAAAATCAGCTCAGACCCATTCTGAGGATACATTTCCAACATAAAGAAGAAACAAGCAGGGCAAAACAGAGAGAAATTCTTCCAAAATGCGTTCAGGGACTGGCATGCAACCAGGATTGACCACATCTACAGCCCCAGCGGCAGAAGACATAAGGCTGGACACTCTTGGCGCTGAGACGATTGGTGAGGTTGGCAAAGCAAATGCAGACCCTTGAAAGGAATCCTGCGTGCTCCCCATTCCATGGGTCCCAACTCTCCAGGTTCAACGCAATCTTCCGACAGCGAAAGCACTCATTGGAAACCCAGCGGATGCTACACCGTGGGATCGGGAAAGCTTTCTGAAACTCACCTCAGTTTTCCTCTCCTGGTGCTCGTGTTCTCCATTCAGGCCCCCTTACTAACAATCTCCCCACTTGGAGACTCGGCGCCTTTCCATGCCTCTTTCGTACCGTCTGCAATTTGTCCGCAGGATGAACTGCAAGAGGGGGAACCAATGAGAGACTCGCTGGAGGTGTTTGGTCGGGCACATGTCACTCTCATTTCCCATCACGAAGAAGAATTCACCAGCGGTTCAGCCTGCCACCGCGGATCGACAATAGGGCGTGAAGCCATCCAGCCGTGTTGCGTCCCACTCACAAAAAAGCGACTTGGGAAATGGAGCTCAGGGGCACTGCACTTCCCAAACCTGCAGAGTTCTAAACGATAACTATCGCCCCAAAATATATTGAGGTCAGGCTACGAAGAGGCGCTGAACGCAAGGCAGAACTGCAGGAAACGGATGTCAACGGGTACATCGGAATGGCCCCGATAGCACATGAAAAGCGCCAGAACGTGGACAATGATGCGGTTGGCCAAAAAGGGCGTATGCGTTTTTTCCTGAATATATTCAGGAAAAAACGCATACGCCCTTTTGGGCCAGCCAAGCAACCTGGGAGAGCAAATCAGCACTACAAAGAAATCTCTCGCCCCCCCCCCCCGGGGCAAAAGGGCCAGGCGTAAAAAGTCTAAAAACCAGAAAGGCAGGACAGCCCACGGAGTCAAGGGAGCCTTGTTAAGCTGATGGGCGGGATGTCAATGGCCAACAGCCAATCTTCACAAGTGTATCCTCTTTCCCAAACCATGGAAAACACAGAACCACAGAGCATAGGGCACTTCCACACATGGGCGTTGACCTTGGGAAAATGAAAAAATCAACCAGACACAGGGACCCCAAAGTTGAGGGCTGCTGTCTTGACAAGAACCTCCACTCCGGTACACGTTTCATATCCCAGGAAAGAGCCAAGTGGACAAAGACGAGTGGACAAGTGGACAAAGACAAGTGGACAAGTGGACAAGTGGTGCTACGTAGGTCCAATGGAGTGTCACTCAGCCATGAAATCCACGTCATGAGGCTGGTAGCAGCATCCTGAGTGGATTTAGGTACGATCATCCTCAGTGAAATAAGTCCCACAAAAAAAGAAACTTATGATATCACTTATCGAGGGAATGTAAAAATCGCTCCCCATGCACTGAATCCCCAAACAGAACAGAGTCACGCTTTTAGAAAACACACTTATGCCTGCTTCAGGGGAAAGGTGAGGTGGGGTGACGCATAAAACTCGAGTTTGAAATGAGCACAGATACCCTTCCGAAAACCGAATATGGAATGGACACGACCTACTCCTTGCTCAATCAACTGGACTCACCAGACCCTGTTCATCGCACAAGTATCTATCCGACTAGTAAGCATCTTAAAAGCTAAGTCTTGATATCTCTGTGTAAGTGCCTCAAGTGTGTGTAAAGCGGCCTAAAACCAGCAGGGAAAATCAGCTCAGACCCATTCTGAGGATACATTTCCAACATAAAGAAGAAACAAGCAGGGCAAAACAGAGAGAAATTCTTCCAAAATGCGTTCAGGGACTGGCATGCAACCAGGATTGACCACACCTACAGCCCCAGCGGCAGAAGACATAAGGCTGGACACTCTTGGGGCTGAGACGATTGGTGAGGTTGGGAAAGCAAATGCAGACCCTTGAAAGGAATCCTGCGTGCTCCCCATTCCATGGGTCCCAACTCTCCAGGTTCAACGCAATCTTCCGACAGCGAAAGCACTCATTGGAAACCCAGCGGATGCTACACCGTGGGATCGGGAAAGCTTTCTGAAACTCACCTCAGTTTTCCTCTCCTGGTGCTCGTGTTCTCCATTCAGGCCCCCTTACTAACAATCTCCCCACTTGGAGACTCGGCGCCTTTCCATGCCTCTTTCGTACCGTCTGCAATTTGTCCGCAGGATGAACTGCAAGAGGGGGAACCAATGAGAGACTCGCTGGAGGTGTTTGGTCGGGCACATGTCACTCTCATTTCCCATCACGAAGAAGAATTCACCAGAGGTTCAGCCTGCCACCCCGGATCGACAATAGGGCGTGAAGCCATCCAGCCGTGTTGCGTCCCACTCACAAAAAAGCGACTTGGGAAATGGAGCTCAGGGGCACTGCACTTCCCAAACCTGCAGAGTTCTAAACGATAACTATCGCCCCAAAATATATTGAGGTCAGGCTACGAAGAGGCGCTGAACGCAAGGCAGAACTGCAGGAAACGGATGTCAACGGGTACATCGGAATGGCCCCGATAGCACATGAAAAGCGCCAGAACGTGGACAATGATGCGGTTGGCCAAAAAGGGCGTATGCGTTTTTTCCTGAATATATTCAGGAAAAAACGCATACGCCCTTTTTGGCCAACCAAGCAACCTGGGAGAGCAAATCAGCACTACAAAGAAATCTCTCGCCCCCCCCCCCCCCCGGGGCAAAAGGGCCAGGCGAAAAAAGTCTAAAAACCAGAAAGGCAGGACAGCCCACGGAGTCAAGGGAGTCTTGTTAAGCTGATGGGCGGGATGTCAATGGCCAACAGCCAATCTTCACAAGTGTATCCTCTTTCCCAAACCATGGAAAACACAGAACCACAGAGCATAGGGCACTTCCACACATGGGCGTTGACCTTGGGAAAATGAAAAAATCAACCAGACACAGGGACCCCAAAGTTGAGGGCTGCTGTCTTGACAAGAACCTCCACTCCGGTACACGTTTCATATCCCAGGAAAGAGCCAAGTGGACAAAGACGAGTGGACAAGTGGACAAAGACAAGTGGACAAGTGGACAAGTGGTGCTACGTAGGTCCAATGGAGTGTCACTCAGCCATGAAATCCACGTCATGAGGCTGGTAGCAGCATCCTGAGTGGATTTAGGTACGATCATCCTCAGTGAAATAAGTCCCACAAAAAAAGAAACTTATGATATCACTTATCGAGGGAATGTAAAAATCGCTCCCCATGCACTGAATCCCCAAACAGAACAGAGTCACGCTTTTAGAAAACACACTTATGCCTGCTTCAGGGGAAAGGTGAGGTGGGGTGACGCATAAAACTCGAGTTTGAAATGAGCACAGATACCCTTCCGAAAACCGAATATGGAATGGACACGACCTACTCCTTGCTCAATCAACTGGACTCACCAGACCCTGTTCATCGCACAAGTATCTATCCGACTAGTAAGCATCTTCAAAGCTAAGTCTTGATATCTCTGTGTAAGTGCCTCAAGTGTGTGTAAAGCGGCCTAAAACCAGCAGGGAAAATCAGCTCAGACCCATTCTGAGGATACATTTCCAACATAAAGAAGAAACAAGCAGGGCAAAACAGAGAGAAATTCTTCCAAAATGCGTTCAGGGACTGGCATGCAACCAGGATTGACCACATCTACAGCCCCAGCGGCAGAAGACATAAGGCTGGACACTCTTGGCGCTGAGACGATTGGTGAGGTTGGCAAAGCAAATGCAGACCCTTGAAAGGAATCCTGCGTGCTCCCCATTCCATGGGTCCCAACTCTCCAGGTTCAACGCAATCTTCCGACAGCGAAAGCACTCATTGGAAACCCAGCGGATGCTACACCGTGGGATCGGGAAAGCTTTCTGAAACTCACCTCAGTTTTCCTCTCCTGGTGCTCGTGTTCTCCATTCAGGCCCCCTTACTAACAATCTCCCCACTTGGAGACTCGGCGCCTTTCCATGCCTCTTTCGTACCGTCTGCAATTTGTCCGCAGGATGAACTGCAAGAGGGGGAAGCAATGAGAGACTCGCTGGAGGTGTTTGGTCGGGCACATGTCACTCTCATTTCCCATCACGAAGAAGAATTCACCAGCGGTTCAGCCTGCCACCGCGGATCGACAATAGGGCGTGAAGCCATCCAGCCGTGTTGCGTCCCACTCACAAAAAAGCGACTTGGGAAATGGAGCTCAGGGGCACTGCACTTCCCAAACCTGCAGAGTTCTAAACGATAACTATCGCCCCAAAATATATTGAGGTCAGGCTACGAAGAGGCGCTGAACGCAAGGCAGAACTGCAGGAAACGGATGTCAACGGGTACATCGGAATGGCCCCGATAGCACATGAAAAGCGCCAGAACGTGGACAATGATGCGGTTGGCCAAAAAGGGCGTATGCGTTTTTTCCTGAATATATTCAGGAAAAAACGCATACGCCCTTTTTGGCCAACCAAGCAACCTGGGAGAGCAAATCAGCACTACAAAGAAATCTCTCACCCCCCCCCGGGGCAGAAGGGCTAGGCGAATAAAGTCTATAAACCAGAAAGGCAGGACAGGCCACGGAGTCAAGGGAGCCTTGTTAAGCTGATGGGCGGGATGTCAATGGCCAACAGCCAATCTTCACAAGTGTATCCTCTTTCCCAAACCATGTAAAACACAGAACCACAGAGCATAGGGCACTTCCACACATGGGCGTTGACCTTGGGAAAATCAAAAAATCAACCAGACACAGGGACCCCAAAGTTGAGGGCTGCTGTCTTGACAAGAACCTCCACTCCGGTACACGTTTCATATCCCAGGAAAGAGCCAAGTGGACAAAGACGAGTGGACAAGTGGACAAGTGGACAAGTGGTGCTACGTAGGTCCAATGGAGTGTCACTCAGCCATGAAATCCACGTCATGAGGCTGGTAGCAGCATCCTGAGTGGATTTAGGTACGATCATCCTCAGTGAAATAAGTCCCACAAAAAAAGAAACTTATGATATCACTTATCGAGGGAATGTAAAAATCGCTCCCCATGCACTGAATCCCCAAACAGAACAGAGTCACGCTTTTAGAAAACACACTTATGCCTGCTTCAGGGGAAAGGTGAGGTGGGGTGACGCATAAAACTCGAGTTTGAAATGAGCACAGATACCCTTCCGAAAACCGAATATGGAATGGACACGACCTACTCCTTGCTCAATCAACTGGACTCACCAGACCCTGTTCATCGCACAAGTATCTATCCGACTAGTAAGCATCTTAAAAGCTAAGTCTTGATATCTCTGTGTAAGTGCCTCAAGTGTGTGTAAAGCGGCCTAAAACCAGCAGGGAAAATCAGCTCAGACCCATTCTGAGGATACATTTCCAACATAAAGAAGAAACAAGCAGGGCAAAACAGAGAGAAATTCTTCCAAAATGCGTTCAGGGACTGGCATGCAACCAGGATTGACCACACCTACAGCCCCAGCGGCAGAAGACATAAGGCTGGACACTCTTGGGGCTGAGACGATTGGTGAGGTTGGGAAAGCAAATGCAGACCCTTGAAAGGAATCCTGCGTGCTCCCCATTCCATGGGTCCCAACTCTCCAGGTTCAACGCAATCTTCCGACAGCGAAAGCACTCATTGGAAACCCAGCGGATGCTACACCGTGGGATCGGGAAAGCTTTCTGAAACTCACCTCAGTTTTCATCTCCTGGTGCTCGTGTTCTCCATTCAGGCCCCCTTACTAACAATCTCCCCACTTGGAGACTCGGCGCCTTTCCATGCCTCTTTCGTACCGTCTGCAATTTGTCCGCAGGATGAACTGCAAGAGGGGGAACCAATGAGAGACTCGCTGGAGGTGTTTGGTCGGGCACATGTCACTCTCATTTCCCATCACGAAGAAGAATTCACCAGAGGTTCAGCCTGCCACCCCGGATCGACAATAGGGCGTGAAGCCATCCAGCCGTGTTGCGTCCCACTCACAAAAAAGCGACTTGGGAAATGGAGCTCAGGGGCACTGCACTTCCCAAACCTGCAGAGTTCTAAACGATAACTATCGCCCCAAAATATATTGAGGTCAGGCTACGAAGAGGCGCTGAACGCAAGGCAGAACTGCAGGAAACGGATGTCAACGGGTACATCGGAATGGCCCCGATAGCACATGAAAAGCGCCAGAACGTGGACAATGATGCGGTTGGCCAAAAAGGGCGTATGCGTTTTTTCCTGAATATATTCAGGAAAAAACGCATACGCCCTTTTTGGCCAACCAAGCAACCTGGGAGAGCAAATCAGCACTACAAAGAAATCTCTCGCCCCCCCCCCCCGGGGCAAAAGGGCCAGGCGAAAAAAGTCTAAAAACCAGAAAGGCAGGACAGCCCACGGAGTCAAGGGAGTCTTGTTAAGCTGATGGGCGGGATGTCAATGGCCAACAGCCAATCTTCACAAGTGTATCCTCTTTCCCAAACCATGGAAAACACAGAACCACAGAGCATAGGGCACTTCCACACATGGGCGTTGACCTTGGGAAAATGAAAAAATCAACCAGACACAGGGACCCCAAAGTTGAGGGCTGCTGTCTTGACAAGAACCTCCACTCCGGTACACGTTTCATATCCCAGGAAAGAGCCAAGTGGACAAAGACGAGTGGACAAGTGGACAAAGACAAGTGGACAAGTGGACAAGTGGTGCTACGTAGGTCCAATGGAGTGTCACTCAGCCATGAAATCCACGTCATGAGGCTGGTAGCAGCATCCTGAGTGGATTTAGGTACGATCATCCTCAGTGAAATAAGTCCCACAAAAAAAGAAACTTATGATATCACTTATCGAGGGAATGTAAAAATCGCTCCCCATGCACTGAATCCCCAAACAGAACAGAGTCACGCTTTTAGAAAACACACTTATGCCTGCTTCAGGGGAAAGGTGAGGTGGGGTGACGCATAAAACTCGAGTTTGAAATGAGCACAGATACCCTTCCGAAAACCGAATATGGAATGGACACGACCTACTCCTTGCTCAATCAACTGGACTCACCAGACCCTGTTCATCGCACAAGTATCTATCCGACTAGTAAGCATCTTCAAAGCTAAGTCTTGATATCTCTGTGTAAGTGCCTCAAGTGTGTGTAAAGCGGCCTAAAACCAGCAGGGAAAATCAGCTCAGACCCATTCTGAGGATACATTTCCAACATAAAGAAGAAACAAGCAGGGCAAAACAGAGAGAAATTCTTCCAAAATGCGTTCAGGGACTGGCATGCAACCAGGATTGACCACATCTACAGCCCCAGCGGCAGAAGACATAAGGCTGGACACTCTTGGCGCTGAGACGATTGGTGAGGTTGGCAAAGCAAATGCAGACCCTTGAAAGGAATCCTGCGTGCTCCCCATTCCATGGGTCCCAACTCTCCAGGTTCAACGCAATCTTCCGACAGCGAAAGCACTCATTGGAAACCCAGCGGATGCTACACCGTGGGATCGGGAAAGCTTTCTGAAACTCACCTCAGTTTTCCTCTCCTGGTGCTCGTGTTCTCCATTCAGGCCCCCTTACTAACAATCTCCCCACTTGGAGACTCGGCGCCTTTCCATGCCTCTTTCGTACCGTCTGCAATTTGTCCGCAGGATGAACTGCAAGAGGGGGAACCAATGAGAGACTCGCTGGAGGTGTTTGGTCGGGCACATGTCACTCTCATTTCCCATCACGAAGAAGAATTCACCAGCGGTTCAGCCTGCCACCGCGGATCGACAATAGGGCGTGAAGCCATCCAGCCGTGTTGCGTCCCACTCACAAAAAAGCGACTTGGGAAATGGAGCTCAGGGGCACTGCACTTCCCAAACCTGCAGAGTTCTAAACGATAACTATCGCCCCAAAATATATTGAGGTCAGGCTACGAAGAGGCGCTGAACGCAAGGCAGAACTGCAGGAAACGGATGTCAACGGGTACATCGGAATGGCCCCGATAGCACATGAAAAGCGCCAGAACGTGGACAATGATGCGGTTGGCCAAAAAGGGCGTATGCGTTTTTTCCTGAATATATTCAGGAAAAAACGCATACGCCCTTTTTGGCCAGCCAAGCAACCTGGGAGAGCAAATCAGCACTACAAAGAAATCTCTCGCCCCCCCCCCCCCGGGGCAAAAGGGCCAGGCGAAAAAAGTCTAAAAACCAGAAAGGCAGGACAGCCCACGGAGTCAAGGGAGCCTTGTTAAGCTGATGGGCGGGATGTCAATGGCCAACAGCCAATCTTCACAAGTGTATCCTCTTTCCCAAACCATGGAAAACACAGAACCACAGAGCATAGGGCACTTCCACACATGGGCGTTGACCTTGGGAAAATGAAAAAATCAACCAGACACAGGGACCCCAAAGTTGAGGGCTGCTGTCTTGACAAGAACCTCCACTCCGGTACACGTTTCATATCCCAGGAAAGAGCCAAGTGGACAAAGACGAGTGGACAAGTGGACAAAGACAAGTGGACAAGTGGACAAGTGGTGCTACGTAGGTCCAATGGAGTGTCACTCAGCCATGAAATCCACGTCATGAGGCTGGTAGCAGCATCCTGAGTGGATTTAGGTACGATCATCCTCAGTGAAATAAGTCCCACAAAAAAAGAAACTTATGATATCACTTATCGAGGGAATGTAAAAATCGCTCCCCATGCACTGAATCCCCAAACAGAACAGAGTCACGCTTTTAGAAAACACACTTATGCCTGCTTCAGGGGAAAGGTGAGGTGGGGTGACGCATAAAACTCGAGTTTGAAATGAGCACAGATACCCTTCCGAAAACCGAATATGGAATGGACACGACCTACTCCTTGCTCAATCAACTGGACTCACCAGACCCTGTTCATCGCACAAGTATCTATCCGACTAGTAAGCATCTTAAAAGCTAAGTCTTGATATCTCTGTGTAAGTGCATCAAGTGTGTGTAAAGCGGCCTAAAACCAGCAGGGAAAATCAGCTCAGACCCATTCTGAGGATACATTTCCAACATAAAGAAGAAACAAGCAGGGCAAAACAGAGAGAAATTCTTCCAAAATGCGTTCAGGGACTGGCATGCAACCAGGATTAACCACATCTACAGCCCCAGCGGCAGAAGACATAAGGCTGGACACTCTTGGGGCTGAGACGATTGGTGAGGTTGGGAAAGCAAATGCAGACCCTTGAAAGGAATCCTGCGTGCTCCCCATTCCATGGGTCCCAACTCTCCAGGTTCAACGCAATCTTCCGACAGCGAAAGCACTCATTGGAAACCCAGCGGATGCTACACCGTGGGATCGGGAAAGCTTTCTGAAACTCACCTCAGTTTTCATCTCCTGGTGCTCGTGTTCTCCATTCAGGCCCCCTTACTAACAATCTCCCCACTTGGAGACTCGGCGCCTTTCCATGCCTCTTTCGTACCGTCTGCAATTTGTCCGCAGGATGAACTGCAAGAGGGGGAACCAATGAGAGACTCGCTGGAGGTGTTTGGTCGGGCACATGTCACTCTCATTTCCCATCACGAAGAAGAATTCACCAGAGGTTCAGCCTGCCACCCCGGATCGACAATAGGGCGTGAAGCCATCCAGCCGTGTTGCGTCCCACTCCCAAAAAAGCGACTTGGGAAATGGAGCTCAGGGGCACTGCACTTCCCAAACCTGCAGAGTTCTAAACGATAACTATCGCCCCAAAATATATTGAGGTCAGGCTACGAAGAGGCGCTGAACGCAAGGCAGAACTGCAGGAAACGGATGTCAACGGGTACATCGGAATGGCCCCGATAGCACATGAAAAGCGCCAGAACGTGGACAATGATGCGGTTGGCCAAAAAGGGCGTATGCGTTTTTTCCTGAATATATTCAGGAAAAAACGCATACGCCCTTTTTGGCCAACCAAGCAACCTGGGAGAGCAAATCAGCACTACAAAGAAATCTCTCGCCCCCCCCCCGGGGCAAAAGGGCCAGGCGAAAAAAGTCTAAAAACCAGAAAGGCAGGACAGCCCACGGAGTCAAGGGAGCCTTGTTAAGCTGATGGGCGGGATGTCAATGGCCAACAGCCAATCTTCACAAGTGTATCCTCTTTCCCAAACCATGGAAAACACAGAACCACAGAGCATAGGGCACTTCCACACATGGGCGTTGACCTTGGGAAAATGAAAAAATCAACCAGACACAGGGACCCCAAAGTTGAGGGCTGCTGTCTTGACAAGAACCTCCACTCCGGTACACGTTTCATATCCCAGGAAAGAGCCAAGTGGACAAAGACGAGTGGACAAGTGGACAAAGACAAGTGGACAAGTGGACAAGTGGTGCTACGTAGGTCCAATGGAGTGTCACTCAGCCATGAAATCCACGTCATGAGGCTGGTAGCAGCATCCTGAGTGGATTTAGGTACGATCATCCTCAGTGAAATAAGTCCCACAAAAAAAGAAACTTATGATATCACTTATCGAGGGAATGTAAAAATCGCTCCCCATGCACTGAATCCCCAAACAGAACAGAGTCACGCTTTTAGAAAACACACTTATGCCTGCTTCAGGGGAAAGGTGAGGTGGGGTGACGCATAAAACTCGAGTTTGAAATGAGCACAGATACCCTTCCGAAAACCGAATATGGAATGGACACGACCTACTCCTTGCTCAATCAACTGGACTCACCAGACCCTGTTCATCGCACAAGTATCTATCCGACTAGTAAGCATCTTAAAAGCTAAGTCTTGATATCTCTGTGTAAGTGCATCAAGTGTGTGTAAAGCGGCCTAAAACCAGCAGGGAAAATCAGCTCAGACCCATTCTGAGGATACATTTCCAACATAAAGAAGAAACAAGCAGGGCAAAACAGAGAGAAATTCTTCCAAAATGCGTTCAGGGACTGGCATGCAACCAGGATTGACCACATCTACAGCCCCAGCGGCAGAAGACATAAGGCTGGACACTCTTGGGGCTGAGACGATTGGTGAGGTTGGGAAAGCAAATGCAGACCCTTGAAAGGAATCCTGCGTGCTCCCCATTCCATGGGTCCCAACTCTCCAGGTTCAACGCAATCTTCCGACAGCGAAAGCACTCATTGGAAACCCAGCGGATGCTACACCGTGGGATCGGGAAAGCTTTCTGAAACTCACGTCAGTTTTCATCTCCTGGTGCTCGTGTTCTCCATTCAGGCCCCCTTACTAACAATCTCCCCACTTGGAGACTCGGCGCCTTTCCATGCCTCTTTCGTACCGTCTGCAATTTGTCCGCAGGATGAACTGCAAGAGGGGGAACCAATGAGAGACTCGCTGGAGGTGTTTGGTCGGGCACATGTCACTCTCATTTCCCATCACGAAGAAGAATTCACCAGAGGTTCAGCCTGCCACCCCGGATCGACAATAGGGCGTGAAGCCATCCAGCCGTGTTGCGTCCCACTCCCAAAAAAGCGACTTGGGAAATGGAGCTCAGGGGCACTGCACTTCCCAAACCTGCAGAGTTCTAAACGATAACTATCGCCCCAAAATATATTGAGGTCAGGCTACGAAGAGGCGCTGAACGCAAGGCAGAACTGCAGGAAACGGATGTCAACGGGTACATCGGAATGGCCCCGATAGCACATGAAAAGCGCCAGAACGTGGACAATGATGCGGTTGGCCAAAAAGGGCGTATGCGTTTTTTCCTGAATATATTCAGGAAAAAACGCATACGCCCTTTTTGGCCAACCAAGCAACCTGGGAGAGCAAATCAGCACTACAAAGAAATCTCTCGCCCCTCCCCCCCCCCGGGCAAAAGGGCCAGGCGAAAAAAGTCTAAAAACCAGAAAGGCAGGACAGCCCACGGAGTCAAGGGAGCCTTGTTAAGCTGATGGGCGGGATGTCAATGGCCAACAGCCAATCTTCACAAGTGTATCCTCTTTCCCAAACCATGGAAAACACAGAACCACAGAGCATAGGGCACTTCCACACATGGGCGTTGACCTTGGGAAAATGAAAAAATCAACCAGACACAGGGACCCCAAAGTTGAGGGCTGCTGTCTTGACAAGAACCTCCACTCCGGTACACGTTTCATATCCCAGGAAAGAGCCAAGTGGACAAAGACGAGTGGACAAGTGGACAAAGACAAGTGGACAAGTGGACAAGTGGTGCTACGTAGGTCCAATGGAGTGTCACTCAGCCATGAAATCCACGTCATGAGGCTGGTAGCAGCATCCTGAGTGGATTTAGGTACGATCATCCTCAGTGAAATAAGTCCCACAAAAAAAGAAACTTATGATATCACTTATCGAGGGAATGTAAAAATCGCTCCCCATGCACTGAATCCCCAAACAGAACAGAGTCACGCTTTTAGAAAACACACTTATGCCTGCTTCAGGGGAAAGGTGAGGTGGGGTGACGCATAAAACTCGAGTTTGAAATGAGCACAGATACCCTTCCGAAAACCGAATATGGAATGGACACGACCTACTCCTTGCTCAATCAACTGGACTCACCAGACCCTGTTCATCGCACAAGTATCTATCCGACTAGTAAGCATCTTAAAAGCTAAGTCTTGATATCTCTGTGTAAGTGCATCAAGTGTGTGTAAAGCGGCCTAAAACCAGCAGGGAAAATCAGCTCAGACCCATTCTGAGGATACATTTCCAACATAAAGAAGAAACAAGCAGGGCAAAACAGAGAGAAATTCTTCCAAAATGCGTTCAGGGACTGGCATGCAACCAGGATTGACCACATCTACAGCCCCAGCGGCAGAAGACATAAGGCTGGACACTCTTGGGGCTGAGACGATTGGTGAGGTTGGGAAAGCAAATGCAGACCCTTGAAAGGAATCCTGCGTGCTCCCCATTCCATGGGTCCCAACTCTCCAGGTTCAACGCAATCTTCCGACAGCGAAAGCACTCATTGGAAACCCAGCGGATGCTACACCGTGGGATCGGGAAAGCTTTCTGAAACTCACCTCAGTTTTCATCTCCTGGTGCTCGTGTTCTCCATTCAGGCCCCCTTACTAACAATCTCCCCACTTGGAGACTCGGCGCCTTTCCATGCCTCTTTCGTACCGTCTGCAATTTGTCCGCAGGATGAACTGCAAGAGGGGGAACCAATGAGAGACTCGCTGGAGGTGTTTGGTCGGGCACATGTCACTCTCATTTCCCATCACGAAGAAGAATTCACCAGAGGTTCAGCCTGCCACCCCGGATCGACAATAGGGCGTGAAGCCATCCAGCCGTGTTGCGTCCCACTCACAAAAAAGCGACTTGGGAAATGGAGCTCAGGGGCACTGCACTTCCCAAACCTGCAGAGTTCTAAACGATAACTATCGCCCCAAAATATATTGAGGTCAGGCTACGAAGAGGCGCTGAACGCAAGGCAGAACTGCAGGAAACGGATGTCAACGGGTACATCGGAATGGCCCCGATAGCACATGAAAAGCGCCAGAACGTGGACAATGATGCGGTTGGCCAAAAAGGGCGTATGCGTTTTTTCCTGAATATATTCAGGAAAAAACGCATACGCCCTTTTTGGCCAACCAAGCAACCTGGCAGAGCAAATCAGCACTACAAAGAAATCTCTCGCCCCCCCCCCCGGGGCAAAAGGGCCAGGCGAAAAAAGTCTAAAAACCAGAAAGGCAGGACAGCCCACGGAGTCAAGGGAGCCTTGTTAAGCTGATGGGCGGGATGTCAATGGCCAACAGCCAATCTTCACAAGTGTATCCTCTTTCCCAAACCATGGAAAACACAGAACCACAGAGCATAGGGCACTTCCACACATGGGCGTTGACCTTGGGAAAATGAAAAAATCAACCAGACACAGGGACCCCAAAGTTGAGGGCTGCTGTCTTGACAAGAACCTCCACTCCGGTACACGTTTCATATCCCAGGAAAGAGCCAAGTGGACAAAGACGAGTGGACAAGTGGACAAAGACAAGTGGACAAGTGGACAAGTGGTGCTACGTAGGTCCAATGGAGTGTCACTCAGCCATGAAATCCACGTCATGAGGCTGGTAGCAGCATCCTGAGTGGATTTAGGTACGATCATCCTCAGTGAAATAAGTCCCACAAAAAAAGAAACTTATGATATCACTTATCGAGGGAATGTAAAAATCGCTCCCCATGCACTGAATCCCCAAACAGAACAGAGTCACGCTTTTAGAAAACACACTTATGCCTGCTTCAGGGGAAAGGTGAGGTGGGGTGACGCATAAAACTCGAGTTTGAAATGAGCACAGATACCCTTCCGAAAACCGAATATGGAATGGACACGACCTACTCCTTGCTCAATCAACTGGACTCACCAGACCCTGTTCATCGCACAAGTATCTATCCGACTAGTAAGCATCTTAAAAGCTAAGTCTTGATATCTCTGTGTAAGTGCATCAAGTGTGTGTAAAGCGGCCTAAAACCAGCAGGGAAAATCAGCTCAGACCCATTCTGAGGATACATTTCCAACATAAAGAAGAAACAAGCAGGGCAAAACAGAGAGAAATTCTTCCAAAATGCGTTCAGGGACTGGCATGCAACCAGGATTGACCACATCTACAGCCCCAGCGGCAGAAGACATAAGGCTGGACACTCTTGGGGCTGAGACGATTGGTGAGGTTGGGAAAGCAAATGCAGACCCTTGAAAGGAATCCTGCGTGCTCCCCATTCCATGGGTCCCAACTCTCCAGGTTCAACGCAATCTTCCGACAGCGAAAGCACTCATTGGAAACCCAGCGGATGCTACACCGTGGGATCGGGAAAGCTTTCTGAAACTCACCTCAGTTTTCATCTCCTGGTGCTCGTGTTCTCCATTCAGGCCCCCTTACTAACAATCTCCCCACTTGGAGACTCGGCGCCTTTCCATGCCTCTTTCATACCGTCTGCAATTTGTCCGCAGGATGAACTGCAAGAGGGGGAACCAATGAGAGACTCGCTGGAGGTGTTTGGTCGGGCACATGTCACTCTCATTTCCCATCACGAAGAAGAATTCACCAGCGGTTCAGCCTGCCACCCCGGATCGACAATAGGGCGTGAAGCCATCCAGCCGTGTTGCGTCCCACTCCCTAAAAAAAAGCGACTTGGGAAATGGAGCTCAGGGGCACTGCACTTCCCAAACCTGCAGAGTTCTAAACGATAACTATCGCCCCAAAATATATTGAGGTCAGGCTACGAAGAGGCGCTGAACGCAAGGCAGAACTGCAGGAAACGGATGTCAACGGGTACATCGGAATGGCCCCGATAGCACATGAAAAGCGCCAGAACGTGGACAATGATGCGGTTGGCCAAAAAGGGCGTATGCGTTTTTTCCTGAATATATTCAGGAAAAAACGCATACGCCCTTTTTGGCCAACCAAGCAACCTGGGAGAGCAAATCAGCACTACAAAGAAATCTCTCGCCCCCCCCCCCCCGGGGGCAAAAGGGCCAGGCGAAAAAAGTCTAAAAACCAGAAAGGCAGGACAGCCCACGGAGTCAAGGGAGCCTTGTTAAGCTGATGGGCGGGATGTCAATGGCCAACAGCCAATCTTCACAAGTGTATCCTCTTTCCCAAACCATGGAAAACACAGAACCACAGAGCATAGGGCACTTCCACACATGGGCGTTGACCTTGGGAAAATGAAAAAATCAACCAGACACAGGGACCCCAAAGTTGAGGGCTGCTGTCTTGACAAGAACCTCCACTCCGGTACACGTTTCATATCCCAGGAAAGAGCCAAGTGGACAAAGACGAGTGGACAAGTGGACAAAGACAAGTGGACAAGTGGACAAGTGGTGCTACGTAGGTCCAATGGAGTGTCACTCAGCCATGAAATCCACGTCATGAGGCTGGTAGCAGCATCCTGAGTGGATTTAGGTACGATCATCCTCAGTGAAATAAGTCCCACAAAAAAAGAAACTTATGATATCACTTATCGAGGGAATGTAAAAATCGCTCCCCATGCACTGAATCCCCAAACAGAACAGAGTCACGCTTTTAGAAAACACACTTATGCCTGCTTCAGGGGAAAGGTGAGGTGGGGTGACGCATAAAACTCGAGTTTGAAATGAGCACAGATACCCTTCCGAAAACCGAATATGGAATGGACACGACCTACTCCTTGCTCAATCAACTGGACTCACCAGACCCTGTTCATCGCACAAGTATCTATCCGACTAGTAAGCATCTTCAAAGCTAAGTCTTGATATCTCTGTGTAAGTGCCTCAAGTGTGTGTAAAGCGGCCTAAAACCAGCAGGGAAAATCAGCTCAGACCCATTCTGAGGATACATTTCCAACATAAAGAAGAAACAAGCAGGGCAAAACAGAGAGAAATTCTTCCAAAATGCGTTCAGGGACTGGCATGCAACCAGGATTGACCACACCTACAGCCCCAGCGGCAGAAGACATAAGGCTGGACACTCTTGGCGCTGAGACGATTGGTGAGGTTGGCAAAGCAAATGCAGACCCTTGAAAGGAATCCTGCGTGCTCCCCATTCCATGGGTCCCAACTCTCCAGGTTCAACGCAATCTTCCGACAGCGAAAGCACTCATTGGAAACCCAGCGGATGCTACACCGTGGGATCGGGAAAGCTTTCTGAAACTCACCTCAGTTTTCCTCTCCTGGTGCTCGTGTTCTCCATTCAGGCCCCCTTACTAACAATCTCCCCACTTGGAGACTCGGCGCCTTTCCATGCCTCTTTCGTACCGTCTGCAATTTGTCCGCAGGATGAACTGCAAGAGGGGGAACCAATGAGAGACTCGCTGGAGGTGTTTGGTCGGGCACATGTCACTCTCATTTCCCATCACGAAGAAGAATTCACCAGCGGTTCAGCCTGCCACCGCGGATCGACAATAGGGCGTGAAGCCATCCAGCCGTGTTGCGTCCCACTCACAAAAAAGCGACTTGGGAAATGGAGCTCAGGGGCACTGCACTTCCCAAACCTGCAGAGTTCTAAACGATAACTATCGCCCCAAAATATATTGAGGTCAGGCTACGAAGAGGCGCTGAACGCAAGGCAGAACTGCAGGAAACGGATGTCAACGGGTACATCGGAATGGCCCCGATAGCACATGAAAAGCGCCAGAACGTGGACAATGATGCGGTTGGCCAAAAAGGGCGTATGCGTTTTTTCCTGAATATATTCAGGAAAAAACGCATACGCCCTTTTTGGCCAACCAAGCAACCTGGGAGAGCAAATCAGCACTACAAAGAAATCTCTCGCCCCCCCCCCCGGGGCAAAAGGGCCAGGCGAAAAAAGTCTAAAAACCAGAAAGGCAGGACAGCCCACGGAGTCAAGGGAGCCTTGTTAAGCTGATGGGCGGGATGTCAATGGCCAACAGCCAATCTTCACAAGTGTATCCTCTTTCCCAAACCATGTCAAACACAGAACCACAGAGCATAGGGCACTTCCACACATGGGCGTTGACCTTGGGAAAATGAAAAAATCAACCAGACACAGGGACCCCAAAGTTGAGGGCTGCTGTCTTGACAAGAACCTCCACTCCGGTACACGTTTCATATCCCAGGAAAGAGCCAAGTGGACAAAGACGAGTGGACAAGTGGACAAAGACAAGTGGACAAGTGGACAAGTGGTGCTACGTAGGTCCAATGGAGTGTCACTCAGCCATGAAATCCACGTCATGAGGCTGGTAGCAGCATCCTGAGTGGATTTAGGTACGATCATCCTCAGTGAAATAAGTCCCACAAACAAAGAAACTTATGATATCACTTATCGAGGGAATGTAAAAATCGCTCCCCATGCACTGAATCCCCAAACAGAACAGAGTCACGCTTTTAGAAAACACACTTATGCCTGCTTCAGGGGAAAGGTGAGGTGGGGTGACGCATAAAACTCGAGTTTGAAATGAGCACAGATACCCTTCCGAAAACCGAATATGGAATGGACACGACCTACTCCTTGCTCAATCAACTGGACTCACCAGACCCTGTTCATCGCACAAGTATCTATCCGACTAGTAAGCATCTTAAAAGCTAAGTCTTGATATCTCTGTGTAAGTGCATCAAGTGTGTGTAAAGCGGCCTAAAACCAGCAGGGAAAATCAGCTCAGACCCATTCTGAGGATACATTTCCAACATAAAGAAGAAACAAGCAGGGCAAAACAGAGAGAAATTCTTCCAAAATGCGTTCAGGGACTGGCATGCAACCAGGATTGACCACATCTACAGCCCCAGCGGCAGAAGACATAAGGCTGGACACTCTTGGGGCTGAGACGATTGGTGAGGTTGGGAAAGCAAATGCAGACCCTTGAAAGGAATCCTGCGTGCTCCCCATTCCATGGGTCCCAACTCTCCAGGTTCAACGCAATCTTCCGACAGCGAAAGCACTCATTGGAAACCCAGCGGATGCTACACCGTGGGATCGGGAAAGCTTTCTGAAACTCACCTCAGTTTTCATCTCCTGGTGCTCGTGTTCTCCATTCAGGCCCCCTTACTAACAATCTCCCCACTTGGAGACTCGGCGCCTTTCCATGCCTCTTTCGTACCGTCTGCAATTTGTCCGCAGGATGAACTGCAAGAGGGGGAACCAATGAGAGACTCGCTGGAGGTGTTTGGTCGGGCACATGTCACTCTCATTTCCCATCACGAAGAAGAATTCACCAGAGGTTCAGCCTGCCACCCCGGATCGACAATAGGGCGTGAAGCCATCCAGCCGTGTTGCGTCCCACTCACAAAAAAGCGACTTGGGAAATGGAGCTCAGGGGCACTGCACTTCCCAAACCTGCAGAGTTCTAAACGATAACTATCGCCCCAAAATATATTGAGGTCAGGCTACGAAGAGGCGCTGAACGCAAGGCAGAACTGCAGGAAACGGATGTCAACGGGTACATCGGAATGGCCCCGATAGCACATGAAAAGCGCCAGAACGTGGACAATGATGCGGTTGGCCAAAAAGGGCGTATGCGTTTTTTCCTGAATATATTCAGGAAAAAACGCATACGCCCTTTTTGGCCAACCAAGCAACCTGGGAGAGCAAATCAGCACTACAAAGAAATCTCTCGCCCCCCCCGGGGCAAAAGGGCCAGGCGAAAAAAGTCTAAAAACCAGAAAGGCAGGACAGCCCACGGAGTCAAGGGAGCCTTGTTAAGCTGATGGGCGGGATGTCAATGGCCAACAGCCAATCTTCACAAGTGTATCCTCTTTCCCAAACCATGGAAAACACAGAACCACAGAGCATAGGGCACTTCCACACATGGGCGTTGACCTTGGGAAAATGAAAAAATCAACCAGACACAGGGACCCCAAAGTTGAGGGCTGCTGTCTTGACAAGAACCTCCACTCCGGTACACGTTTCATATCCCAGGAAAGAGCCAAGTGGACAAAGACGAGTGGACAAGTGGACAAAGACAAGTGGACAAGTGGACAAGTGGTGCTACGTAGGTCCAATGGAGTGTCACTCAGCCATGAAATCCACGTCATGAGGCTGGTAGCAGCATCCTGAGTGGATTTAGGTACGATCATCCTCAGTGAAATAAGTCCCACAAACAAAGAAACTTATGATATCACTTATCGAGGGAATGTAAAAATCGCTCCCCATGCACTGAATCCCCAAACAGAACAGAGTCACGCTTTTAGAAAACACACTTATGCCTGCTTCAGGGGAAAGGTGAGGTGGGGTGACGCATAAAACTCGAGTTTGAAATGAGCACAGATACCCTTCCGAAAACCGAATATGGAATGGACACGACCTACTCCTTGCTCAATCAACTGGACTCACCAGACCCTGTTCATCGCACAAGTATCTATCCGACTAGTAAGCATCTTCAAAGCTAAGTCTTGATATCTCTGTGTAAGTGCATCAAGTGTGTGTAAAGCGGCCTAAAACCAGCAGGGAAAATCAGCTCAGACCCATTCTGAGGATACATTTCCAACATAAAGAAGAAACAAGCAGGGCAAAACAGAGAGAAATTCTTCCAAAATGCGTTCAGGGACTGGCATGCAACCAGGATTGACCACATCTACAGCCCCAGCGGCAGAAGACATAAGGCTGGACACTCTTGGGGCTGAGACGATTGGTGAGGTTGGGAAAGCAAATGCAGACCCTTGAAAGGAATCCTGCGTGCTCCCCATTCCATGGGTCCCAACTCTCCAGGTTCAACGCAATCTTCCGACAGCGAAAGCACTCATTGGAAACCCAGCGGATGCTACACCGTGGGATCGGGAAAGCTTTCTGAAACTCACCTCAGTTTTCCTCTCCTGGTGCTCGTGTTCTCCATTCAGGCCCCCTTACTAACAATCTCCCCACTTGGAGACTCGGCGCCTTTCCATGCCTCTTTCGTACCGTCTGCAATTTGTCCGCAGGATGAACTGCAAGAGGGGGAACCAATGAGAGACTCGCTGGAGGTGTTTGGTCGGGCACATGTCACTCTCATTTCCCATCACGAAGAAGAATTCACCAGCGGTTCAGCCTGCCACCGCGGATCGACAATAGGGCGTGAAGCCATCCAGCCGTGTTGCGTCCCACTCCCAAAAAAGCGACTTGGGAAATGGAGCTCAGGGGCACTGCACTTCCCAAACCTGCAGAGTTCTAAACGATAACAATCGCCCCAAAATATATTGAGGTCAGGCTACGAAGAGGCGCTGAACGCAAGGCAGAACTGCAGGAAACGGATGTCAACGGGTACATCGGAATGGCCCCGATAGCACATGAAAAGCGCCAGAACGTGGACAATGATGCGGTTGGCCAAAAAGGGCGTATGCGTTTTTTCCTGAATATATTCAGGAAAAAACGCATACGCCCTTTTTGGCCAACCAAGCAACCTGGGAGAGCAAATCAGCACTACAAAGAAATCTCTCGCCCCCCCCCCCGGGGCAAAAGGGCCAGGCGAAAAAAGTCTAAAAACCAGAAAGGCAGGACAGCCCACGGAGTCAAGGGAGCCTTGTTAAGCTGATGGGCGGAATGTCAATGGCCAACAGCCAATCTTCACAAGTGTATCCTCTTTCCCAAACCATGGAAAACACAGAACCACAGAGCATAGGGCACTTCCACACATGGGCGTTGACCTTGGGAAAATGAAAAAATCAACCAGACACAGGGACCCCAAAGTTGAGGGCTGCTGTCTTGACAAGAACCTCCACTCCGGTACACGTTTCATATCCCAGGAAAGAGCCAAGTGGACAAAGACGAGTGGACAAGTGGACAAAGACAAGTGGACAAGTGGACAAGTGGTGCTACGTAGGTCCAATGGAGTGTCACTCAGCCATGAAATCCACGTCATGAGGCTGGTAGCAGCATCCTGAGTGGATTTAGGTACGATCATCCTCAGTGAAATAAGTCCCACAAAAAAAGAAACTTATGATATCACTTATCGAGGGAATGTAAAAATCGCTCCCCATGCACTGAATCCCCAAACAGAACAGAGTCACGCTTTTAGAAAACACACTTATGCCTGCTTCAGGGGAAAGGTGAGGTGGGGTGACGCATAAAACTCGAGTTTGAAATGAGCACAGATACCCTTCCGAAAACCGAATATGGAATGGACACGACCTACTCCTTGCTCAATCAACTGGACTCACCAGACCCTGTTCATCGCACAAGTATCTATCCGACTAGTAAGCATCTTAAAAGCTAAGTCTTGATATCTCTGTGTAAGTGCATCAAGTGTGTGTAAAGCGGCCTAAAACCAGCAGGGAAAATCAGCTCAGACCCATTCTGAGGATACATTTCCAACATAAAGAAGAAACAAGCAGGGCAAAACAGAGAGAAATTCTTCCAAAATGCGTTCAGGGACTGGCATGCAACCAGGATTGACCACATCTACAGCCCCAGCGGCAGAAGACATAAGGCTGGACACTCTTGGGGCTGAGACGATTGGTGAGGTTGGGAAAGCAAATGCAGACCCTTGAAAGGAATCCTGCGTGCTCCCCATTCCATGGGTCCCAACTCTCCAGGTTCAACGCAATCTTCCGACAGCGAAAGCACTCATTGGAAACCCAGCGGATGCTACACCGTGGGATCGGGAAAGCTTTCTGAAACTCACCTCAGTTTTCATCTCCTGGTGCTCGTGTTCTCCATTCAGGCCCCCTTACTAACAATCTCCCCACTTGGAGACTCGGCGCCTTTCCATGCCTCTTTCGTACCGTCTGCAATTTGTCCGCAGGATGAACTGCAAGAGGGGGAACCAATGAGAGACTCGCTGGAGGTGTTTGGTCGGGCACATGTCACTCTCATTTCCCATCACGAAGAAGAATTCACCAGAGGTTCAGCCTGCCACCCCGGATCGACAATAGGGCGTGAAGCCATCCAGCCGTGTTGCGTCCCACTCACAAAAAAGCGACTTGGGAAATGGAGCTCAGGGGCACTGCACTTCCCAAACCTGCAGAGTTCTAAACGATAACTATCGCCCCAAAATATATTGAGGTCAGGCTACGAACAGGCGCTGAACGCAAGGCAGAACTGCAGGAAACGGATGTCAACGGGTACATCGGAATGGCCCCGATAGCACATGAAAAGCGCCAGAACGTGGACAATGATGCGGTTGGCCAAAAAGGGCGTATGCGTTTTTTCCTGAATATATTCAGGAAAAAACGCATACGCCCTTTTTGGCCAACCAAGCAACCTGGGAGAGCAAATCAGCACTACAAAGAAATCTCTCGCCCCCCCCCCCCGGGGCAAAAGGGCCAGGCGAAAAAAGTCTAAAAACCAGAAAGGCAGGACAGCCCACGGAGTCAAGGGAGCCTTGTTAAGCTGATGGGCGGGATGTCAATGGCCAACAGCCAATCTTCACAAGTGTATCCTCTTTCCCAAACCATGGAAAACACAGAACCACAGAGCATAGGGCACTTCCACACATGGGCGTTGACCTTGGGAAAATGAAAAAATCAACCAGACACAGGGACCCCAAAGTTGAGGGCTGCTGTCTTGACAAGAACCTCCACTCCGGTACACGTTTCATATCCCAGGAAAGAGCCAAGTGGACAAAGACGAGTGGACAAGTGGACAAAGACAAGTGGACAAGTGGACAAGTGGTGCTACGTAGGTCCAATGGAGTGTCACTCAGCCATGAAATCCACGTCATGAGGCTGGTAGCAGCATCCTGAGTGGATTTAGGTACGATCATCCTCAGTGAAATAAGTCCCACAAAAAAAGAAACTTATGATATCACTTATCGAGGGAATGTAAAAATCGCTCCCCATGCACTGAATCCCCAAACAGAACAGAGTCACGCTTTTAGAAAACACACTTATGCCTGCTTCAGGGGAAAGGTGAGGTGGGGTGACGCATAAAACTCGAGTTTGAAATGAGCACAGATACCCTTCCGAAAACCGAATATGGAATGGACACGACCTACTCCTTGCTCAATCAACTGGACTCACCAGACCCTGTTCATCGCACAAGTATCTATCCGACTAGTAAGCATCTTAAAAGCTAAGTCTTGATATCTCTGTGTAAGTGCCTCAAGTGTGTGTAAAGCGGCCTAAAACCAGCAGGGAAAATCAGCTCAGACCCATTCTGAGGATACATTTCCAACATAAAGAAGAAACAAGCAGGGCAAAACAGAGAGAAATTCTTCCAAAATGCGTTCAGGGACTGGCATGCAACCAGGATTGACCACACCTACAGCCCCAGCGGCAGAAGACATAAGGCTGGACACTCTTGGGGCTGAGACGATTGGTGAGGTTGGGAAAGCAAATGCAGACCCTTGAAAGGAATCCTGCGTGCTCCCCATTCCATGGGTCCCAACTCTCCAGGTTCAACGCAATCTTCCGACAGCGAAAGCACTCATTGGAAACCCAGCGGATGCTACACCGTGGGATCGGGAAAGCTTTCTGAAACTCACCTCAGTTTTCATCTCCTGGTGCTCGTGTTCTCCATTCAGGCCCCCTTACTAACAATCTCCCCACTTGGAGACTCGGCGCCTTTCCATGCCTCTTTCGTACCGTCTGCAATTTGTCCGCAGGATGAACTGCAAGAGGGGGAACCAATGAGAGACTCGCTGGAGGTGTTTGGTCGGGCACATGTCACTCTCATTTCCCATCACGAAGAAGAATTCACCAGAGGTTCAGCCTGCCACCCCGGATCGACAATAGGGCGTGAAGCCATCCAGCCGTGTTGCGTCCCACTCCCAAAAAAGCGACTTGGGAAATGGAGCTCAGGGGCACTGCACTTCCCAAACCTGCAGAGTTCTAAACGATAACTATCGCCCCAAAATATATTGAGGTCAGGCTACGAAGAGGCGCTGAACGCAAGGCAGAACTGCAGGAAACGGATGTCAACGGGTACATCGGAATGGCCCCGATAGCACATGAAAAGCGCCAGAACGTGGACAATGATGCGGTTGGCCAAAAAGGGCGTATGCGTTTTTTCCTGAATATATTCAGGAAAAAACGCATACGCCCTTTTTGGCCAACCAAGCAACCTGGGAGAGCAAATCAGCACTACAAAGAAATCTCTCGCCCCCCCCCCGGGGCAAAAGGGCCAGGCGAAAAAAGTCTAAAAACCAGAAAGGCAGGACAGCCCACGGAGTCAAGGGAGCCTTGTTAAGCTGATGGGCGGGATGTCAATGGCCAACAGCCAATCTTCACAAGTGTATCCTCTTTCCCAAACCATGGAAAACACAGAACCACAGAGCATAGGGCACTTCCACACATGGGCGTTGACCTTGGGAAAATGAAAAAATCAACCAGACACAGGGACCCCAAAGTTGAGGGCTGCTGTCTTGACAAGAACCTCCACTCCGGTACACGTTTCATATCCCAGGAAAGAGCCAAGTGGACAAAGACGAGTGGACAAGTGGACAAAGACAAGTGGACAAGTGGACAAGTGGTGCTACGTAGGTCCAATGGAGTGTCACTCAGCCATGAAATCCACGTCATGAGGCTGGTAGCAGCATCCTGAGTGGATTTAGGTACGATCATCCTCAGTGAAATAAGTCCCACAAAAAAAGAAACTTATGATATCACTTATCGAGGGAATGTAAAAATCGCTCCCCATGCACTGAATCCCCAAACAGAACAGAGTCACGCTTTTAGAAAACACACTTATGCCTGCTTCAGGGGAAAGGTGAGGTGGGGTGACGCATAAAACTCGAGTTTGAAATGAGCACAGATACCCTTCCGAAAACCGAATATGGAATGGACACGACCTACTCCTTGCTCAATCAACTGGACTCACCAGACCCTGTTCATCGCACAAGTATCTATCCGACTAGTAAGCATCTTAAAAGCTAAGTCTTGATATCTCTGTGTAAGTGCATCAAGTGTGTGTAAAGCGGCCTAAAACCAGCAGGGAAAATCAGCTCAGACCCATTCTGAGGATACATTTCCAACATAAAGAAGAAACAAGCAGGGCAAAACAGAGAGAAATTCTTCCAAAATGCGTTCAGGGACTGGCATGCAACCAGGATTGACCACATCTACAGCCCCAGCGGCAGAAGACATAAGGCTGGACACTCTTGGGGCTGAGACGATTGGTGAGGTTGGGAAAGCAAATGCAGACCCTTGAAAGGAATCCTGCGTGCTCCCCATTCCATGGGTCCCAACTCTCCAGGTTCAACGCAATCTTCCGACAGCGAAAGCACTCATTGGAAACCCAGCGGATGCTACACCGTGGGATCGGGAAAGCTTTCTGAAACTCACGTCAGTTTTCATCTCCTGGTGCTCGTGTTCTCCATTCAGGCCCCCTTACTAACAATCTCCCCACTTGGAGACTCGGCGCCTTTCCATGCCTCTTTCGTACCGTCTGCAATTTGTCCGCAGGATGAACTGCAAGAGGGGGAACCAATGAGAGACTCGCTGGAGGTGTTTGGTCGGGCACATGTCACTCTCATTTCCCATCACGAAGAAGAATTCACCAGAGGTTCAGCCTGCCACCCCGGATCGACAATAGGGCGTGAAGCCATCCAGCCGTGTTGCGTCCCACTCCCAAAAAAGCGACTTGGGAAATGGAGCTCAGGGGCACTGCACTTCCCAAACCTGCAGAGTTCTAAACGATAACTATCGCCCCAAAATATATTGAGGTCAGGCTACGAAGAGGCGCTGAACGCAAGGCAGAACTGCAGGAAACGGATGTCAACGGGTACATCGGAATGGCCCCGATAGCACATGAAAAGCGCCAGAACGTGGACAATGATGCGGTTGGCCAAAAAGGGCGTATGCGTTTTTTCCTGAATATATTCAGGAAAAAACGCATACGCCCTTTTTGGCCAACCAAGCAACCTGGGAGAGCAAATCAGCACTACAAAGAAATCTCTCGCCCCTCCCCCCCCCCGGGCAAAAGGGCCAGGCGAAAAAAGTCTAAAAACCAGAAAGGCAGGACAGCCCACGGAGTCAAGGGAGCCTTGTTAAGCTGATGGGCGGGATGTCAATGGCCAACAGCCAATCTTCACAAGTGTATCCTCTTTCCCAAACCATGGAAAACACAGAACCACAGAGCATAGGGCACTTCCACACATGGGCGTTGACCTTGGGAAAATGAAAAAATCAACCAGACACAGGGACCCCAAAGTTGAGGGCTGCTGTCTTGACAAGAACCTCCACTCCGGTACACGTTTCATATCCCAGGAAAGAGCCAAGTGGACAAAGACGAGTGGACAAGTGGACAAAGACAAGTGGACAAGTGGACAAGTGGTGCTACGTAGGTCCAATGGAGTGTCACTCAGCCATGAAATCCACGTCATGAGGCTGGTAGCAGCATCCTGAGTGGATTTAGGTACGATCATCCTCAGTGAAATAAGTCCCACAAAAAAAGAAACTTATGATATCACTTATCGAGGGAATGTAAAAATCGCTCCCCATGCACTGAATCCCCAAACAGAACAGAGTCACGCTTTTAGAAAACACACTTATGCCTGCTTCAGGGGAAAGGTGAGGTGGGGTGACGCATAAAACTCGAGTTTGAAATGAGCACAGATACCCTTCCGAAAACCGAATATGGAATGGACACGACCTACTCCTTGCTCAATCAACTGGACTCACCAGACCCTGTTCATCGCACAAGTATCTATCCGACTAGTAAGCATCTTAAAAGCTAAGTCTTGATATCTCTGTGTAAGTGCATCAAGTGTGTGTAAAGCGGCCTAAAACCAGCAGGGAAAATCAGCTCAGACCCATTCTGAGGATACATTTCCAACATAAAGAAGAAACAAGCAGGGCAAAACAGAGAGAAATTCTTCCAAAATGCGTTCAGGGACTGGCATGCAACCAGGATTGACCACATCTACAGCCCCAGCGGCAGAAGACATAAGGCTGGACACTCTTGGGGCTGAGACGATTGGTGAGGTTGGGAAAGCAAATGCAGACCCTTGAAAGGAATCCTGCGTGCTCCCCATTCCATGGGTCCCAACTCTCCAGGTTCAACGCAATCTTCCGACAGCGAAAGCACTCATTGGAAACCCAGCGGATGCTACACCGTGGGATCGGGAAAGCTTTCTGAAACTCACCTCAGTTTTCATCTCCTGGTGCTCGTGTTCTCCATTCAGGCCCCCTTACTAACAATCTCCCCACTTGGAGACTCGGCGCCTTTCCATGCCTCTTTCGTACCGTCTGCAATTTGTCCGCAGGATGAACTGCAAGAGGGGGAACCAATGAGAGACTCGCTGGAGGTGTTTGGTCGGGCACATGTCACTCTCATTTCCCATCACGAAGAAGAATTCACCAGAGGTTCAGCCTGCCACCCCGGATCGACAATAGGGCGTGAAGCCATCCAGCCGTGTTGCGTCCCACTCACAAAAAAGCGACTTGGGAAATGGAGCTCAGGGGCACTGCACTTCCCAAACCTGCAGAGTTCTAAACGATAACTATCGCCCCAAAATATATTGAGGTCAGGCTACGAAGAGGCGCTGAACGCAAGGCAGAACTGCAGGAAACGGATGTCAACGGGTACATCGGAATGGCCCCGATAGCACATGAAAAGCGCCAGAACGTGGACAATGATGCGGTTGGCCAAAAAGGGCGTATGCGTTTTTTCCTGAATATATTCAGGAAAAAACGCATACGCCCTTTTTGGCCAACCAAGCAACCTGGCAGAGCAAATCAGCACTACAAAGAAATCTCTCGCCCCCCCCCCCGGGGCAAAAGGGCCAGGCGAAAAAAGTCTAAAAACCAGAAAGGCAGGACAGCCCACGGAGTCAAGGGAGCCTTGTTAAGCTGATGGGCGGGATGTCAATGGCCAACAGCCAATCTTCACAAGTGTATCCTCTTTCCCAAACCATGGAAAACACAGAACCACAGAGCATAGGGCACTTCCACACATGGGCGTTGACCTTGGGAAAATGAAAAAATCAACCAGACACAGGGACCCCAAAGTTGAGGGCTGCTGTCTTGACAAGAACCTCCACTCCGGTACACGTTTCATATCCCAGGAAAGAGCCAAGTGGACAAAGACGAGTGGACAAGTGGACAAAGACAAGTGGACAAGTGGACAAGTGGTGCTACGTAGGTCCAATGGAGTGTCACTCAGCCATGAAATCCACGTCATGAGGCTGGTAGCAGCATCCTGAGTGGATTTAGGTACGATCATCCTCAGTGAAATAAGTCCCACAAAAAAAGAAACTTATGATATCACTTATCGAGGGAATGTAAAAATCGCTCCCCATGCACTGAATCCCCAAACAGAACAGAGTCACGCTTTTAGAAAACACACTTATGCCTGCTTCAGGGGAAAGGTGAGGTGGGGTGACGCATAAAACTCGAGTTTGAAATGAGCACAGATACCCTTCCGAAAACCGAATATGGAATGGACACGACCTACTCCTTGCTCAATCAACTGGACTCACCAGACCCTGTTCATCGCACAAGTATCTATCCGACTAGTAAGCATCTTAAAAGCTAAGTCTTGATATCTCTGTGTAAGTGCATCAAGTGTGTGTAAAGCGGCCTAAAACCAGCAGGGAAAATCAGCTCAGACCCATTCTGAGGATACATTTCCAACATAAAGAAGAAACAAGCAGGGCAAAACAGAGAGAAATTCTTCCAAAATGCGTTCAGGGACTGGCATGCAACCAGGATTGACCACATCTACAGCCCCAGCGGCAGAAGACATAAGGCTGGACACTCTTGGGGCTGAGACGATTGGTGAGGTTGGGAAAGCAAATGCAGACCCTTGAAAGGAATCCTGCGTGCTCCCCATTCCATGGGTCCCAACTCTCCAGGTTCAACGCAATCTTCCGACAGCGAAAGCACTCATTGGAAACCCAGCGGATGCTACACCGTGGGATCGGGAAAGCTTTCTGAAACTCACCTCAGTTTTCATCTCCTGGTGCTCGTGTTCTCCATTCAGGCCCCCTTACTAACAATCTCCCCACTTGGAGACTCGGCGCCTTTCCATGCCTCTTTCATACCGTCTGCAATTTGTCCGCAGGATGAACTGCAAGAGGGGGAACCAATGAGAGACTCGCTGGAGGTGTTTGGTCGGGCACATGTCACTCTCATTTCCCATCACGAAGAAGAATTCACCAGCGGTTCAGCCTGCCACCCCGGATCGACAATAGGGCGTGAAGCCATCCAGCCGTGTTGCGTCCCACTCCCTAAAAAAAAGCGACTTGGGAAATGGAGCTCAGGGGCACTGCACTTCCCAAACCTGCAGAGTTCTAAACGATAACTATCGCCCCAAAATATATTGAGGTCAGGCTACGAAGAGGCGCTGAACGCAAGGCAGAACTGCAGGAAACGGATGTCAACGGGTACATCGGAATGGCCCCGATAGCACATGAAAAGCGCCAGAACGTGGACAATGATGCGGTTGGCCAAAAAGGGCGTATGCGTTTTTTCCTGAATATATTCAGGAAAAAACGCATACGCCCTTTTTGGCCAACCAAGCAACCTGGGAGAGCAAATCAGCACTACAAAGAAATCTCTCGCCCCCCCCCCCCGGGGGCAAAAGGGCCAGGCGAAAAAAGTCTAAAAACCAGAAAGGCAGGACAGCCCACGGAGTCAAGGGAGCCTTGTTAAGCTGATGGGCGGGATGTCAATGGCCAACAGCCAATCTTCACAAGTGTATCCTCTTTCCCAAACCATGGAAAACACAGAACCACAGAGCATAGGGCACTTCCACACATGGGCGTTGACCTTGGGAAAATGAAAAAATCAACCAGACACAGGGACCCCAAAGTTGAGGGCTGCTGTCTTGACAAGAACCTCCACTCCGGTACACGTTTCATATCCCAGGAAAGAGCCAAGTGGACAAAGACGAGTGGACAAGTGGACAAAGACAAGTGGACAAGTGGACAAGTGGTGCTACGTAGGTCCAATGGAGTGTCACTCAGCCATGAAATCCACGTCATGAGGCTGGTAGCAGCATCCTGAGTGGATTTAGGTACGATCATCCTCAGTGAAATAAGTCCCACAAAAAAAGAAACTTATGATATCACTTATCGAGGGAATGTAAAAATCGCTCCCCATGCACTGAATCCCCAAACAGAACAGAGTCACGCTTTTAGAAAACACACTTATGCCTGCTTCAGGGGAAAGGTGAGGTGGGGTGACGCATAAAACTCGAGTTTGAAATGAGCACAGATACCCTTCCGAAAACCGAATATGGAATGGACACGACCTACTCCTTGCTCAATCAACTGGACTCACCAGACCCTGTTCATCGCACAAGTATCTATCCGACTAGTAAGCATCTTCAAAGCTAAGTCTTGATATCTCTGTGTAAGTGCCTCAAGTGTGTGTAAAGCGGCCTAAAACCAGCAGGGAAAATCAGCTCAGACCCATTCTGAGGATACATTGCCAACATAAAGAAGAAACAAGCAGGGCAAAACAGAGAGAAATTCTTCCAAAATGCGTTCAGGGACTGGCATGCAACCAGGATTGACCACATCTACAGCCCCAGCGGCAGAAGACATAAGGCTGGACACTCTTGGCGCTGAGACGATTGGTGAGGTTGGCAAAGCAAATGCAGACCCTTGAAAGGAATCCTGCGTGCTCCCCATTCCATGGGTCCCAACTCTCCAGGTTCAACGCAATCTTCCGACAGCGAAAGCACTCATTGGAAACCCAGCGGATGCTACACCGTGGGATCGGGAAAGCTTTCTGAAACTCACCTCAGTTTTCCTCTCCTGGTGCTCGTGTTCTCCATTCAGGCCCCCTTACTAACAATCTCCCCACTTGGAGACTCGGCGCCTTTCCATGCCTCTTTCGTACCGTCTGCAATTTGTCCGCAGGATGAACTGCAAGAGGGGGAACCAATGAGAGACTCGCTGGAGGTGTTTGGTCGGGCACATGTCACTCTCATTTCCCATCACGAAGAAGAATTCACCAGCGGTTCAGCCTGCCACCGCGGATCGACAATAGGGCGTGAAGCCATCCAGCCGTGTTGCGTCCCACTCACAAAAAAGCGACTTGGGAAATGGAGCTCAGGGGCACTGCACTTCCCAAACCTGCAGAGTTCTAAACGATAACTATCGCCCCAAAATATATTGAGGTCAGGCTACGAAGAGGCGCTGAACGCAAGGCAGAACTGCAGGAAACGGATGTCAACGGGTACATCGGAATGGCCCCGATAGCACATGAAAAGCGCCAGAACGTGGACAATGATGCGGTTGGCCAAAAAGGGCGTATGCGTTTTTTCCTGAATATATTCAGGAAAAAACGCATACGCCCTTTTTGGCCAACCAAGCAACCTGGGAGAGCAAATCAGCACTACAAAGAAATCTCTCGCCCCCCCCCCCGGGGCAAAAGGGCCAGGCGAAAAAAGTCTAAAAACCAGAAAGGCAGGACAGCCCACGGAGTCAAGGGAGCCTTGTTAAGCTGATGGGCGGGATGTCAATGGCCAACAGCCAATCTTCACAAGTGTATCCTCTTTCCCAAACCATGGAAAACACAGAACCACAGAGCATAGGGCACTTCCACACATGGGCGTTGACCTTGGGAAAATGAAAAAATCAACCAGACACAGGGACCCCAAAGTTGAGGGCTGCTGTCTTGACAAGAACCTCCACTCCGGTACACGTTTCATATCCCAGGAAAGAGCCAAGTGGACAAAGACGAGTGGACAAGTGGACAAAGACAAGTGGACAAGTGGACAAGTGGTGCTACGTAGGTCCAATGGAGTGTCACTCAGCCATGAAATCCACGTCATGAGGCTGGTAGCAGCATCCTGAGTGGATTTAGGTACGATCATCCTCAGTGAAATAAGTCCCACAAAAAAAGAAACTTATGATATCACTTATCGAGGGAATGTAAAAATCGCTCCCCATGCACTGAATCCCCAAACAGAACAGAGTCACGCTTTTAGAAAACACACTTATGCCTGCTTCAGGGGAAAGGTGAGGTGGGGTGACGCATAAAACTCGAGTTTGAAATGAGCACAGATACCCTTCCGAAAACCGAATATGGAATGGACACGACCTACTCCTTGCTCAATCAACTGGACTCACCAGACCCTGTTCATCGCACAAGTATCTATCCGACTAGTAAGCATCTTAAAAGCTAAGTCTTGATATCTCTGTGTAAGTGCATCAAGTGTGTGTAAAGCGGCCTAAAACCAGCAGGGAAAATCAGCTCAGACCCATTCTGAGGATACATTTCCAACATAAAGAAGAAACAAGCAGGGCAAAACAGAGAGAAATTCTTCCAAAATGCGTTCAGGGACTGGCATGCAACCAGGATTGACCACATCTACAGCCCCAGCGGCAGAAGACATAAGGCTGGACACTCTTGGGGCTGAGACGATTGGTGAGGTTGGGAAAGCAAATGCAGACCCTTGAAAGGAATCCTGCGTGCTCCCCATTCCATGGGTCCCAACTCTCCAGGTTCAACGCAATCTTCCGACAGCGAAAGCACTCATTGGAAACCCAGCGGATGCTACACCGTGGGATCGGGAAAGCTTTCTGAAACTCACCTCAGTTTTCATCTCCTGGTGCTCGTGTTCTCCATTCAGGCCCCCTTACTAACAATCTCCCCACTTGGAGACTCGGCGCCTTTCCATGCCTCTTTCGTACCGTCTGCAATTTGTCCGCAGGATGAACTGCAAGAGGGGGAACCAATGAGAGACTCGCTGGAGGTGTTTGGTCGGGCACATGTCACTCTCATTTCCCATCACGAAGAAGAATTCACCAGAGGTTCAGCCTGCCACCCCGGATCGACAATAGGGCGTGAAGCCATCCAGCCGTGTTGCGTCCCACTCACAAAAAAGCGACTTGGGAAATGGAGCTCAGGGGCACTGCACTTCCCAAACCTGCAGAGTTCTAAACGATAACTATCGCCCCAAAATATATTGAGGTCAGGCTACGAAGAGGCGCTGAACGCAAGGCAGAACTGCAGGAAACGGATGTCAACGGGTACATCGGAATGGCCCCGATAGCACATGAAAAGCGCCAGAACGTGGACAATGATGCGGTTGGCCAAAAAGGGCGTATGCGTTTTTTCCTGAATATATTCAGGAAAAAACGCATACGCCCTTTTTGGCCAACCAAGCAACCTGGGAGAGCAAATCAGCACTACAAAGAAATCTCTCGCCCCCCCCGGGGCAAAAGGGCCAGGCGAAAAAAGTCTAAAAACCAGAAAGGCAGGACAGCCCACGGAGTCAAGGGAGCCTTGTTAAGCTGATGGGCGGGATGTCAATGGCCAACAGCCAATCTTCACAAGTGTATCCTCTTTCCCAAACCATGGAAAACACAGAACCACAGAGCATAGGGCACTTCCACACATGGGCGTTGACCTTGGGAAAATGAAAAAATCAACCAGACACAGGGACCCCAAAGTTGAGGGCTGCTGTCTTGACAAGAACCTCCACTCCGGTACACGTTTCATATCCCAGGAAAGAGCCAAGTGGACAAAGACGAGTGGACAAGTGGACAAAGACAAGTGGACAAGTGGACAAGTGGTGCTACGTAGGTCCAATGGAGTGTCACTCAGCCATGAAATCCACGTCATGAGGCTGGTAGCAGCATCCTGAGTGGATTTAGGTACGATCATCCTCAGTGAAATAAGTCCCACAAAAAAAGAAACTTATGATATCACTTATCGAGGGAATGTAAAAATCGCTCCCCATGCACTGAATCCCCAAACAGAACAGAGTCACGCTTTTAGAAAACACACTTATGCCTGCTTCAGGGGAAAGGTGAGGTGGGGTGACGCATAAAACTCGAGTTTGAAATGAGCACAGATACCCTTCCGAAAACCGAATATGGAATGGACACGACCTACTCCTTGCTCAATCAACTGGACTCACCAGACCCTGTTCATCGCACAAGTATCTATCCGACTAGTAAGCATCTTCAAAGCTAAGTCTTGATATCTCTGTGTAAGTGCATCAAGTGTGTGTAAAGCGGCCTAAAACCAGCAGGGAAAATCAGCTCAGACCCATTCTGAGGATACATTTCCAACATAAAGAAGAAACAAGCAGGGCAAAACAGAGAGAAATTCTTCCAAAATGCGTTCAGGGACTGGCATGCAACCAGGATTGACCACATCTACAGCCCCAGCGGCAGAAGACATAAGGCTGGACACTCTTGGGGCTGAGACGATTGGTGAGGTTGGGAAAGCAAATGCAGACCCTTGAAAGGAATCCTGCGTGCTCCCCATTCCATGGGTCCCAACTCTCCAGGTTCAACGCAATCTTCCGACAGCGAAAGCACTCATTGGAAACCCAGCGGATGCTACACCGTGGGATCGGGAAAGCTTTCTGAAACTCACCTCAGTTTTCCTCTCCTGGTGCTCGTGTTCTCCATTCAGGCCCCCTTACTAACAATCTCCCCACTTGGAGACTCGGCGCCTTTCCATGCCTCTTTCGTACCGTCTGCAATTTGTCCGCAGGATGAACTGCAAGAGGGGGAACCAATGAGAGACTCGCTGGAGGTGTTTGGTCGGGCACATGTCACTCTCATTTCCCATCACGAAGAAGAATTCACCAGCGGTTCAGCCTGCCACCGCGGATCGACAATAGGGCGTGAAGCCATCCAGCCGTGTTGCGTCCCACTCCCAAAAAAGCGACTTGGGAAATGGAGCTCAGGGGCACTGCACTTCCCAAACCTGCAGAGTTCTAAACGATAACAATCGCCCCAAAATATATTGAGGTCAGGCTACGAAGAGGCGCTGAACGCAAGGCAGAACTGCAGGAAACGGATGTCAACGGGTACATCGGAATGGCCCCGATAGCACATGAAAAGCGCCAGAACGTGGACAATGATGCGGTTGGCCAAAAAGGGCGTATGCGTTTTTTCCTGAATATATTCAGGAAAAAACGCATACGCCCTTTTTGGCCAACCAAGCAACCTGGGAGAGCAAATCAGCACTACAAAGAAATCTCTCGCCCCCCCCCCCGGGGCAAAAGGGCCAGGCGAAAAAAGTCTAAAAACCAGAAAGGCAGGACAGCCCACGGAGTCAAGGGAGCCTTGTTAAGCTGATGGGCGGAATGTCAATGGCCAACAGCCAATCTTCACAAGTGTATCCTCTTTCCCAAACCATGGAAAACACAGAACCACAGAGCATAGGGCACTTCCACACATGGGCGTTGACCTTGGGAAAATGAAAAAATCAACCAGACACAGGGACCCCAAAGTTGAGGGCTGCTGTCTTGACAAGAACCTCCACTCCGGTACACGTTTCATATCCCAGGAAAGAGCCAAGTGGACAAAGACGAGTGGACAAGTGGACAAAGACAAGTGGACAAGTGGACAAGTGGTGCTACGTAGGTCCAATGGAGTGTCACTCAGCCATGAAATCCACGTCATGAGGCTGGTAGCAGCATCCTGAGTGGATTTAGGTACGATCATCCTCAGTGAAATAAGTCCCACAAAAAAAGAAACTTATGATATCACTTATCGAGGGAATGTAAAAATCGCTCCCCATGCACTGAATCCCCAAACAGAACAGAGTCACGCTTTTAGAAAACACACTTATGCCTGCTTCAGGGGAAAGGTGAGGTGGGGTGACGCATAAAACTCGAGTTTGAAATGAGCACAGATACCCTTCCGAAAACCGAATATGGAATGGACACGACCTACTCCTTGCTCAATCAACTGGACTCACCAGACCCTGTTCATCGCACAAGTATCTATCCGACTAGTAAGCATCTTAAAAGCTAAGTCTTGATATCTCTGTGTAAGTGCATCAAGTGTGTGTAAAGCGGCCTAAAACCAGCAGGGAAAATCAGCTCAGACCCATTCTGAGGATACATTTCCAACATAAAGAAGAAACAAGCAGGGCAAAACAGAGAGAAATTCTTCCAAAATGCGTTCAGGGACTGGCATGCAACCAGGATTGACCACATCTACAGCCCCAGCGGCAGAAGACATAAGGCTGGACACTCTTGGGGCTGAGACGATTGGTGAGGTTGGGAAAGCAAATGCAGACCCTTGAAAGGAATCCTGCGTGCTCCCCATTCCATGGGTCCCAACTCTCCAGGTTCAACGCAATCTTCCGACAGCGAAAGCACTCATTGGAAACCCAGCGGATGCTACACCGTGGGATCGGGAAAGCTTTCTGAAACTCACCTCAGTTTTCATCTCCTGGTGCTCGTGTTCTCCATTCAGGCCCCCTTACTAACAATCTCCCCACTTGGAGACTCGGCGCCTTTCCATGCCTCTTTCGTACCGTCTGCAATTTGTCCGCAGGATGAACTGCAAGAGGGGGAACCAATGAGAGACTCGCTGGAGGTGTTTGGTCGGGCACATGTCACTCTCATTTCCCATCACGAAGAAGAATTCACCAGAGGTTCAGCCTGCCACCCCGGATCGACAATAGGGCGTGAAGCCATCCAGCCGTGTTGCGTCCCACTCACAAAAAAGCGACTTGGGAAATGGAGCTCAGGGGCACTGCACTTCCCAAACCTGCAGAGTTCTAAACGATAACTATCGCCCCAAAATATATTGAGGTCAGGCTACGAACAGGCGCTGAACGCAAGGCAGAACTGCAGGAAACGGATGTCAACGGGTACATCGGAATGGCCCCGATAGCACATGAAAAGCGCCAGAACGTGGACAATGATGCGGTTGGCCAAAAAGGGCGTATGCGTTTTTTCCTGAATATATTCAGGAAAAAACGCATACGCCCTTTTTGGCCAACCAAGCAACCTGGGAGAGCAAATCAGCACTACAAAGAAATCTCTCGCCCCCCCCCCCCGGGGCAAAAGGGCCAGGCGAAAAAAGTCTAAAAACCAGAAAGGCAGGACAGCCCACGGAGTCAAGGGAGCCTTGTTAAGCTGATGGGCGGGATGTCAATGGCCAACAGCCAATCTTCACAAGTGTATCCTCTTTCCCAAACCATGGAAAACACAGAACCACAGAGCATAGGGCACTTCCACACATGGGCGTTGACCTTGGGAAAATGAAAAAATCAACCAGACACAGGGACCCCAAAGTTGAGGGCTGCTGTCTTGACAAGAACCTCCACTCCGGTACACGTTTCATATCCCAGGAAAGAGCCAAGTGGACAAAGACGAGTGGACAAGTGGACAAAGACAAGTGGACAAGTGGACAAGTGGTGCTACGTAGGTCCAATGGAGTGTCACTCAGCCATGAAATCCACGTCATGAGGCTGGTAGCAGCATCCTGAGTGGATTTAGGTACGATCATCCTCAGTGAAATAAGTCCCACAAAAAAAGAAACTTATGATATCACTTATCGAGGGAATGTAAAAATCGCTCCCCATGCACTGAATCCCCAAACAGAACAGAGTCACGCTTTTAGAAAACACACTTATGCCTGCTTCAGGGGAAAGGTGAGGTGGGGTGACGCATAAAACTCGAGTTTGAAATGAGCACAGATACCCTTCCGAAAACCGAATATGGAATGGACACGACCTACTCCTTGCTCAATCAACTGGACTCACCAGACCCTGTTCATCGCACAAGTATCTATCCGACTAGTAAGCATCTTAAAAGCTAAGTCTTGATATCTCTGTGTAAGTGCATCAAGTGTGTGTAAAGCGGCCTAAAACCAGCAGGGAAAATCAGCTCAGACCCATTCTGAGGATACATTTCCAACATAAAGAAGAAACAAGCAGGGCAAAACAGAGAGAAATTCTTCCAAAATGCGTTCAGGGACTGGCATGCAACCACGATGGACCACATCTACAGCCCCAGCGGCAGAAGACATAAGGCTGGACACTCTTGGGGCTGAGACGATTGGTGAGGTTGGGAAAGCAAATGCAGACCCTTGAAAGGAATCCTGCGTGCTCCCCATTCCATGGGTCCCAACTCTCCAGGTTCAACGCAATCTTCCGACAGCGAAAGCACTCATTGGAAACCCAGCGGATGCTACACCGTGGGATCGGGAAAGCTTTCTGAAACTCACCTCAGTTTTCATCTCCTGGTGCTCGTGTTCTCCATTCAGGCCCCCTTACTAACAATCTCCCCACTTGGAGACTCGGCGCCTTTCCATGCCTCTTTCGTACCGTCTGCAATTTGTCCGCAGGATGAACTGCAAGAGGGGGAACCAATGAGAGACTCGCTGGAGGTGTTTGGTCGGGCACATGTCACTCTCATTTCCCATCACGAAGAAGAATTCACCAGAGGTTCAGCCTGCCACCCCGGATCGACAATAGGGCGTGAAGCCATCCAGCCGTGTTGCGTCCCACTCCCAAAAAAGCGACTTGGGAAATGGAGCTCAGGGGCACTGCACTTCCCAAACCTGCAGAGTTCTAAACGATAACTATCGCCCCAAAATATATTGAGGTCAGGCTACGAAGAGGCGCTGAACGCAAGGCAGAACTGCAGGAAACGGATGTCAACGGGTACATCGGAATGGCCCCGATAGCACATGAAAAGCGCCAGAACGTGGACAATGATGCGGTTGGCCAAAAAGGGCGTATGCGTTTTTTCCTGAATATATTCAGGAAAAAACGCATACGCCCTTTTTGGCCAACCAAGCAACCTGGGAGAGCAAATCAGCACTACAAAGAAATCTCTCGCCCCCCCCCCCCCGGGGCAAAAGGGCCAGGCGAAAAAAGTCTAAAAACCAGAAAGGCAGGACAGCCCACGGAGTCAAGGGAGCCTTGTTAAGCTGATGGGCGGGATGTCAATGGCCAACAGCCAATCTTCACAAGTGTATCCTCTTTCCCAAACCATGGAAAACACAGAACCACAGAGCATAGGGCACTTCCACACATGGGCGTTGACCTTGGGAAAATCAAAAAATCAACCAGACACAGGGACCCCAAAGTTGAGGGCTGCTGTCTTGACAAGAACCTCCACTCCGGTACACGTTTCATATCCCAGGAAAGAGCCAAGTGGACAAAGACGAGTGGACAAGTGGACAAGTGGACAAGTGGTGCTACGTAGGTCCAATGGAGTGTCACTCAGCCATGAAATCCACGTCATGAGGCTGGTAGCAGCATCCTGAGTGGATTTAGGTACGATCATCCTCAGTGAAATAAGTCCCACAAAAAAAGAAACTTATGATATCACTTATCGAGGGAATGTAAAAATCGCTCCCCATGCACTGAATCCCCAAACAGAACAGAGTCACGCTTTTAGAAAACACACTTATGCCTGCTTCAGGGGAAAGGTGAGGTGGGGTGACGCATAAAACTCGAGTTTGAAATGAGCACAGATACCCTTCCGAAAACCGAATATGGAATGGACACGACCTACTCCTTGCTCAATCAACTGGACTCACCAGACCCTGTTCATCGCACAAGTATCTATCCGACTAGTAAGCATCTTAAAAGCTAAGTCTTGATATCTCTGTGTAAGTGCATCAAGTGTGTGTAAAGCGGCCTAAAACCAGCAGGGAAAATCAGCTCAGACCCATTCTGAGGATACATTTCCAACATAAAGAAGAAACAAGCAGGGCAAAACAGAGAGAAATTCTTCCAAAATGCGTTCAGGGACTGGCATGCAACCAGGATTGACCACATCTACAGCCCCAGCGGCAGAAGACATAAGGCTGGACACTCTTGGGGCTGAGACGATTGGTGAGGTTGGGAAAGCAAATGCAGACCCTTGAAAGGAATCCTGCGTGCTCCCCATTCCATGGGTCCCAACTCTCCAGGTTCAACGCAATCTTCCGACAGCGAAAGCACTCATTGGAAACCCAGCGGATGCTACACCGTGGGATCGGGAAAGCTTTCTGAAACTCACCTCAGTTTTCATCTCCTGGTGCTCGTGTTCTCCATTCAGGCCCCCTTACTAACAATCTCCCCACTTGGAGACTCGGCGCCTTTCCATGCCTCTTTCGTACCGTCTGCAATTTGTCCGCAGGATGAACTGCAAGAGGGGGAACCAATGAGAGACTCGCTGGAGGTGTTTGGTCGGGCACATGTCACTCTCATTTCCCATCACGAAGAAGAATTCACCAGAGGTTCAGCCTGCCACACCGGATCGACAATAGGGCGTGAAGCCATCCAGCCGTGTTGCGTCCCACTCACAAAAAAGCGACTTGGGAAATGGAGCTCAGGGGCACTGCACTTCCCAAACCTGCAGAGTTCTAAACGATAACTATCGCCCCAAAATATATTGAGGTCAGGCTACGAACAGGCGCTGAACGCAAGGCAGAACTGCAGGAAACGGATGTCAACGGGTACATCGGAATGGCCCCGATAGCACATGAAAAGCGCCAGAACGTGGACAATGATGCGGTTGGCCAAAAAGGGCGTATGCGTTTTTTCCTGAATATATTCAGGAAAAAACGCATACGCCCTTTTTGGCCAACCAAGCAACCTGGGAGAGCAAATCAGCACTACAAAGAAATCTCTCGCCCCCCCCCCCCCGGGGCAAAAGGGCCAGGCGAAAAAAGTCTAAAAACCAGAAAGGCAGGACAGCCCACGGAGTCAAGGGAGCCTTGTTAAGCTGATGGGCGGGATGTCAATGGCCAACAGCCAATCTTCACAAGTGTATCCTCTTTCCCAAACCATGGAAAACACAGAACCACAGAGCATAGGGCACTTCCACACATGGGCGTTGACCTTGGGAAAATGAAAAAATCAACCAGACACAGGGACCCCAAAGTTGAGGGCTGCTGTCTTGACAAGAACCTCCACTCCGGTACACGTTTCATATCCCAGGAAAGAGCCAAGTGGACAAAGACGAGTGGACAAGTGGACAAAGACAAGTGGACAAGTGGACAAGTGGTGCTACGTAGGTCCAATGGAGTGTCACTCAGCCATGAAATCCACGTCATGAGGCTGGTAGCAGCATCCTGAGTGGATTTAGGTACGATCATCCTCAGTGAAATAAGTCCCACAAAAAAAGAAACTTATGATATCACTTATCGAGGGAATGTAAAAATCGCTCCCCATGCACTGAATCCCCAAACAGAACAGAGTCACGCTTTTAGAAAACACACTTATGCCTGCTTCAGGGGAAAGGTGAGGTGGGGTGACGCATAAAACTCGAGTTTGAAATGAGCACAGATACCCTTCCGAAAACCGAATATGGAATGGACACGACCTACTCCTTGCTCAATCAACTGGACTCACCAGACCCTGTTCATCGCACAAGTATCTATCCGACTAGTAAGCATCTTCAAAGCTAAGTCTTGATATCTCTGTGTAAGTGCATCAAGTGTGTGTAAAGCGGCCTAAAACCAGCAGGGAAAATCAGCTCAGACCCATTCTGAGGATACATTTCCAACATAAAGAAGAAACAAGCAGGGCAAAACAGAGAGATATTCTTCCAAAATGCGTTCAGGGACTGGCATGCAACCAGGATTGACCACATCTACAGCCCCAGCGGCAGAAGACATAAGGCTGGACACTCTTGGGGCTGAGACGATTGGTGAGGTTGGGAAAGCAAATGCAGACCCTTGAAAGGAATCCTGCGTGCTCCCCATTCCATGGGTCCCAACTCTCCAGGTTCAACGCAATCTTCCGACAGCGAAAGCACTCATTGGAAACCCAGCGGATGCTACACCGTGGGATCGGGAAAGCTTTCTGAAACTCACCTCAGTTTTCATCTCCTGGTGCTCGTGTTCTCCATTCAGGCCCCCTTACTAACAATCTCCCCACTTGGAGACTCGGCGCCTTTCCATGCCTCTTTCGTACCGTCTGCAATTTGTCCGCAGGATGAACTGCAAGAGGGGGAACCAATGAGAGACTCGCTGGAGGTGTTTGGTCGGGCACATGTCACTCTCATTTCCCATCACGAAGAAGAATTCACCAGCGGTTCAGCCTGCCACCCCGGATCGACAATAGGGCGTGAAGCCATCCAGCCGTGTTGCGTCCCACTCCCTAAAAAAAAGCGACTTGGGAAATGGAGCTCAGGGGCACTGCACTTCCCAAACCTGCAGAGTTCTAAACGATAACTATCGCCCCAAAATATATTGAGGTTAGGCTACGAAGAGGCGCTGAACGCAAGGCAGAACTGCAGGAAACGGATGTCAACGGGTACATCGGAATGGCCCCGATAGCACATGAAAAGCGCCAGAACGTGGACAATGATGCGGTTGGCCAAAAAGGGCGTATGCGTTTTTTCCTGAATATATTCAGGAAAAAACGCATACGCCCTTTTTGGCCAACCAAGCAACCTGGGAGAGCAAATCAGCACTACAAAGAAATCTCTCCCCCCCCCCCCCCGGGGCAAAAGGGCCAGGCGAAAAAAGTCTAAAAACCAGAAAGGCAGGACAGGCCACGGAGTCAAGGGAGCCTTGTTAAGCTGATGGGCGGGATGTCAATGGCCAACAGCCAATCTTCACAAGTGTATCCTCTTTCCCAAACCATGGAAAACACAGAACCACAGAGCATAGGGCACTTCCACACATGGGCGTTGACCTTGGGAAAATGAAAAAATCAACCAGACACAGGGACCCCAAAGTTGAGGGCTGCTGTCTTGACAAGAACCTCCACTCCGGTACACGTTTCATATCCCAGGAAAGAGCCAAGTGGACAAAGACGAGTGGACAAGTGGACAAAGACAAGTGGACAAGTGGACAAGTGGTGCTACGTAGGTCCAATGGAGTGTCACTCAGCCATGAAATCCACGTCATGAGGCTGGTAGCAGCATCCTGAGTGGATTTAGGTACGATCATCCTCAGTGAAATAAGTCCCACAAAAAAAGAAACTTATGATATCACTTATCGAGGGAATGTAAAAATCGCTCCCCATGCACTGAATCCCCAAACAGAACAGAGTCACGCTTTTAGAAAACACACTTATGCCTGCTTCAGGGGAAAGGTGAGGTGCGGTGACGCATAAAACTCGAGTTTGAAATGAGCACAGATACCCTTCCGAAAACCGAATATGGAATGGACACGACCTACTCCTTGCTCAATCAACTGGACTCACCAGACCCTGTTCATCGCACAAGTATCTATCCGACTAGTAAGCATCTTCAAAGCTAAGTCTTGATATCTCTGTGTAAGTGCATCAAGTGTGTGTAAAGCGGCCTAAAACCAGCAGGGAAAATCAGCTCAGACCCATTCTGAGGATACATTTCCAACATAAAGAAGAAACAAGCAGGGCAAAACAGAGAGAAACTCTTGCAAAATGCGTTCAGGGACTGGCATGCAACCAGGATTGACCACATCTACAGCCCCAGCGGCAGAAGACATAAGGCTGGACACTCTTGGGGCTGAGACGATTGGTGAGGTTGGGAAAGCAAATGCAGACCCTTGAAAGGAATCCTGCGTGCTCCCCATTCCATGGGTCCCAACTCTCCAGGTTCAACGCAATCTTCCGACAGCGAAAGCACTCATTGGAAACCCAGCGGATGCTACACCGTGGGATCGGGAAAGCTTTCTGAAACTCACCTCAGTTTTCATCTCCTGGTGCTCGTGTTCTCCATTCAGGCCCCCTTACTAACAATCTCCCCACTTGGAGACTCGGCGCCTTTCCATGCCTCTTTCGTACCGTCTGCAATTTGTCCGCAGGATGAACTGCAAGAGGGGGAACCAATGAGAGACTCGCTGGAGGTGTTTGGTCGGGCACATGTCACTCTCATTTCCCATCACGAAGAAGAATTCACCAGCGGTTCAGCCTGCCACCCCGGATCGACAATAGGGCGTGAAGCCATCCAGCCGTGTTGCGTCCCACTCCCTAAAAAAAAGCGACTTGGGAAATGGAGCTCAGGGGCACTGCACTTCCCAAACCTGCAGAGTTCTAAACGATAACTATCGCCCCAAAATATATTGAGGTCAGGCTACGAAGAGGCGCTGAACGCAAGGCAGAACTGCAGGAAACGGATGTCAACGGGTACATCGGAATGGCCCCGATAGCACATGAAAAGCGCCAGAACGTGGACAATGATGCGGTTGGCCAAAAAGGGCGTATGCGTTTTTTCCTGAATATATTCAGGAAAAAACGCATACGCCCTTTTTGGCCAACCAAGCAACCTGGGAGAGCAAATCAGCACTACAAAGAAATCTCTCGCCCCCCCCCCGGGGCAAAAGGGCCAGGCGAAAAAAGTCTAAAAACCAGAAAGGCAGGACAGGCCACGGAGTCAAGGGAGCCTTGTTAAGCTGATGGGCGGGATGTCAATGGCCAACAGCCAATCTTCACAAGTGTATCCTCTTTCCCAAACCATGGAAAACACAGAACCACAGAGCATAGGGCACTTCCACACATGGGCGTTGACCTTGGGAAAATGAAAAAATCAACCAGACACAGGGACCCCAAAGTTGAGGGCTGCTGTCTTGACAAGAACCTCCACTCCGGTACACGTTTCATATCCCAGGAAAGAGCCAAGTGGACAAAGACGAGTGGACAAAGACAAGTGGACAAGTGGACAAGTGGTGCTACGTAGGTCCAATGGAGTGTCACTCAGCCATGAAATCCACGTCATGAGGCTGGTAGCAGCATCCTGAGTGGATTTAGGTACGATCATCCTCAGTGAAATAAGTCCCACAAAAAAAGAAACTTATGATATCACTTATCGAGGGAATGTAAAAATCGCTCCCCATGCACTGAATCCCCAAACAGAACAGAGTCACGCTTTTAGAAAACACACTTATGCCTGCTTCAGGGGAAAGGTGAGGTGGGGTGACGCATAAAACTCGAGTTTGAAATGAGCACAGATACCCTTCCGAAAACCGAATATGGAATGGACACGACCTACTCCTTGCTCAATCAACTGGACTCACCAGACCCTGTTCATCGCACAAGTATCTATCCGACTAGTAAGCATCTTAAAAGCTAAGTCTTGATATCTCTGTGTAAGTGCATCAAGTGTGTGTAAAGCGGCCTAAAACCAGCAGGGAAAATCAGCTCAGACCCATTCTGAGGATACATTTCCAACATAAAGAAGAAACAAGCAGGGCAAAACAGAGAGAAACTCTTGCAAAATGCGTTCAGGGACTGGCATGCAACCAGGATTGACCACATCTACAGCCCCAGCGGCAGAAGACATAAGGCTGGACACTCTTGGGGCTGAGACGATTGGTGAGGTTGGGAAAGCAAATGCAGACCCTTGAAAGGAATCCTGCGTGCTCCCCATTCCATGGGTCCCAACTCTCCAGGTTCAACGCAATCTTCCGACAGCGAAAGCACTCATTGGAAACCCAGCGGATGCTACACCGTGGGATCGGGAAAGCTTTCTGAAACTCACCTCAGTTTTCATCTCCTGGTGCTCGTGTTCTCCATTCAGGTCCCCTTACTAACAATCTCCCCACTTGGAGACTCGGCGCCTTTCCATGCCTCTTTCGTACCGTCTGCAATTTGTCCGTAGGATGAACTGCAAGAGGGGGAACCAATGAGAGACTCGCTGGAGGTGTTTGGTCGGGCACATGTCACTCTCATTTCCCATCACGAAGAAGAATTCACCAGCGGTTCAGCCTGCCACCCCGGATCGACAATAGGGCGTGAAGCCATCCAGCTGTGTTGCGTCCCACTCACAAAAAAGCGACTTGGGAAATGGAGCTCAGGGGCACTGCACTTCCCAAACCTGCAGAGTTCTAAACGATAACTATCGCCCCAAAATATATTGAGGTCAGGCTACGAAGAGGCGCTGAACGCAAGGCAGAACTGCAGGAAACGGATGTCAACGGGTACATCGGAATGGCCCCGATAGCACATGAAAAGCGCCAGAACGTGGACAATGATGCGGTTGGCCAAAAAGGGCGTATGCGTTTTTTCCTGAATATATTCAGGAAAAAACGCATACGCCCTTTTTGGCCAACCAAGCAACCTGGGAGAGCAAATCAGCACTACAAAGAAATCTCTCACCCCCCCCCCCGGGGCAAAAGGGCCAGGCGAAAAAAGTCTGAAAACCAGAAAGGCAGGACAGCCCACGGAGTCAAGGGAGCCTTGTTAAGCTGATGGGCGGGATGTCAATGGCCAACAGCCAATCTTCACAAGTGTATCCTCTTTCCCAAACCATGGAAAACACAGAACCACAGAGCATAGGGCACTTCCACACATGGGCGTTGACCTTGGGAAAATGAAAAAATCAACCAGACACAGGGACCCCAAAGTTGAGGGCTGCTGTCTTGACAAGAACCTCCACTCCGGTACACGTTTCATATCCCAGGAAAGAGCCAAGTGGACAAAGACGAGTGGACAAGTGGACAAAGACAAGTGGTGCTACGTAGGTCCAATGGAGTGTCACTCAGCCATGAAATCCACGTCATGAGGCTGGTAGCAGCATCCTGAGTGGATTTAGGTACGATCATCCTCAGTGAAATAAGTCCCACAAACAAAGAAACTTATGATATCACTTATCGAGGGAATGTAAAAATCGCTCCCCATGCACTGAATCCCCAAACAGAACAGAGTCACGCTTTTAGAAAACACACTTATGCCTGCTTCAGGGGAAAGGTGAGGTGGGGTGACGCATAAAACTCGAGTTTGAAATGAGCACAGATACCCTTCCGAAAACCGAATATGGAATGGACACGACCTACTCCTTGCTCAATCAACTGGACTCACCAGACCCTGTTCATCGCACAAGTATCTATCTGACTTGTAAGCATCTTCAAAGCTAAGTCTTGATATCTCTGTGTAAGTGCATCAAGTGTGTGTAAAGCGGCCTAAAACCAGCAGGGAAAATCAGCTCAGACCCATTCTGAGGATACATTTCCAACATAAAGAAGAAACAAGCAGGGCAAAACAGAGAGAAATTCTTCCAAAATGCGTTCAGGGACTGGCATGCAACCAGGATTGACCACATCTACAGCCCCAGCGGCAGAAGACATAAGGCTGGACACTCTTGGGGCTGAGACGATTGGTGAGGTTGGGAAAGCAAATGCAGACCCTTGAAAGGAATCCTGCGTGCTCCCCATTCCATGGGTCCCAACTCTCCAGGTTCAACGCAATCTTCCGACAGCGAAAGCACTCATTGGAAACCCAGCGGATGCTACACCGTGGGATCGGGAAAGCTTTCTGAAACTCACCTCAGTTTTCATCTCCTGGTGCTCGTGTTCTCCATTCAGGCCCCCTTACTAACAATCTCCCCACTTGGAGACTCGGCGCCTTTCCATGCCTCTTTCGTACCGTCTGCAATTTGTCCGCAGGATGAACTGCAAGAGGGGGAACCAATGAGAGACTCGCTGGAGGTGTTTGGTCGGGCACATGTCACTCTCATTTCCCATCACGAAGAAGAATTCACCAGCGGTTCAGCCTGCCACCCCGGATCGACAATAGGGCGTGAAGCCATCCAGCCGTGTTGCGTCCCACTCACAAAAAAGCGACTTGGGAAATGGAGCTCAGGGGCACTGCACTTCCCAAACCTGCAGAGTTCTAAACGATAACTATCGCCCCAAAATATATTGAGGTCAGGCTACGAAGAGGCGTTGAACGCAAGGCAGAATTGCAGGAAACGGATGTCAACGGGTACATCGGAATGGCCCCGATAGCACATGAAAAGCGCCAGAACGTGGACAATGATGCGGTTGGCCAAAAAGGGCGTATGCGTTTTTTCCTGAATATATTCAGGAAAAAACGCATACGCCCTTTTTGGCCAACCAAGCAACCTGGGAGAGCAAATCAGCACTACAAAGAAATCTCTCGCCCCCCCCCGGGGCAAAAGGGCCAGGCGAAAAAAGTCTAAAAACCAGAAAGGCAGGACAGCCCACGGAGTCAAGGGAGCCTTGTTAAGCTGATGGGCGGGATGTCAATGGCCAACAGCCAATCTTCACAAGTGTATCCTCTTTCCCAAACCATGGAAAACACAGAACCACAGAGCATAGGGCACTTCCACACATGGGCGTTGACCTTGGGAAAATGAAAAAATCAACCAGACACAGGGACCCCAAAGTTGAGGGCTGCTGTCTTGACAAGAACCTCCACTCCGGTACACGTTTCATATCCCAGGAAAGAGCCAAGTGGACAAAGACGAGTGGACAAGTGGACAAAGACAAGTGGACAAGTGGACAAGTGGTGCTACGTAGGTCCAATGGAGTGTCACTCAGCCATGAAATCCACGTCATGAGGCTGGTAGCAGCATCCTGAGTGGATTTAGGTACGATCATCCTCAGTGAAATAAGTCCCACAAAAAAAGAAACTTATGATATCACTTATCGAGGGAATGTAAAAATCGCTCCCCATGCACTGAATCCCCAAACAGAACAGAGTCACGCTTTTAGAAAACACACTTATGCCTGCTTCAGGGGAAAGGTGAGGTGGGGTGACGCATAAAACTCGAGTTTGAAATGAGCACAGATACCCTTCCGAAAACCGAATATGGAATGGACACGACCTACTCCTTGCTCAATCAACTGGACTCACCAGACCCTGTTCATCGCACAAGTATCTATCCGACTAGTAAGCATCTTAAAAGCTAAGTCTTGATATCTCTGTGTAAGTGCATCAAGTGTGTGTAAAGCGGCCTAAAACCAGCAGGGAAAATCAGCTCAGACCCATTCTGAGGATACATTTCCAACATAAAGAAGAAACAAGCAGGGCAAAACAGAGAGAAATTCTTCCAAAATGCGTTCAGGGACTGGCATGCAACCAGGATTGACCACATCTACAGCCCCAGCGGCAGAAGACATAAGGCTGGACACTCTTGGGGCTGAGACGATTCGTGAGGTTGGGAAAGCAAATGCAGACCCTTGAAAGGAATCCTGCGTGCTCCCCATTCCATGGGTCCCAACTCTCCAGGTTCAACGCAATCTTCCGACAGCGAAAGCACTCATTGGAAACCCAGCGGATGCTACACCGTGGGATCGGGAAAGCTTTCTGAAACTCACCTCAGTTTTCATCTCCTGGTGCTCGTGTTCTCCATTCAGGCCCCCTTACTAACAATCTCCCCACTTGGAGACTCGGCGCCTTTCCATGCCTCTTTCGTACCGTCTGCAATTTGTCCGCAGGATGAACTGCAAGAGGGGGAGCCAATGAGAGACTCGCTGGAGGTGTTTGGTCGGGCACATGTCACTCTCATTTCCCATCACGAAGAAGAATTCACCAGAGGTTCAGCCTGCCACCCCGGATCGACAATAGGGCGTGAAGCCATCCAGCCGTGTTGCGTCCCACTCACAAAAAAGCGACTTGGGAAATGGAGCTCAGGGGCACTGCACTTCCCAAACCTGCAGAGTTCTAAACGATAACTATCGCCCCAAAATATATTGAGGTCAGGCTACGAAGAGGCGCTGAACGCAAGGCAGAACTGCAGGAAACGGATGTCAACGGGTACATCGGAATGGCCCCGATAGCACATGAAAAGCGCCAGAACGTGGACAATGATGCGGTTGGCCAAACAGGGCGTATGCGTTTTTTCCTGAATATATTCAGGAAAAAACGCATACGCCCTGTTTGGCCAACCAAGCAACCTGGGAGAGCAAATCAGCACTACAAAGAAATCTCTCGCCCCCCCCCCCACCGGGGCAAAAGGGCCAGGCGAAAAAAGTCTAAAAACCAGAAAGGCAGGACAGCCCACGGAGTCAAGGGAGCCTTGTTAAGCTGATGGGCGGGATGTCAATGGCCAACAGCCAATCTTCACAAGTGTATCCTCTTTCACAAACCATGTAAAACACAGAACCACAGAGCATAGGGCACTTCCACACATGGGCGTTGACCTTGGGAAAATCAAAAAATCAACCAGACACAGGGACCCCAAAGTTGAGGGCTGCTGTCTTGACAAGAACCTCCACTCCGGTACACGTTTCATATCCCAGGAAAGAGCCAAGTGGACAAAGACGAGTGGACAAGTGGACAAGTGGACAAGTGGTGCTACGTAGGTCCAATGGAGTGTCACTCAGCCATGAAATCCACGTCATGAGGCTGGTAGCAGCATCCTGAGTGGATTTAGGTACGATCATCCTCAGTGAAATAAGTCCCACAAAAAAAGAAACTTATGATATCACTTATCGAGGGAATGTAAAAATCGCTCCCCATGCACTGAATCCCCAAACAGAACAGAGTCACGCTTTTAGAAAACACACTTATGCCTGCTTCAGGGGAAAGGTGAGGTGGGGTGACGCATAAAACTCGAGTTTGAAATGAGCACAGATACCCTTCCGAAAACCGAATATGGAATGGACACGACCTACTCCTTGCTCAATCAACTGGACTCACCAGACCCTGTTCATCGCACAAGTATCTATCCGACTAGTAAGCATCTTAAAAGCTAAGTCTTGATATCTCTGTGTAAGTGCATCAAGTGTGTGTAAAGCGGCCTAAAACCAGCAGGGAAAATCAGCTCAGACCCATTCTGAGGATACATTTCCAACATAAAGAAGAAACAAGCAGGGCAAAACAGAGAGATATTCTTCCAAAATGCGTTCAGGGACTGGCATGCAACCAGGATTGACCACATCTACAGCCCCAGCGGCAGAAGACATAAGGCTGGACACTCTTGGGGCTGAGACGATTGGTGAGGTTGGGAAAGCAAATGCAGACCCTTGAAAGGAATCCTGCGTGCTCCCCATTCCATGGGTCCCAACTCTCCAGGTTCAACGCAATCTTCCGACAGCGAAAGCACTCATTGGAAACCCAGCGGATGCTACACCGTGGGATCGGGAAAGCTTTCTGAAACTCACCTCAGTTTTCATCTCCTGGTGCTCGTGTTCTCCATTCAGGCCCCCTTACTAACAATCTCCCCACTTGGAGACTCGGCGCCTTTCCATGCCTCTTTCGTACCGTCTGCAATTTGTCCGCAGGATGAACTGCAAGAGGGGGAACCAATGAGAGACTCGCTGGAGGTGTTTGGTCGGGCACATGTCACTCTCATTTCCCATCACGAAGAAGAATTCACCAGCGGTTCAGCCTGCCACCCCGGATCGACAATAGGGCGTGAAGCCATCCAGCCGTGTTGCGTCCCACTCCCTAAAAAAAAGCGACTTGGGAAATGGAGCTCAGGGGCACTGCACTTCCCAAACCTGCAGAGTTCTAAACGATAACTATCGCCCCAAAATATATTGAGGTCAGGCTACGAAGAGGCGCTGAACGCAAGGCAGAACTGCAGGAAACGGATGTCAACGGGTACATCGGAATGGCCCCGATAGCACATGAAAAGCGCCAGAACGTGGACAATGATGCGGTTGGCCAAAAAGGGCGTATGCGTTTTTTCCTGAATATATTCAGGAAAAAACGCATACGCCCTTTTTGGCCAACCAAGCAACCTGGGAGAGCAAATCAGCACTACAAAGAAATCTCTCGCCCCCCCCCCCCCGGGGCAAAAGGGCCAGGCGAAAAAAGTCTAAAAACCAGAAAGGCAGGACAGGCCACGGAGTCAAGGGAGCCTTGTTAAGCTGATGGGCGGGATGTCAATGGCCAACAGCCAATCTTCACAAGTGTATCCTCTTTCCCAAACCATGGAAAACACAGAACCACAGAGCATAGGGCACTTCCACACATGGGCGTTGACCTTGGGAAAATGAAAAAATCAACCAGACACAGGGACCCCAAAGTTGAGGGCTGCTGTCTTGACAAGAACCTCCACTCCGGTACACGTTTCATATCCCAGGAAAGAGCCAAGTGGACAAAGACGAGTGGACAAGTGGACAAAGACAAGTGGACAAGTGGACAAGTGGTGCTACGTAGGTCCAATGGAGTGTCACTCAGCCATGAAATCCACGTCATGAGGCTGGTAGCAGCATCCTGAGTGGATTTAGGTACGATCATCCTCAGTGAAATAAGTCCCACAAAAAAAGAAACTTATGATATCACTTATCGAGGGAATGTAAAAATCGCTCCCCATGCACTGAATCCCCAAACAGAACAGAGTCACGCTTTTAGAAAACACACTTATGCCTGCTTCAGGGGAAAGGTGAGGTGGGGTGACGCATAAAACTCGAGTTTGAAATGAGCACAGATACCCTTCCGAAAACCGAATATGGAATGGACACGACCTACTCCTTGCTCAATCAACTGGACTCACCAGACCCTGTTCATCGCACAAGTATCTATCCGACTAGTAAGCATCTTAAAAGCTAAGTCTTGATATCTCTGTGTAAGTGCATCAAGTGTGTGTAAAGCGGCCTAAAACCAGCAGGGAAAATCAGCTCAGACCCATTCTGAGGATACATTTCCAACATAAAGAAGAAACAAGCAGGGCAAAACAGAGAGAAATTCTTCCAAAATGCGTTCAGGGACTGGCATGCAACCAGGATTGACCACATCTACAGCCCCAGCGGCAGAAGACATAAGGCTGGACACTCTTGGGGCTGAGACGATTGGTGAGGTTGGGAAAGCAAATGCAGACCCTTGAAAGGAATCCTGCGTGCTCCCCATTCCATGGGTCCCAACTCTCCAGGTTCAACGCAATCTTCCGACAGCGAAAGCACTCATTGGAAACCCAGCGGATGCTACACCGTGGGATCGGGAAAGCTTTCTGAAACTCACCTCAGTTTTCATCTCCTGGTGCTCGTGTTCTCCATTCAGGCCCCCTTACTAACAATCTCCCCACTTGGAGACTCGGCGCCTTTCCATGCCTCTTTCGTACCGTCTGCAATTTGTCCGCAGGATGAACTGCAAGAGGGGGAACCAATGAGAGACTCGCTGGAGGTGTTTGGTCGGGCACATGTCACTCTCATTTCCCATCACGAAGAAGAATTCACCAGCGGTTCAGCCTGCCACCCCGGATCGACAATAGGGCGTGAAGCCATCCAGCCGTGTTGCGTCCCACTCCCTAAAAAAAAGCGACTTGGGAAATGGAGCTCAGGGGCACTGCACTTCCCAAACCTGCAGAGTTCTAAACGATAACTATCGCCCCAAAATATATTGAGGTCAGGCTACGAAGAGGCGCTGAACGCAAGGCAGAACTGCAGGAAACGGATGTCAACGGGTACATCGGAATGGCCCCGATAGCACATGAAAAGCGCCAGAACGTGGACAATGATGCGGTTGGCCAAAAAGGGCGTATGCGTTTTTTCCTGAATATATTCAGGAAAAAACGCATACGCCCTTTTTGGCCAACCAAGCAACCTGGGAGAGCAAATCAGCACTACAAAGAAATCTCTCGCCCCCCCCCCCGGGGCAAAAGGGCCAGGCGAAAAAAGTCTAAAAACCAGAAAGGCAGGACAGCCCACGGAGTCAAGGGAGCCTTGTTAAGCTGATGGGCGGGATGTCAATGGCCAACAGCCAATCTTCACAAGTGTATCCTCTTTCCCAAACCATGTAAAACACAGAACCACAGAGCATAGGGCACTTCCACACATGGGCGTTGACCTTGGGAAAATGAAAAAATCAACCAGACACAGGGACCCCAAAGTTGAGGGCTGCTGTCTTGACAAGAACCTCCACTCCGGTACACGTTTCATATCCCAGGAAAGAGCCAAGTGGACAAAGACGAGTGGACAAGTGGACAAAGACAAGTGGACAAGTGGACAAGTGGTGCTACGTAGGTCCAATGGAGTGTCACTCAGCCATGAAATCCACGTCATGAGGCTGGTAGCAGCATCCTGAGTGGATTTAGGTACGATCATCCTCAGTGAAATAAGTCCCACAAAAAAAGAAACTTATGATATCACTTATCGAGGGAATGTAAAAATCGCTCCCCATGCACTGAATCCCCAAACAGAACAGAGTCACGCTTTTAGAAAACACACTTATGCCTGCTTCAGGGGAAAGGTGAGGTGGGGTGACGCATAAAACTCGAGTTTGAAATGAGCACAGATACCCTTCCGAAAACCGAATATGGAATGGACACGACCTACTCCTTGCTCAATCAACTGGACTCACCAGACCCTGTTCATCGCACAAGTATCTATCCGACTAGTAAGCATCTTCAAAGCTAAGTCTTGATATCTCTGTGTAAGTGCATCAAGTGTGTGTAAAGCGGCCTAAAACCAGCAGGGAAAATCAGCTCAGACCCATTCTGAGGATACATTTCCAACATAAAGAAGAAACAAGCAGGGCAAAACAGAGAGAAACTCTTGCAAAATGCGTTCAGGGACTGGCATGCAACCAGGATTGACCACATCTACAGCCCCAGCGGCAGAAGACATAAGCCTGGACACTCTTGGGGCTGAGACGATTGGTGAGGTTGGGAAAGCAAATGCAGACCCTTGAAAGGAATCCTGCGTGCTCCCCATTCCATGGGTCCCAACTCTCCAGGTTCAACGCAATCTTCCGACAGCGAAAGCACTCATTGGAAACCCAGCGGATGCTACACCGTGGGATCGGGAAAGCTTTCTGAAACTCACCTCAGTTTTCATCTCCTGGTGCTCGTGTTCTCCATTCAGGTCCCCTTACTAACAATCTCCCCACTTGGAGACTCGGCGCCTTTCCATGCCTCTTTCGTACCGTCTGCAATTTGTCCGTAGGATGAACTGCAAGAGGGGGAACCAATGAGAGACTCGCTGGAGGTGTTTGGTCGGGCACATGTCACTCTCATTTCCCATCACGAAGAAGAATTCACCAGCGGTTCAGCCTGCCACCCCGGATCGACAATAGGGCGTGAAGCCATCCAGCCGTGTTGCGTCCCACTCACAAAAAAGCGACTTGGGAAATGGAGCTCAGGGGCACTGCACTTCCCAAACCTGCAGAGTTCTAAACGATAACTATCGCCCCAAAATATATTGAGGTCAGGCTACGAAGAGGCGCTGAACGCAAGGCAGAACTGCAGGAAACGGATGTCAACGGGTACATCGGAATGGCCCCGATAGCACATGAAAAGCGCCAGAACGTGGACAATGATGCGGTTGGCCAAAAAGGGCGTATGCGTTTTTTCCTGAATATATTCAGGAAAAAACGCATACGCCCTTTTTGGCCAACCAAGCAACCTGGGAGAGCAAATCAGCACTACAAAGAAATCTCTCGCCCCCCCCCCCCCCCGGGGCAAAAGGGCCAGGCGAAAAAAGTCTAAAAACCAGAAAGGCAGGACAGCCCACGGAGTCAAGGGAGCCTTGTTAAGCTGATGGGCGGGATGTCAATGGCCAACAGCCAATCTTCACAAGTGTATCCTCTTTCCCAAACCATGGAAAACACAGAACCACAGAGCATAGGGCACTTCCACACATGGGCGTTGACCTTGGGAAAATGAAAAAATCAACCAGACACAGGGACCCCAAAGTTGAGGGCTGCTGTCTTGACAAGAACCTCCACTCCGGTACACGTTTCATATCCCAGGAAAGAGCCAAGTGGACAAAGACGAGTGGACAAGTGGACAAAGACAAGTGGACAAGTGGACAAGTGGTGCTACGTAGGTCCAATGGAGTGTCACTCAGCCATGAAATCCACGTCATGAGGCTGGTAGCAGCATCCTGAGTGGATTTAGGTACGATCATCCTCAGTGAAATAAGTCCCACAAAAAAAGAAACTTATGATATCACTTATCGAGGGAATGTAAAAATCGCTCCCCATGCACTGAATCCCCAAACAGAACAGAGTCACGCTTTTAGAAAACACACTTATGCCTGCTTCAGGGGAAAGGTGAGGTGGGGTGACGCATAAAACTCGAGTTTGAAATGAGCACAGATACCCTTCCGAAAACCGAATATGGAATGGACACGACCTACTCCTTGCTCAATCAACTGGACTCACCAGACCCTGTTCATCGCACAAGTATCTATCCGACTAGTAAGCATCTTAAAAGCTAAGTCTTGATATCTCTGTGTAAGTGCATCAAGTGTGTGTAAAGCGGCCTAAAACGAGCAGGGAAAATCAGCTCAGACCCATTCTGAGGATACATTTCCAACATAAAGAAGAAACAAGCAGGGCAAAACAGAGAGAAATTCTTCCAAAATGCGTTCAGGGACTGGCATGCAACCAGGATTGACCACATCTACAGCCCCAGCGGCAGAAGACATAAGGCTGGACACTCTTGGGTCTGAGACGATTCGTGAGGTTGGGAAAGCAAATGCAGACCCTTGAAAGGAATCCTGCGTGCTCCCCATTCCATGGGTCCCAACTCTCCAGGTTCAACGCAATCTTCCGACAGCGAAAGCACTCATTGGAAACCCAGCGGACGCTACACCGTGGGATCGGGAAAGCTTTCTGAAACTCACCTCAGTTTTCATCTCCTGGTGCTCGTGTTCTCCATTCAGGCCCCCTTACTAACAATCTCCCCACTTGGAGACTCGGCGCCTTTCCATGCCTCTTTCGTACCGTCTGCAATTTGTCCGCAGGATGAACTGCAAGAGGGGGAACCAATGAGAGACTCGCTGGAGGTGTTTGGTCGGGCACATGTCACTCTCATTTCCCATCACGAAGAAGAATTCACCAGAGGTTCAGCCTGCCACCCCGGATCGACAATAGGGCGTGAAGCCATCCAGCCGTGTTGCGTCCCACTCACAAAAAAGCGACTTGGGAAATGGAGCTCAGGGGCACTGCACTTCCCAAACCTGCAGAGTTCTAAACGATAACTATCGCCCCAAAATATATTGAGGTCAGGCTACGAAGAGGCGCTGAACGCAAGGCAGAACTGCAGGAAACGGATGTCAACGGGTACATCGGAATGGCCCCGATAGCACATGAAAAGCGCCAGAACGTGGACAATGATGCGGTTGGCCAAAAAGGGCGTATGCGTTTTTTCCTGAATATATTCAGGAAAAAACGCATACGCCCTTTTTGGCCAACCAAGCAACCTGGGAGAGCAAATCAGCACTACAAAGAAATCTCTCGCCCCCCCCCCCGGGGCAAAAGGGCCAGGCGAAAAAAGTCTAAAAACCAGAAAGGCAGGACAGCCCACGGAGTCAAGGGAGCCTTGTTAAGCTGATGGGCGGGATGTCAATGGCCAACAGCCAATCTTCACAAGTGTATCCTCTTTCCCAAACCATGGAAAACACAGAACCACAGAGCATAGGGCACTTCCACACATGGGCGTTGACCTTGGGAAAATGAAAAAATCAACCAGACACAGGGACCCCAAAGTTGAGGGCTGCTGTCTTGACAAGAACCTCCACTCCGGTACACGTTTCATATCCCAGGAAAGAGCCAAGTGGACAAAGACGAGTGGACAAGTGGACAAAGACAAGTGGACAAGTGGACAAGTGGTGCTACGTAGGTCCAATGGAGTGTCACTCAGCCATGAAATCCACGTCATGAGGCTGGTAGCAGCATCCTGAGTGGATTTAGGTACGATCATCCTCAGTGAAATAAGTCCCACAAAAAAAGAAACTTATGATATCACTTATCGAGGGAATGTAAAAATCGCTCCCCATGCACTGAATCCCCAAACAGAACAGAGTCACGCTTTTAGAAAACACACTTATGCCTGCTTCAGGGGAAAGGTGAGGTGGGGTGACGCATAAAACTCGAGTTTGAAATGAGCACAGATACCCTTCCGAAAACCGAATATGGAATGGACACGACCTACTCCTTGCTCAATCAACTGGACTCACCAGACCCTGTTCATCGCACAAGTATCTATCCGACTAGTAAGCATCTTCAAAGCTAAGTCTTGATATCTCTGTGTAAGTGCATCAAGTGTGTGTAAAGCGGCCTAAAACCAGCAGGGAAAATCAGCTCAGACCCATTCTGAGGATACATTTCCAACATAAAGAAGAAACAAGCAGGGCAAAACAGAGAGAAACTCTTGCAAAATGCGTTCAGGGACTGGCATGCAACCAGGATTGACCACATCTACAGCCCCAGCGGCAGAAGACATAAGGCTGGACACTCTTGGGGCTGAGACGATTGGTGAGGTTGGGAAAGCAAATGCAGACCCTTGAAAGGAATCCTGCGTGCTCCCCATTCCATGGGTCCCAACTCTCCAGGTTCAACGCAATCTTCCGACAGCGAAAGCACTCATTGGAAACCCAGCGGATGCTACACCGTGGGATCGGGAAAGCTTTCTGAAACTCACCTCAGTTTTCATCTCCTGGTGCTCGTGTTCTCCATTCAGGTCCCCTTACTAACAATCTCCCCACTTGGAGACTCGGCGCCTTTCCATGCCTCTTTCGTACCGTCTGCAATTTGTCCGTAGGATGAACTGCAAGAGGGGGAACCAATGAGAGACTCGCTGGAGGTGTTTGGTCGGGCACATGTCACTCTCATTTCCCATCACGAAGAAGAATTCACCAGCGGTTCAGCCTGCCACCCCGGATCGACAATAGGGCGTGAAGCCATCCAGCCGTGTTGCGTCCCACTCACAAAAAAGCGACTTGGGAAATGGAGCTCAGGGGCACTGCACTTCCCAAACCTGCAGAGTTCTAAACGATAACTATCGCCCCAAAATATATTGAGGTCAGGCTACGAAGAGGCGCTGAACGCAAGGCAGAACTGCAGGAAACGGATGTCAACGAGTACATCGGAATGGCCCCGATAGCACATGAAAAGCGCCAGAACGTGGACAATGATGCGGTTGGCCAAAAAGGGCGTATGCGTTTTTTCCTGAATATATTCAGGAAAAAACGCATACGCCCTTTTTGGCCAACCAAGCAACCTGGGAGAGCAAATCAGCACTACAAAGAAATCTCTCACCCCCCCCCCCGGGGCAAAAGGGCCAGGCGAAAAAAGTCTGAAAACCAGAAAGGCAGGACAGCCCACGGAGTCAAGGGAGCCTTGTTAAGCTGATGGGCGGGATGTCAATGGCCAACAGCCAATCTTCACAAGTGTATCCTCTTTCCCAAACCATGGAAAACACAGAACCACAGAGCATAGGGCACTTCCACACATGGGCGTTGACCTTGGGAAAATGAAAAAATCAACCAGACACAGGGACCCCAAAGTTGAGGGCTGCTGTCTTGACAAGAACCTCCACTCCGGTACACGTTTCATATCCCAGGAAAGAGCCAAGTGGACAAAGACGAGTGGACAAGTGGACAAAGACAAGTGGACAAGTGGACAAGTGGTGCTACGTAGGTCCAATGGAGTGTCACTCAGCCATGAAATCCACGTCATGAGGCTGGTAGCAGCATCCTGAGTGGATTTAGGTACGATCATCCTCAGTGAAATAAGTCCCACAAACAAAGAAACTTATGATATCACTTATCGAGGGAATGTAAAAATCGCTCCCCATGCACTGAATCCCCAAACAGAACAGAGTCACGCTTTTAGAAAACACACTTATGCCTGCTTCAGGGGAAAGGTGAGGTGGGGTGACGCATAAAACTCGAGTTTGAAATGAGCACAGATACCCTTCCGAAAACCGAATATGGAATGGACACGACCTACTCCTTGCTCAATCAACTGGACTCACCAGACCCTGTTCATCGCACAAGTATCTATCCGACTAGTAAGCATCTTAAAAGCTAAGTCTTGATATCTCTGTGTAAGTGCATCAAGTGTGTGTAAAGCGGCCTAAAACCAGCAGGGAAAATCAGCTCAGACCCATTCTGAGGATACATTTCCAACATAAAGAAGAAACAAGCAGGGCAAAACAGAGAGAAATTCTTCCAAAATGCGTTCAGGGACTGGCATGCAACCACGATGGACCACATCTACAGCCCCAGCGGCAGAAGACATAAGGCTGGACACTCTTGGGGCTGAGACGATTGGTGAGGTTGGGAAAGCAAATGCAGACCCTTGAAAGGAATCCTGCGTGCTCCCCATTCCATGGGTCCCAACTCTCCAGGTTCAACGCAATCTTCCGACAGCGAAAGCACTCATTGGAAACCCAGCGGATGCTACACCGTGGGATCGGGAAAGCTTTCTGAAACTCACCTCAGTTTTCATCTCCTGGTGCTCGTGTTCTCCATTCAGGCCCCCTTACTAACAATCTCCCCACTTGGAGACTCGGCGCCTTTCCATGCCTCTTTCGTACCGTCTGCAATTTGTCCGCAGGATGAACTGCAAGAGGGGGAACCAATGAGAGACTCGCTGGAGGTGTTTGGTCGGGCACATGTCACTCTCATTTCCCATCACGAAGAAGAATTCACCAGCGGTTCAGCCTGCCACCCCGGATCGACAATAGGGCGTGAAGCCATCCAGCCGTGTTGCGTCCCACTCACAAAAAAGCGACTTGGGAAATGGAGCTCAGGGGCACTGCACTTCCCAAACCTGCAGAGTTCTAAACGATAACTATCGCCCCAAAATATATTGAGGTCAGGCTACGAAGAGGCGCTGAACGCAAGGCAGAACTGCAGGAAACGGATGTCAACGGGTACATCGGAATGGCCCCGATAGCACATGAAAAGCGCCAGAACGTGGACAATGATGCGGTTGGCCAAAAAGGGCGTATGCGTTTTTTCCTGAATATATTCAGGAAAAAACGCATACGCCCTTTTTGGCCAACCAAGCAACCTGGGAGAGCAAATCAGCACTACAAAGAAATCTCTCGCCCCCCCCGGGGCAAAAGGGCCAGGCGAAAAAAGTCTAAAAACCAGAAAGGCAGGACAGCCCACGGAGTCAAGGGAGCCTTGTTAAGCTGATGGGCGGGATGTCAATGGCCAACAGCCAATCTTCACAAGTGTATCCTCTTTCCCAAACCATGGAAAACACAGAACCACAGAGCATAGGGCACTTCCACACATGGGCGTTGACCTTGGGAAAATGAAAAAATCAACCAGACACAGGGACCCCAAAGTTGAGGGCTGCTGTCTTGACAAGAACCTCCACTCCGGTACACGTTTCATATCCCAGGAAAGAGCCAAGTGGACAAAGACGAGTGGACAAGTGGACAAAGACAAGTGGTGCTACGTAGGTCCAATGGAGTGTCACTCAGCCATGAAATCCACGTCATGAGGCTGGTAGCAGCATCCTGAGTGGATTTAGGTACGATCATCCTCAGTGAAATAAGTCCCACAAACAAAGAAACTTATGATATCACTTATCGAGGGAATGTAAAAATCGCTCCCCATGCACTGAATCCCCAAACAGAACAGAGTCACGCTTTTAGAAAACACACTTATGCCTGCTTCAGGGGAAAGGTGAGGTGGGGTGACGCATAAAACTCGAGTTTGAAATGAGCACAGATACCCTTCCGAAAACCGAATATGGAATGGACACGACCTACTCCTTGCTCAATCAACTGGACTCACCAGACCCTGTTCATCGCACAAGTATCTATCCGACTAGTAAGCATCTTCAAAGCTAAGTCTTGATATCTCTGTGTAAGTGCATCAAGTGTGTGTAAAGCGGCCTAAAACCAGCAGGGAAAATCAGCTCAGACCCATTCTGAGGATACATTTCCAACATAAAGAAGAAACAAGCAGGGCAAAACAGAGAGAAATTCTTCCAAAATGCGTTCAGGGACTGGCATGCAACCAGGATTGACCACATCTACAGCCCCAGCGGCAGAAGACATAAGGCTGGACACTCTTGGGGCTGAGACGATTGGTGAGGTTGGGAAAGCAAATGCAGACCCTTGAAAGGAATCCTGCGTGCTCCCCATTCCATGGGTCCCAACTCTCCAGGTTCAACGCAATCTTCCGACAGCGAAAGCACTCATTGGAAACCCAGCGGATGCTACACCGTGGGATCGGGAAAGCTTTCTGAAACTCACCTCAGTTTTCATCTCCTGGTGCTCGTGTTCTCCATTCAGGCCCCCTTACTAACAATCTCCCCACTTGGAGACTCGGCGCCTTTCCATGCCTCTTTCGTACCGTCTGCAATTTGTCCGCAGGATGAACTGCAAGAGGGGGAACCAATGAGAGACTCGCTGGAGGTGTTTGGTCGGGCACATGTCACTCTCATTTCCCATCACGAAGAAGAATTCACCAGCGGTTCAGCCTGCCACCCCGGATCGACAATAGGGCGTGAAGCCATCCAGCCGTGTTGCGTCCCACTCACAAAAAAGCGACTTGGGAAATGGAGCTCAGGGGCACTGCACTTCCCAAACCTGCAGAGTTCTAAACGATAACTATCGCCCCAAAATATATTGAGGTCAGGCTACGAAGAGGCGCTGAACGCAAGGCAGAACTGCAGGAAACGGATGTCAACGGGTACATCGGAATGGCCCCGATAGCACATGAAAAGCGCCAGAACGTGGACAATGATGCGGTTGGCCAAAAAGGGCGTATGCGTTTTTTCCTGAATATATTCAGGAAAAAACGCATACGCCCTTTTTGGCCAACCAAGCAACCTGGGAGAGCAAATCAGCACTACAAAGAAATCTCTCGCCCCCCCCGGGGCAAAAGGGCCAGGCGGAAAAAGTCTAAAAACCAGAAAGGCAGGACAGCCCACGGAGTCAAGGGAGCCTTGTTAAGCTGATGGGCGGGATGTCAATGGCCAACAGCCAATCTTCACAAGTGTATCCTCTTTCCCAAACCATGTAAAACACAGAACCACAGAGCATAGGGCACTTCCACACATGGGCGTTGACCTTGGGAAAATGAAACAATCAACCAGACACAGGGACCCCAAAGTTGAGGGCTGCTGTCTTGACAAGAACCTCCACTCCGGTACACGTTTCATATCCCAGGAAAGAGCCAAGTGGACAAAGACGAGTGGACAAGTGGACAAAGACAAGTGGTGCTACGTAGGTCCAATGGAGTGTCACTCAGCCATGAAATCCACGTCATGAGGCTGGTAGCAGCATCCTGAGTGGATTTAGGTACGATCATCCTCAGTGAAATAAGTCCCACAAACAAAGAAACTTATGATATCACTTATCGAGGGAATGTAAAAATCGCTCCCCATGCACTGAATCCCCAAACAGAACAGAGTCACGCTTTTAGAAAACACACTTATGCCTGCTTCAGGGGAAAGGTGAGGTGGGGTGACGCATAAAACTCGAGTTTGAAATGAGCACAGATACCCTTCCGAAAACCGAATATGGAATGGACACGACCTACTCCTTGCTCAATCAACTGGACTCACCAGACCCTGTTCATCGCACAAGTATCTATCCGACTAGTAAGCATCTTCAAAGCTAAGTCTTGATATCTCTGTGTAAGTGCATCAAGTGTGTGTAAAGCGGCCTAAAACCAGCAGGGAAAATCAGCTCAGACCCATTCTGAGGATACATTTCCAACATAAAGAAGAAACAAGCAGGGCAAAACAGAGAGAAATTCTTCCAAAATGCGTTCAGGGACTGGCATGCAACCAGGATTGACCACATCTACAGCCCCAGCGGCAGAAGACATAAGGCTGGACACTCTTGGGGCTGAGACGATTGGTGAGGTTGGGAAAGCAAATGCAGACCCTTGAAAGGAATCCTGCGTGCTCCCCATTCCATGGGTCCCAACTCTCCAGGTTCAACGCAATCTTCCGACAGCGAAAGCACTCATTGGAAACCCAGCGGATGCTACACCGTGGGATCGGGAAAGCTTTCTGAAACTCACCTCAGTTTTCATCTCCTGGTGCTCGTGTTCTCCATTCAGGCCCCCTTACTAACAATCTCCCCACTTGGAGACTCGGCGCCTTTCCATGCCTCTTTCGTACCGTCTGCAATTTGTCCGCAGGATGAACTGCAAGAGGGGGAACCAATGAGAGACTCGCTGGAGGTGTTTGGTCGGGCACATGTCACTCTCATTTCCCATCACGAAGAAGAATTCACCAGCGGTTCAGCCTGCCACCCCGGATCGACAATAGGGCGTGAAGCCATCCAGCCGTGTTGAGTCCCACTCACAAAAAAGCGACTTGGGAAATGGAGCTCAGGGGCACTGCACTTCCCAAACCTGCAGAGTTCTAAACGATAACTATCGCCCCAAAATATATTGAGCGCAGGCTACGAAGAGGCGCTGAACGCAAGGCAGAACTGCAGGAAACGGATGTCAACGGGTACATCGGAATGGCCCCGATAGCACATGAAAAGCGCCAGAACGTGGACAATGATGCGGTTGGCCAAAAAGGGCGTATGCGTTTTTTCCTGAATATATTCAGGAAAAAACGCATACGCCCTTTTTGGCCAACCAAGCAACCTGGGAGAGCAAATCAGCACTACAAAGAAATCTCTCGCCCCCCCCCCCCGGGGCAAAAGGGCCAGGCGAAAAAAGTCTAAAAACCAGAAAGGCAGGACAGCCCACGGAGTCAAGGGAGCCTTGTTAAGCTGATGGGCGGGATGTCAATGGCCAACAGCCAATCTTCACAAGTGTATCCTCTTTCCCAAACCATGGAAAACACAGAACCACAGAGCATAGGGCACTTCCACACATGGGCGTTGACCTTGGGAAAATGAAAAAATCAACCAGACACAGGGACCCCAAAGTTGAGGGCTGCTGTCTTGACAAGAACCTCCACTCCGGTACACGTTTCATATCCCAGGAAAGAGCCAAGTGGACAAGTGGACAAAGACAAGTGGACAAGTGGACAAGTGGTGCTACGTAGGTCCAATGGAGTGTCACTCAGCCATGAAATCCACGTCATGAGGCTGGTAGCAGCATCCTGAGTGGATTTAGGTACGATCATCCTCAGTGAAATAAGTCCCACAAAAAAAGAAACTTATGATATCACTTATCGAGGGAATGTAAAAATCGCTCCCCATGCACTGAATCCCCAAACAGAACAGAGTCACGCTTTTAGAAAACACACTTATGCCTGCTTCAGGGGAAAGGTGAGGTGGGGTGACGCATAAAACTCGAGTTTGAAATGAGCACAGATACCCTTCCGAAAACCGAATATGGAATGGACACGACCTACTCCTTGCTCAATCAACTGGACTCACCAGACCCTGTTCATCGCACAAGTATCTATCCGACTAGTAAGCATCTTCAAAGCTAAGTCTTGATATCTCTGTGTAAGTGCATCAAGTGTGTGTAAAGCGGCCTAAAACCAGCAGGGAAAATCAGCTCAGACCCATTCTGAGGATACATTTCCAACATAAAGAAGAAACAAGCAGGGCAAAACAGAGAGAAATTCTTCCAAAATGCGTTCAGGGACTGGCATGCAACCAGGATTGACCACATCTACAGCCCCAGCGGCAGAAGACATAAGGCTGGACACTCTTGGGGCTGAGACGATTGGTGAGGTTGGGAAAGCAAATGCAGACCCTTGAAAGGAATCCTGCGTGCTCCCCATTCCATGGGTCCCAACTCTCCAGGTTCAACGCAATCTTCCGACAGCGAAAGCACTCATTGGAAACCCAGCGGATGCTACACCGTGGGATCGGGAAAGCTTTCTGAAACTCACCTCAGTTTTCATCTCCTGGTGCTCGTGTTCTCCATTCAGGCCCCCTTACTAACAATCTCCCCACTTGGAGACTCGGCGCCTTTCCATGCCTCTTTCGTACCGTCTGCAATTTGTCCGCAGGATGAACTGCAAGAGGGGGAACCAATGAGAGACTCGCTGGAGGTGTTTGGTCGGGCACATGTCACTCTCATTTCCCATCACGAAGAAGAATTCACCAGCGGTTCAGCCTGCCACCCCGGATCGACAATAGGGCGTGAAGCCATCCAGCCGTGTTGCGTCCCACTCACAAAAAAGCGACTTGGGAAATGGAGCTCAGGGGCACTGCACTTCCCAAACCTGCAGAGTTCTAAACGATAACTATCGCCCCAAAATATATTGAGGTCAGGCTACGAAGAGGCGCTGAACGCAAGGCAGAACTGCAGGAAACGGATGTCAACGGGTACATCGGAATGGCCCCGATAGCACATGAAAAGCGCCAGAACGTGGACAATGATGCGGTTGGCCAAAAAGGGCGTATGCGTTTTTTCCTGAATATATTCAGAAAAAAACGCATACGCCCTTTTTGGCCAACCAAGCAACCTGGGAGAGCAAATCAGCACTACAAAGAAATCTCTCGCCCCCCCCCCCCGGGGCAAAAGGGCCAGGCGAAAAAAGTCTAAAAACCAGAAAGGCAGGACAGCCCACGGAGTCAAGGGAGCCTTGTTAAGCTGATGGGCGGGATGTCAATGGCCAACAGCCAATCTTCACAAGTGTATCCTCTTTCCCAAACCATGGAAAACACAGAACCACAGAGCATAGGGCACTTCCACACATGGGCGTTGACCTTGGGAAAATGAAAAAATCAACCAGACACAGGGACCCCAAAGTTGAGGGCTGCTGTCTTGACAAGAACCTCCACTCCGGTACACGTTTCATATCCCAGGAAAGAGCCAAGTGGACAAAGACGAGTGGACAAGTGGACAAAGACAAGTGGACAAGTGGACAAGTGGTGCTACGTAGGTCCAATGGAGTGTCACTCAGCCATGAAATCCACGTCATGAGGCTGGTAGCAGCATCCTGAGTGGATTTAGGTACGATCATCCTCAGTGAAATAAGTCCCACAAACAAAGAAACTTATGATATCACTTATCGAGGGAATGTAAAAATCGCTCCCCATGCACTGAATCCCCAAACAGAACAGAGTCACGCTTTTAGAAAACACACTTATGCCTGCTTCAGGGGAAAGGTGAGGTGGGGTGACGCATAAAACTCGAGTTTGAAATGAGCACAGATACCCTTCCGAAAACCGAATATGGAATGGACACGACCTACTCCTTGCTCAATCAACTGGACTCACCAGACCCTGTTCATCGCACAAGTATCTATCCGACTAGTAAGCATCTTCAAAGCTAAGTCTTGATATCTCTGTGTAAGTGCATCAAGTGTGTGTAAAGCGGCCTAAAACCAGCAGGGAAAATCAGCTCAGACCCATTCTGAGGATACATTTCCAACATAAAGAAGAAACAAGCAGGGCAAAACAGAGAGAAATTCTTCCAAAATGCGTTCAGGGACTGGCATGCAACCACGATGGACCACATCTACAGCCCCAGCGGCAGAAGACATAAGGCTGGACACTCTTGGGGCTGAGACGATTGGTGAGGTTGGGAAAGCAAATGCAGACCCTTGAAAGGAATCCTGCGTGCTCCCCATTCCATGGGTCCCAACTCTCCAGGTTCAACGCAATCTTCCGACAGCGAAAGCACTCATTGGAAACCCAGCGGATGCTACACCGTGGGATCGGGAAAGCTTTCTGAAACTCACCTCAGTTTTCATCTCCTGGTGCTCGTGTTCTCCATTCAGGCCCCCTTACTAACAATCTCCCCACTTGGAGACTCGGCGCCTTTCCATGCCTCTTTCGTACCGTCTGCAATTTGTCCGCAGGATGAACTGCAAGAGGGGGAACCAATGAGAGACTCGCTGGAGGTGTTTGGTCGGGCACATGTCACTCTCATTTCCCATCACGAAGAAGAATTCACCAGCGGTTCAGCCTGCCACCCCGGATCGACAATAGGGCGTGAAGCCATCCAGCCGTGTTGCGTCCCACTCACAAAAAAGCGACTTGGGAAATGGAGCTCAGGGGCACTGCACTTCCCAAACCTGCAGAGTTCTAAACGATAACTATCGCCCCAAAATATATTGAGGTCAGGCTACGAACAGGCGCTGAACGCAAGGCAGAACTGCAGGAAACGGATGTCAACGGGTACATCGGAATGGCCCCGATAGCACATGAAAAGCGCCAGAACGTGGACAATGATGCGGTTGGCCAAAAAGGGCGTATGCGTTTTTTCCTGAATATATTCAGGAAAAAACGCATACGCCCTTTTTGGCCAACCAAGCAACCTGGGAGAGCAAATCAGCACTACAAAGAAATCTCTCGCCCCCCCCCCCGGGGCAAAAGGGCCAGGCGAAAAAAGTCTAAAAACCAGAAAGGCAGGACAGCCCACGGAGTCAAGGGAGCCTTGTTAAGCTGATGGGCGGGATGTCAATGGCCAACAGCCAATCTTCACAAGTGTATCCTCTTTCCCAAACCATGGAAAACACAGAACCACAGAGCATAGGGCACTTCCACACATGGGCGTTGACCTTGGGAAAATGAAAAAATCAACCAGACACAGGGACCCCAAAGTTGAGGGCTGCTGTCTTGACAAGAACCTCCACTCCGGTACACGTTTCATATCCCAGGAAAGAGCCAAGTGGACAAAGACGAGTGGACAAGTGGACAAAGACAAGTGGACAAGTGGACAAGTGGTGCTACGTAGGTCCAATGGAGTGTCACTCAGCCATGAAATCCACGTCATGAGGCTGGTAGCAGCATCCTGAGTGGATTTAGGTACGATCATCCTCAGTGAAATAAGTCCCACAAACAAAGAAACTTATGATATCACTTATCGAGGGAATGTAAAAATCGCTCCCCATGCACTGAATCCCCAAACAGAACAGAGTCACGCTTTTAGAAAACACACTTATGCCTGCTTCAGGGGAAAGGTGAGGTGGGGTGACGCATAAAACTCGAGTTTGAAATGAGCACAGATACCCTTCCGAAAACCGAATATGGAATGGACACGACCTACTCCTTGCTCAATCAACTGGACTCACCAGACCCTGTTCATCGCACAAGTATCTATCCGACTAGTAAGCATCTTAAAAGCTAAGTCTTGATATCTCTGTGTAAGTGCATCAAGTGTGTGTAAAGCGGCCTAAAACCAGCAGGGAAAATCAGCTCAGACCCATTCTGAGGATACATTTCCAACATAAAGAAGAAACAAGCAGGGCAAAACAGAGAGAAATTCTTCCAAAATGCGTTCAGGGACTGGCATGCAACCAGGATTGACCACATCTACAGCCCCAGCGGCAGAAGACATAAGGCTGGACACTCTTGGGGCTGAGACGATTGGTGAGGTTGGGAAAGCAAATGCAGACCCTTGAAAGGAATCCTGCGTGCTCCCCATTCCATGGGTCCCAACTCTCCAGGTTCAACGCAATCTTCCGACAGCGAAAGCACTCATTGGAAACCCAGCGGATGCTACACCGTGGGATCGGGAAAGCTTTCTGAAACTCACCTCAGTTTTCATCTCCTGGTGCTCGTGTTCTCCATTCAGGCCCCCTTACTAACAATCTCCCCACTTGGAGACTCGGCGCCTTTCCATGCCTCTTTCGTACCGTCTGCAATTTGTCCGCAGGATGAACTGCAAGAGGGGGAACCAATGAGAGACTCGCTGGAGGTGTTTGGTCGGGCACATGTCACTCTCATTTCCCATCACGAAGAAGAATTCACCAGCGGTTCAGCCTGCCACCCCGGATCGACAATAGGGCGTGAAGCCATCCAGCCGTGTTGCGTCCCACTCACAAAAAAGCGACTTGGGAAATGGAGCTCAGGGGCACTGCACTTCCCAAACCTGCAGAGTTCTAAACGATAACTATCGCCCCAAAATATATTGAGCGCAGGCTACGAAGAGGCGCTGAACGCAAGGCAGAACTGCAGGAAACGGATGTCAACGGGTACATCGGAATGGCCCCGATAGCACATGAAAAGCGCCAGAACGTGGACAATGATGCGGTTGGCCAAAAAGGGCGTATGCGTTTTTTCCTGAATATATTCAGGAAAAAACGCATACGCCCTTTTTGGCCAACCAAGCAACCTGGGAGAGCAAATCAGCACTACAAAGAAATCTCTCGCCCCCCCCCCCGGGGCAAAAGGGCCAGGCGAAAAAAGTCTAAAAACCAGAAAGGCAGGACAGCCCACGGAGTCAAGGGAGCCTTGTTAAGCTGATGGGCGGGATGTCAATGGCCAACAGCCAATCTTCACAAGTGTATCCTCTTTCCCAAACCATGTCAAACACAGAACCACAGAGCATAGGGCACTTCCACACATGGGCGTTGACCTTGGGAAAATGAAAAAATCAACCAGACACAGGGACCCCAAAGTTGAGGGCTGCTGTCTTGACAAGAACCTCCACTCCGGTACACGTTTCATATCCCAGGAAAGAGCCAAGTGGACAAGTGGACAAAGACAAGTGGACAAGTGGACAAGTGGTGCTACGTAGGTCCAATGGAGTGTCACTCAGCCATGAAATCCACGTCATGAGGCTGGTAGCAGCATCCTGAGTGGATTTAGGTACGATCATCCTCAGTGAAATAAGTCCCACAAAAAAAGAAACTTATGATATCACTTATCGAGGGAATGTAAAAATCGCTCCCCATGCACTGAATCCCCAAACAGAACAGAGTCACGCTTTTAGAAAACACACTTATGCCTGCTTCAGGGGAAAGGTGAGGTGGGGTGACGCATAAAACTCGAGTTTGAAATGAGCACAGATACCCTTCCGAAAACCGAATATGGAATGGACACGACCTACTCCTTGCTCAATCAACTGGACTCACCAGACCCTGTTCATCGCACAAGTATCTATCCGACTAGTAAGCATCTTAAAAGCTAAGTCTTGATATCTCTGTGTAAGTGCATCAAGTGTGTGTAAAGCGGCCTAAAACCAGCAGGGAAAATCAGCTCAGACCCATTCTGAGGATACATTTCCAACATAAAGAAGAAACAAGCAGGGCAAAACAGAGAGAAATTCTTCCAAAATGCGTTCAGGGACTGGCATGCAACCAGGATTGACCACATCTACAGCCCCAGCGGCAGAAGACATAAGACTGGACACTCTTGGGGCTGAGACGATTGGTGAGGTTGGGAAAGCAAATGCAGACCCTTGAAAGGAATCCTGCGTGCTCCCCATTCCATGGGTCCCAACTCTCCAGGTTCAACGCAATCTTCCGACAGCGAAAGCACTCATTGGAAACCCAGCGGATGCTACACCGTGGGATCGGGAAAGCTTTCTGAAACTCACCTCAGTTTTCATCTCCTGGTGCTCGTGTTCTCCATTCAGGCCCCCTTACTAACAATCTCCCCACTTGGAGACTCGGCGCCTTTCCATGCCTCTTTCGTACCGTCTGCAATTTGTCCGCAGGATGAACTGCAAGAGGGGGAACCAATGAGAGACTCGCTGGAGGTGTTTGGTCGGGCACATGTCACTCTCATTTCCCATCACGAAGAAGAATTCACCAGCGGTTCAGCCTGCCACCCCGGATCGACAATAGGGCGTGAAGCCATCCAGCCGTGTTGCGTCCCACTCACAAAAAAGCGACTTGGGAAATGGAGCTCAGGGGCACTGCACTTCCCAAACCTGCAGAGTTCTAAACGATAACTATCGCCCCAAAATATATTGAGCGCAGGCTACGAAGAGGCGCTGAACGCAAGGCAGAACTGCAGGAAACGGATGTCAACGGGTACATCGGAATGGCCCCGATAGCACATGAAAAGCGCCAGAACGTGGACAATGATGCGGTTGGCCAAAAAGGGCGTATGCGTTTTTTCCTGAATATATTCAGGAAAAAACGCATACGCCCTTTTTGGCCAACCAAGCAACCTGGGAGAGCAAATCAGCACTACAAAGAAATCTCACGCCCCCCACCCCCGGGGCAAAAGGGCCAGGCGAAAAAAGTCTAAAAACCAGAAAGGCAGGACAGCCCTCGGAGTCAAGGTAGCCTTGTTAAGCTGATGGGCGGGATGTCAATGGCCAACAGCCAATCTTCACAAGTGTATCCTCTTTCCCAAACCATGGAAAACACAGAACCACAGAGCATAGGGCACTTCCACACATGGGCGTTGACCTTGGGAAAATGAAAAAATCAACCAGACACAGGGACCCCAAAGTTGAGGGCTGCTGTCTTGACAAGAACCTCCACTCCGGTACACGTTTCATATCCCAGGAAAGAGCCAAGTGGACAAAGACGAGTGGACAAGTGGACAAAGACAAGTGGACAAGTGGACAAGTGGTGCTACGTAGGTCCAATGGAGTGTCACTCAGCCATGAAATCCACGTCATGAGGCTGGTAGCAGCATCCTGAGTGGATTTAGGTACGATCATCCTCAGTGAAATAAGTCCCACAAACAAAGAAACTTATGATATCACTTATCGAGGGAATGTAAAAATCGCTCCCCATGCACTGAATCCCCAAACAGAACAGAGTCACGCTTTTAGAAAACACACTTATGCCTGCTTCAGGGGAAAGGTGAGGTGGGGTGACGCATAAAACTCGAGTTTGAAATGAGCACAGATACCCTTCCGAAAACCGAATATGGAATGGACACGACCTACTCCTTGCTCAATCAACTGGACTCACCAGACCCTGTTCATCGCACAAGTATCTATCCGACTAGTAAGCATCTTAAAAGCTAAGTCTTGATATCTCTGTGTAAGTGCCTCAAGTGTGTGTAAAGCGGCCTAAAACCAGCAGGGAAAATCAGCTCAGACCCATTCTGAGGATACATTTCCAACATAAAGAAGAAACAAGCAGGGCAAAACAGAGAGAAATTCTTCCAAAATGCGTTCAGGGACTGGCATGCAACCAGGATTGACCACATCTACAGCCCCAGCGGCAGAAGACATAAGACTGGACACTCTTGGGGCTGAGACGATTGGTGAGGTTGGGAAAGCAAATGCAGACCCTTGAAAGGAATCCTGCGTGCTCCCCATTCCATGGGTCCCAACTCTCCAGGTTCAACGCAATCTTCCGACAGCGAAAGCACTCATTGGAAACCCAGCGGATGCTACACCGTGGGATCGGGAAAGCTTTCTGAAACTCACCTCAGTTTTCATCTCCTGGTGCTCGTGTTCTCCATTCAGGCCCCCTTACTAACAATCTCCCCACTTGGAGACTCGGCGCCTTTCCATGCCTCTTTCGTACCGTCTGCAATTTGTCCGCAGGATGAACTGCAAGAGGGGGAACCAATGAGAGACTCGCTGGAGGTGTTTGGTCGGGCACATGTCACTCTCATTTCCCATCACGAAGAAGAATTCACCAGCGGTTCAGCCTGCCACCCCGGATCGACAATAGGGCGTGAAGCCATCCAGCCGTGTTGCGTCCCACTCACAAAAAAGCGACTTGGGAAATGGAGCTCAGGGGCACTGCACTTCCCAAACCTGCAGAGTTCTAAACGATAACTATCGCCCCAAAATATATTGAGCGCAGGCTACGAAGAGGCGCTGAACGCAAGGCAGAACTGCAGGAAACGGATGTCAACGGGTACATCGGAATGGCCCCGATAGCACATGAAAAGCGCCAGAACGTGGACAATGATGCGGTTGGCCAAAAAGGGCGTATGCGTTTTTTCCTGAATATATTCAGGAAAAAACGCATACGCCCTTTTTGGCCAACCAAGCAACCTGGGAGAGCAAATCAGCACTACAAAGAAATCTCTCGCCCCCCCCCCCCGGGGCAAAAGGGCCAGGCGAAAAAAGTCTAAAAACCAGAAAGGCAGGACAGCCCACGGAGTCAAGGGAGCCTTGTTAAGCTGATGGGCGGGATGTCAATGGCCAACAGCCAATCTTCACAAGTGTATCCTCTTTCCCAAACCATGGAAAACACAGAACCACAGAGCATAGGGCACTTCCACACATGGGCGTTGACCTTGGGAAAATGAAAAAATCAACCAGACACAGGGACCCCAAAGTTGAGGGCTGCTGTCTTGACAAGAACCTCCACTCCGGTACACGTTTCATATCCCAGGAAAGAGCCAAGTGGACAAAGACGAGTGGACAAGTGGACAAAGACAAGTGGACAAGTGGACAAGTGGTGCTACGTAGGTCCAATGGAGTGTCACTCAGCCATGAAATCCACGTCATGAGGCTGGTAGCAGCATCCTGAGTGGATTTAGGTACGATCATCCTCAGTGAAATAAGTCCCACAAACAAAGAAACTTATGATATCACTTATCGAGGGAATGTAAAAATCGCTCCCCATGCACTGAATCCCCAAACAGAACAGAGTCACGCTTTTAGAAAACACACTTATGCCTGCTTCAGGGGAAAGGTGAGGTGGGGTGACGCATAAAACTCGAGTTTGAAATGAGCACAGATACCCTTCCGAAAACCGAATATGGAATGGACACGACCTACTCCTTGCTCAATCAACTGGACTCACCAGACCCTGTTCATCGCACAAGTATCTATCCGACTAGTAAGCATCTTAAAAGCTAAGTCTTGATATCTCTGTGTAAGTGCATCAAGTGTGTGTAAAGCGGCCTAAAACCAGCAGGGAAAATCAGCTCAGACCCATTCTGAGGATACATTTCCAACATAAAGAAGAAACAAGCAGGGCAAAACAGAGAGAAATTCTTCCAAAATGCGTTCAGGGACTGGCATGCAACCAGGATTGACCACATCTACAGCCCCAGCGGCAGAAGACATAAGGCTGGACACTCTTGGGGCTGAGACGATTGGTGAGGTTGGGAAAGCAAATGCAGACCCTTGAAAGGAATCCTGCGTGCTCCCCATTCCATGGGTCCCAACTCTCCAGGTTCAACGCAATCTTCCGACAGCGAAAGCACTCATTGGAAACCCAGCGGATGCTACACCGTGGGATCGGGAAAGCTTTCTGAAACTCACCTCAGTTTTCATCTCCTGGTGCTCGTGTTCTCCATTCAGGCCCCCTTACTAACAATCTCCCCACTTGGAGACTCGGCGCCTTTCCATGCCTCTTTCGTACCGTCTGCAATTTGTCCGCAGGATGAACTGCAAGAGGGGGAACCAATGAGAGACTCGCTGGAGGTGTTTGGTCGGGCACATGTCACTCTCATTTCCCATCACGAAGAAGAATTCACCAGCGGTTCAGCCTGCCACCCCGGATCGACAATAGGGCGTGAAGCCATCCAGCCGTGTTGAGTCCCACTCACAAAAAAGCGACTTGGGAAATGGAGCTCAGGGGCACTGCACTTCCCAAACCTGCAGAGTTCTAAACGATAACTATCGCCCCAAAATATATTGAGGTCAGGCTACGAAGAGGCGCTGAACGCAAGGCAGAACTGCAGGAAACGGATGTCAACGGGTACATCGGAATGGCCCCGATAGCACATGAAAAGCGCCAGAACGTGGACAATGATGCGGTTGGCCAAAAAGGGCGTATGCGTTTTTTCCTGAATATATTCAGGAAAAAACGCATACGCCCTTTTTGGCCAACCAAGCAACCTGGGAGAGCAAATCAGCACTACAAAGAAATCTCTCGCCCCCCCCCCCCGGGGCAAAAGGGCCAGGCGAAAAAAGTCTAAAAACCAGAAAGGCAGGACAGCCCACGGAGTCAAGGGAGCCTTGTTAAGCTGATGGGCGGGATGTCAATGGCCAACAGCCAATCTTCACAAGTGTATCCTCTTTCCCAAACCATGGAAAACACAGAACCACAGAGCATAGGGCACTTCCACACATGGGCGTTGACCTTGGGAAAATGAAAAAATCAACCAGACACAGGGACCCCAAAGTTGAGGGCTGCTGTCTTGACAAGAACCTCCACTCCGGTACACGTTTCATATCCCAGGAAAGAGCCAAGTGGACAAGTGGACAAAGACAAGTGGACAAGTGGACAAGTGGTGCTACGTAGGTCCAATGGAGTGTCACTCAGCCATGAAATCCACGTCATGAGGCTGGTAGCAGCATCCTGAGTGGATTTAGGTACGATCATCCTCAGTGAAATAAGTCCCACAAAAAAAGAAACTTATGATATCACTTATCGAGGGAATGTAAAAATCGCTCCCCATGCACTGAATCCCCAAACAGAACAGAGTCACGCTTTTAGAAAACACACTTATGCCTGCTTCAGGGGAAAGGTGAGGTGGGGTGACGCATAAAACTCGAGTTTGAAATGAGCACAGATACCCTTCCGAAAACCGAATATGGAATGGACACGACCTACTCCTTGCTCAATCAACTGGACTCACCAGACCCTGTTCATCGCACAAGTATCTATCCGACTAGTAAGCATCTTCAAAGCTAAGTCTTGATATCTCTGTGTAAGTGCATCAAGTGTGTGTAAAGCGGCCTAAAACCAGCAGGGAAAATCAGCTCAGACCCATTCTGAGGATACATTTCCAACATAAAGAAGAAACAAGCAGGGCAAAACAGAGAGAAATTCTTCCAAAATGCGTTCAGGGACTGGCATGCAACCAGGATTGACCACATCTACAGCCCCAGCGGCAGAAGACATAAGGCTGGACACTCTTGGGGCTGAGACGATTGGTGAGGTTGGGAAAGCAAATGCAGACCCTTGAAAGGAATCCTGCGTGCTCCCCATTCCATGGGTCCCAACTCTCCAGGTTCAACGCAATCTTCCGACAGCGAAAGCACTCATTGGAAACCCAGCGGATGCTACACCGTGGGATCGGGAAAGCTTTCTGAAACTCACCTCAGTTTTCATCTCCTGGTGCTCGTGTTCTCCATTCAGGCCCCCTTACTAACAATCTCCCCACTTGGAGACTCGGCGCCTTTCCATGCCTCTTTCGTACCGTCTGCAATTTGTCCGCAGGATGAACTGCAAGAGGGGGAACCAATGAGAGACTCGCTGGAGGTGTTTGGTCGGGCACATGTCACTCTCATTTCCCATCACGAAGAAGAATTCACCAGCGGTTCAGCCTGCCACCCCGGATCGACAATAGGGCGTGAAGCCATCCAGCCGTGTTGCGTCCCACTCACAAAAAAGCGACTTGGGAAATGGAGCTCAGGGGCACTGCACTTCCCAAACCTGCAGAGTTCTAAACGATAACTATCGCCCCAAAATATATTGAGGTCAGGCTACGAAGAGGCGCTGAACGCAAGGCAGAACTGCAGGAAACGGATGTCAACGGGTACATCGGAATGGCCCCGATAGCACATGAAAAGCGCCAGAACGTGGACAATGATGCGGTTGGCCAAAAAGGGCGTATGCGTTTTTTCCTGAATATATTCAGAAAAAAACGCATACGCCCTTTTTGGCCAACCAAGCAACCTGGGAGAGCAAATCAGCACTACAAAGAAATCTCTCGCCCCCCCCCCCGGGGCAAAAGGGCCAGGCGAAAAAAGTCTAAAAACCAGAAAGGCAGGACAGCCCACGGAGTCAAGGGAGCCTTGTTAAGCTGATGGGCGGGATGTCAATGGCCAACAGCCAATCTTCACAAGTGTATCCTCTTTCCCAAACCATGGAAAACACAGAACCACAGAGCATAGGGCACTTCCACACATGGGCGTTGACCTTGGGAAAATGAAAAAATCAACCAGACACAGGGACCCCAAAGTTGAGGGCTGCTGTCTTGACAAGAACCTCCACTCCGGTACACGTTTCATATCCCAGGAAAGAGCCAAGTGGACAAAGACGAGTGGACAAGTGGACAAAGACAAGTGGACAAGTGGACAAGTGGTGCTACGTAGGTCCAATGGAGTGTCACTCAGCCATGAAATCCACGTCATGAGGCTGGTAGCAGCATCCTGAGTGGATTTAGGTACGATCATCCTCAGTGAAATAAGTCCCACAAACAAAGAAACTTATGATATCACTTATCGAGGGAATGTAAAAATCGCTCCCCATGCACTGAATCCCCAAACAGAACAGAGTCACGCTTTTAGAAAACACACTTATGCCTGCTTCAGGGGAAAGGTGAGGTGGGGTGACGCATAAAACTCGAGTTTGAAATGAGCACAGATACCCTTCCGAAAACCGAATATGGAATGGACACGACCTACTCCTTGCTCAATCAACTGGACTCACCAGACCCTGTTCATCGCACAAGTATCTATCCGACTAGTAAGCATCTTCAAAGCTAAGTCTTGATATCTCTGTGTAAGTGCATCAAGTGTGTGTAAAGCGGCCTAAAACCAGCAGGGAAAATCAGCTCAGACCCATTCTGAGGATACATTTCCAACATAAAGAAGAAACAAGCAGGGCAAAACAGAGAGAAATTCTTCCAAAATGCGTTCAGGGACTGGCATGCAACCACGATGGACCACATCTACAGCCCCAGCGGCAGAAGACATAAGGCTGGACACTCTTGGGGCTGAGACGATTGGTGAGGTTGGGAAAGCAAATGCAGACCCTTGAAAGGAATCCTGCGTGCTCCCCATTCCATGGGTCCCAACTCTCCAGGTTCAACGCAATCTTCCGACAGCGAAAGCACTCATTGGAAACCCAGCGGATGCTACACCGTGGGATCGGGAAAGCTTTCTGAAACTCACCTCAGTTTTCATCTCCTGGTGCTCGTGTTCTCCATTCAGGCCCCCTTACTAACAATCTCCCCACTTGGAGACTCGGCGCCTTTCCATGCCTCTTTCGTACCGTCTGCAATTTGTCCGCAGGATGAACTGCAAGAGGGGGAACCAATGAGAGACTCGCTGGAGGTGTTTGGTCGGGCACATGTCACTCTCATTTCCCATCACGAAGAAGAATTCACCAGCGGTTCAGCCTGCCACCCCGGATCGACAATAGGGCGTGAAGCCATCCAGCCGTGTTGAGTCCCACTCACAAAAAAGCGACTTGGGAAATGGAGCTCAGGGGCACTGCACTTCCCAAACCTGCAGAGTTCTAAACGATAACTATCGCCCCAAAATATATTGAGGTCAGGCTACGAAGAGGCGCTGAACGCAAGGCAGAACTGCAGGAAACGGATGTCAACGGGTACATCGGAATGGCCCCGATAGCACATGAAAAGCGCCAGAACGTGGACAATGATGCGGTTGGCCAAAAAGGGCGTATGCGTTTTTTCCTGAATATATTCAGGAAAAAACGCATACGCCCTTTTTGGCCAACCAAGCAACCTGGGAGAGCAAATCAGCACTACAAAGAAATCTCTCGCCCCCCCCCCCCGGGGCAAAAGGGCCAGGCGAAAAAAGTCTAAAAACCAGAAAGGCAGGACAGCCCACGGAGTCAAGGGAGCCTTGTTAAGCTGATGGGCGGGATGTCAATGGCCAACAGCCAATCTTCACAAGTGTATCCTCTTTCCCAAACCATGGAAAACACAGAACCACAGAGCATAGGGCACTTCCACACATGGGCGTTGACCTTGGGAAAATGAAAAAATCAACCAGACACAGGGACCCCAAAGTTGAGGGCTGCTGTCTTGACAAGAACCTCCACTCCGGTACACGTTTCATATCCCAGGAAAGAGCCAAGTGGACAAGTGGACAAAGACAAGTGGACAAGTGGACAAGTGGTGCTACGTAGGTCCAATGGAGTGTCACTCAGCCATGAAATCCACGTCATGAGGCTGGTAGCAGCATCCTGAGTGGATTTAGGTACGATCATCCTCAGTGAAATAAGTCCCACAAACAAAGAAACTTATGATATCACTTATCGAGGGAATGTAAAAATCGCTCCCCATGCACTGAATCCCCAAACAGAACAGAGTCACGCTTTTAGAAAACACACTTATGCCTGCTTCAGGGGAAAGGTGAGGTGGGGTGACGCATAAAACTCGAGTTTGAAATGAGCACAGATACCCTTCCGAAAACCGAATATGGAATGGACACGACCTACTCCTTGCTCAATCAACTGGACTCACCAGACCCTGTTCATCGCACAAGTATCTATCCGACTAGTAAGCATCTTCAAAGCTAAGTCTTGATATCTCTGTGTAAGTGCATCAAGTGTGTGTAAAGCGGCCTAAAACCAGCAGGGAAAATCAGCTCAGACCCATTCTGAGGATACATTTCCAACATAAAGAAGAAACAAGCAGGGCAAAACAGAGAGAAATTCTTCCAAAATGCGTTCAGGGACTGGCATGCAACCAGGATTGACCACATCTACAGCCCCAGCGGCAGAAGACATAAGGCTGGACACTCTTGGGGCTGAGACGATTGGTGAGGTTGGGAAAGCAAATGCAGACCCTTGAAAGGAATCCTGCGTGCTCCCCATTCCATGGGTCCCAACTCTCCAGGTTCAACGCAATCTTCCGACAGCGAAAGCACTCATTGGAAACCCAGCGGATGCTACACCGTGGGATCGGGAAAGCTTTCTGAAACTCACCTCAGTTTTCATCTCCTGGTGCTCGTGTTCTCCATTCAGGCCCCCTTACTAACAATCTCCCCACTTGGAGACTCGGCGCCTTTCCATGCCTCTTTCGTACCGTCTGCAATTTGTCCGCAGGATGAACTGCAAGAGGGGGAACCAATGAGAGACTCGCTGGAGGTGTTTGGTCGGGCACATGTCACTCTCATTTCCCATCACGAAGAAGAATTCACCAGCGGTTCAGCCTGCCACCCCGGATCGACAATAGGGCGTGAAGCCATCCAGCCGTGTTGCGTCCCACTCACAAAAAAGCGACTTGGGAAATGGAGCTCAGGGGCACTGCACTTCCCAAACCTGCAGAGTTCTAAACGATAACTATCGCCCCAAAATATATTGAGGTCAGGCTACGAAGAGGCGCTGAACGCAAGGCAGAACTGCAGGAAACGGATGTCAACGGGTACATCGGAATGGCCCCGATAGCACATGAAAAGCGCCAGAACGTGGACAATGATGCGGTTGGCCAAAAAGGGCGTATGCGTTTTTTCCTGAATATATTCAGAAAAAAACGCATACGCCCTTTTTGGCCAACCAAGCAACCTGGGAGAGCAAATCAGCACTACAAAGAAATCTCTCGCCCCCCCCCCGGGGCAAAAGGGCCAGGCGAAAAAAGTCTAAAAACCAGAAAGGCAGGACAGCCCACGGAGTCAAGGGAGCCTTGTTAAGCTGATGGGCGGGATGTCAATGGCCAACAGCCAATCTTCACAAGTGTATCCTCTTTCCCAAACCATGGAAAACACAGAACCACAGAGCATAGGGCACTTCCACACATGGGCGTTGACCTTGGGAAAATGAAAAAATCAACCAGACACAGGGACCCCAAAGTTGAGGGCTGCTGTCTTGACAAGAACCTCCACTCCGGTACACGTTTCATATCCCAGGAAAGAGCCAAGTGGACAAGTGGACAAAGACAAGTGGACAAGTGGACAAGTGGTGCTACGTAGGTCCAATGGAGTGTCACTCAGCCATGAAATCCACGTCATGAGGCTGGTAGCAGCATCCTGAGTGGATTTAGGTACGATCATCCTCAGTGAAATAAGTCCCACAAAAAAAGAAACTTATGATATCACTTATCGAGGGAATGTAAAAATCGCTCCCCATGCACTGAATCCCCAAACAGAACAGAGTCACGCTTTTAGAAAACACACTTATGCCTGCTTCAGGGGAAAGGTGAGGTGGGGTGACGCATAAAACTCGAGTTTGAAATGAGCACAGATACCCTTCCGAAAACCGAATATGGAATGGACACGACCTACTCCTTGCTCAATCAACTGGACTCACCAGACCCTGTTCATCGCACAAGTATCTATCCGACTAGTAAGCATCTTAAAAGCTAAGTCTTGATATCTCTGTGTAAGTGCATCAAGTGTGTGTAAAGCGGCCTAAAACCAGCAGGGAAAATCAGCTCAGACCCATTCTGAGGATACATTTCCAACATAAAGAAGAAACAAGCAGGGCAAAACAGAGAGAAATTCTTCCAAAATGCGTTCAGGGACTGGCATGCAACCAGGATTGACCACATCTACAGCCCCAGCGGCAGAAGACATAAGGCTGGACACTCTTGGGGCTGAGACGATTGGTGAGGTTGGGAAAGCAAATGCAGACCCTTGAAAGGAATCCTGCGTGCTCCCCATTCCATGGGTCCCAACTCTCCAGGTTCAACGCAATCTTCCGACAGCGAAAGCACTCATTGGAAACCCAGCGGATGCTACACCGTGGGATCGGGAAAGCTTTCTGAAACTCACCTCAGTTTTCATCTCCTGGTGCTCGTGTTCTCCATTCAGGCCCCCTTACTAACAATCTCCCCACTTGGAGACTCGGCGCCTTTCCATGCCTCTTTCGTACCGTCTGCAATTTGTCCGCAGGATGAACTGCAAGAGGGGGAACCAATGAGAGACTCGCTGGAGGTGTTTGGTCGGGCACATGTCACTCTCATTTCCCATCACGAAGAAGAATTCACCAGCGGTTCAGCCTGCCACCCCGGATCGACAATAGGGCGTGAAGCCATCCAGCCGTGTTGCGTCCCACTCACAAAAAAGCGACTTGGGAAATGGAGCTCAGGGGCACTGCACTTCCCAAACCTGCAGAGTTCTAAACGATAACTATCGCCCCAAAATATATTGAGCGCAGGCTACGAAGAGGCGCTGAACGCAAGGCAGAACTGCAGGAAACGGATGTCAACGGGTACATCGGAATGGCCCCGATAGCACATGAAAAGCGCCAGAACGTGGACAATGATGCGGTTGGCCAAAAAGGGCGTATGCGTTTTTTCCTGAATATATTCAGGAAAAAACGCATACGCCCTTTTTGGCCAACCAAGCAACCTGGGAGAGCAAATCAGCACTACAAAGAAATCTCTCGCCCCCCCCGGGGCAAAAGGGCCAGGCGAAAAAAGTCTAAAAACCAGAAAGGCAGGACAGCCCACGGAGTCAAGGGAGCCTTGTTAAGCTGATGGGCGGGATGTCAATGGCCAACAGCCAATCTTCACAAGTGTATCCTCTTTCCCAAACCATGGAAAACACAGAACCACAGAGCATAGGGCACTTCCACACATGGGCGTTGACCTTGGGAAAATGAAAAAATCAACCAGACACAGGGACCCCAAAGTTGAGGGCTGCTGTCTTGACAAGAACCTCCACTCCGGTACACGTTTCATATCCCAGGAAAGAGCCAAGTGGACAAAGACGAGTGGACAAGTGGACAAAGACAAGTGGTGCTACGTAGGTCCAATGGAGTGTCACTCAGCCATGAAATCCACGTCATGAGGCTGGTAGCAGCATCCTGAGTGGATTTAGGTACGATCATCCTCAGTGAAATAAGTCCCACAAACAAAGAAACTTATGATATCACTTATCGAGGGAATGTAAAAATCGCTCCCCATGCACTGAATCCCCAAACAGAACAGAGTCACGCTTTTAGAAAACACACTTATGCCTGCTTCAGGGGAAAGGTGAGGTGGGGTGACGCATAAAACTCGAGTTTGAAATGAGCACAGATACCCTTCCGAAAACCGAATATGGAATGGACACGACCTACTCCTTGCTCAATCAACTGGACTCACCAGACCCTGTTCATCGCACAAGTATCTATCCGACTAGTAAGCATCTTCAAAGCTAAGTCTTGATATCTCTGTGTAAGTGCATCAAGTGTGTGTAAAGCGGCCTAAAACCAGCAGGGAAAATCAGCTCAGACCCATTCTGAGGATACATTTCCAACATAAAGAAGAAACAAGCAGGGCAAAACAGAGAGAAATTCTTCCAAAATGCGTTCAGGGACTGGCATGCAACCAGGATTGACCACATCTACAGCCCCAGCGGCAGAAGACATAAGGCTGGACACTCTTGGGGCTGAGACGATTGGTGAGGTTGGGAAAGCAAATGCAGACCCTTGAAAGGAATCCTGCGTGCTCCCCATTCCATGGGTCCCAACTCTCCAGGTTCAACGCAATCTTCCGACAGCGAAAGCACTCATTGGAAACCCAGCGGATGCTACACCGTGGGATCGGGAAAGCTTTCTGAAACTCACCTCAGTTTTCATCTCCTGGTGCTCGTGTTCTCCATTCAGGCCCCCTTACTAACAATCTCCCCACTTGGAGACTCGGCGCCTTTCCATGCCTCTTTCGTACCGTCTGCAATTTGTCCGCAGGATGAACTGCAAGAGGGGGAACCAATGAGAGACTCGCTGGAGGTGTTTGGTCGGGCACATGTCACTCTCATTTCCCATCACGAAGAAGAATTCACCAGCGGTTCAGCCTGCCACCCCGGATCGACAATAGGGCGTGAAGCCATCCAGCCGTGTTGCGTCCCACTCCCAAAAAAGCGACTTGGGAAATGGAGCTCAGGGGCACTGCACTTCCCAAACCTGCAGAGTTCTAAACGATAACTATCGCCCCAAAATATATTGAGGTCAGGCTACGAAGAGGCGCTGAACGCAAGGCAGAACTGCAGGAAACGGATGTCAACGGGTACATCGGAATGGCCCCGATAGCACATGAAAAGCGCCAGAACGTGGACAATGATGCGGTTGGCCAAAAAGGGCGTATGCGTTTTTTCCTGAATATATTCAGAAAAAAACGCATACGCCCTTTTTGGCCAACCAAGCAACCTGGGAGAGCAAATCAGCACTACAAAGAAATCTCTCGCCCCCCCCCCCGGGGCAAAAGGGCCAGGCGAAAAAAGTCTAAAAACCAGAAAGGCAGGACAGCCCACGGAGTCAAGGGAGCCTTGTTAAGCTGATGGGCGGGATGTCAATGGCCAACAGCCAATCTTCACAAGTGTATCCTCTTTCCCAAACCATGGAAAACACAGAACCACAGAGCATAGGGCACTTCCACACATGGGCGTTGACCTTGGGAAAATGAAAAAATCAACCAGACACAGGGACCCCAAAGTTGAGGGCTGCTGTCTTGACAAGAACCTCCACTCCGGTACACGTTTCATATCCCAGGAAAGAGCCAAGTGGACAAGTGGACAAAGACAAGTGGACAAGTGGACAAGTGGTGCTACGTAGGTCCAATGGAGTGTCACTCAGCCATGAAATCCACGTCATGAGGCTGGTAGCAGCATCCTGAGTGGATTTAGGTACGATCATCCTCAGTGAAATAAGTCCCACAAAAAAAGAAACTTATGATATCACTTATCGAGGGAATGTAAAAATCGCTCCCCATGCACTGAATCCCCAAACAGAACAGAGTCACGCTTTTAGAAAACACACTTATGCCTGCTTCAGGGGAAAGGTGAGGTGGGGTGACGCATAAAACTCGAGTTTGAAATGAGCACAGATACCCTTCCGAAAACCGAATATGGAATGGACACGACCTACTCCTTGCTCAATCAACTGGACTCACCAGACCCTGTTCATCGCACAAGTATCTATCCGACTAGTAAGCATCTTAAAAGCTAAGTCTTGATATCTCTGTGTAAGTGCATCAAGTGTGTGTAAAGCGGCCTAAAACCAGCAGGGAAAATCAGCTCAGACCCATTCTGAGGATACATTTCCAACATAAAGAAGAAACAAGCAGGGCAAAACAGAGAGAAATTCTTCCAAAATGCGTTCAGGGACTGGCATGCAACCAGGATTGACCACATCTACAGCCCCAGCGGCAGAAGACATAAGGCTGGACACTCTTGGGGCTGAGACGATTCGTGAGGTTGGGAAAGCAAATGCAGACCCTTGAAAGGAATCCTGCGTGCTCCCCATTCCATGGGTCCCAACTCTCCAGGTTCAACGCAATCTTCCGACAGCGAAAGCACTCATTGGAAACCCAGCGGATGCTACACCGTGGGATCGGGAAAGCTTTCTGAAACTCACCTCAGTTTTCATCTCCTGGTGCTCGTGTTCTCCATTCAGGCCCCCTTACTAACAATCTCCCCACTTGGAGACTCGGCGCCTTTCCATGCCTCTTTCGTACCGTCTGCAATTTGTCCGCAGGATGAACTGCAAGAGGGGGAACCAATGAGAGACTCGCTGGAGGTGTTTGGTCGGGCACATGTCACTCTCATTTCCCATCACGAAGAAGAATTCACCAGCGGTTCAGCCTGCCACCCCGGATCGACAATAGGGCGTGAAGCCATCCAGCCGTGTTGAGTCCCACTCACAAAAAAGCGACTTGGGAAATGGAGCTCAGGGGCACTGCACTTCCCAAACCTGCAGAGTTCTAAACGATAACTATCGCCCCAAAATATATTGAGCGCAGGCTACGAAGAGGCGCTGAACGCAAGGCAGAACTGCAGGAAACGGATGTCAACGGGTACATCGGAATGGCCCCGATAGCACATGAAAAGCGCCAGAACGTGGACAATGATGCGGTTGGCCAAAAAGGGCGTATGCGTTTTTTCCTGAATATATTCAGGAAAAAACGCATACGCCCTTTTTGGCCAACCAAGCAACCTGGGAGAGCAAATCAGCACTACAAAGAAATCTCTCGCCCCCCGCCCCCGGGACAAAAGGGCCAGGCGAAAAAAGTCTAAAAACCAGAAAGGCAGGACAGCCCACGGAGTCAAGGGAGCCTTGTTAAGCTGATGGGCGGGATGTCAATGGCCAACAGCCAATCTTCACAAGTGTATCCTCTTTCCCAAACCATGGAAAACACAGAACCACAGAGCATAGGGCACTTCCACACATGGGCGTTGACCTTGGGAAAATGAAAAAATCAACCAGACACAGGGACCCCAAAGTTGAGGGCTGCTGTCTTGACAAGAACCTCCACTCCGGTACACGTTTCATATCCCAGGAAAGAGCCAAGTGGACAAAGACGAGTGGACAAGTGGACAAAGACAAGTGGACAAGTGGACAAGTGGTGCTACGTAGGTCCAATGGAGTGTCACTCAGCCATGAAATCCACGTCATGAGGCTGGTAGCAGCATCCTGAGTGGATTTAGGTACGATCATCCTCAGTGAAATAAGTCCCACAAAAAAAGAAACTTATGATATCACTTATCGAGGGAATGTAAAAATCGCTCCCCATGCACTGAATCCCCAAACAGAACAGAGTCACGCTTTTAGAAAACACACTTATGCCTGCTTCAGGGGAAAGGTGAGGTGGGGTGACGCATAAAACTCGAGTTTGAAATGAGCACAGATACCCTTCCGAAAACCGAATATGGAATGGACACGACCTACTCCTTGCTCAATCAACTGGACTCACCAGACCCTGTTCATCGCACAAGTATCTATCCGACTAGTAAGCATCTTAAAAGCTAAGTCTTGATATCTCTGTGTAAGTGCATCAAGTGTGTGTAAAGCGGCCTAAAACCAGCAGGGAAAATCAGCTCAGACCCATTCTGAGGATACATTTCCAACATAAAGAAGAAACAAGCAGGGCAAAACAGAGAGAAATTCTTCCAAAATGCGTTCAGGGACTGGCATGCAACCAGGATTGACCACATCTACAGCCCCAGCGGCAGAAGACATAAGGCTGGACACTCTTGGGGCTGAGACGATTGGTGAGGTTGGGAAAGCAAATGCAGACCCTTGAAAGGAATCCTGCGTGCTCCCCATTCCATGGGTCCCAACTCTCCAGGTTCAACGCAATCTTCCGACAGCGAAAGCACTCATTGGAAACCCAGCGGATGCTACACCGTGGGATCGGGAAAGCTTTCTGAAACTCACCTCAGTTTTCATCTCCTGGTGCTCGTGTTCTCCATTCAGGCCCCCTTACTAACAATCTCCCCACTTGGAGACTCGGCGCCTTTCCATGCCTCTTTCGTACCGTCTGCAATTTGTCCGCAGGATGAACTGCAAGAGGGGGAACCAATGAGAGACTCGCTGGAGGTGTTTGGTCGGGCACATGTCACTCTCATTTCCCATCACGAAGAAGAATTCACCAGCGGTTCAGCCTGCCACCCCGGATCGACAATAGGGCGTGAAGCCATCCAGCCGTGTTGCGTCCCACTCACAAAAAAGCGACTTGGGAAATGGAGCTCAGGGGCACTGCACTTCCCAAACCTGCAGAGTTCTAAACGATAACTATCGCCCCAAAATATATTGAGGTCAGGCTACGAAGAGGCGCTGAACGCAAGGCAGAACTGCAGGAAACGGATGTCAACGGGTACATCGGAATGGCCCCGATAGCACATGAAAAGCGCCAGAACGTGGACAATGATGCGGTTGGCCAAAAAGGGCGTATGCGTTTTTTCCTGAATATATTCAGGAAAAAACGCATACGCCCTTTTTGGCCAACCAAGCAACCTGGGAGAGCAAATCAGCACTACAAAGAAATCTCTCGCCCCCCCCCCCCCGGGGCAAAAGGGCCAGGCGAAAAAAGTCTAAAAACCAGAAAGGCAGGACAGCCCACGGAGTCAAGGGAGCCTTGTTAAGCTGATGGGCGGGATGTCAATGGCCAACAGCCAATCTTCACAAGTGTATCCTCTTTCCCAAACCATGGAAAACACAGAACCACAGAGCATAGGGCACTTCCACACATGGGCGTTGACCTTGGGAAAATGAAAAAATCAACCAGACACAGGGACCCCAAAGTTGAGGGCTGCTGTCTTGACAAGAACCTCCACTCCGGTACACGTTTCATATCCCAGGAAAGAGCCAAGTGGACAAAGACGAGTGGACAAGTGGACAAAGACAAGTGGACAAGTGGACAAGTGGTGCTACGTAGGTCCAATGGAGTGTCACTCAGCCATGAAATCCACGTCATGAGGCTGGTAGCAGCATCCTGAGTGGATTTAGGTACGATCATCCTCAGTGAAATAAGTCCCACAAAAAAAGAAACTTATGATATCACTTATCGAGGGAATGTAAAAATCGCTCCCCATGCACTGAATCCCCAAACAGAACAGAGTCACGCTTTTAGAAAACACACTTATGCCTGCTTCAGGGGAAAGGTGAGGTGGGGTGACGCATAAAACTCGAGTTTGAAATGAGCACAGATACCCTTCCGAAAACCGAATATGGAATGGACACGACCTACTCCTTGCTCAATCAACTGGACTCACCAGACCCTGTTCATCGCACAAGTATCTATCCGACTAGTAAGCATCTTAAAAGCTAAGTCTTGATATCTCTGTGTAAGTGCATCAAGTGTGTGTAAAGCGGCCTAAAACCAGCAGGGAAAATCAGCTCAGACCCATTCTGAGGATACATTTCCAACATAAAGAAGAAACAAGCAGGGCAAAACAGAGAGAAATTCTTCCAAAATGCGTTCAGGGACTGGCATGCAACCAGGATTGACCACATCTACAGCCCCAGCGGCAGAAGACATAAGGCTGGACACTCTTGGGGCTGAGACGATTCGTGAGGTTGGGAAAGCAAATGCAGACCCTTGAAAGGAATCCTGCGTGCTCCCCATTCCATGGGTCCCAACTCTCCAGGTTCAACGCAATCTTCCGACAGCGAAAGCACTCATTGGAAACCCAGCGGATGCTACACCGTGGGATCGGGAAAGCTTTCTGAAACTCACCTCAGTTTTCATCTCCTGGTGCTCGTGTTCTCCATTCAGGCCCCCTTACTAACAATCTCCCCACTTGGAGACTCGGCGCCTTTCCATGCCTCTTTCGTACCGTCTGCAATTTGTCCGCAGGATGAACTGCAAGAGGGGGAACCAATGAGAGACTCGCTGGAGGTGTTTGGTCGGGCACATGTCACTCTCATTTCCCATCACGAAGAAGAATTCACCAGCGGTTCAGCCTGCCACCCCGGATCGACAATAGGGCGTGAAGCCATCCAGCCGTGTTGCGTCCCACTCACAAAAAAGCGACTTGGGAAATGGAGCTCAGGGGCACTGCACTTCCCAAACCTGCAGAGTTCTAAACGATAACTATCGCCCCAAAATATATTGAGGTCAGGCTACGAAGAGGCGCTGAACGCAAGGCAGAACTGCAGGAAACGGATGTCAACGGGTACATCGGAATGGCCCCGATAGCACATGAAAAGCGCCAGAACGTGGACAATGATGCGGTTGGCCAAAAAGGGCGTATGCGTTTTTTCCTGAATATATTCAGGAAAAAACGCATACGCCCTTTTTGGCCAACCAAGCAACCTGGGAGAGCAAATCAGCACTACAAAGAAATCTCTCGCCCCCCCCCCCCCGGGGCTAAAGGGCCAGGCGAAAAAAGTCTAAAAACCAGAAAGGCAGGACAGCCCACGGAGTCAAGGGAGCCTTGTTAAGCTGATGGGCGGGATGTCAATGGCCAACAGCCAATCTTCACAAGTGTATCCTCTTTCCCAAACCATGGAAAACACAGAACCACAGAGCATAGGGCACTTCCACACATGGGCGTTGACCTTGGGAAAATGAAAAAATCAACCAGACACAGGGACCCCAAAGTTGAGGGCTGCTGTCTTGACAAGAACCTCCACTCCGGTACACGTTTCATATCCCAGGAAAGAGCCAAGTGGACAAGTGGACAAAGACAAGTGGACAAGTGGACAAGTGGTGCTACGTAGGTCCAATGGAGTGTCACTCAGCCATGAAATCCACGTCATGAGGCTGGTAGCAGCATCCTGAGTGGATTTAGGTACGATCATCCTCAGTGAAATAAGTCCCACAAAAAAAGAAACTTATGATATCACTTATCGAGGGAATGTAAAAATCGCTCCCCATGCACTGAATCCCCAAACAGAACAGAGTCACGCTTTTAGAAAACACACTTATGCCTGCTTCAGGGGAAAGGTGAGGTGGGGTGACGCATAAAACTCGAGTTTGAAATGAGCACAGATACCCTTCCGAAAACCGAATATGGAATGGACACGACCTACTCCTTGCTCAATCAACTGGACTCACCAGACCCTGTTCATCGCACAAGTATCTATCCGACTAGTAAGCATCTTAAAAGCTAAGTCTTGATATCTCTGTGTAAGTGCATCAAGTGTGTGTAAAGCGGCCTAAAACCAGCAGGGAAAATCAGCTCAGACCCATTCTGAGGATACATTTCCAACATAAAGAAGAAACAAGCAGGGCAAAACAGAGAGAAATTCTTCCAAAATGCGTTCAGGGACTGGCATGCAACCAGGATTGACCACATCTACAGCCCCAGCGGCAGAAGACATAAGGCTGGACACTCTTGGGGCTGAGACGATTGGTGAGGTTGGGAAAGCAAATGCAGACCCTTGAAAGGAATCCTGCGTGCTCCCCATTCCATGGGTCCCAACTCTCCAGGTTCAACGCAATCTTCCGACAGCGAAAGCACTCATTGGAAACCCAGCGGATGCTACACCGTGGGATCGGGAAAGCTTTCTGAAACTCACCTCAGTTTTCATCTCCTGGTGCTCGTGTTCTCCATTCAGGCCCCCTTACTAACAATCTCCCCACTTGGAGACTCGGCGCCTTTCCATGCCTCTTTCGTACCGTCTGCAATTTGTCCGCAGGATGAACTGCAAGAGGGGGAACCAATGAGAGACTCGCTGGAGGTGTTTGGTCGGGCACATGTCACTCTCATTTCCCATCACGAAGAAGAATTCACCAGCGGTTCAGCCTGCCATCCCGGATCGACAATAGGGCGTGAAGCCATCCAGCCGTGTTGCGTCCCACTCCCTAAAAAAAAGCGACTTGGGAAATGGAGCTCAGGGGCACTGCACTTCCCAAACCTGCAGAGTTCTAAACGATAACTATCGCCCCAAAATATATTGAGGTCAGGCTACGAAGAGGCGCTGAACGCAAGGCAGAACTGCAGGAAACGGATGTCAACGGGTACATCGGAATGGCCCCGATAGCACATGAAAAGCGCCAGAACGTGGACAATGATGCGGTTGGCCAAAAAGGGCGTATGCGTTTTTTCCTGAATATATTCAGGAAAAAACGCATACGCCCTTTTTGGCCAACCAAGCAACCTGGGAGAGCAAATCAGCACTACAAAGAAATCTCTCGCCCCCCCCCCCCCCCGGGGCAAAAGGGCCAGGCGAAAAAAGTCTAAAAACCAGAAAGGCAGGACAGCCCACGGAGTCAAGGGAGCCTTGTTAAGCTGATGGGCGGGATGTCAATGGCCAACAGCCAATCTTCACAAGTGTATCCTCTTTCCCAAACCATGGAAAACACAGAACCACAGAGCATAGGGCACTTCCACACATGGGCGTTGACCTTGGGAAAATGAAAAAATCAACCAGACACAGGGACCCCAAAGTTGAGGGCTGCTGTCTTGACAAGAACCTCCACTCCGGTACACGTTTCATATCCCAGGAAAGAGCCAAGTGGACAAAGACGAGTGGACAAGTGGACAAAGACAAGTGGACAAGTGGACAAGTGGTGCTACGTAGGTCCAATGGAGTGTCACTCAGCCATGAAATCCACGTCATGAGGCTGGTAGCAGCATCCTGAGTGGATTTAGGTACGATCATCCTCAGTGAAATAAGTCCCACAAAAAAAGAAACTTATGATATCACTTATCGAGGGAATGTAAAAATCGCTCCCCATGCACTGAATCCCCAAACAGAACAGAGTCACGCTTTTAGAAAACACACTTATGCCTGCTTCAGGGGAAAGGTGAGGTGGGGTGACGCATAAAACTCGAGTTTGAAATGAGCACAGATACCCTTCCGAAAACCGAATATGGAATGGACACGACCTACTCCTTGCTCAATCAACTGGACTCACCAGACCCTGTTCATCGCACAAGTATCTATCCGACTAGTAAGCATCTTAAAAGCTAAGTCTTGATATCTCTGTGTAAGTGCATCAAGTGTGTGTAAAGCGGCCTAAAACCAGCAGGGAAAATCAGCTCAGACCCATTCTGAGGATACATTTCCAACATAAAGAAGAAACAAGCAGGGCAAAACAGAGAGAAATTCTTCCAAAATGCGTTCAGGGACTGGCATGCAACCAGGATTGACCACATCTACAGCCCCAGCGGCAGAAGACATAAGGCTGGACACTCTTGGGGCTGAGACGATTGGTGAGGTTGGGAAAGCAAATGCAGACCCTTGAAAGGAATCCTGCGTGCTCCCCATTCCATGGGTCCCAACTCTCCAGGTTCAACGCAATCTTCCGACAGCGAAAGCACTCATTGGAAACCCAGCGGATGCTACACCGTGGGATCGGGAAAGCTTTCTGAAACTCACCTCAGTTTTCATCTCCTGGTGCTCGTGTTCTCCATTCAGGCCCCCTTACTAACAATCTCCCCACTTGGAGACTCGGCGCCTTTCCATGCCTCTTTCGTACCGTCTGCAATTTGTCCGCAGGATGAACTGCAAGAGGGGGAACCAATGAGAGACTCGCTGGAGGTGTTTGGTCGGGCACATGTCACTCTCATTTCCCATCACGAAGAAGAATTCACCAGCGGTTCAGCCTGCCACCCCGGATCGACAATAGGGCGTGAAGCCATCCAGCCGTGTTGCGTCCCACTCACAAAAAAGCGACTTGGGAAATGGAGCTCAGGGGCACTGCACTTCCCAAACCTGCAGAGTTCTAAACGATAACTATCGCCCCAAAATATATTGAGGTCAGGCTACGAAGAGGCGCTGAACGCAAGGCAGAACTGCAGGAAACGGATGTCAACGGGTACATCGGAATGGCCCCGATAGCACATGAAAAGCGCCAGAACGTGGACAATGATGCGGTTGGCCAAAAAGGGCGTATGCGTTTTTTCCTGAATATATTCAGGAAAAAACGCATACGCCCTTTTTGGCCAACCAAGCAACCTGGGAGAGCAAATCAGCACTACAAAGAAATCTCTCGCCCCCCCCCCCCGGGGCAAAAGGGCCAGGCGAAAAAAGTCTAAAAACCAGAAAGGCAGGACAGCCCACGGAGTCAAGGGAGCCTTGTTAAGCTGATGGGCGGGATGTCAATGGCCAACAGCCAATCTTCACAAGTGTATCCTCTTTCCCAAACCATGGAAAACACAGAACCACAGAGCATAGGGCACTTCCACACATGGGCGTTGACCTTGGGAAAATGAAAAAATCAACCAGACACAGGGACCCCAAAGTTGAGGGCTGCTGTCTTGACAAGAACCTCCACTCCGGTACACGTTTCATATCCCAGGAAAGAGCCAAGTGGACAAAGACGAGTGGACAAGTGGACAAAGACAAGTGGACAAGTGGTGCTACGTAGGTCCAATGGAGTGTCACTCAGCCATGAAATCCACGTCATGAGGCTGGTAGCAGCATCCTGAGTGGATTTAGGTACGATCATCCTCAGTGAAATAAGTCCCACAAAAAAAGAAACTTATGATATCACTTATCGAGGGAATGTAAAAATCGCTCCCCATGCACTGAATCCCCAAACAGAACAGAGTCACGCTTTTAGAAAACACACTTATGCCTGCTTCAGGGGAAAGGTGAGGTGGGGTGACGCATAAAACTCGAGTTTGAAATGAGCACAGATACCCTTCCGAAAACCGAATATGGAATGGACACGACCTACTCCTTGCTCAATCAACTGGACTCACCAGACCCTGTTCATCGCACAAGTATCTATCCGACTAGTAAGCATCTTAAAAGCTAAGTCTTGATATCTCTGTGTAAGTGCATCAACTGTGTGTAAAGCGGCCTAAAACCAGCAGGGAAAATCAGCTCAGACCCATTCTGAGGATACATTTCCAACATAAAGAAGAAACAAGCAGGGCAAAACAGAGAGAAATTCTTCCAAAATGCGTTCAGGGACTGGCATGCAACCAGGATTGACCACATCTACAGCCCCAGCGGCAGAAGACATAAGGCTGGACACTCTTGGGGCTGAGACGATTGGTGAGGTTGGGAAAGCAAATGCAGACCCTTGAAAGGAATCCTGCGTGCTCCCCATTCCATGGGTCCCAACTCTCCAGGTTCAACGCAATCTTCCGACAGCGAAAGCACTCATTGGAAACCCAGCGGATGCTACACCGTGGGATCGGGAAAGCGTTCTGAAACTCACCTCAGTTTTCATCTCCTGGTGCTCGTGTTCTCCATTCAGGCCCCCTTACTAACAATCTCCCCACTTGGAGACTCGGCGCCTTTCCATGCCTCTTTCGTACCGTCTGCAATTTGTCCGCAGGATGAACTGCAAGAGGGGGAACCAATGAGAGACTCGCTGGAGGTGTTTGGTCGGGCACATGTCACTCTCATTTCCCATCACGAAGAAGAATTCACCAGCGGTTCAGCCTGCCACCCCGGATCGACAATAGGGCGTGAAGCCATCCAGCCGTGTTGCGTCCCACTCACAAAAAAGCGACTTGGGAAATGGAGCTCAGGGGCACTGCACTTCCCAAACCTGCAGAGTTCTAAACGATAACTATCGCCCCAAAATATATTGAGGTCAGGCTACGAAGAGGCGCTGAACGCAAGGCAGAACTGCAGGAAACGGATGTCAACGGGTACATCGGAATGGCCCCGATAGCACATGAAAAGCGCCAGAACGTGGACAATGATGCGGTTGGCCAAAAAGGGCGTATGCGTTTTTTCCTGAATATATTCAGGAAAAAACGCATACGCCCTTTTTGGCCAACCAAGCAACCTGGGAGAGCAAATCAGCACTACAAAGAAATCTCTCGCCCCCCCCCCCCCCGGGGCAAAAGGGCCAGGCGGAAAAAAGTCTAAAAACCAGAAAGGCAGGACAGCCCACGGAGTCAAGGGAGCCTTGTTAAGCTGATGGGCGGGATGTCAATGGCCAACAGTCAATCTTCACAAGTGTATCCTCTTTCCCAAACCATGGAAAACACAGAACCACAGAGCATAGGGCACTTCCACACATGGGCGTTGACCTTGGGAAAATGAAAAAATCAACCAGACACAGGGACCCCAAAGTTGAGGGCTGCTGTCTTGACAAGAACCTCCACTCCGGTACACGTTTCATATCCCAGGAAAGAGCCAAGTGGACAAAGACGAGTGGACAAGTGGACAAAGACAAGTGGACAAGTGGACAAGTGGTGCTACGTAGGTCCAATGGAGTGTCACTCAGCCATGAAATCCACGTCATGAGGCTGGTAGCAGCATCCTGAGTGGATCTAGGTACGATCATCCTCAGTGAAATAAGTCCCACAAAAAAAGAAACTTATGATATCACTTATCGAGGGAATGTAAAAATCGCTCCCCATGCACTGAATCCCCAAACAGAACAGAGTCACGCTTTTAGAAAACACACTTATGCCTGCTTCAGGGGAAAGGTGAGGTGGGGTGACGCATAAAACTCGAGTTTGAAATGAGCACAGATACCCTTCCGAAAACCGAATATGGAATGGACACGACCTACTCCTTGCTCAATCAACTGGACTCACCAGACCCTGTTCATCGCACAAGTATCTATCCGACTAGTAAGCATCTTAAAAGCTAAGTCTTGATATCTCTGTGTAAGTGCATCAAGTGTGTGTAAAGCGGCCTAAAACCAGCAGGGAAAATCAGCTCAGACCCATTCTGAGGATACATTTCCAACATAAAGAAGAAACAAGCAGGGCAAAACAGAGAGAAATTCTTCCAAAATGCGTTCAGGGACTGGCATGCAACCAGGATTGACCACATCTACAGCCCCAGCGGCAGAAGACATAAGGCTGGACACTCTTGGGGCTGAGACGATTGGTGAGGTTGGGAAAGCAAATGCAGACCCTTGAAAGGAATCCTGCGTGCTCCCCATTCCATGGGTCCCAACTCTCCAGGTTCAACGCAATCTTCCGACAGCGAAAGCACTCATTGGAAACCCAGCGGATGCTACACCGTGGGATCGGGAAAGCTTTCTGAAACTCACCTCAGTTTTCATCTCCTGGTGCTCGTGTTCTCCATTCAGGCCCCCTTACTAACAATCTCCCCACTTGGAGACTCGGCGCCTTTCCATGCCTCTTTCGTACCGTCTGCAATTTGTCCGCAGGATGAACTGCAAGAGGGGGAACCAATGAGAGACTCGCTGGAGGTGTTTGGTCGGGCACATGTCACTCTCATTTCCCATCACGAAGAAGAATTCACCAGCGGTTCAGCCTGCCACCCCGGATCGACAATAGGGCGTGAAGCCATCCAGCCGTGTTGCGTCCCACTCACAAAAAAGCGACTTGGGAAATGGAGCTCAGGGGCACTGCACTTCCCAAACCTGCAGAGTTCTAAACGATAACTATCGCCCCAAAATATATTGAGGTCAGGCTACGAAGAGGCGCTGAACGCAAGGCAGAACTGCAGGAAACGGATGTCAACGGGTACATCGGAATGGCCCCGATAGCACATGAAAAGCGCCAGAACGTGGACAATGATGCGGTTGGCCAAAAAGGGCGTATGCGTTTTTTCCTGAATATATTCAGGAAAAAACGCATACGCCCTTTTTGGCCAACCAAGCAACCTGGGAGAGCAAATCAGCACTACAAAGAAATCTCTCGCCCCCCCCCCCGGGGCAAAAGGGCCAGGCGAAAAAAGTCTAAAAACCAGAAAGGCAGGACAGCCCACGGAGTCAAGGGAGCCTTGTTAAGCTGATGGGCGGGATGTCAATGGCCAACAGCCAATCTTCACAAGTGTATCCTCTTTCCCAAACCATGGAAAACACAGAACCACAGAGCATAGGGCACTTCCACACATGGGCGTTGACCTTGGGAAAATGAAAAAATCAACCAGACACAGGGACCCCAAAGTTGAGGGCTGCTGTCTTGACAAGAACCTCCACTCCGGTACACGTTTCATATCCCAGGAAAGAGCCAAGTGGACAAAGACGAGTGGACAAGTGGACAAAGACAAGTGGACAAGTGGTGCTACGTAGGTCCAATGGAGTGTCACTCAGCCATGAAATCCACGTCATGAGGCTGGTAGCAGCATCCTGAGTGGATTTAGGTACGATCATCCTCAGTGAAATAAGTCCCACAAAAAAAGAAACTTATGATATCACTTATCGAGGGAATGTAAAAATCGCTCCCCATGCACTGAATCCCCAAACAGAACAGAGTCACGCTTTTAGAAAACACACTTATGCCTGCTTCAGGGGAAAGGTGAGGTGGGGTGACGCATAAAACTCGAGTTTGAAATGAGCACAGATACCCTTCCGAAAACCGAATATGGAATGGACACGACCTACTCCTTGCTCAATCAACTGGACTCACCAGACCCTGTTCATCGCACAAGTATCTATCCGACTAGTAAGCATCTTAAAAGCTAAGTCTTGATATCTCTGTGTAAGTGCATCAAGTGTGTGTAAAGCGGCCTAAAACCAGCAGGGAAAATCAGCTCAGACCCATTCTGAGGATACATTTCCAACATAAAGAAGAAACAAGCAGGGCAAAACAGAGAGAAATTCTTCCAAAATGCGTTCAGGGACTGGCATGCAACCAGGATTGACCACATCTACAGCCCCAGCGGCAGAAGACATAAGGCTGGACACTCTTGGGGCTGAGACGATTGGTGAGGTTGGGAAAGCAAATGCAGACCCTTGAAAGGAATCCTGCGTGCTCCCCATTCCATGGGTCCCAACTCTCCAGGTTCAACGCAATCTTCCGACAGCGAAAGCACTCATTGGAAACCCAGCGGATGCTACACCGTGGGATCGGGAAAGCGTTCTGAAACTCACCTCAGTTTTCATCTCCTGGTGCTCGTGTTCTCCATTCAGGCCCCCTTACTAACAATCTCCCCACTTGGAGACTCGGCGCCTTTCCATGCCTCTTTCGTACCGTCTGCAATTTGTCCGCAGGATGAACTGCAAGAGGGGGAACCAATGAGAGACTCGCTGGAGGTGTTTGGTCGGGCACATGTCACTCTCATTTCCCATCACGAAGAAGAATTCACCAGCGGTTCAGCCTGCCACCCCGGATCGACAATAGGGCGTGAAGCCATCCAGCCGTGTTGCGTCCCACTCACAAAAAAGCGACTTGGGAAATGGAGCTCAGGGGCACTGCACTTCCCAAACCTGCAGAGTTCTAAACGATAACTATCGCCCCAAAATATATTGAGGTCAGGCTACGAAGAGGCGCTGAACGCAAGGCAGAACTGCAGGAAACGGATGTCAACGGGTACATCGGAATGGCCCCGATAGCACATGAAAAGCGCCAGAACGTGGACAATGATGCGGTTGGCCAAAAAGGGCGTATGCGTTTTTTCCTGAATATATTCAGGAAAAAACGCATACGCCCTTTTTGGCCAACCAAGCAACCTGGGAGAGCAAATCAGCACTACAAAGAAATCTCTCGCCCCCCCCCCCCCGGGGCAAAAGGGCCAGGCGAAAAAAGTCTAAAAACCAGAAAGGCAGGACAGCCCACGGAGTCAAGGGAGCCTTGTTAAGCTGATGGGCGGGATGTCAATGGCCAACAGCCAATCTTCACAAGTGTATCCTCTTTCCCAAACCATGTAAAACACAGAACCACAGAGCATAGGGCACTTCCACACATGGGCGTTGACCTTGGGAAAATGAAAAAATCAACCAGACACAGGGACCCCAAAGTTGAGGGCTGCTGTCTTGACAAGAACCTCCACTCCGGTACACGTTTCATATCCCAGGAAAGAGCCAAGTGGACAAGTGGACAAAGACAAGTGGACAAGTGGACAAGTGGTGCTACGTAGGTCCAATGGAGTGTCACTCAGCCATGAAATCCACGTCATGAGGCTGGTAGCAGCATCCTGAGTGGATCTAGGTACGATCATCCTCAGTGAAATAAGTCCCACAAAAAAAGAAACTTATGATATCACTTATCGAGGGAATGTAAAAATCGCTCCCCATGCACTGAATCCCCAAACAGAACAGAGTCACGCTTTTAGAAAACACACTTATGCCTGCTTCAGGGGAAAGGTGAGGTGGGGTGACGCATAAAACTCGAGTTTGAAATGAGCACAGATACCCTTCCGAAAACCGAATATGGAATGGACACGACCTACTCCTTGCTCAATCAACTGGACTCACCAGACCCTGTTCATCGCACAAGTATCTATCCGACTAGTAAGCATCTTAAAAGCTAAGTCTTGATATCTCTGTGTAAGTGCATCAAGTGTGTGTAAAGCGGCCTAAAACCAGCAGGGAAAATCAGCTCAGACCCATTCTGAGGATACATTTCCAACATAAAGAAGAAACAAGCAGGGCAAAACAGAGAGAAATTCTTCCAAAATGCGTTCAGGGACTGGCATGCAACCAGGATTGACCACATCTACAGCCCCAGCGGCAGAAGACATAAGGCTGGACACTCTTGGGGCTGAGACGATTGGTGAGGTTGGGAAAGCAAATGCAGACCCTTGAAAGGAATCCTGCGTGCTCCCCATTCCATGGGTCCCAACTCTCCAGGTTCAACGCAATCTTCCGACAGCGAAAGCACTCATTGGAAACCCAGCGGATGCTACACCGTGGGATCGGGAAAGCTTTCTGAAACTCACCTCAGTTTTCATCTCCTGGTGCTCGTGTTCTCCATTCAGGCCCCCTTACTAACAATCTCCCCACTTGGAGACTCGGCGCCTTTCCATGCCTCTTTCGTACCGTCTGCAATTTGTCCGCAGGATGAACTGCAAGAGGGGGAACCAATGAGAGACTCGCTGGAGGTGTTTGGTCGGGCACATGTCACTCTCATTTCCCATCACGAAGAAGAATTCACCAGCGGTTCAGCCTGCCACCCCGGATCGACAATAGGGCGTGAAGCCATCCAGCCGTGTTGCGTCCCACTCACAAAAAAGCGACTTGGGAAATGGAGCTCAGGGGCACTGCACTTCCCAAACCTGCAGAGTTCTAAACGATAACTATCGCCCCAAAATATATTGAGGTCAGGCTACGAAGAGGCGCTGAACGCAAGGCAGAACTGCAGGAAACGGATGTCAACGGGTACATCGGAATGGCCCCGATAGCACATGAAAAGCGCCAGAACGTGGACAATGATGCGGTTGGCCAAAAAGGGCGTATGCGTTTTTTCCTGAATATATTCAGGAAAAAACGCATACGCCCTTTTTGGCCAACCAAGCAACCTGGGAGAGCAAATCAGCACTACAAAGAAATCTCTCGCCCCCCCCCCCCGGGGCTAAAGGGCCAGGCGAAAAAAGTCTAAAAACCAGAAAGGCAGGACAGCCCACGGAGTCAAGGGAGCCTTGTTAAGCTGATGGGCGGGATGTCAATGGCCAACAGCCAATCTTCACAAGTGTATCCTCTTTCCCAAACCATGTAAAACACAGAACCACAGAGCATAGGGCACTTCCACACATGGGCGTTGACCTTGGGAAAATGAAAAAATCAACCAGACACAGGGACCCCAAAGTTGAGGGCTGCTGTCTTGACAAGAACCTCCACTCCGGTACACGTTTCATATCCCAGGAAAGAGCCAAGTGGACAAGTGGACAAAGACAAGTGGACAAGTGGACAAGTGGTGCTACGTAGGTCCAATGGAGTGTCACTCAGCCATGAAATCCACGTCATGAGGCTGGTAGCAGCATCCTGAGTGGATTTAGGTACGATCATCCTCAGTGAAATAAGTCCCACAAAAAAAGAAACTTATGATATCACTTATCGAGGGAATGTAAAAATCGCTCCCCATGCACTGAATCCCCAAACAGAACAGAGTCACGCTTTTAGAAAACACACTTATGCCTGCTTCAGGGGAAAGGTGAGGTGGGGTGACGCATAAAACTCGAGTTTGAAATGAGCACAGATACCCTTCCGAAAACCGAATATGGAATGGACACGACCTACTCCTTGCTCAATCAACTGGACTCACCAGACCCTGTTCATCGCACAAGTATCTATCCGACTAGTAAGCATCTTAAAAGCTAAGTCTTGATATCTCTGTGTAAGTGCATCAAGTGTGTGTAAAGCGGCCTAAAACCAGCAGGGAAAATCAGCTCAGACCCATTCTGAGGATACATTTCCAACATAAAGAAGAAACAAGCAGGGCAAAACAGAGAGAAATTCTTCCAAAATGCGTTCAGGGACTGGCATGCAACCAGGATTGACCACATCTACAGCCCCAGCGGCAGAAGACATAAGGCTGGACACTCTTGGGGCTGAGACGATTGGTGAGGTTGGGAAAGCAAATGCAGACCCTTGAAAGGAATCCTGCGTGCTCCCCATTCCATGGGTCCCAACTCTCCAGGTTCAACGCAATCTTCCGACAGCGAAAGCACTCATTGGAAACCCAGCGGATGCTACACCGTGGGATCGGGAAAGCGTTCTGAAACTCACCTCAGTTTTCATCTCCTGGTGCTCGTGTTCTCCATTCAGGCCCCCTTACTAACAATCTCCCCACTTGGAGACTCGGCGCCTTTCCATGCCTCTTTCGTACCGTCTGCAATTTGTCCGCAGGATGAACTGCAAGAGGGGGAACCAATGAGAGACTCGCTGGAGGTGTTTGGTCGGGCACATGTCACTCTCATTTCCCATCACGAAGAAGAATTCACCAGCGGTTCAGCCTGCCACCCCGGATCGACAATAGGGCGTGAAGCCATCCAGCCGTGTTGCGTCCCACTCACAAAAAAGCGACTTGGGAAATGGAGCTCAGGGGCACTGCACTTCCCAAACCTGCAGAGTTCTAAACGATAACTATCGCCCCAAAATATATTGAGGTCAGGCTACGAAGAGGCGCTGAACGCAAGGCAGAACTGCAGGAAACGGATGTCAACGGGTACATCGGAATGGCCCCGATAGCACATGAAAAGCGCCAGAACGTGGACAATGATGCGGTTGGCCAAAAAGGGCGTATGCGTTTTTTCCTGAATATATTCAGGAAAAAACGCATACGCCCTTTTTGGCCAACCAAGCAACCTGGGAGAGCAAATCAGCACTACAAAGAAATCTCTCGCCCCCCCCCCCCCCGGGGCAAAAGGGCCAGGCGAAAAAAGTCTAAAAACCAGAAAGGCAGGACAGCCCACGGAGTCAAGGGAGCCTTGTTAAGCTGATGGGCGGGATGTCAATGGCCAACAGCCAATCTTCACAAGTGTATCCTCTTTCCCAAACCATGGAAAACACAGAACCACAGAGCATAGGGCACTTCCACACATGGGCGTTGACCTTGGGAAAATGAAAAAATCAACCAGACACAGGGACCCCAAAGTTGAGGGCTGCTGTCTTGACAAGAACCTCCACTCCGGTACACGTTTCATATCCCAGGAAAGAGCCAAGTGGACAAAGACGAGTGGACAAGTGGACAAAGACAAGTGGACAAGTGGACAAGTGGTGCTACGTAGGTCCAATGGAGTGTCACTCAGCCATGAAATCCACGTCATGAGGCTGGTAGCAGCATCCTGAGTGGATCTAGGTACGATCATCCTCAGTGAAATAATTCCCACAAAAAAAGAAACTTATGATATCACTTATCGAGGGAATGTAAAAATCGCTCCCCATGCACTGAATCCCCAAACAGAACAGAGTCACGCTTTTAGAAAACACACTTATGCCTGCTTCAGGGGAAAGGTGAGGTGGGGTGACGCATAAAACTCGAGTTTGAAATGAGCACAGATACCCTTCCGAAAACCGAATATGGAATGGACACGACCTACTCCTTGCTCAATCAACTGGACTCACCAGACCCTGTTCATCGCACAAGTATCTATCCGACTAGTAAGCATCTTAAAAGCTAAGTCTTGATATCTCTGTGTAAGTGCATCAAGTGTGTGTAAAGCGGCCTAAAACCAGCAGGGAAAATCAGCTCAGACCCATTCTGAGGATACATTTCCAACATAAAGAAGAAACAAGCAGGGCAAAACAGAGAGAAATTCTTCCAAAATGCGTTCAGGGACTGGCATGCAACCAGGATTGACCACATCTACAGCCCCAGCGGCAGAAGACATAAGGCTGGACACTCTTGGGGCTGAGACGATTCGTGAGGTTGGGAAAGCAAATGCAGACCCTTGAAAGGAATCCTGCGTGCTCCCCATTCCATGGGTCCCAACTCTCCAGGTTCAACGCAATCTTCCGACAGCGAAAGCACTCATTGGAAACCCAGTGGATGCTACACCGTGGGATCGGGAAAGCTTTCTGAAACTCACCTCAGTTTTCATCTCCTGGTGCTCGTGTTCTCCATTCAGGCCCCCTTACTAACAATCTCCCCACTTGGAGACTCGGCGCCTTTCCATGCCTCTTTCGTACCGTCTGCAAATTGTCCGCAGGATGAACTGCAAGAGGGGGAACCAATGAGAGACTCGCTGGAGGTGTTTGGTCGGGCACATGTCACTCTCATTTCCCATCACGAAGAAGAATTCACCAGCGGTTCAGCCTGCCACCCCGGATCGACAATAGGGCGTGAAGCCATCCAGCCGTGTTGCGTCCCACTCCCAAAAAAGCGACTTGGGAAATGGAGCTCAGGGGCACTGCACTTCCCAAACCTGCAGAGTTCTAAACGATAACTATCGCCCCAAAATATATTGAGGTCAGGCTACGAAGAGGCGCTGAACGCAAGGCAGAACTGCAGGAAACGGATGTCAACGGGTACATCGGAATGGCCCCGATAGCACATGAAAAGCGCCAGAACGTGGACAATGATGCGGTTGGCCAAAAAGGGCGTATGCGTTTTTTCCTGAATATATTCAGGAAAAAACGCATACGCCCTTTTTGGCCAACCAAGCAACCTGGGAGAGCAAATCAGCACTACAAAGAAATCTCTCGCCCCCCACCCGGGGCAAAAGGGCCAGGCGAAAAAAGTCTAAAAACCAGAAAGGCAGGACAGCCCACGGAGTCAAGGGAGCCTTGTTAAGCTGATGGGCGGGATGTCAATGGCCAACAGCCAATCTTCACAAGTGTATCCTCTTTCCCAAACCATGGAAAACACAGAACCACAGAGCATAGGGCACTTCCACACATGGGCGTTGACCTTGGGAAAATGAAAAAATCAACCAGACACAGGGACCCCAAAGTTGAGGGCTGCTGTCTTGACAAGAAGCTCCACTCTGGTACAAGTTTCATATCCCAGGAAAGAGCCAAGTGGACAAAGACGAGTGGACAAGTGGACAAAGACAAGTGGACAAGTGGACAAGTGGTGCTACGTAGGTCCAATGGAGTGTCACTCAGCCATGAAATCCACGTCATGAGGCTGGTAGCAGCATCCTGAGTGGATTTAGGTACGATCATCCTCAGTGAAATAAGTCCCACAAAAAAAGAAACTTATGATATCACTTATCGAGGGAATGTAAAAATCGCTCCCCATGCACTGAATCCCCAAACAGAACAGAGTCACGCTTTTAGAAAACACACTTATGCCTGCTTCAGGGGAAAGGTGAGGTGGGGTGACGCATAAAACTCGAGTTTGAAATGAGCACAGATACCCTTCCGAAAACCGAATATGGAATGGACACGACCTACTCCTTGCTCAATCAACTGGACTCACCAGACCCTGTTCATCGCACAAGTATCTATCCGACTAGTAAGCATCTTAAAAGCTAAGTCTTGATATCTCTGTGTAAGTGCATCAAGTGTGTGTAAAGCGGCCTAAAACCAGCAGGGAAAATCAGCTCAGACCCATTCTGAGGATACATTTCCAACATAAAGAAGAAACAAGCAGGGCAAAACAGAGAGAAATTCTTCCAAAATGCGTTCAGGGACTGGCATGCAACCAGGATTGACCACATCTACAGCCCCAGCGGCAGAAGACATAAGGCTGGACACTCTTGGGGCTGAGACGATTGGTGAGGTTGGGAAAGCAAATGCAGACCCTTGAAAGGAATCCTGCGTGCTCCCCATTCCATGGGTCCAAACTCTCCAGGTTCAACGCAATCTTCCGACAGCGAAAGCACTCATTGGAAACCCAGCGGATGCTACACCGTGGGATCGGGAAAGCTTTCTGAAACTCACCTCAGTTTTCATCTCCTGGTGCTCGTGTTCTCCATTCAGGCCCCCTTACTAACAATCTCCCCACTTGGAGACTCGGCGCCTTTCCATGCCTCTTTCGTACCGTCTGCAATTTGTCCGCAGGATGAACTGCAAGAGGGGGAACCAATGAGAGACTCGCTGGAGGTGTTTGGTCGGGCACATGTCACTCTCATTTCCCATCACGAAGAAGAATTCACCAGCGGTTCAGCCTGCCACCCCGGATCGACAATAGGGCGTGAAGCCATCCAGCCGTGTTGCGTCCCACTCACAAAAAAGCGACTTGGGAAATGGAGCTCAGGGGCACTGCACTTCCCAAACCTGCAGAGTTCTAAACGATAACTATCGCCCCAAAATATATTGAGGTCAGGCTACGAAGAGGCGCTGAACGCAAGGCAGAACTGCAGGAAACGGATGTCAACGGGTACATCGGAATGGCCCCGATAGCACATGAAAAGCGCCAGAACGTGGACAATGATGCGGTTGGCCAAAAAGGGCGTATGCGTTTTTTCCTGAATATATTCAGGAAAAAACGCATACGCCCTTTTTGGCCAACCAAGCAACCTGGGAGAGCAAATCAGCACTACAAAGAAATCTCTCGCCCCCCCCCCCCCCGGGGCAAAAGGGCCAGGCGAAAAAAGTCTAAAAACCAGAAAGGCAGGACAGCCCACGGAGTCAAGGGAGCCTTGTTAAGCTGATGGGCGGGATGTCAATGGCCAACAGCCAATCTTCACAAGTGTATCCTCTTTCCCAAACCATGTAAAACACAGAACCACAGAGCATAGGGCACTTCCACACATGGGCGTTGACCTTGGGAAAATGAAAAAATCAACCAGACACAGGGACCCCAAAGTTGAGGGCTGCTGTCTTGACAAGAACCTCCACTCCGGTACACGTTTCATATCCCAGGACAGAGCCAAGTGGACAAGTGGACAAAGACAAGTGGACAAGTGGACAAGTGGTGCTACGTAGGTCCAATGGAGTGTCACTCAGCCATGAAATCCACGTCATGAGGCTGGTAGCAGCATCCTGAGTGGATTTAGGTACGATCATCCTCAGTGAAATAAGTCCCACAAAAAAAGAAACTTATGATATCACTTATCGAGGGAATGTAAAAATCGCTCCCCATGCACTGAATCCCCAAACAGAACAGAGTCACGCTTTTAGAAAACACACTTATGCCTGCTTCAGGGGAAAGGTGAGGTGGGGTGACGCATAAAACTCGAGTTTGAAATGAGCACAGATACCCTTCCGAAAACCGAATATGGAATGGACACGACCTACTCCTTGCTCAATCAACTGGACTCACCAGACCCTGTTCATCGCACAAGTATCTATCCGACTAGTAAGCATCTTAAAAGCTAAGTCTTGATATCTCTGTGTAAGTGCATCAAGTGTGTGTAAAGCGGCCTAAAACCAGCAGGGAAAATCAGCTCAGACCCATTCTGAGGATACATTTCCAACATAAAGAAGAAACAAGCAGGGCAAAACAGAGAGAAATTCTTCCAAAATGCGTTCAGGGACTGGCATGCAACCAGGATTGACCACATCTACAGCCCCAGCGGCAGAAGACATAAGGCTGGACACTCTTGGGGCTGAGACGATTGGTGAGGTTGGGAAAGCAAATGCAGACCCTTGAAAGGAATCCTGCGTGCTCCCCATTCCATGGGTCCCAACTCTCCAGGTTCAACGCAATCTTCCGACAGCGAAAGCACTCATTGGAAACCCAGCGGATGCTACACCGTGGGATCGGGAAAGCTTTCTGAAACTCACCTCAGTTTTCATCTCCTGGTGCTCGTGTTCTCCATTCAGGCCCCCTTACTAACAATCTCCCCACTTGGAGACTCGGCGCCTTTCCATGCCTCTTTCGTACCGTCTGCAATTTGTCCGCAGGATGAACTGCAAGAGGGGGAACCAATGAGAGACTCGCTGGAGGTGTTTGGTCGGGCACATGTCACTCTCATTTCCCATCACGAAGAAGAATTCACCAGCGGTTCAGCCTGCCACCCCGGATCGACAATAGGGCGTGAAGCCATCCAGCCGTGTTGCGTCCCACTCACAAAAAAGCGACTTGGGAAATGGAGCTCAGGGGCACTGCACTTCCCAAACCTGCAGAGTTCTAAACGATAACTATCGCCCCAAAATATATTGAGGTCAGGCTACGAAGAGGCGCTGAACGCAAGGCAGAACTGCAGGAAACGGATGTCAACGGGTACATCGGAATGGCCCCGATAGCACATGAAAAGCGCCAGAACGTGGACAATGATGCGGTTGGCCAAAAAGGGCGTATGCGTTTTTTCCTGAATATATTCAGGAAAAAACGCATACGCCCTTTTTGGCCAACCAAGCAACCTGGGAGAGCAAATCAGCACTACAAAGAAATCTCTCGCCCCCCCCCCCCGGGGCAAAAGGGCCAGGCGAAAAAAGTCTAAAAACCAGAAAGCCAGGACAGCCCACGGAGTCAAGGGAGCCTTGTTAAGCTGATGGGCGGGATGTCAATGGCCAACAGCCAATCTTCACAAGTGTATCCTCTTTCCCAAACCATGGAAAACACAGAACCACAGAGCATAGGGCACTTCCACACATGGGCGTTGACCTTGGGAAAATGAAAAAATCAACCAGACACAGAGACCCAAAAGTTGAGGGCTGCTGTCTTGACAAGAACCTCCACTCCGGTACACGTTTCATATCCCAGGAAAGAGCCAAGTGGACAAGTGGACAAAGACAAGTGGACAAGTGGACAAGTGGTGCTACGTAGGTCCAATGGAGTGTCACTCAGCCATGAAATCCACGTCATGAGGCTGGTAGCAGCATCCTGAGTGGATTTAGGTACGATCATCCTCAGTGAAATAAGTCCCACAAACAAAGAAACTTATGATATCACTTATCGAGGGAATGTAAAAATCGCTCCCCATGCACTGAATCCCCAAACAGAACAGAGTCACGCTTTTAGAAAACACACTTATGCCTGCTTCAGGGGAAAGGTGAGGTGGGGTGACGCATAAAACTCGAGTTTGAAATGAGCACAGATACCCTTCCGAAAACCGAATATGGAATGGACACGACCTACTCCTTGCTCAATCAACTGGACTCACCAGACCCTGTTCATCGCACAAGTATCTATCCGACTAGTAAGCATCTTAAAAGCTAAGTCTTGATATCTCTGTGTAAGTGCATCAAGTGTGTGTAAAGCGGCCTAAAACCAGCAGGGAAAATCAGCTCAGACCCATTCTGAGGATACATTTCCAACATAAAGAAGAAACAAGCAGGGCAAAACAGAGAGAAATTCTTCCAAAATGCGTTCAGGGACTGGCATGCAACCAGGATTGACCACATCTACAGCCCCAGCGGCAGAAGACATAAGGCTGGACACTCTTGGGGCTGAGACGATTGGTGAGGTTGGGAAAGCAAATGCAGACCCTTGAAAGGAATCCTGCGTGCTCCCCATTCCATGGGTCCCAACTCTCCAGGTTCAACGCAATCTTCCGACAGCGAAAGCACTCATTGGAAACCCAGCGGATGCTACACCGTGGGATCGGGAAAGCGTTCTGAAACTCACCTCAGTTTTCATCTCCTGGTGCTCGTGTTCTCCATTCAGGCCCCCTTACTAACAATCTCCCCACTTGGAGACTCGGCGCCTTTCCATGCCTCTTTCGTACCGTCTGCAATTTGTCCGCAGGATGAACTGCAAGAGGGGGAACCAATGAGAGACTCGCTGGAGGTGTTTGGTCGGGCACATGTCACTCTCATTTCCCATCACGAAGAAGAATTCACCAGCGGTTCAGCCTGCCACCCCGGATCGACAATAGGGCGTGAAGCCATCCAGCCGTGTTGCGTCCCACTCACAAAAAAGCGACTTGGGAAATGGAGCTCAGGGGCACTGCACTTCCCAAACCTGCAGAGTTCTAAACGATAACTATCGCCCCAAAATATATTGAGGTCAGGCTACGAAGAGGCGCTGAACGCAAGGCAGAACTGCAGGAAACGGATGTCAACGGGTACATCGGAATGGCCCCGATAGCACATGAAAAGCGCCAGAACGTGGACAATGATGCGGTTGGCCAAAAAGGGCGTATGCGTTTTTTCCTGAATATATTCAGGAAAAAACGCATACGCCCTTTTTGGCCAACCAAGCAACCTGGGAGAGCAAATCAGCACTACAAAGAAATCTCTCGCCCCCCCCCCCGGGGCAAAAGGGCCAGGCGAAAAAAGTCTAAAAACCAGAAAGGCAGGACAGCCCACGGAGTCAAGGGAGCCTTGTTAAGCTGATGGGCGGGATGTCAATGGCCAACAGCCAATCTTCACAAGTGTATCCTCTTTCCCAAACCATGTAAAACACAGAACCACAGAGCATAGGGCACTTCCACACATGGGCGTTGACCTTGGGAAAATGAAAAAATCAACCAGACACAGGGACCCCAAAGTTGAGGGCTGCTGTCTTGACAAGAACCTCCACTCCGGTACACGTTTCATATCCCAGGAAAGAGCCAAGTGGACAAAGACGAGTGGACAAGTGGACAAAGACAAGTGGACAAGTGGACAAGTGGTGCTACGTAGGTCCAATGGAGTGTCACTCAGCCATGAAATCCACGTCATGAGGCTGGTAGCAGCATCCTGAGTGGATCTAGGTACGATCATCCTCAGTGAAATAATTCCCACAAAAAAAGAAACTTATGATATCACTTATCGAGGGAATGTAAAAATCGCTCCCCATGCACTGAATCCCCAAACAGAACAGAGTCACGCTTTTAGAAAACACACTTATGCCTGCTTCAGGGGAAAGGTGAGGTGGGGTGACGCATAAAACTCGAGTTTGAAATGAGCACAGATACCCTTCTGAAAACCGAATATGGAATGGACACGACCTACTCCTTGCTCAATCAACTGGACTCACCAGACCCTGTTCATCGCACAAGTATCTATCCGACTAGTAAGCATCTTAAAAGCTAAGTCTTGATATCTCTGTGTAAGTGCATCAAGTGTGTGTAAAGCGGCCTAAAACCAGCAGGGAAAATCAGCTCAGACCCATTCTGAGGATACATTTCCAACATAAAGAAGAAACAAGCAGGGCAAAACAGAGAGAAATTCTTCCAAAATGCGTTCAGGGACTGGCATGCAACCAGGATTGACCACATCTACAGCCCCAGCGGCAGAAGACATAAGGCTGGACACTCTTGGGGCTGAGACGATTCGTGAGGTTGGGAAAGCAAATGCAGACCCTTGAAAGGAATCCTGCGTGCTCCCCATTCCATGGGTCCCAACTCTCCAGGTTCAACGCAATCTTCCGACAGCGAAAGCACTCATTGGAAACCCAGTGGATGCTACACCGTGGGATCGGGAAAGCTTTCTGAAACTCACCTCAGTTTTCATCTCCTGGTGCTCGTGTTCTCCATTCAGGCCCCCTTACTAACAATCTCCCCACTTGGAGACTCGGCGCCTTTCCATGCCTCTTTCGTACCGTCTGCAAATTGTCCGCAGGATGAACTGCAAGAGGGGGAACCAATGAGAGACTCGCTGGAGGTGTTTGGTCGGGCACATGTCACTCTCATTTCCCATCACGAAGAAGAATTCACCAGCGGTTCAGCCTGCCACCCCGGATCGACAATAGGGCGTGAAGCCATCCAGCCGTGTTGCGTCCCACTCACAAAAAAGCGACTTGGGAAATGGAGCTCAGGGGCACTGCACTTCCCAAACCTGCAGAGTTCTAAACGATAACTATCGCCCCAAAATATATTGAGGTCAGGCTACGAAGAGGCGCTGAACGCAAGGCAGAACTGCAGGAAACGGATGTCAACGGGTACATCGGAATGGCCCCGATAGCACATGAAAAGCGCCAGAACGTGGACAATGATGCGGTTGGCCAAAAAGGGCGTATGCGTTTTTTCCTGAATATATTCAGGAAAAAACGCATACGCCCTTTTTGGCCAACCAAGCAACCTGGGAGAGCAAATCAGCACTACAAAGAAATCTCTCGCCCCCCACCCGGGGCAAAAGGGCCAGGCGAAAAAAGTCTAAAAACCAGAAAGGCAGGACAGCCCACGGAGTCAAGGGAGCCTTGTTAAGCTGATGGGCGGGATGTCAATGGCCAACAGCCAATCTTCACAAGTGTATCCTCTTTCCCAAACCATGGAAAACACAGAACCACAGAGCATAGGGCACTTCCACACATGGGCGTTGACCTTGGGAAAATGAAAAAATCAACCAGACACAGGGACCCCAAAGTTGAGGGCTGCTGTCTTGACAAGAAGCTCCACTCTGGTACAAGTTTCATATCCCAGGAAAGAGCCAAGTGGACAAAGACGAGTGGACAAGTGGACAAAGACAAGTGGACAAGTGGACAAGTGGTGCTACGTAGGTCCAATGGAGTGTCACTCAGCCATGAAATCCACGTCATGAGGCTGGTAGCAGCATCCTGAGTGGATTTAGGTACGATCATCCTCAGTGAAATAAGTCCCACAAAAAAAGAAACTTATGATATCACTTATCGAGGGAATGTAAAAATCGCTCCCCATGCACTGAATCCCCAAACAGAACAGAGTCACGCTTTTAGAAAACACACTTATGCCTGCTTCAGGGGAAAGGTGAGGTGGGGTGACGCATAAAACTCGAGTTTGAAATGAGCACAGATACCCTTCCGAAAACCGAATATGGAATGGACACGACCTACTCCTTGCTCAATCAACTGGACTCACCAGACCCTGTTCATCGCACAAGTATCTATCCGACTAGTAAGCATCTTAAAAGCTAAGTCTTGACATCTCTGTGTAAGTGCATCAAGTGTGTGTAAAGCGGCCTAAAACCAGCAGGGAAAATCAGCTCAGACCCATTCTGAGGATACATTTCCAACATAAAGAAGAAACAAGCAGGGCAAAACAGAGAGAAATTCTTCCAAAATGCGTTCAGGGACTGGCATGCAACCAGGATTGACCACATCTACAGCCCCAGCGGCAGAAGACATAAGGCTGGACACTCTTGGGGCTGAGACGATTGGTGAGGTTGGGAAAGCAAATGCAGACCCTTGAAAGGAATCCTGCGTGCTCCCCATTCCATGGGTCCCAACTCTCCAGGTTCAACGCAATCTTCCGACAGCGAAAGCACTCATTGGAAACCCAGCGGATGCTACACCGTGGGATCGGGAAAGCTTTCTGAAACTCACCTCAGTTTTCATCTCCTGGTGCTCGTGTTCTCCATTCAGGCCCCCTTACTAACAATCTCCCCACTTGGAGACTCGGCGCCTTTCCATGCCTCTTTCGTACCGTCTGCAATTTGTCCGCAGGATGAACTGCAAGAGGGGGAACCAATGAGAGACTCGCTGGAGGTGTTTGGTCGGGCACATGTCACTCTCATTTCCCATCACGAAGAAGAATTCACCAGCGGTTCAGCCTGCCACCCCGGATCGACAATAGGGCGTGAAGCCATCCAGCCGTGTTGCGTCCCACTCACAAAAAAGCGACTTGGGAAATGGAGCTCAGGGGCACTGCACTTCCCAAACCTGCAGAGTTCTAAACGATAACTATCGCCCCAAAATATATTCAGGTCAGGCTACGAAGAGGCGCTGAACGCAAGGCAGAACTGCAGGAAACGGATGTCAACGGGTACATCGGAATGGCCCCGATAGCACATGAAAAGCGCCAGAACGTGGACAATGATGCGGTTGGCCAAAAAGGGCGTATGCGTTTTTTCCTGAATATATTCAGGAAAAAACGCATACGCCCTTTTTGGCCAACCAAGCAACCTGGGAGAGCAAATCAGCACTACAAAGAAATCTCTCGCCCCCCCCCAGGGCAAAAGTGCCAGGCGAAAAAATTCTAAAAACCAGAAAGGCAGGACAGCCCACGGAGTCAAGGGAGCCTTGTTAAGCTGATGGGCGGGATGTCAATGGCCAACAGCCAATCTTCACAAGTGTATCCTCTTTCCCAAACCATGTAAAACACAGAACCACAGACCATAAGGCACTGCCACACATGGGCGTTGACCTTGGGAAAATGAAAAAATCAACCAGACACAGGGACCCCAAAGTTGAGGGTTGCTGTCTTGACAAGAACCTCCACACCGGTACACGTTTCATATCCCAGGAAAGAGCCAAGTGGACAAGTGGACAAAGACAAGTGGACAAGTGGACAAGTGGTGCTACGTAGGTCCAATGGAGTGTCACTCAGCCATGAAATCCACGTCATGAGGCTGGTAGCAGCATCCTGAGTGGATCTAGGTACGATCATCCTCAGTGAAATAAGTCCCACAAAAAAAGAAACTTATGATATCACTTATCGAGGGAATGTAAAAATCGCTCCCCATGCACTGAATCCCCAAACAGAACAGAGTCACGCTTTTAGAAAACACACTTATGCCTGCTTCAGGGGAAAGGTGAGGTGGGGTGACGCATAAAACTCGAGTTTGAAATGAGCACAGATACCCTTCCGAAAACCGAATATGGAATGGACACGACCTACTCCTTGCTCAATCAACTGGACTCACCAGACCCTGTTCATCGCACAAGTATCTATCCGACTAGTAAGCATCTTAAAAGCTAAGTCTTGATATCTCTGTGTAAGTGCATCAAGTGTGTGTAAAGCGGCCTAAAACCAGCAGGGAAAATCAGCTCAGACCCATTCTGAGGATACATTTCCAACATAAAGAAGAAACAAGCAGGGCAAAACAGAGAGAAATTCTTCCAAAATGCGTTCAGGGACTGGCATGCAACCAGGATTGACCACATCTACAGCCCCAGCGGCAGAAGACATAAGGCTGGACACTCTTGGGGCTGAGACGATTCGTGAGGTTGGGAAAGCAAATGCAGACCCTTGAAAGGAATCCTGCGTGCTCCCCATTCCATGGGTCCCAACTCTCCAGGTTCAACGCAATCTTCCGACAGCGAAAGCACTCATTGGAAACCCAGTGGATGCTACACCGTGGGATCGGGAAAGCTTTCTGAAACTCACCTCAGTTTTCATCTCCTGGTGCTCGTGTTCTCCATTCAGGCCCCCTTACTAACAATCTCCCCACTTGGAGACTCGGCGCCTTTCCATGCCTCTTTCGTACCGTCTGCAAATTGTCCGCAGGATGAACTGCAAGAGGGGGAACCAATGAGAGACTCGCTGGAGGTGTTTGGTCGGGCACATGTCACTCTCATTTCCCATCACGAAGAAGAATTCACCAGCGGTTCAGCCTGCCACCCCGGATCGACAATAGGGCGTGAAGCCATCCAGCCGTGTTGCGTCCCACTCACAAAAAAGCGACTTGGGAAATGGAGCTCAGGGGCACTGCACTTCCCAAACCTGCAGAGTTCTAAACGATAACTATCGCCCCAAAATATATTGAGGTCAGGCTACGAACAGGCGCTGAACGCAAGGCAGAACTGCAGGAAACGGATGTCAACGGGTACATCGGAATGGCCCCGATAGCACATGAAAAGCGCCAGAACGTGGACAATGATGCGGTTGGCCAAAAAGGGCGTATGCGTTTTTTCCTGAATATATTCAGGAAAAAACGCATACGCCCTTTTTGGCCAACCAAGCAACCTGGGAGAGCAAATCAGCACTACAAAGAAATCTCTCGCCCCCCCCCAGGGCAAAAGTGCCAGGCGAAAAAATTCTAAAAACCAGAAAGGCAGGACAGCCCACGGAGTCAAGGGAGCCTTGTTAAGCTGATGGGCGGGATGTCAATGGCCAACAGCCAATCTTCACAAGTGTATCCTCTTTCCCAAACCATGTAAAACACAGAACCACAGACCATAAGGCACTGCCACACATGGGCGTTGACCTTGGGAAAATGAAAAAATCAACCAGACACAGGGACCCCAAAGTTGAGGGTTGCTGTCTTGACAAGAACCTCCACACCGGTACACGTTTCATATCCCAGGAAAGAGCCAAGTGGACAAGTGGACAAAGACAAGTGGACAAGTGGACAAGTGGTGCTACGTAGGTCCAATGGAGTGTCACTCAGCCATGAAATCCACGTCATGAGGCTGGTAGCAGCATCCTGAGTGGATCTAGGTACGATCATCCTCAGTGAAATAAGTCCCACAAAAAAAGAAACTTATGATATCACTTATCGAGGGAATGTAAAAATCGCTCCCCATGCACTGAATCCCCAAACAGAACAGAGTCACGCTTTTAGAAAACACACTTATGCCTGCTTCAGGGGAAAGGTGAGGTGGGGTGACGCATAAAACTCGAGTTTGAAATGAGCACAGATACCCTTCCGAAAACCGAATATGGAATGGACACGACCTACTCCTTGCTCAATCAACTGGACTCACCAGACCCTGTTCATCGCACAAGTATCTATCCGACTAGTAAGCATCTTAAAAGCTAAGTCTTGATATCTCTGTGTAAGTGCATCAAGTGTGTGTAAAGCGGCCTAAAACCAGCAGGGAAAATCAGCTCAGACCCATTCTGAGGATACATTTCCAACATAAAGAAGAAACAAGCAGGGCAAAACAGAGAGAAATTCTTCCAAAATGCGTTCAGGGACTGGCATGCAACCAGGATTGACCACATCTACAGCCCCAGCGGCAGAAGACATAAGGCTGGACACTCTTGGGGCTGAGACGATTGGTGAGGTTGGGAAAGCAAATGCAGACCCTTGAAAGGAATCCTGCGTGCTCCCCATTCCATGGGTCCCAACTCTCCAGGTTCAACGCAATCTTCCGACAGCGAAAGCACTCATTGGAAACCCAGCGGATGCTACACCGTGGGATCGGGAAAGCTTTCTGAAACTCACCTCAGTTTTCATCTCCTGGTGCTCGTGTTCTCCATTCAGGCCCCCTTACTAACAATCTCCCCACTTGGAGACTCGGCGCCTTTCCATGCCTCTTTCGTACCGTCTGCAATTTGTCCGCAGGATGAACTGCAAGAGGGGGAACCAATGAGAGACTCGCTGGAGGTGTTTGGTCGGGCACATGTCACTCTCATTTCCCATCACGAAGAAGAATTCACCAGAGGTTCAGCCTGCCACCCCGGATCGACAATAGGGCGTGAAGCCATCCAGCCGTGTTGCGTCCCACTCACAAAAAAGCGACTTGGGAAATGGAGCTCAGGGGCACTGCACTTCCCAAACCTGCAGAGTTCTAAACGATAACTATCGCCCCAAAATATATTCAGGTCAGGCTACGAAGAGGCGCTGAACGCAAGGCAGAACTGCAGGAAACGGATGTCAACGGGTACATCGGAATGGCCCCGATAGCACATGAAAAGCGCCAGAACGTGGACAATGATGCGGTTGGCCAAAAAGGGCGTATGCGTTTTTTCCTGAATATATTCAGGAAAAAACGCATACGCCCTTTTTGGCCAACCAAGCAACCTGGGAGAGCAAATCAGCACTACAAAGAAATCTCTCGCCCCCCCCCAGGGCAAAAGGGCCAGGCGAAAAAAGTCTAAACACCAGAAAGGCAGGACAGGCCACGGAGTCAAGGGAGCCTTGTTAAGCTGATGGGCGGGATGTCAATGGCCAACAGCCAATCTTCACAAGTGTATCCTCTTTCCCAAACCATGTAAAACACAGAACCACAGACCATAAGGCACTGCCACACATGGGCGTTGACCTTGGGAAAATGAAAAAATCAACCAGACACAGGGACCCCAAAGTTGAGGGTTGCTGTCTTGACAAGAACCTCCACACCGGTACACGTTTCATATCCCAGGAAAGAGCCAAGTGGACAAGTGGACAAAGACAAGTGGACAAGTGGACAAGTGGTGCTACGTAGGTCCAATGGAGTGTCACTCAGCCATGAAATCCACGTCATGAGGCTGGTAGCAGCATCCTGAGTGGATCTAGGTACGATCATCCTCAGTGAAATAAGTCCCACAAAAAAAGAAACTTATGATATCACTTATCGAGGGAATGTAAAAATCGCTCCCCATGCACTGAATCCCCAAACAGAACAGAGTCACGCTTTTAGAAAACACACTTATGCCTGCTTCAGGGGAAAGGTGAGGTGGGGTGACGCATAAAACTCGAGTTTGAAATGAGCACAGATACCCTTCCGAAAACCGAATATGGAATGGACACGACCTACTCCTTGCTCAATCAACTGGACTCACCAGACCCTGTTCATCGCACAAGTATCTATCCGACTAGTAAGCATCTTAAAAGCTAAGTCTTGATATCTCTGTGTAAGTGCATCAAGTGTGTGTAAAGCGGCCTAAAACCAGCAGGGAAAATCAGCTCAGACCCATTCTGAGGATACATTTCCAACATAAAGAAGAAACAAGCAGGGCAAAACAGAGAGAAATTCTTCCAAAATGCGTTCAGGGACTGGCATGCAACCAGGATTGACCACATCTACAGCCCCAGCGGCAGAAGACATAAGGCTGGACACTCTTGGGGCTGAGACGATTGGTGAGGTTGGGAAAGCAAATGCAGACCCTTGAAAGGAATCCTGCGTGCTCCCCATTCCATGGGTCCCAACTCTCCAGGTTCAACGCAATCTTCCGACAGCGAAAGCACTCATTGGAAACCCAGCGGATGCTACACCGTGGGATCGGGAAAGCGTTCTGAAACTCACCTCAGTTTTCATCTCCTGGTGCTCGTGTTCTCCATTCAGGCCCCCTTACTAACAATCTCCCCACTTGGAGACTCGGCGCCTTTCCATGCCTCTTTCGTACCGTCTGCAATTTGTCCGCAGGATGAACTGCAAGAGGGGGAACCAATGAGAGACTCGCTGGAGGTGTTTGGTCGGGCACATGTCACTCTCATTTCCCATCACGAAGAAGAATTCACCAGCGGTTCAGCCTGCCACCCCGGATCGACAATAGGGCGTGAAGCCATCCAGCCGTGTTGCGTCCCACTCACAAAAAAGCGACTTGGGAAATGGAGCTCAGGGGCACTGCACTTCCCAAACCTGCAGAGTTCTAAACGATAACTATCGCCCCAAAATATATTGAGGTCAGGCTACGAAGAGGCGCTGAACGCAAGGCAGAACTGCAGGAAACGGATGTCAACGGGTACATCGGAATGGCCCCGATAGCACATGAAAAGCGCCAGAACGTGGACAATGATGCGGTTGGCCAAAAAGGGCGTATGCGTTTTTTCCTGAATATATTCAGGAAAAAACGCATACGCCCTTTTTGGCCAACCAAGCAACCTGGGAGAGCAAATCAGCACTACAAAGAAATCTCTCGCCCCCCACCCGGGGCAAAAGGGCCACGCGAAAAAAGTCTAAAAACCAGAAAGGCAGGACAGCCCACGGAGTCAAGGGAGCCTTGTTAAGCTGATGGGCGGGATGTCAATGGCCAACAGCCAATCTTCACAAGTGTATCCTCTTTCCCAAACCATGGAAAACACAGAACCACAGAGCATAGGGCACTTCCACACATGGGCGTTGACCTTGGGAAAATGAAAAAATCAACCAGACACAGGGACCCCAAAGTTGAGGGCTGCTGTCTTGACAAGAACCTCCACTCCGGTACACGTTTCATATCCCAGGAAAGAGCCAAGTGGACAAAGACGAGTGGACAAGTGGACAAAGACAAGTGGACAAGTGGACAAGTGGTGCTACGTAGGTCCAATGGAGTGTCACTCAGCCATGAAATCCACGTCATGAGGCTGGTAGCAGCATCCTGAGTGGATCTAGGTACGATCATCCTCAGTGAAATAAGTCCCACAAAAAAAGAAACTTATGATATCACTTATCGAGGGAATGTAAAAATCGCTCCCCATGCACTGAATCCCCAAACAGAACAGAGTCACGCTTTTAGAAAACACACTTATGCCTGCTTCAGGGGAAAGGTGAGGTGGGGTGACGCATAAAACTCGAGTTTGAAATGAGCACAGATACCCTTCCGAAAACCGAATATGGAATGGACACGACCTACTCCTTGCTCAATCAACTGGACTCACCAGACCCTGTTCATCGCACAAGTATCTATCCGACTAGTAAGCATCTTAAAAGCTAAGTCTTGATATCTCTGTGTAAGTGCATCAAGTGTGTGTAAAGCGGCCTAAAACCAGCAGGGAAAATCAGCTCAGATCCATTCTGAGGATACATTTCCAACATAAAGAAGAAACAAGCAGGGCAAAACAGAGAGAAATTCTTCCAAAATGCGTTCAGGGACTGGCATGCAACCAGGATTGACCACATCTACAGCCCCAGCGGCAGAAGACATAAGGCTGGACACTCTTGGGGCTGAGACGATTCGTGAGGTTGGGAAAGCAAATGCAGACCCTTGAAAGGAATCCTGCGTGCTCCCCATTCCATGGGTCCCAACTCTCCAGGTTCAACGCAATCTTCCGACAGCGAAAGCACTCATTGGAAACCCAGCGGATGCTACACCGTGGGATCGGGAAAGCTTTCTGAAACTCACCTCAGTTTTCATCTCCTGGTGCTCGTGTTCTCCATTCAGGCCCCCTTACTAACAATCTCCCCACTTGGAGACTCGGCGCCTTTCCATGCCTCTTTCGTACCGTCTGCAATTTGTCCGCAGGATGAACTGCAAGAGGGGGAACCAATGAGAGACTCGCTGGAGGTGTTTGGTCGGGCACATGTCACTCTCATTTCCCATCACGAAGAAGAATTCACCAGCGGTTCAGCCTGCCACCCCGGATCGACAATAGGGCGTGAAGCCATCCAGCCGTGTTGCGTCCCACTCACAAAAAAGCGACTTGGGAAATGGAGCTCAGGGGCACTGCACTTCCCAAACCTGCAGAGTTCTAAACGATAACTATCGCCCCAAAATATATTGAGGTCAGGCTACGAAGAGGCGCTGAACGCAAGGCAGAACTGCAGGAAACGGATGTCAACGGGTACATCGGAATGGCCCCGATAGCACATGAAAAGCGCCAGAACGTGGACAATGATGCGGTTGGCCAAAAAGGGCGTATGCGTTTTTTCCTGAATATATTCAGGAAAAAACGCATACGCCCTTTTTGGCCAACCAAGCAACCTGGGAGAGCAAATCAGCACTACAAAGAAATCTCTCGCCCCCCACCCGGGGCAAAAGGGCCAGGCGAAAAAAGTCTAAAAACCAGAAAGGCAGGACAGCCCACGGAGTCAAGGGAGCCTTGTTAAGCTGATGGGCGGGATGTCAATGGCCAACAGCCAATCTTCACAAGTGTATCCTCTTTCCCAAACCATGGAAAACACAGAACCACAGAGCATAGGGCACTTCCACACATGGGCGTTGACCTTGGGAAAATGAAAAAATCAACCAGACACAGGGACCCCAAAGTTGAGGGCTGCTGTCTTGACAAGAACCTCCACTCCGGTACACGTTTCATATCCCAGGAAAGAGCCAAGTGGACAAAGACGAGTGGACAAGTGGACAAAGACAAGTGGACAAGTGGACAAGTGGTGCTACGTAGGTCCAATGGAGTGTCACTCAGCCATGAAATCCACGTCATGAGGCTGGTAGCAGCATCCTGAGTGGATTTAGGTACGATCATCCTCAGTGAAATAAGTCCCACAAAAAAAGAAACTTATGATATCACTTATCGAGGGAATGTAAAAATCGCTCCCCATGCACTGAATCCCCAAACAGAACAGAGTCACGCTTTTAGAAAACACACTTATGCCTGCTTCAGGGGAAAGGTGAGGTGGGGTGACGCATAAAACTCGAGTTTGAAATGAGCACAGATACCCTTCCGAAAACCGAATATGGAATGGACACGACCTACTCCTTGCTCAATCAACTGGACTCACCAGACCCTGTTCATCGCACAAGTATCTATCCGACTAGTAAGCATCTTAAAAGCTAAGTCTTGATATCTCTGTGTAAGTGCATCAAGTGTGTGTAAAGCGGCCTAAAACCAGCAGGGAAAATCAGCTCAGACCCATTCTGAGGATACATTTCCAACATAAAGAAGAAACAAGCAGGGCAAAACAGAGAGAAATTCTTCCAAAATGCGTTCAGGGACTGGCATGCAACCAGGATTGACCACATCTACAGCCCCAGCGGCAGAAGACATAAGGCTGGACACTCTTGGGGCTGAGACGATTGGTGAGGTTGGGAAAGCAAATGCAGACCCTTGAAAGGAATCCTGCGTGCTCCCCATTCCATGGGTCCCAACTCTCCAGGTTCAACGCAATCTTCCGACAGCGAAAGCACTCATTGGAAACCCAGCGGATGCTACACCGTGGGATCGGGAAAGCTTTCTGAAACTCACCTCAGTTTTCATCTCCTGGTGCTCGTGTTCTCCATTCAGGCCCCCTTACTAACAATCTCCTCACTTGGAGACTGGGCGCCTTTCCATGCCTCTTTCGTACCGTCGGCAATTTGTCCGCAGGATGAACTGCAAGAGGGGGAACCAATGAGAGACTCGCTGGAGGTGTTTGGTCGGGCACATGTCACTCTCATTTCCCATCACGAAGAAGAATTCACCAGCGGTTCACCCTGCCACCCCGGATCGACAATAGGGCGTGAAGCCATCCAGCCGTGTTGCGTCCCACTCACAAAAAAGCGACTTGGGAAATGGAGCTCAGGGGCACTGCACTTCCCAAACCTGCAGAGTTCTAAACGATAACTATCGCCCCAAAATATATTGAGGTCAGGCTACGAAGAGGCGCTGAACGCAAGGCAGAACTGCAGGAAACGGATGTCAACGGGTACATCGGAATGGCCCCGATAGCACATGAAAAGCGCCAGAACGTGGACAATGATGCGGTTGGCCAAAAAGGGCGTATGCGTTTTTTCCTGAATATATTCAGGAAAAAACGCATACGCCCTTTTTGGCCAACCAAGCAACCTGGGAGAGCAAATCAGCACTACAAAGAAATCTCTCGCCCCCCCCCCCCCGGGGCAAAAGGGCCAGGCGAAAAAAGTCTGAAAACCAGAAAGGCAGGACAGCCCACGGAGTCAAGGGAGCCTTGTTAAGCTGATGGGCGGGATGTCAATGGCCAACAGCCAATCTTCACAAGTGTATCCTCTTTCCCAAACCATGGAAAACACAGAACCACAGAGCATAGGGCACTTCCACACATGGGCGTTGACCTTGGGAAAATGAAAAAATCAACCAGACACAGGGACCCCAAAGTTGAGGGCTGCTGTCTTGACAAGAACCTCCACTCCGGTACACGTTTCATATCCCAGGAAAGAGCCAAGTGGACAAAGACGAGTGGACAAGTGGACAAAGACAAGTGGACAAGTGGACAAGTGGTGCTACGTAGGTCCAATGGAGTGTCACTCAGCCATGAAATCCACGTCATGAGGCTGGTAGCAGCATCCTGAGTGGATTTAGGTACGATCATCCTCAGTGAAATAAGTCCCACAAAAAAAGAAACTTATGATATCACTTATCGAGGGAATGTAAAAATCGCTCCCCATGCACTGAATCCCCAAACAGAACAGAGTCACGCTTTTAGAAAACACACTTATGCCTGCTTCAGGGGAAAGGTGAGGTGGGGTGACGCATAAAACTCGAGTTTGAAATGAGCACAGATACCCTTCCGAAAACCGAATATGGAATGGACACGACCTACTCCTTGCTCAATCAACTGGACTCACCAGACCCTGTTCATCGCACAAGTATCTATCCGACTAGTAAGCATCTTAAAAGCTAAGTCTTGATATCTCTGTGTAAGTGCATCAAGTGTGTGTAAAGCGGCCTAAAACCAGCAGGGAAAATCAGCTCAGACCCATTCTGAGGATACATTTCCAACATAAAGAAGAAACAAGCAGGGCAAAACAGAGAGAAATTCTTCCAAAATGCGTTCAGGGACTGGCATGCAACCAGGATTGACCACATCTACAGCCCCAGCGGCAGAAGACATAAGGCTGGACACTCTTGGGGCTGAGACGATTGGTGAGGTTGGGAAAGCAAATGCAGACCCTTGAAAGGAATCCTGCGTGCTCCCCATTCCATGGGTCCCAACTCTCCAGGTTCAACGCAATCTTCCGACAGCGAAAGCACTCATTGGAAACCCAGCGGATGCTACACCGTGGGATCGGGAAAGCTTTCTGAAACTCACCTCAGTTTTCATCTCCTGGTGCTCGTGTTCTCCATTCAGGCCCCCTTACTAACAATCTCCCCACTTGGAGACTCGGCGCCTTTCCATGCCTCTTTCGTACCGTCTGCAATTTGTCCGCAGGATGAACTGCAAGAGGGGGAACCAATGAGAGACTCGCTGGAGGTGTTTGGTCGGGCACATGTCACTCTCATTTCCCATCACGAAGAAGAATTCACCAGAGGTTCAGCCTGCCACCCCGGATCGACAATAGGGCGTGAAGCCATCCAGCCGTGTTGCGTCCCACTCACAAAAAAGCGACTTGGGAAATGGAGCTCAGGGGCACTGCACTTCCCAAACCTGCAGAGTTCTAAACGATAACTATCGCCCCAAAATATATTGAGGTCAGGCTACGAACAGGCGCTGAACGCAAGGCAGAACTGCAGGAAACGGATGTCAACGGGTACATCGGAATGGCCCCGATAGCACATGAAAAGCGCCAGAACGTGGACAATGATGCGGTTGGCCAAAAAGGGCGTATGCGTTTTTTCCTGAATATATTCAGGAAAAAACGCATACGCCCTTTTTGGCCAACCAAGCAACCTGGGAGAGCAAATCAGCACTACAAAGAAATCTCTCGCCCCCCCCCGGGGCAAAAGGGCCAGGCGAAAAAAGTCTAAAAACCAGAAAGGCAGGACAGGCCACGGAGTCAAGGGAGCCTTGTTTAAGCTGATGGGCGGGATGTCAATGGCCAACAGCCAATCTTCACAAGTGTATCCTCTTTCCCAAACCATGTAAAACACAGAACCACAGACCATAAGGCACTTCCACACATGGGCGTTGACCTTGGGAAAATGAAAAAATCAACCAGACACAGGGACCCCAAAGTTGAGGGCTGCTGTCTTGACAAGAACCTCCACTCCGGTACACGTTTCATATCCCAGGAAAGAGCCAAGTGGACAAAGACGAGTGGACAAGTGGACAAAGACAAGTGGACAAGTGGACAAGTGGACAAGTGGTGCTACGTAGGTCCAATGGAGTGTCACTCAGCCATGAAATCCACGTCATGAGGCTGGTAGCAGCATCCTGAGTGGATCTAGGTACGATCATCCTCAGTGAAATAAGTCCCACAAAAAAAGAAACTTATGATATCACTTATCGAGGGAATGTAAAAATCGCTCCCCATGCACTGAATCCCCAAACAGAACAGAGTCACGCTTTTAGAAAACACACTTATGCCTGCTTCAGGGGAAAGGTGAGGTGGGGTGACGCATAAAACTCGAGTTTGAAATGAGCACAGATACCCTTCCGAAAACCGAATATGGAATGGACACGACCTACTCCTTGCTCAATCAACTGGACTCACCAGACCCTGTTCATCGCACAAGTATCTATCCGACTAGTAAGCATCTTAAAAGCTAAGTCTTGATATCTCTGTGTAAGTGCATCAAGTGTGTGTAAAGCGGCCTAAAACCAGCAGGGAAAATCAGCTCAGACCCATTCTGAGGATACATTTCCAACATAAAGAAGAAACAAGCAGGGCAAAACAGAGAGAAATTCTTCCAAAATGCGTTCAGGGACTGGCATGCAACCAGGATTGACCACATCTACAGCCCCAGCGGCAGAAGACATAAGGCTGGACACTCTTGGGGCTGAGACGATTGGTGAGGTTGGGAAAGCAAATGCAGACCCTTGAAAGGAATCCTGCGTGCTCCCCATTCCATGGGTCCCAACTCTCCAGGTTCAACGCAATCTTCCGACAGCGAAAGCACTCATTGGAAACCCAGCGGATGCTACACCGTGGGATCGGGAAAGCTTTCTGAAACTCACCTCAGTTTTCATCTCCTGGTGCTCGTGTTCTCCATTCAGGCCCCCTTACTAACAATCTCCCCACGTGGAGACTCGGCGCCTTTCCGTGCCTCTTTCGTACCGTCTGCAATTTGTCCGCAGGATGAACTGCAAGAGGGGGAACCAATGAGAGACTCGCTGGAGGTGTTTGGTCGGGCACATGTCACTCTCATTTCCCATCACGAAGAAGAATTCACCAGAGGTTCAGCCTGCCACCCCGGATCGACAATAGGGCGTGAAGCCATCCAGCCGTGTTGCGTCCCACTCACAAAAAAGCGACTTGGGAAATGGAGCTCAGGGGCACTGCACTTCCCAAACCTGCAGAGTTCTAAACGATAACTATCGCCCCAAAATATATTGAGGTCAGGCTACGAAGAGGCGCTGAACGCAAGGCAGAACTGCAGGAAACGGATGTCAACGGGTACATCGGAATGGCCCCGATAGCACAAGAAAAGCGCCAGAACGTGGACAATGATGCGGTTGGCCAAAAAGGGCATATGCGTTTTTTCCTGAATATATTCAGGAAAAAACGCATATGCCCTTTTTGGCCAACCAAGCAACCTGGGAGAGCAAATCAGCACTACAAAGAAATCTCTCGCCCCCCCCGGGGCAAAAGGGCCAGGCGAAAAAAGTCTAAAAACCAGAAAGGCAGGACAGGCCACGGAGTCAAGGGAGCCTTGTTTAAGCTGATGGGCGGGATGTCAATGGCCAACAGCCAATCTTCACAAGTGTATCCTCTTTCCCAAACCATGTAAAACACAGAACCACAGAGCATAGGGCACTTCCACACATGGGCGTTGACCTTGGGAAAATGAAAAAATCAACCAGACACAGGGACCCCAAAGTTGAGGGCTGCTGTCTTGACAAGAACCTCCACTCCGGTACACGTTTCATATCCCAGGAAAGAGCCAAGTGGACAAAGACGAGTGGACAAGTGGACAAAGACAAGTGGACAAGTGGACAAGTGGTGCTACGTAGGTCCAATGGAGTGTCACTCAGCCATGAAATCCACGTCATGAGGCTGGTAGCAGCATCCTGAGTGGATCTAGGTACGATCATCCTCAGTGAAATAAGTCCCACAAAAAAAGAAACTTATGATATCACTTATCGAGGGAATGTAAAAATCGCTCCCCATGCACTGAATCCCCAAACAGAACAGAGTCACGCTTTTAGAAAACACACTTATGCCTGCTTCAGGGGAAAGGTGAGGTGGGGTGACGCATAAAACTCGAGTTTGAAATGAGCACAGATACCCTTCCGAAAACCGAATATGGAATGGACACGACCTACTCCTTGCTCAATCAACTGGACTCACCAGACCCTGTTCATCGCACAAGTATCTATCCGACTAGTAAGCATCTTAAAAGCTAAGTCTTGATATCTCTGTGTAAGTGCATCAAGTGTGTGTAAAGCGGCCTAAAACCAGCAGGGAAAATCAGCTCAGACCCATTCTGAGGATACATTTCCAACATAAAGAAGAAACAAGCAGGGCAAAACAGAGAGAAATTCTTCCAAAATGCGTTCAGGGACTGGCATGCAACCAGGATTGACCACATCTACAGCCCCAGCGGCAGAAGACATAAGGCTGGACACTCTTGGGGCTGAGACGATTGGTGAGGTTGGGAAAGCAAATGCAGACCCTTGAAAGGAATCCTGCGTGCTCCCCATTCCATGGGTCCCAACTCTCCAGGTTCAACGCAATCTTCCGACAGCGAAAGCACTCATTGGAAACCCAGCGGATGCTACACCGTGGGATCGGGAAAGCTTTCTGAAACTCACCTCAGTTTTCATCTCCTGGTGCTCGTGTTCTCCATTCAGGCCCCCTTACTAACAATCTCCCCACTTGGAGACTCGGCGCCTTTCCATGCCTCTTTCGTACCGTCTGCAATTTGTCCGCAGGATGAACTGCAAGAGGGGGAACCAATGAGAGACTCGCTGGAGGTGTTTGGTCGGGCACATGTCACTCTCATTTCCCATCACGAAGAAGAATTCACCAGCGGTTCAGCCTGCCACCCCGGATCGACAATAGGGCGTGAAGCCATCCAGCCGTGTTGCGTCCCACTCACAAAAAAGCGACTTGGGAAATGGAGCTCAGGGGCACTGCACTTCCCAAACCTGCAGAGTTCTAAACGATAACTATCGCCCCAAAATATATTGAGGTCAGGCTACGAAGAGGCGCTGAACGCAAGGCAGAACTGCAGGAAACGGATGTCAACGGGTACATCGGAATGGCCCCGATAGCACATGAAAAGCGCCAGAACGTGGACAATGATGCGGTTGGCCAAAAAGGGCGTATGCGTTTTTTCCTGAATATATTCAGGAAAAAACGCATACGCCCTTTTTGGCCAACCAAGCAACCTGGGAGAGCAAATCAGCACTACAAAGAAATCTCTCGCCCCCCCCCGGGGCAAAAGGGCCAGGCGAAAAAAGTCTAAAAACCAGAAAGGCAGGACAGCCCACGGAGTCAAGGGAGCCTTGTTAAGCTGATGGGCGGGATGTCAATGGCCAACAGCCAATCTTCACAAGTGTATCCTCTTTCCCAAACCATGTAAAACACAGAACCACAGAGCATAGGGCACTTCCACACATGGGCGTTGACCTTGGGAAAATGAAAAAATCAACCAGACACAGGGACCCCAAAGTTGAGGGCTGCTGTCTTGACAAGAACCTCCACTCCGGTACACGTTTCATATCCCAGGAAAGAGCCAAGTGGACAAAGACGAGTGGACAAGTGGACAAAGACAAGTGGACAAGTGGACAAGTGGTGCTACGTAGGTCCAATGGAGTGTCACTCAGCCATGAAATCCACGTCATGAGGCTGGTAGCAGCATCCTGAGTGGATTTAGGTACGATCATCCTCAGTGAAATAAGTCCCACAAAAAAAGAAACTTATGATATCACTTATCGAGGGAATGTAAAAATCGCTCCCCATGCACTGAATCCCCAAACAGAACAGAGTCACGCTTTTAGAAAACACACTTATGCCTGCTTCAGGGGAAAGGTGAGGTGGGGTGACGCATAAAACTCGAGTTTGAAATGAGCACAGATACCCTTCCGAAAACCGAATATGGAATGGACACGACCTACTCCTTGCTCAATCAACTGGACTCACCAGACCCTGTTCATCGCACAAGTATCTATCCGACTAATAAGCATCTTAAAAGCTAAGTCTTGATATCTCTGTGTAAGTGCATCAAGTGTGTGTAAAGCGGCCTAAAACCAGCAGGGAAAATCAGCTCAGACCCATTCTGAGGATACATTTCCAACATAAAGAAGAAACAAGCAGGGCAAAACAGAGAGAAATTCTTCCAAAATGCGTTCAGGGACTGGCATGCAACCAGGATTGACCACATCTACAGCCCCAGCGGCAGAAGACATAAGGCTGGACACTCTTGGGGCTGAGACGATTGGTGAGGTTGGGAAAGCAAATGCAGACCCTTGAAAGGAATCCTGCGTGCTCCCCATTCCATGGGTCCCAACTCTCCAGGTTCAACGCAATCTTCCGACAGCGAAAGCACTCATTGGAAACCCAGCGGATGCTACACCGTGGGATCGGGAAAGCTTTCTGAAACTCACCTCAGTTTTCATCTCCTGGTGCTCGTGTTCTCCATTCAGGCCCCCTTACTAACAATCTCCCCACTTGGAGACTCGGCGCCTTTCCATGCCTCTTTCGTACCGTCTGCAATTTGTCCGCAGGATGAACTGCAAGAGGGGGAACCAATGAGAGACTCGCTGGAGGTGTTTGGTCGGGCACATGTCACTCTCATTTCCCATCACGAAGAAGAATTCACCAGCGGTTCAGCCTGCCACCCCGGATCGACAATAGGGCGTGAAGCCATCCAGCCGTGTTGCGTCCCACTCACAAAAAAGCGACTTGGGAAATGGAGCTCAGGGGCACTGCACTTCCCAAACCTGCAGAGTTCTAAACGATAACTATCGCCCCAAAATATATTGAGGTCAGGCTACGAAGAGGCGCTGAACGCAAGGCAGAACTGCAGGAAACGGATGTCAACGGGTACATCGGAATGGCCCCGATAGCACATGAAAAGCGCCAGAACGTGGACAATGATGCGGTTGGCCAAAAAGGGCGTATGCGTTTTTTCCTGAATATATTCAGGAAAAAACGCATACGCCCTTTTTGGCCAACCAAGCAACCTGGGAGAGCAAATCAGCACTACAAAGAAATCTCTCGCCCCCCCCAGGGCAAAAGGGCCAGGCGAAAAAAGTCTAAAAACCAGAAAGGCAGGACAGGCCACGGAGTCAAGGGAGACTTGTTAAGCTGATGGGCGGGATGTCAATGGCCAACAGCCAATCTTCACAAGTGTATCCTCTTTCCCAAACCATGTAAAACACAGAACCACAGACCATAAGGCACTGCCACACATGGGCGTTGACCTTGGGAAAATGAAAAAATCAACCAGACACAGGGACCCCAAAGTTGAGGGCTGCTGTCTTGACAAGAACCTCCACACCGGTACACGTTTCATATCCCAGGAAAGAGCCAAGTGGACAAGTGGACAAAGACAAGTGGACAAGTGGACAAGTGGTGCTACGTAGGTCCAATGGAGTGTCACTCAGCCATGAAATCCACGTCATGAGGCTGGTAGCAGCATCCTGAGTGGATCTAGGTACGATCATCCTCAGTGAAATAAGTCCCACAAAAAAAGAAACTTATGATATCACTTATCGAGGGAATGTAAAAATCGCTCCCCATGCACTGAATCCCCAAACAGAACAGAGTCACGCTTTTAGAAAACACACTTATGCCTGCTTCAGGGGAAAGGTGAGGTGGGGTGACGCATAAAACTCGAGTTTGAAATGAGCACAGATACCCTTCCGAAAACCGAATATGGAATGGACACGACCTACTCCTTGCTCAATCAACTGGACTCACCAGACCCTGTTCATCGCACAAGTATCTATCCGACTAGTAAGCATCTTAAAAGCTAAGTCTTGATATCTCTGTGTAAGTGCATCAAGTGTGTGTAAAGCGGCCTAAAACCAGCAGGGAAAATCAGCTCAGACCCATTCTGAGGATACATTTCCAACATAAAGAAGAAACAAGCAGGGCAAAACAGAGAGAAATTCTTCCAAAATGCGTTCAGGGACTGGCATGCAACCAGGATTGACCACATCTACAGCCCCAGCGGCAGAAGACATAAGGCTGGACACTCTTGGGGCTGAGACGATTGGTGAGGTTGGGAAAGCAAATGCAGACCCTTGAAAGGAATCCTGCGTGCTCCCCATTCCATGGGTCCCAACTCTCCAGGTTCAACGCAATCTTCCGACAGCGAAAGCACTCATTGGAAACCCAGCGGATGCTACACCGTGGGATCGGGAAAGCTTTCTGAAACTCACCTCAGTTTTCATCTCCTGGTGCTCGTGTTCTCCATTCAGGCCCCCTTACTAACAATCTCCCCACTTGGAGACTCGGCGCCTTTCCATGCCTCTTTCGTACCGTCTGCAATTTGTCCGCAGGATGAACTGCAAGAGGGGGAACCAATGAGAGACTCGCTGGAGGTGTTTGGTCGGGCACATGTCACTCTCATTTCCCATCACGAAGAAGAATTCACCAGCGGTTCAGCCTGCCACCCCGGATCGACAATAGGGCGTGAAGCCATCCAGCCGTGTTGCGTCCCACTCACAAAAAAGCGACTTGGGAAATGGAGCTCAGGGGCACTGCACTTCCCAAACCTGCAGAGTTCTAAACGATAACTATCGCCACAAAATATATTGAGGTCAGGCTACGAAGAGGCGCTGAACGCAAGGCAGAACTGCAGGAAACGGATGTCAACGGGTACATCGGAATGGCCCCGATAGCACATGAAAAGCGCCAGAACGTGGACAATGATGCGGTTGGCCAAAAAGGGCGTATGCGTTTTTTCCTGAATATATTCAGGAAAAAACGCATACGCCCTTTTTGGCCAACCAAGCAACCTGGGAGAGCAAATCAGCACTACAAAGAAATCTCTCGCCCCCCCCCCCGGGGCAAAAGGGCCAGGCGAAAAAAGTCTAAAAACCAGAAAGGCAGGACAGCCCACGGAGTCAAGGGAGCCTTGTTAAGCTGATGGGCGGGATGTCAATGGCCAACAGCCAATCTTCACAAGTGTATCCTCTTTCCCAAACCATGTAAAACACAGAACCACAGAGCATAGGGCACTTCCACACATGGGCGTTGACCTTGGGAAAATGAAAAAATCAACCAGACACAGGGACCCCAAAGTTGAGGGCTGCTGTCTTGACAAGAACCTCCACTCCGGTACACGTTTCATATCCCAGGAAAGAGCCAAGTGGACAAAGACGAGTGGACAAGTGGACAAAGACAAGTGGACAAGTGGACAAGTGGTGCTACGTAGGTCCAATGGAGTGTCACTCAGCCATGAAATCCACGTCATGAGGCTGGTAGCAGCATCCTGAGTGGATTTAGGTACGATCATCCTCAGTGAAATAAGTCCCACAAAAAAAGAAACTTATGATATCACTTATCGAGGGAATGTAAAAATCGCTCCCCATGCACTGAATCCCCAAACAGAACAGAGTCACGCTTTTAGAAAACACACTTATGCCTGCTTCAGGGGAAAGGTGAGGTGGGGTGACGCATAAAACTCGAGTTTGAAATGAGCACAGATACCCTTCCGAAAACCGAATATGGAATGGACACGACCTACTCCTTGCTCAATCAACTGGACTCACCAGACCCTGTTCATCGCACAAGTATCTATCCGACTAGTAAGCATCTTAAAAGCTAAGTCTTGATATCTCTGTGTAAGTGCATCAAGTGTGTGTAAAGCGGCCTAAAACCAGCAGGGAAAATCAGCTCAGACCCATTCTGAGGATACATTTCCAACATAAAGAAGAAACAAGCAGGGCAAAACAGAGAGAAATTCTTCCAAAATGCGTTCAGGGACTGGCATGCAACCAGGATTGACCACATCTACAGCCCCAGCGGCAGAAGACATAAGGCTGGACACTCTTGGGGCTGAGACGATTGGTGAGGTTGGGAAAGCAAATGCAGACCCTTGAAAGGAATCCTGCGTGCTCCCCATTCCATGGGTCCCAACTCTCCAGGTTCAACGCAATCTTCCGACAGCGAAAGCACTCATTGGAAACCCAGCGGATGCTACACCGTGGGATCGGGAAAGCTTTCTGAAACTCACCTCAGTTTTCATCTCCTGGTGCTCGTGTTCTCCATTCAGGCCCCCTTACTAACAATCTCCCCACTTGGAGACTCGGCGCCTTTCCATGCCTCTTTCGTACCGTCTGCAATTTGTCCGCAGGATGAACTGCAAGAGGGGGAACCAATGAGAGACTCGCTGGAGGTGTTTGGTCGGGCACATGTCACTCTCATTTCCCATCGCGAAGAAGAATTCACCAAAGGCTCAGCCTGCCACCCCGGATCGACAATAGGGCGTGAAGCCATCCAGCCGTGTTGCGTCCCACTCACAGAACAGCGACTTGGGAAATGGAGCTCAGGTGCACTGCACTTCTCAAACCTCCAGTGTTCTAAATGATAACTTGGTCCAAAAATATATTGATGTCAGAGTATGAAGAGGATTTGAATTCAAGGCAGAATTGCTGGAAACATCCCTTTAGAAATCGCTACAGATCAACTGAATTACAATATAGAAGAGAGTTAAATATTTGAAAACACACTGATGCCTACTTTAGGGCATTGGTGATGTGGGGTGATGCATAAAACAAGAGTTTGAAATTAGCACAGATACCGTTCCATAAACCAAGTATGTAATCCTCAAGACCTACTCATTGCTCAATGATCTGTACTCAACCCACCCTATTCACCACAGAAGAATATATCTGAGTTGTACAAATATTAAAATGTATTTATTGATATCCCTGTGTAGGTGAATCACGTGAGTGTAAAGCGACATAACCACAGCAGTGAAAATCAGCTAAACCCCATTATAAACATAAACATATTCAGGCAAAACCCATACGCCCTTTTTGGCGAACCAAACAACCACGAAATGCAAATCAGCACTACAAAGTATTCTGACTTCGCATTAGTCAATAGTGCCATCTTGGAAAAGTGTAAACCAGAAATGCAGCTCAGGCCATGGAGCAAAGGAAGCCTCTTTACCCTGATTGGGGGGATGTAAACAGTCAACGGCCACTCTGGAAAAGTGCATTCTGTTTCCTTAACCTTCTAAAAAAATAGAGCTACAGACCATACGGCACTTCCAATCTTGAGCGTATATCGTGGTAAAACCAAAAGTCGACAGGACACAGGCATCCCTACGTTTAATGCTGCTCTGCTTAAAATGCCTCAACTTGGGTACAACATACATGTCCTTGAAGGAAGAAATGGATAAAGAATTTGTGGTACTTATGTACAATGTAATATTCCTGAGCAATTAAATCAATGAAATAAGGCCAGTTGCAGCAACTCGTGGAGACTCACGTACGATCATTCTAAGTGATGTAAGTCATACATTAGTAGAGACTTATCATAAGGTATCAATTATACGTGGTATCTAAAAATAGCTACACATGAACTCACTTACAAAACAGAAACTGAGTCACACATAAAGAAAACACATTTATGACTTCTAAAAGAGAAAGGTGCGGTGGGGGTGATGCATAAACCAGGAGGTTGGAATTAGCATAGATACGGTTCCATAAACAAAATACGTAATCAACAGGACCTGCTGAATAGCTCAAGTAGCTGGACTCAGCACACTGCTGTCACCGGAAAAGCTATATAAGACTGTAAGAATCTGTAAAAGAATTGATTGGTGTCTCTCTTTAAGTGAATCAAGTGGATATATGTAGTGCAGGAAGAATCATAGTATTGAAAATCAGCTCTACCCCATTATAAAATTAAATAAAAAGAACAAAAAAAGACAGTGAGAGAGAGAAATTCTTACAAAATGTGTTCAAGGGCTGTGATGCAACCTGGACTGACCACATCTAGACACACAGCTGGATGGGACCTAAGGCTCTACACTCGTGGGTCTGAGAGGCTTGCTGAGGATGGGACAGCAAATGCAGTACTTTTACAGTAACACTGCCTGGCCCCCATTCCATGGGTCCCATATCTCCAGGTGCAGAGGACCCTTCCTCCAGGTAAAACATGAATGGGACATCCAGAGGATGGTACACCGTCTGTTCGGGAAGAGTGAGGAAGCGGTATCGCTTTGCACCAGTCAGAATGGCCAACCTCACAAAGTGTAAAACCTGAAATGCAGGACAGGGCGTGGATAAAAGGGAACCCTGACAAGCTGATGGTGGGAATGTAAATTGCTAACAGCCACTCTGGAGAAGTGGGTGGTGATTCCTTAAAAATCTAAAAAGCAGAGCTTCAGAGCATATGGCACTTCCACTCCTGGGCCTGTATCTTGGAAAAAACGTAAAGTGACAGTACCCAGGCACTCCAAAATTTATGCAGCCCTGTTTACAAGAGCCCCTACTTGGAAGCTACGTAAACGTCCTTGGAAGGAAGACTGGATAAAGAAATTATGGTAGATATGTACAGTGGAATATTACTCAGCCACGAAATGAATGAAATAAGGCCATTTGCAGCCACTCGGAAGGACCTAGATGCATTCATACTATGTGGCATAAATCAGACAATGATAAATATCATATGATATTACTTATCTGTGGAATCTACATATTGATACAAAGGTACTATCTTACAACACAGAAACAGAGTCCCAGGCTTAGAACACAAACTTATGGTTACCAAACTGGAAAGGTGTGTTGGAGGCACAAATCATGAGGTTGGAGTTAGTATATACATATTTACAGAGAGAAAACTTGTCATCAAACTGGATCTGCTGTAGAGCACTTGGAACTCTTCTCAACACCCTTTAGTAACCTCAATGGGAAAATAATTCCAAAGAGAATGTATAGTCATCTCTGTATAAATGAATCATGTTGGTGTATATCAAAAATGAACACAACATGGTAAATCAACTATACCCCATTATAAATTTAAAATTAAATTATAGAAAAGAAAAATGATCACTAAATCCATTTAGTCACGGTGGACGTGCTAGTGTCACATCCTTGGACACAGACACAATTTGATCCCAAGGCTGGACTGTTGTGGGCCTGAGGACCTCGGAAGGATACGCCAGCTAATTCACCCCCCTTGAACATGTAGTACTTGGTCCCCTCTGCATGGGATCACAATCTCCAGATCGAAGTGTGCCCTCATACTACTAAACCAACCCTCTGACACCCAAAGGATGGTGGGCTCTCTGGGCTGCATGACATTTGGAAAATCACCTGGTCTCAACATACCCTGGTGTTTGGGTTCCGACCTTCTGACTCCTTCGTTAGGGTCATCAGACTCTACACGACAGCCCCCTCAACAGGTCACTCTGCAGGGGTTTATGCTTGTTCGGGGGCTGAAGGGGAAGGGGGAAGGAGGAATGGGACGGAAGCCCTTACATGTTTGGTCAGGCACATCCCGCTCTAAGTTAAAACCCAGGAACAGGACTTTCCCTACAGCTAAGGTTGTGTCATTAACCAGAGAGGGACAGGAGAAATCCTGCCGCCTTCTCTTTCCCATAACAACAATTCTAAACCTGGACCTTATAGGCACTTCATATTCACAATGCCTGGGAAGCTGTAAGTGACAACAGCCCTCAAAAAATGTCTTGGTGGGCTTCCCTGGTGGGACAGTGGTTGAGAGTCCTCCTACCGATGCAGGGGACATGGGTTCGTGCCCCTGTTCAGGAGGATCCCACACGCCATGGACCAGCTGGGCCCGTGAGCCATGGCCGCTGAATCTGTGCATCCGGAGCCCGTGCATCCTGAGCCTGTGCTCTGCAGTAGCAGAGACCACGGCAGTGAGAGACCCGTGTACCACACACACAAAAAATGTCTTGGGGTAGGTAATCGAAATAGACTTCAAAACAAGGCAACCTTTCAATAACCCTTTTTCAAGGGGTACATTTTACTCACACTGTTCAAAAAAAAGCACACATGAAGATGCTCACCATTGCTTTATGTCAGACAAATGCAAATCAGATGTACAAAGAAGTATCACCTAGAACCACTCAGAATAGCCATCCTCACAATGTCTAGAAACAAGAAATGCTTCAGAAGGTGTGGAAAAAAGAGAAACCTTCTACATATTATTCGTATATTTTAATCTGCTTTGGGTCCCCGTTGCTGCATGCGGCTTTTCTATAGTTGCAGCAAGCGGGGGCTACTCATCGTTGTGGTACGCAGCCTTCTCTTTGCGGTGGCTTCTCTTGTTGTGGAGCACAGGCTCTAAGCACACAGGCTTCAGTAGTTGTGGCACGTGAGCTCAGTAGTTGTGGCTCATGGGCTCTAGAGCGCAGACTCAGTAGTTGTGGCACACAGGCTTAGGTGCTCTGCAGCGTGTGGGATCTTCCTGGGTCAGGGCTCAAACCTGTGTCCCCTTCACTGGTAGGCAGATTCTTAACAACTGTGCCACAAATACTTCACTATTGGTGGCAATGCCAATTGGCAACAGCCACTATGGAGCACAGAATGGAGGTTACCAGAGTAAGGGGAGGCGGGAGGGATAAATTGGGATTGACATATACACACCACTATATATTTTAAAAATAAAAAATACGGGCCTACTGTATAGCACTTGAGGAACTCTACACAATACTCTGTAATGACCTGTGTGGGAAAGGAATCCAAAAAGGATTGGATATATGTATAACTGCTTCACTCTGCTGTGTAGCAGAAAGTAACACAACATTGTAAATCAACTATACTCCAAAGAAATTGAAATGAAATGAAAGAAAATAAAATAAAATAGAGCTACCGGATGATCCAGCAAGTTTACTCCTGTGTGCATATCTGGAGGAAAGCATAAATCGAAAAGACACATCTTCCCCAATGTTCACTGCAACACTCTTTACAATAGTGAAGACATGGAAGCAACCAAAATGTCCATCAACATACGAATATAGGTAAAGAATATGTGATACATATATATAATGGAATATGACTCAGCCATAAAATAGAAGAAAATAGGGGCTTCCCTGGTGGTGCAGTGGTTGAGAGTCTGCCTGCTGATGCAGGGGACACGGGTTCATGCCCCGGTCTGGGAAGATCCCACATGCCATGGGGCGACTAGGCCCGTGAGCCATGGCCGCTGAACCTGCGCGTCCGGAGCCTGTGTATCCTGAGCCTGTGCTCCGCAATGGGAGAGGCCACGACAGTGAGAGGCCTGTGTACCGCAAAAGAAAAAAAAATAGAAGAAAATAATGTCAATTGCAGTAACATGGATGGACCTAGAGATGATTGTACTAAGTGAAGTAAGTCAGACAGAGTAAGACAAATATTGTATGATATCACTTCTAGGTGGAAACTAAAAATTGATACAAATGAACTAACTTACAAAACAGAGGCAGACTCACAGACTTGGAAAACAAAGTTATGGTTACCAAAGGGGAAAGGTGGGGGGAGGGGTAAATCAAGAACTTGGGGTAAACATACGAATACTACTCTATATAATATAGGTAAGCAACAAGGACCTACTGTATAGCACAGGCAACTCTACTCAATATTCTGGGAATATCTTTATCAGAAAAGACTCTGAAAAAGAATGAATATATGCATATGTGTAACTGAATCACTTTCTGTGCAGCTGAAATGAACACAACATTGTAAATCAACTATACTCCAATAAAATTTAAATTACAAAATAAAGAAAATCACCTCATTTCAAAAGAAAAAAAGAATTCCCATATATTTTTATGGCTTGATAGCTTACTTTCTTAGTGCTCAATATTATCCCATTCCCAGTATATATTAATACTATATCATTTCATTCACCTATTGGAGGACACCTTAGTTTCATTCACATTTTGGCAATATTGAATTAGGTGCTATAAATATCCATACGCAGGTTTTCATCTGGAAGTATGTTTTAAACTACTTTCAGTTAATATCCATGAGAACACTTGCTGGATTGTACAGTAATGGAATGTTCAATATTATAGCAAGTGTCAATCAGACTACCAAAGTAGCTGCATTATTTTTCATTTCCATCAATAACAAATGTCATTTCCTAATGTTCCGCATCCGCTACAGAATTTGTCCTTGTCATTGTACACATTTTAGCCATTCTAAGTGTTACATAGTGGTATGTAATTGTATTTTTAATTTGCTTTTTTATGGTAGCATGTAATCTGGATTATTCTTCTGTATACTTATATGCATGGTGTCTATTTTCTTTGGTGAGGTGCCCATAAAGTATAATGGTCCACATTTTATTTAGGCTGCTTTCATTTTTTTCTAACCAATCTGTACTGTTTTATTTCTTTTTATGCCTTATTGCATTCGTAAGGACTTGGAGTAAAATATGGAAAAAGAGTCATGAAAGGGGACATCCTTGTTTTTACCTGAACTTAGTGACAAAGCTTCATGTTTTTAACCATTAATCATGAGGTAAGATCAAAGTTTCCTGTAGACCTTTATTATCAACTTGAGAAACTTCCAGTCTATTTCTTTAACTAAGAGTTTTTATGAAGAATGGGTTTTAGGTTTTTTCAAAGGTCTTCTGAATCTAGTGATATGTTAATGATTGTCTTTAGGGTGTTGATATGATGAATATAATTATTTGATTTCAGAATGTTGAACAAGCCTTGCATAACTGGGATTATTCCTTCTCATTCATGATATAAAATTCTCTCAAAATATTGTTGGATTTGATTTGTTAATATTTTGTTGACGATTTTTGCATTGATGGTCCTGAGAGATATTGGTCAATTTTCTTTACTATTCATATGTTTCTCTAAGTTTGGATGTTATGGATTTAGTGTGAGACATTAATTTGGGGAGATTCTCAGTCATTTTAAAAAATTCTTTCTGTTCTTTGTTACCTTTATTTTCCTCCTGCTATATCCATTATGTATAGGTCACAGCATTTTCACTGTTCCACAATTATTGATTACTCTGTTCTGCTGATTTCTTTCCTGCCCATTTTTTCTTTTGAGATTTAAAGGTTTCTCTTGATATGTCTTCAAGCTCACAGATATTTCTCCTCAGCCAGCCCCTTCACTGCTAAAACAAAATACGAGAGACTTGGTATTTTATAAACAACAGAATATTTTTGTTTTCTCATAATTGCTGAGGCTGAAAAGTTCAAGAACTAGTTACCAGGGGCTTCCCTGGTGGCACAGTGGTTAAGAATCTCCATACCAATAAAGGGGACACAGGTTTGAGCCCTGTCTGGGAAGATCCCACATGCCATGGAACAACTAAGCCCGTGCACTACAACTACTGAGCCTGCACTCTAGAGCCTGCAAGCAATAACTATTGAGCCTGCATGACACAATTACGAAGCCCATGCACCTAGAGTCCATACTCCACAACAAGAGAAACCACTGCAAGGAGAAACCCGTGCGCCGCAACGATGAGTAACCCCTGTGTGACACAACTAGAGAAACCTTGTGCAGCAACGAAGACCCAATGCAACAAAAAATAAATAAAATTAAATCTTTTGACTTCTGAGATGACTCACTCACATGGTTGTAAGTAAGAGGCCTCAGTTCCTTGACACATGGATCTCTCCTTAGGGCTGCTTGAGTGTCCTCATGACATGGAAGCTGGATTACCCCAGGATGAGTGATCTAGCAGAAACCAAAGCAGAAGCTGCAATGTCTTTGATAAACTTGGAAACTGCACTTTGTCATTTCTGCAATTTCTTATTAGTTAAACAGTGAGCTTTTTTCAAGTGTGAGGAGACACACAGGTAGATGAAGACTGGGAGATAATTAGGGGATAATTAGGGCCATCTTGGAGGCTGGCTACCAAAGTGGCTGACTAGACGAAGACTGAATTTTGTTTTCTTCACGTCTGGGGAGAAAATGGTCAGTGAATCCCATTGGTGGTCTTTGAGATGTACCAAAGCTACCTCTTGCTCTCACCCCCAGCCGTGTGGCTGACAGGATCTTGCTGCTCCGGCCATGTGTCAGGCCTGTGCCTCTGAGGTGAGAGAGCCAAGTTCAGGACATTTATCTACCAGAGACCTCCAGCACCTTATAATATCAAACGATGAAAACTCTCCCAGAGATATCCGTCTCCATGCTGAGACCTGGGGCTCCAGTCAGAGACCAGCAAGATATGGTGCCGGACATCCCATGCCAAACAACTAGCAAGACAGGAATGCAGGCCCACCCATTAGCAAAGGGGCTGACTAAAATCATAATAAGGCCACAGACACCCCAAAACACACCACCGGATGCAGAATTGCCCACCAGAAGGACAAGATCCAGACACACCCACCAGAACACAGGCACCAGTCCCCTCCACCAGAAAGCCTGCACAACCCACTGAACCAACCTTAGTCACTGGAGGCAGACACCAAAACAATGGGAATTACGAATCTGCAGCCTGCAAAAAGGTGACCCCAAACACAGTCCCCAAAGCCAAATGAGAAGACAGAGAAACACACAGCAGATGAAGGAGCAAGGTAAAAACTCACCGGACCAAACAAATGTAGAGAAAACAGGCAGTCTACCTGAAAAAGAATTCAGAGTAATGATAGTAAAGATGATCCCAAATCTTGGAACTGGAATGGAGAATATACAAGAAACATTTCACAAGGACCTAGAAGAACTAAAGAGCAAACAATGATGAACAACACAATAAATGGAATTTAAAATTCTCAAGAAGGAAACAATAGCAGAATAACTGAGGCAGAAGAATGGATAAATGACCTGGAAGATAAAATAGTGGAAATAACTACTGCAGAGCAGAATAAAGAAAAAAGAATTGAGGACAATCTGAGACACTTCTGGGACCACATTAAACACACCAACATTCGAATATCAGGGTCCCAGAAGTAGAAGAGAAAAAGAAAGAGACTGAGAAAATATTTGAAGAGATTTTCATTGAAAAGTTCCCTAATATGGGAAAGGGAATCATTAATCAAGTCCGGGAAGTGCAGAGAGTCCCATACAAGATAAACCCAAGGAGAAACATGCCAAAACATATATTAATCAAACTATCAAAAATTAAATAACAAAGAAAAAATATTAAAAGCAGCAAGGGAAAAACAACAAATAACAAACAAGGGAATCCCCGTAAGGTTAACAGATGATCTTTCAGCAGAAACTCTGTAAGCCAGAAGGGACTGGCAGGACATATTTAAAGTGATGAAAGGGGAAAAGCTACAACCAAGATTACTCGAACCAGCAAAGATCTCATTCAGATTTGACAGAGAAATTAAAATCTTTACAGACAAGCAAAAACTAAGAGAATTTAGCACCACCAAACCAGCTTTACAAGAAATGCTAAAGGAAATTCTCTAGGCAGGAAACACAAGAGAAGGAAAAGACCTACAATAACAAACCCAAGACAATTAAGAAAATGGTCATAAGAACATACATATCAATAATTACCTTAAATGTAAATGGATTAAATGCTCCAACCAAAAGACATAGACTGGCTGAATGGATCCAAAAACATAACTGGTATATATGTGGTCTACAAGAGACCCACTTGAGACCTGGGGACACATGCAGACTGAAAGTTAGGGGATGGAATAAGATAATCCATGCAAATGGAAATCAAAAGAAAGCTAGAGTAGCAATTCTCATATCCGACAAAAAAGACTTTAAAATAAAGACTATTACAGGAAACAAAGAAGGACACTACATATCATCAAGGGATCAATCCAAGAAAAAGATATAACAATTCTATATACTTATGCACCCAACATAGGAGCAACTTAATACATAAGGCAAATGCTAACAGCCATAAAAGGGGAAATAGACAGTAACACAATCATAGTAGGGGACTTTAGCACCCCTCTTTCACCAATGAACAGATCATCCAAAATGAAAATAAATAAAGAAACACAAGCTTTAAAATGATACATTAAACAAGATGGACTTAATTGATACTCACAGGACATTCCATCCAAAAACAACAGAATACACTTTTTCTCAAGGGCTCGTGGAACATTCTCCGGGATAGATCATATCTTGGGTCACAAATCAAGCCTTGGTAAATTTAAGAAAATTGAAATCATTATCAAGTATCTTTTCCAACCACAATGCTATCAGACTAGATATCAATTACAGGAAAAAATAATCTGTAAAAAATACAAACACATGGACACTAAACAATACTCTACTTAATAACCAAGGCATCACTGATGAAATCAAAGAGGAAATTTAAAAATACCTAGAAACAAATGACAATGAAAACATGAAGACCCAAAACCTATGGGATGCAGCAAAAGGAGCTCTAAGAGGGAAGTTTATAGCAATAAAATCCTACCTCAAGAAACAAGAAACATCTCAAATAAACAAGCTAACCTTACACCTAAAGCAATTAGAGAAAGAAAGAAAAAAAAACAAAGTCAGCAGAGGAAAGAAATCATAAAGATCATATCAGAAATAAATGAAAAATAAATGAAGGAAACAACAGCAAAGATCAAACAAACTAAAAGCTGGTTCCCTGAGAAGATAGACAAAATTGATAAACTATTAGCCAGACTCATCAAGAAAAGAAGGGACAGGACTCAAATCAATAGAATTACAAATGAAAAAGGAGAAGTAACAACTGACACTGCAGAAATACAAAGGATCATGAGAGATTACTGCAAGCAACTATAGGCCAATAAAATGGACAACCTGGAAGAAATGGACAAATTCTTAGAAAAGCACAGCCTTCCAAGACTGAATCAGGAAGAAATAGAAACTATAAACAAACCAATCCCAAGCACTGAAATTGAGACTGTGATTATAAATATTCCAACAAACAAAAGCCCAGGACCAGATGGCTTCACATGCAAATTCCATCAAACATTTAGAGAAGAGTTAACACCTATCCTTCTCAAACTCTTCCAAAATAGAGCAGAGGGAGGATCTCTCCCAAACTTATTCTATGAGACCACCATCTCCCTGATACCAAAACCAGACAAAGATGTCACAAAGAAAGAAAACTACAGGTCAATATCACTGATTAACATAGATGGAAAAATCCACACCAAAATACTAGCAAACAGAAATCAACAGAGCATTAAAAGGATCATACACCAAGATCAAGTGGGGTTTATCCAAGGGATGCAAGGATTCTTCAATATATGCAAATCAATGTGATACACCATACTAAAATACTGAAGGATAAAAACCATATGATCATCTCAATAGATGCAGAAAATTCTTCTGACAATATTAAATAACCATTTATGATTTTTAAAAAACCCAAGAAAGTAGGCATAGAGGGAACTTTCCTTAACATAATAAAAGCCATATATGACAAACCCACAGCCAACATCATTCTCAATGGTGAAAAAGTGAAACCATTTCCACCAATATTAGAAGCAAGACAAGGTTGCCCACTCTCACCACTATGATTCAACACACTTCTGGAATTTTTAGCTACAGCAACCAGAGAAGAAAAGGAAACAAAAGGAATCCAAATCAGAAAATAAGAAGTTAAGCTCTCACTGTTTGCAGATGACATGATACTATACATAGAGAATCCTAGAGATGCTACCAGAAACCTACTAGACTTAATCAATCAATCTGGTAAGGTTGCAGCATACAAAATTAATGTACACATATCTCTTTCATTCCTATACACTAAAATGAAAAATCTGAAAGAGAAATTAAGGAAACACTCCCATTTACCGCTGCAACAAAAAGAATAAAATACCTAGGAATAAACCTACCTAAGGAGACAAAAGACGTTTACTCAACAAACTATAAGACACTGAGGAAAGAAATCAAAGATGACACAAACAGATAGAGAGATATACCATGTTCTTGGATTGGAAGAATCAACATAGTGAAAATGACTATACTACCCAAAGCAACCTACAGATTCAATGCAATCCATATCAAAGTACCAATGGCATTTTTCAGACAACTGGAACAAAAAAAATTCACAATTTGTATGGAAACACAAAAGACTCTGAACAGCCAAAGCAATCTTGAGAAGAAGAACAGAGCTAGAAATATCAGGATCCCTGACGTCAGACAATACTACAAAGCTACAGTAGTCAAGACAGTATGGTAGTGGCACAAAAACAGAAATATAGATCAATGGAACAGGAGAGAAAACCCAGAGATAAACCTATGCACATATGGTCACTTTAGTTTTGATAAAGGAGACAAGAATATACAATGGAGAAATCATGGCCTCTTCAGTAAGTGGTGCTGGGAAAACTGGACATCTACAGGTAAAAGAATGAAATTAGAAGACTCCCTAACACCATACACAAAAATAAATTCAAAATGGATTAAAGACCTAAATGTAAGCCCAGACACTATAAAACTCTTAGAGGAAAACATAGGCAGAACACTCTATGACATCAATCACAGCAAGATCCTTTTTGACCCACCTCCTAGAGAAATGGAAATAAAAACAAAAATAAACAAATGAGACCTAATGAGACTTAAAAGCTTTTGCACAACAAAGGAAAACGTAAACAAGATGAAAAGACAACCCTCAGAATGAGAGAAAATATTTTCCAATGAAGCAACTGACAAAGGATTAATCTCCAAACTTTACAAGCAGCCCGTGCAGATCAATATCAAAAAAACAAACAACCCAATCCATAAATGGGCAGAAGATCTAAATAGACATTTCTCCAAAGAAGTTATACAGATTGCCAACAAACACATGAAAGAATGCTCAACATCACTGATCATCAGAGAAATGCAAATCAAAATTACAATGAGGTATCACCACACACAGGTAAGAATGGTCATCATCCAAAAATCTAGAAACAATAAATGCTGCAGAGGTGTGGAGAAAATAGAACCCTCTTGCCCCGTTGGTGGGAGTGTAAATTGATACACCCACTCTCAAGAATAGTATGGAGGTTCTTTAAAAACCTAAAAATAGAACTACCATATGATACAGCAATCCCAGTACTGGGCATACACCTAGAGAATACCATCATTCAAAAAGAGTCATGTTCCATAATGTTCATTGGAGCTCTATTTGCAATAGCCAGCACATGGAAGCAATCTAAGTGTCCATCAACTGATGAATGGATCAAGAAGATGTTGCACATCTTCAATATAAAATGGAATATTACTCAGCCATAAAAAGAAATGTAATTGAGTTATTTGTACTGAGGTGGATGGACCTAGAGTCTGTCATACAGAGTGCAGTAAGTCAGAAAGAGAAAAACAAATACTGTATGCTAACACATATATATGGAATCTAAAAAAAAAAGAAAGAAAATGGTTGGGAAGAACCTAGGGGCAGGACAGGAATAAAGACGCAGACATAGAGAATGGACTTGAGGACATGGGGAGGGGGAAGGGTAAGCCTTGACAAAGTGAGAGAGTGACATGGACTTATATATACTACCAAATGTAAAACAGATAACTAGTAGGAAACAGCTGCATAGCACAGGGAGATCAGCTCAGTACTTTGTGACCACTTAGACGGTGGGATACGGAGGGTGGGAGGGAGACGCAAGAGGGAGGAGATAAGGGGATATATGTATATGTAGAGCTTGTTCACTTTGTTATAAAGCAGAAACTAACACACCACTGTAAAGCAATTATAGTCCAATAAAGATGATAAAAATAAATAAATAATTTATGCCCCCCCCAAATTAAATATTTTTAAATAAATAAATAAATAAGAGCACTCAATAACATGGTAACTCTAAACCTAAGTGTTTTCAGTACTATAGTAACTGTAAACGGATTAATATCTCCTATTAAAGTATAATTTTTATATTATGTGCAACTACATTTTTTTCACAATATACAGGTAAAATAAAAGAATTACATTAGAAAGGAGAAAACATTCCATGTATTTTAAAACAATAAAACAATAAGCATATATCATGCCTATAATAAGAATATAATAAGCATATAATAAACATATATAATATATAAGCATATAATATCATGCTTATAATAAGCATATAATAAGCATCTTAGATAGTCTTTTTTTGTGTGTGGTAGGCGGGCCTCTTACTGTTGTGGCCTCTCCCGTTGCGGAGCACAGGCTCCGGACGCGCAGGCTCAGCGGCCATGGCTCACGGGCCCAGCCGCTCCATGGAATGTGGGATCCTCCCAGACCAGGGCATGAACCCGTGTCCCAGGCATCGGCAGACCAGGGCATGAACCCGTGTCCCAGACTCGCAACCACTGCGTTACCAGGGAAGCCCAATAAAGTAGTCTTTAAGTTCAGAACAATTTGTCATTATTGTAATTAGCATTATTATCCCAATTTCTTAAAAATATTTCAATACTTTTTCTATTTGAAAAACTGTTTTTTTTTTTTTTTTTTTTTTTGTGGTATGCGGGCCTCACTGCTGTGGCCTCTCCCGTTGCGGAGCACAGGCTCCGGACGCTCAGGCTCAGCGGCCATGGCTCACGGGCCCAGCCGCTCCGCGGCATGTGGGATCCTCCCAGACCGGGGCACGAACCCGTGTCCCCTGCATCGGCAGGCGGACTCTCAACCACTGCGCCACCAGGGAAGCCCCTGAAAAACTGTTTTAATATTGTTTTCTTCACTCTTTTGTGGTCTAATACATGGTAAGTATTTAGTTGCTAAAATTACGTTAAAATATATGTTGGTTTTTTACAGCCAAACAAAACTGAATCAAGAAGAAATAGATAACTTGAACATACTGATCACTAAAAGCAAAATAGAATCTGTAATTTTAAAAAACTCCTTACCAACAAAAGTCCAGGATCAGATGATTTCACAGACAAATTCTACCAAATATACAAAAAAGAACTTACACTAATTCTTCTCAAACTCTTCAAAACGATTGAAGAGTAAGGGATACTTCCAAAGACATTCTATGAAGCCATCATCACCTTGATATCAAAAACAGGTGGGGTGACTTCTCTGGTGGCACAGTGGTTAAGAATCCATCTGCCAATGCAGGGGATATCGGTTCGAGCCCTGGTCTGGGAAGATCCCACATGCCATGGGACAACTAAGCCTGTGTGCCACAACGACTGTGCCTGCACTCTACATCCCATGAGCCACAATTACTGAGATTGATAGCCACAACTGCTGAAGCCTGCACACCTAGAGCCCATGCTCTGCAAAAAAAGAAGCCACCGAAATGAACAGCCTGCACACCACAATGAAGAGTAGCCCCCGCTCACCACAACTAGAGAGAGCCCGTGTACAGCAACGAACACCCAATGCATCCAAAAATAAAGAAAGAAATTTACTAAAACAAACAAACAAAAAACAGATGAGGACTTTTCTGGTGGTCCAGCAGTTAAGATTTCACCTTCCAGTGCAGGGGGTGTGAGTACAATCCCTGGTGGTGGAGCTGAGATCCCACATGCCTCACAAACAAGAAACCAAAACAAAACAGTAGCAATATTGGAACAAATTCAATAAAGACTTTCAAAAAAAAAAGCACAGAGAAAGACACTATCAAAAAAGAAAATTGCAGGCCAATATCTTCGATAAATTTAGATGCAAAAATTCTCATCTGAATATTAGAAAACCGAATCTGACAACACATAAGAGGATCATACACCATGTCCAAATTTGATTCACCCCAGTGTCACAAAGTTGTTTCAACATAGGCAAATCAATCAACATGATACACCCCATCAACAAAGGAAAAAAACAAAACAAATGATCATCTCAATAGATGCTGAAAAAGCATTTGAAAAACTTCAGTATCCATTCATCATAAAAACACTTACCAAAGTGGGTATAGAGGAAACATATCTCAACATAATAGAAGCTATTTATGACAAGCCCACAGGCAATATAATACTCAATGTTCCTAAGGTGAAAGCCTTCCCGCTAAAATCCGGAACAAGACAAGGATTCCCACTCTCACCTCTTCTCTTCAACATAGTACTGGAAGTCCTAGCCACAACAATCAGACAAGAAAAAGAAAAAACTCTAACCAAATTGGAAGGGAAGAGGTAAATTTGTCATTATTTGCAGATGACATGATAATATATATAAAGGAAATCCTAAAAATTCCACCCAAAACCTACTAGAATTGATAAACAAATTTAGCAAAGTAGCAGGATACAAGATTAACATACATAAATTGGTTGCATTTCTTGTTTTTCTTTTTTGTTAATTTATTTTGGCTGCATTGGGTCTTCATTGCTGTGCACAGGTTTTTGCTAGTTGTGGCCACTGGGGACTAGTCTTCATTGTGGTGCACAGGCTTCTCATTGCAGTGGCTTCTCTTGTTGCAGAGCATGGGCTCTAGGCATGCGGGCATAACTAGTTGTGACACACGGGCTCAGTATTTGTGGCTCATGGGCTCTAGTGTGCAGGCTAAGTAGCTGTGGCACACAGGTTTAGTTCCTCCACAGCATGTGAGATCTTCCTGCACCAGGGCTCAAACCCATGTCCCCTGTATTTGCAGGCAGATTCTCAACCATGGAGACACCAGGGAAGTCCCTGGTTGCATTTCTTTACACTAACAATGAAATATCAGAAAGGAAATGTGAACAAACAATCCCTTTTTTAAATGGCATCAAAAAAATAAAAGACTTACAAATAAAACTCTCATCAAGGAGGTGAAAGATTTATATGCTGAAAACTACAAAACATTAGTAAAGGAAACTGAAGATGATTCAAAGAAATGGAAAGACATCCCATGCTCTTGGATGGGAAGAATTAATACTGTTAAAATGGCTATACTACCCAAAGCAATCTACAGATTTAATGTGATCCCTATCAAAATACCCATGACATTTCCCCCAGAACTAGAATAATCCTAAAATATATCTGGAACCATAAAAAGTCAGAACTGTCAACACAATCCTGAGGAAAAAGAACAAAGCAGGAGGCATAACCCTCCTAAATTTCAGACAATACTACAAAGTTAAAGTAATCAAAGCCGCATGGTATTGCCACAGAAATAGATACATGGATCAATGGAATGGAATAGAGATCCCAGAAATAAACCCACACACCTATGGTCAATTAACCTTCGACAAAGGAGGCAAGAATATACAGTGGAGAAAAGATAGTCTCTTCAGCAAGTGGTGTTTTGAAAGTTGGACAGCCATATGCAAATCAGTGAAGTCAGAACATACCCTCACAGCATACACAAAAATCAACTCCAAACGGCTTATATGCTTAAATATAAGATAAGACACCTGCAAACTCCTAGAAGAGAACATAAGCAAAACATTCTCTGACGTAAATCATACCACAGTTTTCCTAGGTAGTTCTCCCGAGGCAGCAGAAATACAGTAAGTCACCTACATACAAACTTTCAAGTTGAAAACTTTCAAAGATGCAAACGTCCATTCGCGTGTCAAATCATGTAAGTTAGTTTGTGTATCTGGCATACATTGTCACGTGCATGCATCCTCTATAAGTGGTTGTGCTTTTGTGTGCTTTACAGTACTGTATAGAGTACAGTAGTACAGTACCTTTATTTCAAGGCCAAGATGTCTGGAGGCAAGTGTAAAAGCAGTGGTGATGTAGCTGGTACTGTTAAGAAGCGCCAAGCGATAATGATGGAAAGAAAAGTGAAAGTAATTGAGAGAGTGGATCGAGGCAAAAAGATGTTAGACATCGCTCATTCTTATAACATGAATCATTCAATCACTGGCACAAATCTAAAGACCAAGGACAAGATCTTGGAACATGTGAAGTCTGCTGTGCTGACGATGTTGACAAAATATCGAAGAAGCATGGAAAAGTGGTGGAGGAGATGGAGAAACTTCTCAGTGTGCAGATGCAAGACCAACATCAGCGCTGAGTCCTGCTCAGCTTAATGCTGATTCAAGAGAAAGCTAAAGGCCTTTATGAAGACTTGAAGAAACACGGAAAAGAATCAGAGGGCACATCTTTTAATGTCAGCCATGGCTGGTTTCATCGGTTCAAGGCTAGAGCCAAATTTCACAATGTAAAAGTAAGTGGAGAGGCAGCAAGTGCATATAGGGTAGATGTCCAGGAACTTCCGGAAACACTTTAAGAAATGATTGATGATGGTGTGTATTTACCCGACCAGGTTTTTAATGTGGATGAGACACAACTGTACTGGAAGATGCCAGACCAAAATTACATCAGTAAGGAGGAAAAGTTGATGCCGGGCTGTAAAACAGCAAAGGATAGGCTAACTGTTGTTTCGTGGCAATGCTTCTGGTGAATTGAAGCTGAAGCCTCTCTTAGTTTATCATTCAGAGAACCCAAGAACCCTTAAAAACATAGCCAAGGGCTCTCTTCCTGTTGTGTGGAAGCATAACCCTAAATCCTGGATTGCACAGGCCACGTTCCAGGACTGCTTTTACCACCACTTTATCCCAGATGTAGAGAAATATCGCTTGGAGAAGGACATTCCAGCAAAACATTCTTTTGCTGCTCGACAATACTCTGGGCCATCCCCCATCGATGAATGACTTTCATCTCAACGTCAAAGTAGTGCATCTGCCACCGAATACTACATTGCTCATTCAACCTATGGACCAGGGAGTTAAAGTGACTTTCAAGAAATATTACTTATGTCCCACTTTTTGTCAGGCAGTGAAGGTAAGTGACAAATCAGGAACAACCTAGGGACAACTTTGGAAGGACTATAACATCCACAAGACCATAAAAAACACTGACTTTGCACGGTGTGAGGGTATGGTGGGCACCGTGGATGGAGTTTGGAAGAAACTTTGCCCACAGTTTGTTCGTGATTTTTGTGGATTTGAGAAGGTAGATCAGAAGTCTGAAGAGGTCTTCAGCAACGTAGTGACCCACAGCGAGAAGCTGCAGCTAGATCTGCAAGAGGACGACTTCATTGAACTCCTTGCTGTGCAACATGAGGAGCTTGCTGATGGAATTGGAGGTCCAGAGAAAGGATGAAGAGGGACAGGAGGAAGAAGAGGTAACAGAAGAACTGAAGAGATTCACAACACAGAGAATGGCAACGGAATCTTCTTTATTTGAGGAAGCACTGTTCGTTTTTGAGGTATAGGACCCGAACCTAGAATGGTACCCAAAGGTGGCAACCATTCAGAATGCAATCCAGTGCTACGCTACCTTGTCACCTATGATGAGAAAAAAGGAACTACTACCCAGACATCAATGGATCATTTTTTCAAGAGGGTAGATAGAATGAAATCCAGCAAGGAACCAGAACCTCTGCCATCAATGTCAGGCGTGAGTGAAATGGCAGCTTGCCCTCTGTCTCCTACTGCTGATAATCCTCCACCTCTACCTTCTCCCATCTCCTCTGCCTCCTCCAGTCAGTAACTCTTCTTGCCTCTTCCCTCCATGCCAGCCCCAGTATCAAAGCTGTCGTACTGTACTACTGTACTTTTCTACTTACTGTACTATCAGATTAAAAACATTTTCTTTATTTTTGTGTTTGTTTTTTATGTATTGTTTGCATGGAAAGTATTATAAACATATTACGGTACAATACCATAGAGCCGACTGTGTAAGTTGGGTACCTAGGCTAACTTTGTGGGACTTACAAACAAATTGGACTTACAAACGCACTCTTGGAACAGAACTTGTTCATATGGAGGAGACTTACTGTAAAAGCAAAAAAGAAACAAGAACTAACCAAATTTATAAGCTGTTGCACAGCAAAGGAAACCATAATCAAAATGAAAATACACCCTATGGACTGGGAGAAAATATTAGCAAATGATGAGACTGACAAGGGCTTAATTTCCAAACTATACAAACAGCTCGTACGACTCAACAACAAAATAACAAATAACTCAGTGGAAAAATGGGTAGAAGACCTAAATAAACATTTCTCCAAAGAAGACGTAAGTATAGCCAACAGGCACATGAAAAGATGCTCATCATCACTAATGATTAGAGAAATGCAAATCCAAATTACAATGAGGTATCACTTCACACAGATCAGAATGGCCATCATTAAAAAAATCTACAATTAACAAATGCTGGAGGGGATATGGAGAAAAAGGAACCCTTCTACACTGTTGGTGGCCATGTAAGTAGGTGCACCCACTATGGAAAACGGTATGGAGGTTCCTCAAAAATGCTATAAAGAGAGTTGCCATATGATCTAGCAATCTCACTTGTGGACATATATCCAGACAAAACTATAATTCAAAAAGACACATGAAACCCTATGTTCATAGCAGCACTATTTATAATAGCCAAGACTTGGAAACAACCTAAATGCTCATTGAAAAATGAATGTATAAAGAAGGTGTGGCATACATATACAACAGATATTACTCAGACATAAAAAGAATGAAATAATGGCATTTGCAGCAACATGGATGGACCTAGAGATAATGATACTAAGTGAAGTAAGTCAGAAACAGAAAGACAAGTAGCATATAATATCACTTATATGTGGAATCGAAAACAGGACACAAATGAATATGTCAGTGAAACAGAAACAAACACACAGATACAGAAAACAGAGTTGTGGTTGCCAAGGAGAGAGCGAAGGAAAGATTGGGAGTTTTGGAATAGCAGAAGCAAACTTTTCTACATAGGATGGACAACCCACAAAGACCTACTGTATAGCAGAGGAAACTATATTCAATATCCTGTGTTAAACCATAATGGAAAAGAATACATATATTAATTATATGTATATATAATTAATTATAATTAATTAATTATACAGAAATTAATACAACAATGTATAAAGGCTGCAGAGGGGGTGGAGAAAAGGGAACCCTCCTGCATTGTTGGTGGGAATGTAAACTGATACAGTCACTATGGAGAACAGTATGGAGGTTCCTTAAAAGCTAAAAATAGAACTATCATATGACCCACCAATCCCACTACTGGGCATATACCCGGAGAAAACCATAATTCAAAAAGATACATGGGGCTTCCCTGGTGGCGCAGTGGTTGAGAATCCACCTGCCGATGCAGGGGACACGGGTTCGTGCCCCGGTCCGGGAAGATCCCACATGCCGCAGAGCGGCTGGGCCCGTGAGCCATGGCCGCTGAGCCTGCGCGTCCGGAGCCTGCGCTCTGCAATGGGAGAGGCCACAACAGTGAGAGGCCCGCGTACCACAAAAAAAAAAAAAAAAGATACATGTACCACAATGTTCACTGTAGCACTGTTTACAATAGCCAGGATATAGAAGCAACCTAAATGTCCACTGATGGATGAATATATAAAGAAGATGTAGCCCATATATATAATGGAATATTACTCAGCCATAAAAAGGAACAAAATTGAGTTATTTGTAGTGAGGTCGTTGGACCTAGAGTCTGTCATACAGAGTGAAGTAAGTTAGAAAGAGAAAAGCAAATACCATACATGAACACATATATATGGAATGTAGAAAAATGGTACTGACGAACCTAGTGATAGGACAGGACTAGAGACACAGATGTAGAGAACAGACTTAAGGACACAGGGTGGAAGGGGAGACAGGGACGTAGTGAGAGAGTAGCACTGACATATATACATTACCAAATGTAAAAGAGCTAGTGGTAAGCGGCCACATAGCCAGGGAGATCAGCTCGGTGCTTTATGACCCCCAGAGGGGTGGGATAGGGAGGGTGGAGGGAGGCTCAAGAGGGGGGATAAGGGGAATATACGTATACCTATAGGTGATTCACTTTGTTGTAAAGCACAAAGTAATACAGTGTTAGAAAGCAATTATACTCCAATAAACATGTATTGAAAAACCCACAACATTGTAAATTGACTACACTAGAAAATATTTCTTAAGTGCAAAACATTTTTGAATGTAAGTTTTATTGTGTGTGTGTACCACAGGTTCAATATATATGAATTATGTCAAATTAATTACATTGTTTTTCAAAATAAAGAATTTTGGATATTCTACATCAGTTTCTCAATATAAACGCAGAAAAACTATATTCTTTTTTTCTAAAGTTCAGAAATAGCCATTTTCCTCATTCGGTATACTATAAACCACTAACTATTAAAAAGGGAATCGAGACCTCTTCCTTGCAAAGGATTATTTCTCCACTCACACAAGTTTAATAGAATGTTCCACAATGAACTGACTTCCCACCTTAGAGACATGAGATTTTTGCATCCTGAAATCCCTTTCTTGCAAAAATGTCCAATTAGCATCCTAGCATTACAGAAAATAAATGCTTTTTTCTGGATCTCAAATTCCATACAACTTTATCAAGACATCACGTATGTTTTTTTACACACACAGACTGTATTTTATTTTTACAACAGATAAATCAACTGACACCAAGCATTGTAAATGGATGACCACAACAAAAGCAACAATGACTGCAATTACCAAACACGAATCACACTCAGCCGATGTCAGAATATTGACATCCAGTCCAGTCATCGCTCCACTCTAACAGTTTCTTTACTTTGCAGTGAAAGACATCATGGATTTTTAAATTATCAGCACTCACCTGAGGTCTTTAAAAATCAACAAAAACATACTTTTGTGATCTCTTTCATTTATTCTGGTTCTAAGTGGTCATTTCTAAACGAAAGTATTTAAGTATGTTAACATCATCTTATAACATCATATTTCAAATGACTGACTACTGTCTCTCCAAAGATGAAATATCAGGAACTCATAATTAGGGTCTCCAAAGATTTACTGCCTGAGTCTGTATTACCCTTCTGCTGAACTCCACACTGTTCATTATTCTCTGAGAATATTATTTTTCTTGTATGGCCAGCACACGCTCTTTCATTTCATGAAGTTTCTTCCTACAATTTTATGCTTAGTTTATTTCTGAGAATATGCATTATTTCAGGTTGATATTTATAGACACAAAGACTTCTCTATAATTCCCTGAGAGTTTCAAGAACTCCTTCTTCTTTTATTTTAATACCTAGATTCTGAAGCTCTCCACAAAGCATTACTAAAATTGCTTTTACATAAATATCTACATATTAATCACACATTAATGCATTTACAATTGTATTATGCTTTATTGCTAATTTTGGAGCATATACGTAGCTGTCTTATTTACCACCCTCTTGGAAATCATTTTAATATCTGCACTTAGGACTTGAAAGAGAATGGATAAATAAAAACATGAAGAATATGCAAATACAACTTATATTTTTCTCATAAAATTATCCAGAAAAAAGAAGAGTCCTGATACTCTGCAGGCATGATACTCAAGAATGTGTAGTCGGGCTTCCCTGGTGGCGCAGTGGTTGAGAATCTGCCTGCGGATGCAGGGGGCACGGGTTCGTGCCCCGGTCCGAGAAGATCCCACATGCCGCGGAGCGGCTGGGCCCGTGAGCCATGGCCGCTGGGCCGGTGCGTCCGGAGCCTGTGCTCCGCAACGGGAGAGGCCACAGCAGTGAGAGGCCCGCGTACCACCAAAAAAAAAAAAAAGAATGTGTAGTCTTCCGGCAAGAAAACATGCAGTAATCCATGTGGCAGAGTTTACCTGTGACCAGCTGGGGTTAGTGACCTGTGCATTCCTTACATGCAACATATCAGGAGTGGAAAAAGGGAATTTGTCAGTTGTGGCAATCAGTATCATGAAGATTTATAGCAGGTCATGCTCATATATTCAGCACAGGTACAATCAAAAGTTTGCTCAATTCTGGGAGATCTAAGTCTGTATCTGTTACCTCGTCTTTAACGAGGAAATGTCAGAACTGACTTACCAAAAAAAAAGTGTTTGTTTGTTTTAATTACAGTCACGGTGGGTAAGACATAGCTCAGAACAGCTAATGTGACTTACTGATTCTTTCATCAGGAAATACAGTTTCACCTTTCCTGTTTATTCTCCACATCCTGTAGTAAGTTAAGTTTCAATGAAAGATAAATCTACAGGGTGAAAAGAAAAGAAAACTGACATGTGTTGAAAAGATCATTCTGACAGGTTTGACCACGTATGTCCGTGTTTCTGGCGATGGACACAAGCCAGAGCTCCCGACTCTGACGTTTTCGCTGATGTCATTCCCCTTGATCCTCAATTTGGAAGTGGATAAAAATGTTTTCTATGTTTTCTTCTTTAAGAAATTAAATCAAGAATGCTTTCTAGACATGATCCTCTAAAGATTTTCAGTCAGTGGTCATCAAGAGAAGAAAAGCACAGAATCTCATCCCCACCGAAGAGTGACATTCAGTCAGGCAACAGAATTCTCCCCAGAATCAGAGCTTCATCTTTAACATGCGATCAAAGGTTTTCACAGGTGCTGCCTCACTCTGCAGTCAGCCCTACCATATGGGATTGGCTCTGAGAATCTCACATCAGATGACTGACAAACATGTCATAGGACCCTGATCTGCTACCACATCCTGCCTCGCTTAATGATCTCCTGCAGGGACATTGGAATATTCCAGGATATTTCCTGGAGCCCTCTACTCTATACAGGTACACTTCCAAGTAGAAACAGAAGCTTTGATTTTCACTGGGACCCCTGCTCTGTCCAACCAACCTCTCTAGAAATATGATGTTCTAACCTCTCCTGATTAGAAGATTTCAAGGTCTCTCCCTGTGCTAATTTAGTAAAGGTAAAGGAGAAACAAGAAAGAGCAAACTATGCAGGGAGCAATATATAAGATTCCTTTCCTTAACGTATTTATCTGATATACCCAAATATTGAGAAATATAGATTCATTTCAGAATGGTCAAGAAAAGAGGAGGAGGAACCTCTATGCCAACAGTATATATAAAACGGAATCAATATTGCATAAGCTCCAGCCTAAGTTTAGCTACGAGGTACTAACTCTTCTCATAAAGAAGAAAGAGTTCTCCATCACTTGAAGCACACTGAGGCCTCAGACAGCTGGACACTGAGGGTGTAGTCTCCTCACGCGAATTCTGTACCTGCGTCACAGAGCAATGAAACAGTCCCAAAGAATTATTAAGGATGAGGTGGGGAATCGAAAGAAGAAAGATGAATCCATACTCTCCCCTAGCATCTGTTCTGCTGGATATTACCACCACCGTAGCCCAATATGACCTTCCCACTTTTCTCTGGGCCTCCCTACTTTCCACCTCCATCCTCTCAGTATATCTTACCTACACTTGGAAACGACTCTAGTTTTTCCACTGGTCTTTATCAACAAGTAATCCAAATAGCAACTGTGTATATAACTCCTTAGAGACCTCAGGTCTGACTCATTAATACATGACCTTCGAAGTCCAAAGTTTTCCTAATTCCCTTTATTTTTTTTCTAATTTCCATGTACTTACACTCTCAGGACTTCCACTGTTCTCGGGTTCGTGTTCCCTGCAAAATCTGTCAACCTAGACATAGACTTAAGTACCACCCTTTAATTATCTCCTAGGTTATCCAGTTTTTAAAAAAGCCTCAACAAGCCTTATGGACTTTATTAAAGACTCTTTAAGATAACCCACGGGGGATAGCAGTACACCCACACATATCTATTTAATACACCCTCAGAGTAATGAAGACTCTCAGCTCTTCTCCTTCAACGTATGCAGTGTCTCGCCCATCTGATTACTGTCTGCTGTATCCCAGGTCCACTCCCTTCCCTCGTATTACATTCTTTCCCAATTTTGTATGTTGGTAAAATCAAATAACATAAAATATAACATGTTAATTATTATAAAGTGCAGCGTTCAGTAATATTAAATACATTCATATTATCGGGCGATCAACATCGCCATTTATCTTTCTAATTCTTTTCTACGTTTTAAAACTGTAACTCTATATCTTTTAAACCTAACTTTCCTTTTTGTTCCATAAACACATGAAAAGCATCATTACCCTCCCAGATCTATGGTTTTGACTACACTAAGTACCCCATATAATTGAAATAAGTAGTTGTATTGTTATGACTCACTAAAAGTCACAAAAGTGGCATTTTTGGAAGCTAAATGTCCTCAAGATTCATCCATGTTGTAGCACATTCCTAGATCTTTTCCTTCTTCACACTGAATAATATTGTATTCTATGAGTATACCACACTTTGCTTATCCAGGAACCAGTGAATGAACACGTAGGTTGCTCTCATATTTTAGTTACTCTGATTATTACTGCTCTAAACACTAGAGTACAAATATTTAAGACCCTGATTTCAGTTCCTTTGGGTATACCTCAGAGTAAGATTCCTGGATCATGGAGTAATTCTATTTTTCAATATCTGAAAAACTGCCATACTCTTTTGCAAAGCAGCTGTATCATTCTACATTCCCTCTGACACATCACAATGCTTCCTACTCCCTCACTTCCTCACCAATACTTGTTTTCTGCTTGTGTATGTGTGTGTGTGTGCTTGTGTGTGTATGCATGCACACAAATATATAAACACGCATTTAGTGATATGGAGCATCTATTCAAGTGCTTAGTCGTTTGTACATCTTTTTGAAGAACCATCTATTCAAGTCTTTTATCCATTTTTGAATCAGGGTGTTTGCTTTTTGTTGAGTTGTAGAAGTTCTTGGTATATTCTGAAGAGAAATCTCTTGTCAGATAGATGGCTTTCAAATATTTTCTCCCATCTGTGGGTTGCCATTTTATTCTGTTTACATTTCTTTCATACACATTATTTTTTAATTATGTACTGCAAATTGTTTATTTTTTGTTAGCTGTACATTTGTTTTTCCTTCATTTCATACTGAGGAAGACACTGCCAAATCCAATGTCATGAAGCTCTTGTCTTGTGTCTTCTTCTAAGACTGTTTAGTTTATTAGGTCTTATATTTAGTTTCTTGATACGTTTTCATTATTTTTTGCATATGATGTTAGGTAAGGGGTCCATCTTCCTTATTTTGCACGTTGACAACAAGACTTCTCAGCACCATTTGTTGAAAATACTATATCCTTTTTACTTTGAAAAGTCTGGCAACTTGTCAAAAATCATTTGGCCATATATCAGGGTTTATTTCTAGGTGTTCTATTCTATTCTGTTGGTCTTGAATAGAGGAGAAAATAGTATAACCTATCCCGGTTGATGAAGAACATAAAGAAAGACCAGGACTGAGAATTAGGAGGGCAATATAAAACAGCAGGAAGTAAAAGACAGTGTGAGAGAAGATCTTGTATTTGTGAGTTCATGGAAATATGATCATGCTAAAACCAGTAAACACCTCACTTTGAACAATACGGTAAATGTGCTGGCAAGAAACATAACACTTACCCATCTCTGGGAAATATAGTATGGGTATAAAGATAAACTACACACAGATATATGAAAAAGGGAAGGGTTTTCATGGTGTGAGAATATTGTGGGACCTGAAATACAATTTACTTCTGTTCTAGCATTGTCTCTAAAATTTAGCAAAGTGTATATACAAGCAATTCCAATTCTGGTAATGTGTTTGACAGGTTTATATATGAACTTCAGCAGACCAGTAAATGTACATTCATAGTAGGACCATTCCCTAAACCAAAAAAACAAAACACAAAAACTGGAAAGACTAGAGTTCACGTTGTCAACACACATACAGATGCAGTGATGGTTTACGGTCCAAAAGCAGAAGGTGAGCATGGGTACAAGAGGTTAATCCCCAGGCTGGGCTGGGGTGCACAGTTTGAGGGTAACACAGGTAGAAAAGGCTTTTGTCCTATCCTTGAGTTTTGAGGTATGGAAATTCACAGGTCACTACCTTCATTTCAAACTGAATGAATGCACTATTCAATTTTTTAAAACAGGCGAAGTAAACATGAGTGATAATAAATTTCAAACTGTCACGAATCAAACAAGATACTAAGAAAAATTAAATAATATGATTTAAGAATGAAGTGGAGAGACTGTCCAAGATGGTAGCATTCAGAAACTCAGAGCTGGATGCCTCTCAGATGCACACCAAAGTCACAATTGTTTACAGAGCAGCAACTGAAGAAAAGAGCGGGACTCACCATGAAAGATGTTTTACAGCTAAAGACATAAGAGGCCCCTCGGCAAGGCAGGAAGGACGGGGCAACATCTCAATAGCATCAAGACCCACACCACCTGGGGGTGGCCCACACATGGGAGAATAATTACAATTTCTGAGGGGCTCCCAGAGAGCAAGGGGTATGAACCCAACATCAGGCTCCCAAGCCCAGGGATCCTGTGCTGGGAAGAAGAGTTCCTAGAAAGTTGGGCTTTGAACACCAGTAGTGCTTATTTTCCAGAGAGCCAGAGGGTTGTGGGAAATAGAGATTCCACTCTTAGAAGATGCTCACAAAATCCCACGTGATCCGAGAATCAGAACAGAAGCAGTCATTTGCAAGGATCCTGCGTTACACCTACCCCCTGATCTTAGAGAGTCTCCCAGAGACGCAAGAGGCATTTACAGCACAGCCTCAGGGACATGGACACTGGCAGCAGCCATCTGGGGGAGCTCATTCTACCTCGCGGCCACTGGCACCAGCAAGCAAAATTTCAGAATCCTCCCTCTATCTATTTAGCCTCAGGACCTAGCCTTACCCATTTCCACCACACTATACACACAAGCACTAGGGGGCTGCAGGCCAAGCAACTAACTGAGCAGGCGCATAGCCACATCCACCAGCGAACACGATGCCTTCAGACCCTCAGTGCACAGCTGCCCCTGGACATGGGCCCAGCCACCAAAAGCCCAAGGACCAGCCTCCAGACCTCAGTGGACAGGCGCCAGCCCCAGAGTCCCCGACCCCTCTGACCAGTGAGCCTCCTCTGGCCTTGGAATCAGCCTCACTGTCGGCAGGTGATTACTGCCCAGGGACTGGATGGAGCTTTGACCTACACAACCGCAAACCTGCTCCAGCAGTGGGATCGGCCTCGTACACCAACAGGTACACACCGGCCCCAGGAATACCACAGCCCAGCAGCCTGTGTGACCAGAACACTCCCTTGCAGGCCAGAAGCAACCACGGGCTCAGCTGGGTCCTGACCCTGCCCGTCAGAATGCCAACACAAGACTAGGGACAGCCCAGACCCTGCAGAGAGCTGTGTCAGGGACAGTGATCCAACACCAACTCTGCGACTCCTGGGGCCTGCAGCCAGAACTCGGGACCTGGGTCTTCCTCCCAGTCGCCAGCATAGCCCCAGGACCAGGGACTGGGCACTAGCCCTGATACCACCTGCACTGCAATTCTACCCAGAAGTGAACCAGCACTAGATTTGGTGTCTCCCAGAGCTTTTCAGCGAGCTGCCTCACGATTTAGCCTCAGCAAGTAGCACAGACAGCCTCCACACAAGGCAGGGTCTGGCAAACAAGCACTCTGGGGGCAGCCAAGCCTACCAGACCATCCACAGTAGTCAGCCCACCACAACAGAAGAGCCCAAGCAGCCCACATAGGGGGTACACCTAGAACATATAGTTCTAGTGACCAGGGGACAGTGGGTTGCTGGGACACATAAGACCTCTCCTACAAAAAGCCACTTCTCCAAGGTCAGGAAACGAAATGAACTTACTACATACAGAGCAATAAAAACAGCAAGTTAAGAAAAATGAGGTGATACAGAAACACGATCCAAATGAAGGAACAAGATAAGAACTCAGAAGAAGATCTAAGTGAAGTGGAGAGAGCCAATCTCCTCAACAAAGAGTTCAAGGTAATGACTGTAAAGATGATCAAAAAACTCAGAAGAATGGACATCCAGAGCAAGAAGTTAGAATGTTTTTAGAAAGAGTTAGACCATTAAAGAACAACAAAACAGAGATTAGGAATACAGTAACTGAAATGAAAAATACACTAAAAGGAAACTACTGTAGACTAAATGATACAGAGGAATGCATCCGAAAACAGAAGGACAGAGCACTGGCAGTCACTGAGGATGAACGGGAAAACAATAGATTAAAATGCAATGAGGAAAGTTGAACAGACGTGTGACACAACATCAAGTGTACTAATATTTGCATCATACTGGTCCCAGAAGCAAAAAGGTAAGAGAAAGCAATGTAGAACATACCTGAAGACATAAGAGCTGAAAAGTTCCATAACCTGGGAAAGAAAACAGACATCCAAGTCCAGTAAACACAGTAAGGCCCAAACAGGATCAAGCCAAGGAGGACCACAAAAGACTCATTGTCATTAATCTGGCAACAAAATAAAGAGAAAAAGACACTAGTAAAAGGAGCAAAGGAAAAGCAACAAGTTACAAACATGGGAACTTGCATCAAGTAATCAGCTGACTTTTCAGGATAACCTCTGCATGCCAGAAGGGAGTGGCATGGTATATTTAAAGTCGTGAAAGGGAAAAGCCTATAACCAAAAATACTCTACCCAGCAAGGCTCTCCTTCAGATTTGGTGGTGAGATCTCAAGTTTTACAGAGAAACAAAACTAAAAGAGCTCAGCATCGTCAAACCAGCGGGATGAGAAATCTGAAAGGGGCTTTTCTAAGTGAAAAAGAAAAGGCCACGACTGAAACATAAAAATTAGGAAAGGAAACTTACTAAAGGAAAAACCTCATTGGATAAGGCAAATATTCAACACAGGTAGTAAATCAACCATGAACACAGCTAATAGGAAGGATGAAAGAAAATACTAATAAAATCATCTATATTCACAATAAGAAGGTAAGGGACACACAAAACAAGTAGATGTAAAATATAAGGTCCAATTCAGTAACTGTGGTGGAGCAGAGTAACAGTGCAGGGTTGTTAGTGTCCACGTGAAATTAAGAGCTCAGCAACTTCAATAATCACACACACGCGCACGCACACACACACACACACACACACACACACACATTTAAAAAAACTGAAAGAAATCCAAACATAACATTAAAGATAGTCCTCACATCACAGATGAAGAGAATAAAAGGAGAAGAAAGGAACACTGAAAAAATTAAAGAGGGATTCTAAAAATACCCAAGACAGATGAAAATGAACACACAATGATCCAAAATCTATGGGACACAGCCAACGCAGTTCACAGGGAGAAGTTATAGTGATACAAGCTTATTGTTAGGAAACAAGAAAAACATCAAATAAACAACCTAACATTACACCTGAAGGAATTAGAAAAAGAAGAAGAAAACAAAACTCAAAGCTGTCAGAAAGAAAAAAATTAAGAAAACAATACCATATGCAATCACACCAAAAAGAATAAGATACCTAGGAACAAACACACCTAAGCAGTAAAAGACATGTACTCAGAAATCTATCAGCCGTTGGTGAAAGAAGTTGAAGGCAACAGAAAAAGATGGGGAGAATATAGCATGTGTGTGGATGGCAGAATTAATACTGTGAAAATAAACTTACTACCAAAGACAACCTACAGATTTAATGCAATCCCTATCAGAATACCAAAGCATTTTCACAGAACTTGAAAAAGTAATTTTAAAATTTGTATAGAAACACAAAGACCCCAAATAGCCAAACAATCTTGAGAAAGAACAGAGCTGGAGGCATCACACACCTTGACTTCAGATTAGACTGCAAAGCGACAGTAATCAAAGAGAATCGTACCGGAGCAAAAACAGACACAAAGATCACCGGAATAGAATAGATATCCCAGAAATAAGCCCACACACTTCTATTTAATTGATTTATGATGAAGCAGGAAATATGGAGAAAACACGTCTTTTCAATAAGGGGTACTGGGAAAACTGGTCAGCTACATGGAAAAGAATAAAATTAGATTATTTTAGCACACCATATATAAAATAAATGCAAAACTGAATAAAGACCTAAACGTAGGACCAGAAACCATAAAACCCCTAGAGGAAAATATAGAACATTCTTGAACATAAATGATAGCAACAGTTTTAGGTTCAGTCTACTAAGGCAAATGAAACAAAAGCAAAAATAAACAAGTGGGACTTCACTAAACTTAAAAGATTTTGCATAGCAAAGGAAACCAAAGACAAAATGAAAAGACAACCTGCTGAAGTAGTGACAATATTTGCACATGATAAGACGTGAACATCAAAAAGATGACCAAGCAAGAGTTCATATCTAAACTACAGAAACGGCACATACAACTCAATATCAAAAAAATACCCAAAATCTTTTTTAAAAAATGAGAAGACCTAAATAGACATTTTTCCAAGGAAAAAATATAGATAGACAGACAGAACTCACAAAGATGCTAAACATAGCTAATTGGCAGTAAAATGCAAATCAAAACTATGAGATATATCACCTCAGTCTTGTCAGAATGGCTGTCATCAAAAAGATCACAAATAACAAAGGTTAGTGAGGATGTGGAGAAAGGGAAACACATGTACACTCTTGATGTGGAGGTGAAGTAGTGCAGCTACTGTGGAAAGCAGAATGGAGGTTCCACAAAAAACTAAAAAGAGAACTACCATAATATCCAACAATTTCACTCTTGGGTATATCAGAAGAAAACAAAAACACTATTTCAAAAAAATAACTGCACATCAATATTCGTAACAGTGTTGTTTGCCATAGCCAAGAGACAGAGTCAAACTCAGTGTTCATCACTAGGTTAGGGGATAAAACAGATTTTTTATGATGACTTCAGCAAAAAATGAAATTTTGCCATTTGCAAGAACATGGATGGATTTGGAGGCTATTATGCTTAGTAAAATAGGCCGCAGAGAAAACAAGCATGGTAGGTTATCACTTACACGTGGCATCTAAAAAATTGAATACAACAACAACAACAACAAGAAAAAACAGCCTCACAGGTTAAAGAACAGACTAGTGGTTACCAGCAGGGAGAGATAGGGTGGAGGAGCAAAAGAGTGGTAGGAGATTTGGAGGTATAATCACTAGGTATATAATCAATCATCTACAGTGATGTACTGTATAGCATGGGGAATATAGTCACTCTTTTATAATAAGTATAAATGGAGAAGAACCTAAACTTTTATGAATCGCTATGTTGTACCTCTGAAACTAATATAATAATGTATATTAACTATAGATCAATAAAATATAAAGTAAGGAACAATAAAAGGGAGACACAGATTATTAGATAGAAATCAATTAAATAAACACAAGTTTTGAAAATCAAGGAATTAAAAAACAACATGTAAGACACAACATTGGCATTTGAAGTGTATAATCTATTTATTTAAAAGAAATCATGGGCCTCCCTGGTGGCGCAGTGGTTGAGCATCCGCCGGCTCATGCAGAGGACATGGGTTCGTATCCCGGTCCGGGAGGATCCCACGTGCTGCGGAGCGGCTGGGCCCATGAGCCATGGCCGCTGAACCTGCGCGTCTGGAGCCTGTGCTCCGCAACGGGAGAGGCCACAACGGTGAGAGGCCCATGTACCGCAAAAAAATAATAATAATAAATAAAAATAAATAAAAAATAAAAGAAAGAAAAGAAATCATTTAAGTGGTGAAAAATGTACCCATTTGGTACCCATGGGTACCAAAGAATGGTACCCATTCTCACAATTTTGTATATCTAGGGTAAATTATTATCTACAAAAATATTTTACAAATATTCACTCTAAAAGAAAGAGAAAATTTGGATTAACCCATTTTAGTATACAAATTTAATATCAAAGTCTCCACGTCAAATTGATTTGAATAAGTTCTGTTAGCCACTTCTAGTTTCTTTGTGATGTAAAATCTTTTAAAGCATAAAATCAGCCTTTCTGCATTATTCCATTAGACATACATAGAAGTGAAAAGAAACAAGAAGACAGAACAATCAACCAGGAAGGTGAATTTACTGAGAAACAGCCATTCGTTCTCCCTCCTCCTTTTCTTTCCCTCCTTTTCCAGGTCTCTTTCGGTTCCAATCAAGAGAAGTCTTGAGAGTTCTGAGAATATTTCTTTGAGGGCTTCAAATCACCATACCTACAACTTCTGCCACAACTACACACACACGGGAACAAAAATAAACCTCTGCTATCTACTCATGTAGGAGGGATTCATGCAAAATAAACTCCTACAAGGAGACCAACGGGTGAGTTTTCTACCTGTTCTTTATAATGTCCTTCCATTAGAGTAAATCCCACACATGATGAGGCAGAAGCAGTTATGTGAGCTTTTCCTTGAAGTCAAAACTCTTACATTCATTTCAAGTACCTGGTGATCATAGGGTACAGCCAGGGAAAGTGCCATCCCCCTTGCGGGGGGGGTGGCGGTGAATGGGCTCCCACAACCGTGCACCTCCTGATGTACACATTCTGGAGAAACAAAGGGCGGTCACACCGCAGTCAGTCTGTCAGGCTGTCGGGCCACTGGCAACCCGAGCAGCCTGGAAGTGCCCCATCAGTTGCTGAAAGCGAAACCCTGTCCCCCCTGTGAAGCCAGGCAATTTTGGCCAGAGGATCAGAGGAGACTATTAATCAACTCCTCCTCTCTGCTCAGCTCCTTGGGGTTACAGCAACCCCATCTCCAAGCCCAAATCTGCCCCTGGAGTGCCGAACTGGAAGTGGCAGGCGGGCTGTGCCTGTGCTTCAGCGCCCTCTGGAGGTTGTATGCTCTAACGGCAACTCTCAGCCCTTCCTCCTCCCCCTTCCCTAGTCCTGGGGGCTGCCTTGGCCTCCTGCAGCTGCTGGCCTGATTTCATTCTTCTTTTTTCTCCAATTACAATGAAGTGTCCTACAGAGGTATGGAATCTCTTGAAGAAGGAAGATCTTTTAGCCAATACACCTTAACAGTGAGAAGTTGATTTCAAGAATGAACCTGAAATACTATATTTTTCTCCTGACGATTCCAAGGAGAGACAGCTCAAGTTTTCTAAATCATAAGAAAAACCAAGGTAAATATGATCTTCTGAGCCAGAGATGAAAAAACAGTTTTTAGCATCCTCTCCTCATGTCATATGACTGGGATTTAAATCAATCAACTGCCACTGGTTTTTAAATCACATGACCCAACTTTAAATCAATCAGCTGCTTCCCTGTAACTCAGGTGACTTGGCTTTGAATAGTAAGAAATGAAGAGGTATAAAAATGTTCTGAACAATAAATGGAAAAGCAACATTTTAGAAAGTGTTTTTTCTTTTCGAATGGACCATTCATTGGATACGGAATAAAGGATTCTCTTGTGGATTTCTTGAACTGTAAGCATATACAATGTCTCCGTTGGCGTGATTGACTTAGTTTGGGGTTTTGTTGTTGTTGTTGTTGTTGTTGTTGTTAACATCCTTATTGGAGTACAATTGCTTTACCATGTTGTGTTAGCTTCTGCTGTATAACAAAGTGAATCAGCTATTCGTATACATATATCGCCATATCCCCGCCCTCTTGTGTCTCCCTCCCACCCTCCCTATCCCACCCCTCTAGGTGGTCACAAAGCACCGAGCTGATCCCCCTGTGCTATAGGCAGCTGCTTTCCACTAGCTATCCACTTCACCTTTGCTAGTGTATATATGTCCATGCCACTCTCTCACTTCATTCCAGCTTACCCTTCCCCCTCCCTGTGTCCTCAAGTCCGTTCTCTACGTCTTTATTCCTCTGCAGCGACTCCTGCTAAGGATGGATACTTCCTTTTATGCTCAGGAATATGCCCTAGTTTAAATATGATTTGAGTTTGATCCTGTGAACCATCAGAACTTCCCACGGGAGATAAATGAGGAGATTCGGGCCTTTATTAGTACGCACGGTGAACACGGGTGTCCTGGCTGTACTTGCCAACCCTCCTCATTTACCCACCTATTTTTATCCACCTTTCTCCCTGTGAGTACCTTTGACCAACCCTGAGCTCAGACTCCTGGCCTAGTACAGTGACTTTGTCAGTCTTTCTTTAAAAATGGACAGGTAACAAAATGAATGTAACCTAGAAGCAGCAGCTCAGTAAGGGAAATAAAATCACCAGAAGTTATCTAATCACAGCCACAGCCATCCAGGGCTCAGGTCCCATAAGAATGGGACCTTCCTCAATTTGAAGGGCATCCAATCAAATAAGTAAAGGTGTTGCTCACCTCTGCCACTTGGAGGGATTGCTAGGCAGTCTACCCAGTGTATACTAACTGCAAAACACTGTCATGGTTTTGAAATACCTATTTTCCAGGAAAGCTTTTTGGGGTGCATGGGGAAGGTTTCTTTTTGACATCAAGCAAAAAATAAATCACCAAGCTCTTTAAGCACAGGGGTTTTTAAGAGGGCAGTAGAAGGAAGGAATGGGCAGAAAAGACGATCTCCTCTGAAGTGAAGGTCGTTTTTCCAAAAGAGTAGGATTTAGTCTCAGTTTAAGGAGAACACTTTTAAGTAGCTGGGGCAGCTCCAAACTGCAGTTTAGGGAATGAGTGCTTCAAAAGAACAGGGCTGTAAACGTCCTGGCAAGGCAGCAAGAGGATGAAGAGTTGGTTTTGCATAGTTTTGAACACAGGAGTAAAGAAGCAGAGGCATCTCTGACTAAAGGGCCCTGAGATCCTATGGCATCAGTGGGTCAGTTGCAGGGGGTGTGGGGGCGATATTTCTCTCTCAACGTCTCCCAGAGCAGCCACCCCTCTCTACCCCACCCCGCTACTCCTTTCACCCTTCCTGCCTCCACTGTTGGGTCCCCAGGGACAGCACTTCTTAAGCTGGAGCGCTCAGGCACCATCTCTGCAGTCTGGATTCTTCCTGGAGCCTGGCACGTTCTGGGACAGGAAGGCAGGTCTGCAAGGGCGCTGGGTTGCAGCCGGACCTGGAGGCCTGGAGGGGAACTGGAGTCATGAAGCCCACCCACGTCCTTGAAGCCAGGGAAGGAACACATCTTCCTAACAGTACTTCTCAGGTCTCAGCGGGTTCCCCACCCGACGGTGATCCATACTCACTTGAGGCAGCAAGGACTGCCTCTAACTGGCCCCCTCCATTCCGCCTTAAGGGTCCTCGCACATGTGTGAGAGCACAGGCCCCGAATCTATGCACTCGGCTGAGGCCAGTGCTGCCGGGGTCCCTCCAGTCCCATCCCCCGGCCCCTCCCTCTGGGACTGTATCTAATAGAAGAGAGAGCACAGAGGAATTGGCTGAATCAAGGGACCCGGGAGCCTGGGTATGAGTTTGAAGACCGAGAATCTAAAGCGCAATTACATATTATTGGAAACTCTTGTGGAGTGTGTAGGGGGAGGTTAGGAGATTGAGAGGCTGAGTCGACCTGGTGAGTCCAGCCCCAGGACACCACAAAGCCCCTCCCCCCTTTCCCTGCCATCAGACAAGGGGTGCCGCAACTCCAGCCGGGACTCTGCACTTCCCCCTCCCTGATTCTCCTCCAGAAGAGCAGGTGGCCCCCCTCTGAGGGCAGGGGAAGACAACGGACCAAGTCCCCCTGCACTAAGGCGCTACTGGAGCTCTTCCTGAACAGCAGTGATGGCTTGGAGCGAACCCGTGCACTGCCAAAATTGGTCTCATCCTGCAGCTGAGGGACGCAGACTTTAAGTCAGCTGCCCTGGCTTTAAAACAATCAGCCCCCCCCCCCTTTAAGTCAGGTGACCCGACTTTAAATCACTGTGTGCCCCTCAAGCCTGCAACTTCCAAAGTTGGGAACTTCACTTTGATCCCACACATGGTATGAGGGTGTACTTCATGTCCCAGAAGGGTCTAGGTACTCTGGGGTACAGCAAGCAGTGCAGGACGCAGCAGCTCCCAGGCAAAGCTGGTGATGCACAGGGAGAGCAGGCACAGACAGGCATGCAGAGGTTCCAGGACGGGAGCTGGGGCACAGCAAGCCGCGAGGCTGTGAAAGCAGAGGATCTGAGCCTTCTTGACAAAGGCAAACCCAGAGGATGGATGAGAAACAAAGACCAGATGAAACATGGATTTGAAAATCACATGCTGCTCTTGAAATTGGGGTGGGGGCACCCCAGATTTGAATCCTCTTACTCAACAGTTGCTAGTGTTTTGGCATTTGTCCAATTCCTTATAAAATTTACTGATAATATCTAACCCATAGAATACTGCATTTGTAGTGGTATTGCATGCTAATGTCTCTATAGTGGAATAATCTTTTCTACGAGAAGAATGTACACTATCCGAATTAAATTAAAACCCCTCTTTATAAAGTACTGTATCGGACTTCCCTGGTGGCGCAGTGGTTAATAATCTGCATGCTAAGGCAGGAGACATGGGTTCGAGCCCTGGTCAGGGAAGATCTCACATGCCACGGAGTAGCTAAGCCCATGTGCCACAACTACTGAGCCTTCAGGCCACAACTACTGAAGCCCGCACTCCTAGAGCCGATGCTCCACCACAAGCACAGCAAGAGAAGCCACTGCAATGAGAAGCCCACGCACTGCAACAAAAAGTAACCCCTGCTTGCTGCAACTAGAGAAAGCCCATGCATAGCAAAGAAGACCCAACGCAGCCAAAAATAAATAAATAAATATTTTTTTTAAGTACTATATCCTTCTGTACAACTTCTCTGGGAAGAACAGAGAGATGGCGTGGGAGAGTGAGAAAGACCAACATTTAGTGCACATGTCTCATGCAGGTGCTCTGCTGGCTCAGATAGTTTTATCCCCACTTTTACAAAGGAGGAAATAATCTCAGAGAGGTTTGGTAATTTTCCCAAAGCCAAACAGCTATTGAGTGGCAGAACCAGGATCTGAACCAAGTCTGTTACTTTTTTTTTTTTTTTTTTTTTTTTTTGCGGTATGCGGGCCTCTCACTGTTGTGGCCTCTCCCGTTGCGGAGCACAGGCTCCGGACGCGCAGGCCCAGCGGCCATAGCTTAGTTGCTCCGCGGCATGTGGGATCTTCCCGGACCAGGGCACGAACCCGTGTCTCCTGCATCGGCAGGCGGATTCTCAACCACTGCGCCACCAGGGAAGCCCAAGTCTGTTACCTTAAAGCCTAAGTCCTCATCACAACAAAACTCAATTCATATTGACATTTATCGAATTACATTGCAACCTGGGGAGTTCTTGGCACAATCCTGAATAAGAGTGAGAAAGAAAGAAATAGCATTGTTCATACAGTCAATCAAAAATTTTGGAGCAGCTACTAGATGCGTGGCCCTTTTCGGGGTTCAGCAGTGATCAAGACAGGAAGAGTCCTGCTTACACAAACCATGTAGTGGGGAGGAGAGACGGGCGCAACTTGGCTGAGGGATTTCAACTTGCTGGGCCTCTGTTTTCTCATCTGGAAAACGGGATGGGTGTTCCTCATTTCCTGGGATTGTCCAGCCCTCACATTCTCTGATTCCATAAGAATCATTTGTTTTCCTGTTTCTTTAAAATTCATTCAGGCAATGAGCTGTGATGAATGTTGTCAGCTGATCCTCAAATCACTCTATTCCCACCCTCTTCCTGTGATCAGGTCTTTCTCCCAACATGACTCACAATCAATCAAGTCACAGAACCTAAGGGGCACCCAGCAGGAAAATTCCAGACCTTGTTTCTCAGGAGCTCTGAGGTCTACCTGCGAGGTAAACTTAACACACCTGGCACAAGGCGGCCATCCCGGGTTTCACATCAACATGATCTCAGGCACAAACCTCCTGGCTTTTCCATTGTGTTTTTAAGTTACTTGTTGAAACAACTGCACAACTATGACAAAGATATAAAATCAGGCATCTTCTGCCCCAGTGCCTGCTCATAAATGATTTTCTGCCACTTTAATGATAAAGATAGAACATTTCAACATTCTGCTGCCCTTATTATTTGTCATTTTTCTTGATATTTCTATTGAATACTCTTTCAATATTTTAACAATGGAACATTTATTTACCTTGTTCCAGACCCACCCTGTAGTGGTAAAGGTTTTGTTGTTATATTTCTATTATGTTTCCTTTAAAAATCATTATGCTATTTAACTGGATTAAGTCAATTCTACAGGCATTTATCTTATGATATTGATGAAATTAATACATAGAGGGCAGTAGTACAAGTTGATTGTACTCCAGAGCCTCTATTAGCACAGTTAAGTAAGTATAACTATTATCTATATGTAAACCAAAGTACATGCCAAGTGAGACTCTCCGACGCTTCTTCACTGTCTGCCCCTCAAGCCTGTGAGAAATGGAATATTTCTTGCCACCTCAGTAAACAAAAGATGCCACAGTCATCCTCTCCAATGTGAGCGGGCAGGCCCTGAGGAACTCAGGATATGCAAATACAGGATGCAGGCCCCAGAGAGCTGAGGTGCATATCAAAGGAAGGAATTCGTGAGCCTGACTCCAGCATCTTCGCATACAAAGGAAAGCCCTGCATTGCTCACCTTGGGAGAGCAGGTTCTCCTTAGCTGACAATCACCTTTTCCCGTCCCCCATCACCTGCGCCAGCCCCCCGCCCTGTCCCCTCCCCCCCCCCGTGCTTTAGTTCAGGGAGGAAGGGGCGCACAGGGCCTCGGCTGAACAAGAGGCCTGGGAGCCTCGGGAGGAACTTTCGGCCGCTTTCCCCGCCGTCGGGAGGAGGGTCGCTGACGCTGCGGCCGGACCCTGCGCCTCCCTCGCCCCGTGTCCCCTCAGGACGTTCAGCCGCCCTCTCCCCACGCCCCCCGGGCCCCGCGAGCCAGGCCGAGGGCAGGGCCGAGAGGAGGGGCCGAAGTTCCCCGGGACCAGACCCCGAGGCCGCTCGTTCTGCACAGCAGCGGCGGGTGGCCGCGAAACCCTTCCCCTCAGAAGCTGCTCTTGCGCGGCCGCCCGGGCACCAGACCCACTTACCCGGCCCGCCGTCCCCACGACTGTCGCGGCTTCGGCCGCCGGGGCCCCTCCGCAGCCGGCAGCGTCAGTGAGGCCGCCCTCCCCTTGGGCTCCGGGGCAGCTCCGTGACGGCGGAGGGAAGAGACCCCGAGCCGGGAGCTCCAGCTCTGAGGAAACGCGGGCTCCGTTCTGGGCGCTGCGGGTGGGGCCGCTCTGCCTGAGGCCTCCTGGGAGGGAGCGGGGCGCCGGGGGAGGAGCCGCCAGGAGCTCAGGGCCCCGTCGGGGGTCCTGGAGGGGCGGCCCGGCCTGAGGGCCCCGCCCACTGTGGCCACAGCGCAGGCCTTTTCCCTGCAATCCTACACAAAAAGTCAGAAAGATACACACGGTCTACAGTGAATGTTCACAAACGGTGGTTGCTGCTGTGCTTACTATCCTATTAAACGTGGGAAATCCATAACACACTTGAAGTTAGAAGTTAACTATGAATGTTTACCTTTCCTTATTATGTCTCTGCTATTCACAATTGTCGTTAATGAATCAGAGACTGTGGCATCACTAGTTAAAAATGAGCTCGTTAAAAAAATAGAACTCAGGCCCACCGGCCCTACGGTATCACAATCTGCAATTTTACACTCTCTCCAGTGTATTTGTGGACCCATGAATAGTTGAAAGGTACATTTCTACCTCGACATGTCTTTTCTGTCTGAGAAATGCACACATTTTATCCAGTTTGATATAAATAAAACACTCAAAAATGCATATGTCCGTGTTGAAACCACCATTTTATCATTTCCTTTCCAGATGACTATAGTCTCTATACTGGTTTTATGGATCACATGACATACTCTTTTTTGTAGTTAGAAATAGAGAAAGTTACTTTGTGAAAAAAAAAATATATGTATATATATATATTAGTGGATGATTGAAGACACTCTTCTAAATTAAAACCAGTTCTCTTAATTTGCTCTTTTCTTCTTGCGTCACATTATGAACTCTTCCCGTGGCCACATGTCATGTGTATTTTTAATTTCAGGGACTGCTGACATCCCAGGATGTGCCCATAGATTTCTCTCAAGAGGACTGGGAATGCCTGGACCGAGATCAATGGGAATTGTACAGGGATCTGATGTGACAAAAGTATAGGATCATGCACTCCTTGAGTGAGGACACCTTCCTTCCAGAATTCCTTATCCACCCACAGGGTTTAGAGGCCTTCATTTGTAGAATGTCTCCTGGAATGTTCTGCTTCCTACAATAGGGTTTCAGATTGCAACGATTCAGGAAATATTGGGAGTTTGTGGGTATAATTTATGTTATTCTTTGCAAACTGCAGCCTCCTTTATAATATACTTTGTAACTGCTTGGGATGTGTCTATATGAACAGTGTACTATATGCTTCTGTTATAGTCCTTACAATATTTTATTCTCTTATTATCTGCAACAATCTTCCATGGATTCTTTGGGCTTAAGGTGTATTAAAAGGGAGACGGCGATTCTGGGACTTCCCTGGTGATGCAGTGGTTAAGACTGCGCCTGCCAATTCAGGGGACACGGGTTCGATCCCTAGTCTGGGAAGATCCCACGTGCAACGGAGCAACTAACCCAGTGGGCCACAACTACTGAGCCTGCGTGCCACAACTACTGAAGCTGGTGCACCTTGAGCCCGTGTGCCATTTATTTTTAGAGAATAAAATCACCTCTGAGTGATTACAATTTAGACCAGCTAGTCAAAATTCTTTATCACCTGTTCTTCTCAAACACTGATCAATGGAACAAGTTTTACTAGGGATAAGAGTGTAATTGTATTCTAGAGTTCATATCGGCAATATGGTTTTTGACCTTGATGCTGGATCACGACATTTCAATGGTATAACTGCTATTAATTGTCTCTTTGTTCAATGATTAAAGTCTCACATGATCTGAGTTCAGACTGGAGCCATCCTGCTTGGTTTCTGTCTATTGCAGATCTCTTCCAGTATGAAAGGACAAGAGCAATACGGCTTACTTTACACAATGTCTTCAAACTAAATGATGACATAATCTACATTCAATTAATTTATACATACCCTACTGTAGAGCAGGGTTTGTTACGGTGGCAGAGCCCGGTAATTATGTAAAACTGAAACTTTTATCTGCACTGGTTCAAGTCCTCTTCCTAAGAATATGTTTATAATCAACACTCTTTCACAAGTTACCCAATTTAATTCACCATAGCATTCCTCATATTAACTAAATGGAAAATCCTAAGCTATATACAAATCCAGAAAGGGCCAAAAATCATCTGCCCACATGGATTATTACAACCCATTGCTGAGGCATTCAAATTACTTATTAAAGACCCACTATGTCCATCAACAGCATCAATTTATATATTATTGCCCCAATGCTAGCCTTAACCCTGGCTCTCACAACATGAATTCCTCTTCCCATATCTTAGCCACTAATTAATATAAATGTAGGCATACTCTTTATATTAGCCATATCACACCTAGCCATTTATTCCATCCTCAGTTCTGGATGAGCTTCACATTCAACATACTCACTCACTGGAGCTCTAGGGACAGTAGCATAGACAATCTCATATGAAGTAATGTAGCAGTTATTCTATCCTCAGTCTTACTGATAAATGGATCATTTACACTTTCAACAGTAATTATTACACAGGAACACCTATGACTATTTTCTTCTGACCCCTACTCAGAATTTTATTATCTCCGCAGTAGCAGAAATTCAATGAAGCCTCACTTGATTCAACAGAAGTAGAATCAAAACCTGTATATGACTTCAATGTAGAAGATGTAGCAGGCCCATTCACCTCTTCCTTGCTAGACAATATGTCAATTTCCTTATAATAAACATTTCCACAACAATCCATTTGTAGGAGCATTCGACAATCCCTAGGTGCCAGAATTATATACACCCCAAGTCATCATTAAAACACATCTAACAATCTCCTTTCTATGAATTTGAGCATCCTACCCACAATTTTGATATGATCAACGTCTACATCTCGTATAAAAATTTTTTTTCTACTAACATTAGCCCGATGTATATGAGAGTTTTCACTACCTGTCATCATACCAGGCAACCCACCACAAACTTAAGAAATATGTCTGACAAAAGAGTTACTGTGATAGAGTAAATTATAGAGGTTTCAATGCTCTTATTCCTGGAATTGAATTCTTCCTAAGAATTTTATATTCTCCATGTTACCACATTACAGCACATGCTATATACTAAGGTTCACTAGGTAAGCTTCAGGCCCATACCCCCAACATGTTGTCGTAGATCCTTCCTGTACTAATAAACTCTCATTGTTTTTACTATCATTCTACTGACCATTATCACAGGAAATATAATTGTATAAGAAGCTCACACTGGTTAATGGTATCCCCATTCTAATAAAAAACACAAACCCATAAGCTACAGAAGCATCCAACAAATATTTCCTAAAACAATCCACCACACCAATACTACTTATAATGGCTAGTATCATTAATCTAATATACTCTGGTCATGGAACACAACGAATAACAAAAATCTTTCATCCAGCAGCATCCACCCTCATGACAATCGCCCTTGTCACAAAAGTAGGACTTTCCCCATTTCACTTCTGAGTGCCTCACGTCACACAAGGCGTCCCATGAACAGCAGGCCTGATGCTATTAATATGACAAAAGTGCACCCCTGTCACTTTTATACCACATGTCACCATCCATCAACCTAAATATACTATTAATCATAGTGATATTATAAATCATAGCTGGAGGCTGAGGGAGATTTAGTCAGACTCACCTGGAAAAAATTAAACCCTCCTCATCAAGTGCCCATATAGGATGAATAACAGCCGTTATAAAGTATATTCCGATTATAACAATCCTAAACATACTAATTTATATCATAACAACACTCTCTTCTTATTATTTATGCCCAGAGCCTGTACTACAAGAGTGTCATTATCACACACATGAGGTAAAACACCTCCCATCACAATCCTTTTCCTCACCATTATAGTATCATTAGGGCATAGTCCATCACTATCAGGGTTTTTACCCAAATGAATACTTATCCAAGAGATAACAAAAATGACAACATCATTCTACCAACATTAATAGCCATCACAGCAGTGCTCAGCATATATTTCTACTTGCAGCTAACATACTCCACATCACTAACTGTATTCCCTTCATGAAACAACACAAAAACAAAGCACATTGAACATTCAAAGAAATAACCTTCCTATCATTACTAATCATAAAACCCAGACAATTACTCCACATAACACCCATTCCATCCGTGCTGGACTAGGAATTTAGGTTAGTTCAGACCAAGAGCTTTCATAACCCAAAACAAGTAAAATTTACTTAATTTCTAAAAATAAGGATTGAAAGACTTCATCCTACATCAATTGAATGTAAAGCAAACATTGTAGTTAAGCCAAATCTTTACGAGACTGATGAGTTTTAACCCCAGGAAACTTTAGTTAACAGGCAAATCCTCTAGTCAACTGGCTTCAATCTGCTTCTTCTTCATTTGAGAAAGAAAAAAAGAAAAAAGGCAGGAAAATCTCTGGCAGAATTGAAGCTGCTTCTCTGAAATTACAATTCAATTTGTTGATTCACCACAGGGTTTGTGAGAAAGAGGGCTCAATCTCTGTCTTCAGATTTACAGTCGAATGCTAGCTCAGTCATTTTACCTCTGTTCATACACTGTTGATTATTTTCAACAAATCACAAAGATATCGGCATCTTATAATTACTATTTGGTGCTTGAGCTGGAGTAGCAGGCAGCACCTTAAGAATATTAATCCAGGCTGAGCTATGCTAACCTGGAGCGCTACTTGGAGACGCACAAATCTGTAACGTGGTCATAACAGTCCCTGCACTTGTAATAATTTTCTTTATTGTTGTACCCATTATATTGCAGGGTTTAAAAACTCACTTGGGCCACTAATAACTCGCACACCTGAGGTAGCATTTCCCCGAGTAAACCATGTAAATTTTTGACTACTTCCCCCATCGTTCTTACTCCTACTCATATCACCAATAGTAGAAGCTTGTTCTGGTACCAGTGGACCGTGTATTCAGCTCTAGCCTGCAACCTGGCCCACGCAGGAGCCTCTGTCGACATAACCATTTCCTCCTTACATTTATCAGGTGTCTCCTCAATTCTTGGTGCTATTGCTTTTATTACTATAGTCTTTCATACAAAACCAGCAGTCATAACCCAATACCAAACACCATTATTTGTTTAATCTTCACCAACTATAGCCATATTACTATAATTACCACTCTCAGTCCGAGCAGCCAGAATTGCCATACTCTTAAGAGATAGAAATCTCAACACTACTTTCTCTGACCCTGCAGGAGGAGGCCGAATCCTATACCAACACCTATTTTGATTCTTTGGTCACCCTGAAGTCTGTATTCATGGCCTACCAGGGTTTGTTATAAATTCACACATCATTACACACTATTTAGGACAAAAGGTGCCTTTCAGCTATTTGGGAATAGTATGAGTCATGCCCACTGGCTTTTTAGGATTTCTCTTGTGGGCCCATCATATATTTACCATAGGGAGAGCTGTCCACTCAGGAGCATACTTTGCAAAAGCTACCATAATTGCTTCTATCCCGACAGGAGTGTGCTTTCTCTGGTTGCAGTGAGCAGTAGCGACTCTACGCTGCGGTGCATTGCCTTTTCACTGAAAAGGCTTTCTTTATTGCAGAGCATGGCTTTCACGCTCTAGAGGGCAGGCTCAGTAGTTGTGGCACATGGGCTTTTTGCTCCACGGCAGGTGGAATATTCCCACACGATGGCTCGAATCCGTGTCCCCTGCATTGGCAGGCAAATTCTTAACCACTGCACCACCAGGGAAGTCCCTGGTTAGCAACTGTTCACGGAGGTAATATTATATGACCTCCAATATATTATGAGTTTTAGGCTTTAGTTTTTCTTTTTACAGTAGGAGGTTTCACAGGAATCATCTTAGTGAACTCATCCCCGGACACTATCCTCCAGGATACATACTATGTAGCAGCACACTTCCATGACCTAATGTCCATGGGAGCGGGCTTCACTATTACGGGAGGCTTCCTACACGGATTCCCACTATTCTCAGGTTACACAGTGAACTCAGCATGAGCAAAAAGTCACTTCACGCGTATATTTGTAGTAGTAAATATGACTTCCCGCAGCACTTTCTGGCCTCTCAGGAATGTCATTACTTTAGTCTCACTACTCGGAGGCACACACAACATGAAATATTGTGTCTTTTGGCTCACTCATCTCAATAGCAGCAGTAATGCTAATCATAATCTTCATACTTTGAAAAGCATTTGCATCTAAACAAGAAGGCTAAGCACTAGAAACTGATACTCCTAACCTAGAATTGTTACATAAATGTCCTCCACCATATCCTATGTTTCAAGATCCTACCTATGTAAATATAAAATAAGGAAGGTCTCAAGTCCTTTTCAACCACTTTCAAGCCAACACCATAACAATTATGTCTTTCTCAATAAATGAGAGAAAAGTAAAAAGTGATGTAGCTTTGTCAAACTTAAATCAGAGGCTAAAATCCTGTATATCACGAAGGCATATCAATTTCATCTAGGATCTCAAGATATAACATCACCGATTATGGAAGAACATTTACATTCTCATCATCACACATTAATAGTGATTTTTGAAACTAGTTCTCTATATTATTTCTCTAACATTGACAACTAAACTAACTCATATACATATAATAGATGCACAGGTAGAGAAAATGTGAACAGTTTACCAGCCATTATTGTAATCTTAATTGCTCTATCATCATTGTGAATCCTTTACATGATACATGAAATCAATAACTCTTCCCAAACCATAAAATCGATGGGTCAGTAACGATACTGAAGCTACAAATACACAGATTATGAAGATTTAAATGTTGGTTCCTCTGTAATCCCCACATCAGGGCTAAAACCAGGAGAATAATGACTAATAGAAGTCAACAACCACGGAGTTAGAGAGAGTCATAGAATATTAGTTTCATCTGAAATTGTTGTACACTCCTGAGCTGTTCCTTCTCAGGCCTAAAAAGGGCTGCTATCCCAGGACGCCTAAATTAAAGAATCCTAATACCAACAGGACCAGGCCTATGTTGTAGACAAGAGAGCTCATTTTCCTGAGTTCAAAGACGGGCCAGAGGGATATGGCTGAGATGAGGGGTGAATCTGGAGCCCATGGGGATGCACTCTCCAAGCTCCAGGATAGGAATGGGCCATTATTGGTTTAATGGACGTCTGGGGTCCCAGGCCACCCACACCACACCCTCCCGAGCAGGATCTTGGCAACATTCCCTGTCAGTGATGAGGCAACCTAGCACTTGTCACGCCCCGATGTTGTGTCCTATGTGGGCACCATGCTGTGGGGACCACACCCACACTCTGCAGGTCCATGCTACAGGGTCCTTCTTGCCTCAGGAGTAGAGACCACCCAGCAAGCAGTTCGCTCCCCAACCAGCAGGAGGAGGGGAGGAGAGCAGGGGCACCAGGGGAATCTCACTCAGACAACAACACCCAGGGGTGCCAGCGGGGACAGTGATGATGCAGATGAGGCCCAGACCAAGAGATGCGACCAGAGGACACAAAAGGCAGCTGATCAGGTCCTGACTCAACTGCATCCCGGACACCTTTGTGCCTCCTACGCCCCTTCCTCATACATCTCCTCCTGAAATGCAGATTCTTCAGATGCAAACAGGCAGAGCCTCAGACTGAAAGTCAGCTCTTCCAAAATGACCCGTCAGCAAACACTGCAGGATTGTGCTCCAGTGGGGGCCCTGGAGTCCACAACTCAGGGACTGAAGGGGACATCGGTGCCAGGGCCAGTGTGAGGGGATGGGGAGTGAGACTTTCATGGTTGTGGAATGTTGGTTTTGCAAGATGAAAAGTTCTAGGCGTGGTGGTGATGGCTCCACGAGAAAGTGAATAGATCTGATGCCTCAGAAACGTGCACTTAAAATGGTGACGATGGTAAAGGGTATGTGACGTGTGTTTTATTTCACTTAAATTCATAAAATAATGTCTTTTTAAATCAGAGTCCATTTCGACTCCCGTTCATCACAAATGTCGGAGACCCAAACACATTCCCCTACCTTAGGGGCCATCACGGTGCCCTCACATGGCACATGGGAGACCGTTCTCACGGGGGCCTAGTCTGTGCTCACCTCACCTCTGTCCAGGGAGACCCAGGCAGTGGTGACCCCCATAGATTAGACATATGATATGCTATGATATTCATATGACACCACCGAACATTGTCACTCAGCAGCACACAGAGCAGCACCCCACTCAAACATGCATGACCTCATATGAATGCGACAAGATTAAGGGAAGAAAAGGAACCACCGGTTAATCAGGGCAACACCCTTAACGCAGAGGTTGGAAATGTCAAAGGGGTAAAGACACACTGCAGGCAAAGAGCGCATAGGGGTCTCCCCATACATGTGATCCTGACCCATGCAGATGTGGTGAGACCCATACAGTGCCCGTACCCTATAGCTGGTGTAGCACATCCACACTCACCAGGGTGACCCACCTCCCCAGACCCTGCACCTAAAGTCACACGTTCTCTCTCAACACGTGACCCCACCTCCTCAGACCCCTCCACCTGGGTCACATGTCCACAGTCCCAGGGTGAACCGCCCTCTGCAGACGTCCCCAACTGGGGTCACACGTGCACATCCTCCAGGGTGACCTCACCTCACCAGACCGTGCACCTGGGGTCACATGTCCCCTTGGTCAGGGCACCATGGCTCTGCTGCTTGCTCCCCTAATGTAGAAACAACCTGGGTTCCTGGGCTCTGCTGGGATGAGAAAAAGTGTAAGGTGGGTCTCCTGTCCCCACACTTGTCCCACAGAAGTCCTCCTCTTTTCACTTTGGTTCTGTGTGATTTTACCTTTTTTAAAGCTTTCATGCTAGAGTTGAACATATTACTTGGTTCTGGCAGGCGCAGTCTCACTTGTCTCACTTACTTGTTGAGAAAACTCACAGGACAGCAGAGCTGAAAGCCGAAGGGCAGCTCTGGACGCTGCTGACTAGGGACGGCAGACAGGAAGGAGAGCTCAGCAGCAGCCTCAGCTGTTACCCATCGGCCTTTTGCCCGATCTGCGTGCCCTGCAATCAATTCACCAGCTAAACCTGCCTCCCTTCGCACCATGCACGTGCTGGTAAATTGGAATAATCAGCAGGTAGCCCTCCTGAGGATTATCCACGAGCCCCAAGGAAGGTGAACCTTGCAGGAATAAAGACAAAGGCCCTGCCCATAGCACTGCCCTTGGGAGGACCAGGTCACCACACTCAGAAGAGAGGGTGTTACCTAGACAAGCCCACCTCGGCTCCAGACCCAGACATCTAAGCACTGACTTTCAAATGCAGGCACGGAGCTTCCCAGTACTGAGGCCAGGCCGGCTCTCTTCCCAGCTCTCCATACTCCTAGCATACACGGAACATGGTCAGGTCTAAATCTTCTTATTATAGACAACACATGGTCAGCTCTAAACATAAACAGTAGACAGCACATGGAGAGGTCTGAATTTACCGTGTAGACAGAACTTGATCATGTTTCAACTAGCTTAGGGCTGAGCTCATAGGAGGTACAGATCACACATATGGGTCTCTCATCTTTGGACACCCACATCAGGAAACTGAACAATATCGTTGTCATTAAACATTTCAACAGGCAAAACAGAAATGTTACCAGTGTCTCTGGCCATCTGATGGTCAGGATCCTCATGTGATCCAAGAATTTCTTAGAGTGCAGCCCAGTCTGCGGCCAGGCCAGACAAGAAGTGGCCTGATTCCAGCCTCCCAGGCTTCCAGAAGGAGGCGGCCGCACAGGAGGCCCAGGCAGGACAGTTCTGCATGATGCGGGCCAGGAGAGCCTGTCTGTCCATTCCACTGGCCGATTCCGCGTGGGGTGCTCAGGGCTGCTGAGAGCCCCGCGCTCAAGTCCTGCCTCCCTGAAGCATGTGCGTGTGCGTGTGCGTGTGCGTGTGCGTGTGTGTGTGTGTGTGTGTGTGTGTGTGTGTGTGTAGAGGGGGCAGTGGCTGACGGCTCCCACGGCTCCCGTCCCGGGCACCGTGCTGTCTTCGACGGGAGGCACGGGGAGAGGTAGGGGCACAGAAGCCGTTGGAGAGGAGAACCCACCTTGGAAACGCTTGCACACTGGCTGGCCCCACCCGGGGACCCGAGAGCCCATCGTGGGCCAAATGTCCCCCCCAGCCCCCACCCCCGAGGGCAGGGCACCTGCTCTTTCAACAGCACAGGGTCTCACATGAAGTAGACTCAGTGGGGACTTCACCCCTCCCACTCCTAATGCTCAGTTTGGGGAGAATGAACCCCCTTGACTGGGCGATGGGACCCTGTGATGAAACATGTGGTGCCCCATCCAAGTTGGGGTCTGGCTGACAGATGGGAACACAGGAGCCACGTGCATGGCCTGGAGGCCAGGCCAACAGGACGAGCACCTCCAGCCTTGGTCTAGCTCTCCAACTGTGACATTGTAGTTTATAGGGGACCTGGGGCAGGTGACTGAATGTAATGGGGGCCTCAGGTGGACCCTGAATGGGACTTAGAGAAGGTGGGAAGGATGTCACTCAGACAGTGACAGTCATTGGAAGACAGACCCTGTGTCAGGACATCCTGCTTCATCCATTTAAATCCCTGACAGCTCTGATCTTTATGTGGAAAAGCAAGAATGTTAGAGCAGATGCGTGCGGACATATCTGGGGCACAATTCAGTCTGCAACCAACTTCCAAGTGGTTGCAGAAAACACACAGGTGTGCACACAGGTAGACACAGCACACACACAAACATACGCACGTGCACAGCACAAATATATTCACACACTAGCATATGAACACACACGCACGCATGTACCCATGCACACACTAACGTGTGCCAGTGCACATACCTATGCACATGCACAGCATATGTAGGCAAACAGGCACATGCACACACGTAGCACACACACAGGGAATAAAGTGAATCCGTAAAGCATTAATTCCTGAACACAGGTGAAGCTGACATGTATTTTCCCTTTTTCTTAGCTTTGATGTTGTTCACAGTAAAAAGTTTAAGAAAAGAGTTAATGGCAGATGACTTTAGATTCAAAGGACTTTCTGACGTTATTCCACAATTATTATGACATGAGAAATGAATGTAGATATTACACGTGTCCACTAATGGATGAATGGAGAAGAAAAACACGGTCCATCGATACAAGGGAATGTTGTTCAGCCTAAAAAGGAAGGCAATTCTGACACAGCCTTCAGCAGGGATGAGCCTCGAGGGCATTATGCTCAGTGATGTAAGCTAGACACAAAACAACACGCAGTGCTGGCTCCATTCACACGAGGCCCCTAGAGCAGTCAGAAACATAGAGACAGAAAGTAGCATGTTGAGTGCCAGGGGCTGAGGGAGGGAGCATGGGGAGTGCGTGTTTAATGGGGACTGTTTCAATGTTGCAAGATGAGAAAGTTCTGGAGGACGATGGCGGTAAGGTTTGCACAACAGCACCAATTACTTCTTGACCCTGAAATGGCATTTTAAAATGGTTAAGATACTAAATTTTATGTTATGTGTATTGAACCACAATTTTAAAAACTTTTTAAAAACGAACAGGAAATAGTGTATGAATACTACTAGATGCACAACTTCACTAACCACCGAGGGATTAAAACCATAAGAAAAATACTGTGCATACACCTACCAGAATGCAGACATGAAAGACATAGTATCAATTATCAGCAGGCTGTGGGGCAATGGAAAGCCTGGCACGCAGCGGGCCGATGCAACCGCTTCTGAAACAATCGGGCCTCAGAGAGCGAAGTCCGCGCACGCACGCAGACCCGCAGGGCTCCTCCCAGCTGAACACAAACCTACCGGCACTGCACCAGGACACACGTCCATGGACTCCGCAGCCACAGGAGCCAAACTGGAAAGAACATGAAGGCCATCACAAGCGGATGCAGAAATGAACCATGCACGCTCCTACGAAGGAATATTCCACAGCAATGGAGTACATTTTGTTTAAAGTTCGTAAAACTATAAAAATTATTTTTTAAAAATCTCTATTCACAAGGTGAAGGAATCCCATGGACACGATGCTGCGCCATCAAGAGCAATAAGGCAGCATGCACGGTACACGCATTTACCGACTTTGGAACTAGGCAAAGCTGGGCTGCGTTGCGCAGAGATGCGTCCCTGGGCGAAAACTCTGAGGACAAGTCACTGGCACAAAATCAGGAGAACAGCTCCCTCACGGTGGGGAGGAGGCTGTGACGAGGGAAGGGCACTCCTGGGTGTCCACTCATCGTGTTCTGTTCCTTGATCTTTATGATTATTCTTTACATGTATATAACCTAAACCTTAATATGTACTTACAGCTTATCATTTTTGTTTAGTAAAAAGGGAGTCTCCCCAACAAAGTAGAAGGAGACCTGCTCCTCCCAGGGAAGAAAAGGAATAGTTTCTACCAGTGAAATCTAGATACCATGGCTGCTTCGACCATCAAGGCTGACAGCAACTCCCGTGAGAGGGACACCGGGGCCACGACCCTCAGAAGGACGCTCGGGGGCCTCAGTCCTGGGTCACTGCCTCTGAGGAGTCCGCGACACCTGTGCAAAAAAAAAAAGTCATTCGCCATTAACTCTTTTCTTAAAGTTTTTATTGTGAAAAACATCAAAGCTAAGAAAAAGGGAAAAATACATGTCAGCTTCACTTGCTTTCAGGAATTAATGCTTTATGGATTCACTTTATTCCCTGTGTGTGCGCTACGTGTGTGCATGTGCCTGTATGCGTACATGTGCTGTGCATGTGCATAGGTATGTGCACCGGCACACGTTAGTGTGTGCGTGGGTACACGCGAGCGTGTGTGTTCATAGGCTAGTGTGTGAATATATTTGTGCTGTGAGCATGCGTATGTTTGTGTGTGTGCTGTGTCTACCTTTGCGCACACCTGTGTGTTTTCTGGAACCACTTGCAAGTTGATTGCAGACTGAATTGTGCCCCAGATATGTCCGCACGCACCTGCTCTAACAATCCTGCGTAGCCACGTAAAGTTCAGAGATCGCAGGGATTTAAATGGATGGAGCAGGATGTCCTCACACAGCGTCTGTCTTCCAGTGACTGTCACTGTCTGAGTGACATCCTTCACACGTTCTTTAAGCCCCATTCAGGGTCCAGTTTAGACCCCATTACATTCAGTCACCTGCCTCAGGTCCCTTAATGCTACAATGTCACAGTTGGAGAGCTAGACCAAGGCTGGAGGTGCTTGTCCTGTTGGCCTGGCCTCCAGGCCCTGCACGTGGCTCCTGTGTTCCCATCTCTCAGGCAGGCCCTGACTTGGATGGGGCACCACATGTTTCTTCACAGGGTCCCATCGCCCAGTCAAGGGGGTTCATTCTCCCCAAACTGAGCATCAGGAGTGGGGGAGTGGGTGACATTCCCCACTGAGTCTCCTTCATGTGAGACCCTGTGCTGTTGAAAGAGCAGGCGCCCTGCCTTTGGGGGTGCGGGGCTGGGGGGTGGCATGTGGCCCACGATGGGTAGGCTGGTCCCCGGGTGGGGCGAGCCAGTGTGCAAGGAGCTCCGTGGTGGGTTCTCCTCTCCAATGGCTTCTGTGCCCCTACCTCTCCCCGTACCTACCCTCGAAGACATCACGGTGCCCGGGACGGGAGCCGTGGGAGCCGTCAGCCACTGCCCCCTCTACACACACACACATACACACACACACACACACACGCACACGCACATGCTGCAGGGAAGCAGGGCCTGAGCGCGGGGCTCTCAGCGGCCCTGAGCACCCCGCCCGGAATCGGCCAGTGGAATGGACAGACAGGCTCTCCTGGCCCGCACCATGCAGAACTGTCCTGCCTGGGCCTCCTGTGCGGCCGCCTCCTTCTGGAAGCCTGGGAGGCTGGAATCAGGCCACTTCTTGTCTGGCCTGGCCGCAGACTGGGCTGCACTCTAAGAAGTTCTTGCATCACATGTGGATCCTGACCACCAGGTGGCCAGAGACACTGGTAACATTTCTGTTTTGCCTGTTGAAATGTTTAATGACAATGATATCATTCAGTTTCCTGATGTGGGTGTCCAAAGATGAGAGACCCATATGTGTGATCTGTACCTCCTATGAGCTCAGCCCTAAGCTAGTTGAAACATGATCAAGTTCTGTCTACACGGTAAATTCAGACCTCTCCATGTGCTGACTACTGTTTATGTTTAGAGCTGACCATGTGTTGTCTATAATAAGAAGATTTAGACCTGACCATGTTCCGTGTACGCTAAGAGTATGGAGAGCTGGGAAGAGAGCCTGCCTGGCCTCAGTACTGGGAAGCTCCGTGCCTGCATTTGAAAGTCAGTGCTTAGATGTCTGGGTCTGGAGCCGAGGTGGGCTTGTCTAGGTAACACCCTCTCTTCTGAGTGTGGTGACCTGGTCCTCCCAAGGGCAGTGCTATGGGCAGGGCCTTTGTCTTTATTCCTGCAAGGTTCACCTTCCTTGGGGCTCGTGGATAATCCTCAGGAGGGCTACCTGCTGATTATTCCAATTTACCAGCACGTGCATGGTGCGAAGGGAGGCAGGTTTAGCTGGTGAATTGATTGCAGGGCACGCAGATCGGGCAAAAGGCCGATGGGTAACAGCTGAGGCTGCTGCTGAGCTCTCCTTCCTGTCTGCCGTCCCTAGTCAGCAACGTCCAGAGCTGCCCTTCGGCTTTCAGCCCTGCTGTCCTGTGAGTTTTCTCAACAAGTAAGTGAGACGAGAAAGTGAGACTGTGCCTGCCAGAACCAAGTAATGTGTTCAACTCTAGCATGAAAGCTTTAAAAAGAGGTAAAATCACACAGAACCAAAGTGAAAAGAGGAGGACTTCTGTGGGACAAGTGTGGGGACAGGAGACCCACCTTACACTTTTTCTCATCCCAGCAGGTCCCAGGAACCCAGCTTGTTTCCAAATTAGGGAGCCAAGAGCAGAGCTATGGTGCCCTGACCAAGGGGACATGTGACCCCAGGTGCACAGTCTGGTGAGGTGAGGTCACCCTGGAGGATGTGCACGTGTGACCCCAGTTGGGGGAGTCTGCGGAGGGCAGTTCACCCTGGGACTGTGGACATGTGACCCAGGTGGAGGGGTCTGAGGAGGTGGGGTCACGTGTTGAGAGAGAACGTGTGACTTTAGGTGCAGGGTCTGGGGAGGTGGGGTCACTGTGGTGAGTGTGGATGTGTGACCCCAGCTATAGGGTACGGGCACTGTATGGGTCTCACCACATCTGCATGGGTCAGGATCACATGTATGGGGAGGCCCCTATGCGCTCTTTGCCTGCAGTGTGTCTTTACCCCTTTGACATTTCCAACCTCTGCGTTAAGGGTGTTGCCCTGATTAACCGGTGGTTCCTTTTCTTCCCTTAATCTTGTCGCATTCATATGAGGTCATGCATGTTTGAGTGGGGTGCTGCTCTGTGTGCTGCTGAGTGACAATGTTCGGTGGTGTCATATGAATATCATAGCATATCATATGTCTAATCTATGGGGGTCACCACTGCCTGGGTCTCCCTGGACAGAGGTGAGGTGAGCACAGACTAGGCCCCCGTGAGAACGGTCTCCCATGTGCCATGTGAGGGCACCGTGATGGCCCCTAAGGTAGGGGAATGTGTTTGGGTCTCCGACATTTGTGATGAACGGGAGTCGAAATGGACTCTGATTTAAAAAGACATTATTTTATGAATTTAAGTGAAATAAAACACACGTCACATACCCTTTACCATCGTCACCATTTTAAGTGCACGTTTCTGAGGCATCAGATCTATTCACTTTCTCGTGGAGCCATCACCACCACGCCTAGAACTTTTCATCTTGCAAAACCAACATTCCACAACCATGAAAGTCTCACTCCCCATCCCCTCACACTGGCCCTGGCACCGATGTCCCCTTCAGTCCCTGAGTTGTGGACTCCAGGGCCCCCACTGGAGCACAATCCTGCAGTGTTTGCTGACGGGTCATTTTGGAAGAGCTGACTTTCAGTCTGAGGCTCTGCCTGTTTGCATCTGAAGAATCTGCATTTCAGGAGGAGATGTATGAGGAAGGGGCGTAGGAGGCACAAAGGTGTCCGGGATGCAGTTGAGTCAGGACCTGATCAGCTGCCTTTTGTGTCCTCTGGTCGCATCTCTTGGTCTGGGCCTCATCTGCATCATCACTGTCCCCGCTGGCACCCCTGGGTGTTGTTGTCTGAGTGAGATTCCCCTGGTGCCCCTGCTCTCCTCCCCTCCTCCTGCTGGTTGGGGAGCGAACTGCTTGCTGGGTGGTCTCTACTCCTGAGGCAAGAAGGACCCTGTAGCATGGACCTGCAGAGTGTGGGTGTGGTCCCCACAGCATGGTGCCCACATAGGACACAACATCGGGGCGTGACAAGTGCTAGGTTGCCTCATCACTGACAGGGAATGTTGCCAAGATCCTGCTCGGGAGGGTGTGGTGTGGGTGGCCTGGGACCCCAGACGTCCATTAAACCAATAATGGCCCATTCCTATCCTGGAGCTTGGAGAGTGCATCCCCATGGGCTCCAGATTCACCCCTCATCTCAGCCATATCCCTCTGGCCCGTCTTTGAACTCAGGAAAATGAGCTCTCTTGTCTACAACATAGGCCTGGTCCTGTTGGTATTAGGATTCTTTAATTTAGGCGTCCTGGGATAGCAGCCCTTTTTAGGCCTGAGAAGGAACAGCTCAGGAGTGTACAACAATTTCAGATGAAACTAATATTCTATGACTCTCTCTAACTCCGTGGTTGTTGACTTCTATTAGTCATTATTCTCCTGGTTTTAGCCCTGATGTGGGGATTACAGAGGAACCAACATTTAAATCTTCATAATCTGTGTATTTGTAGCTTCAGTATCGTTACTGACCCATCGATTTTATGGTTTGGGAAGAGTTATTGATTTCATGTATCATGTAAAGGATTCACAATGATGATAGAGCAATTAAGATTACAATAATGGCTGGTAAACTGTTCACATTTTCTCTACCTGTGCATCTATTATATGTATATGAGTTAGTTTAGTTGTCAATGTTAGAGAAATAATATAGAGAACTAGTTTCAAAAATCACTATTAATGTGTGATGATGAGAATGTAAATGTTCTTCCATAATCGGTGATGTTATATCTTGAGATCCTAGATGAAATTGATATGCCTTCGTGATATACAGGATTTTAGCCTCTGATTTAAGTTTGACAAAGCTACATCACTTTTTACTTTTCTCTCATTTATTGAGAAAGACATAATTGTTATGGTGTTGGCTTGAAAGTGGTTGAAAAGGACTTGAGACCTTCCTTATTTTATATTTACATAGGTAGGATCTTGAAACATAGGATATGGTGGAGGACATTTATGTAACAATTCTAGGTTAGGAGTATCAGTTTCTAGTGCTTAGCCTTCTTGTTTAGATGCAAATGCTTTTCAAAGTATGAAGATTATGATTAGCATTACTGCTGCTATTGAGATGAGTGAGCCAAAAGACACAATATTTCATGTTGTGTGTGCCTCCGAGTAGTGAGACTAAAGTAATGACATTCCTGAGAGGCCAGAAAGTGCTGCGGGAAGTCATATTTACTACTACAAATATACGCGTGAAGTGACTTTTTGCTCATGCTGAGTTCACTGTGTAACCTGAGAATAGTGGGAATCCGTGTAGGAAGCCTCCCGTAATAGTGAAGCCCGCTCCCATGGACATTAGGTCATGGAAGTGTGCTGCTACATAGTATGTATCCTGGAGGATAGTGTCCGGGGATGAGTTCACTAAGATGATTCCTGTGAAACCTCCTACTGTAAAAAGAAAAACTAAAGCCTAAAACTCATAATATATTGGAGGTCATATAATATTACCTCCGTGAACAGTTGCTAACCAGGGACTTCCCTGGTGGTGCAGTGGTTAAGAATTTGCCTGCCAATGCAGGGGACACGGATTCGAGCCATCGTGTGGGAATATTCCACCTGCCGTGGAGCAAAAAGCCCATGTGCCACAACTACTGAGCCTGCCCTCTAGAGCGTGAAAGCCATGCTCTGCAATAAAGAAAGCCTTTTCAGTGAAAAGGCAATGCACCGCAGCGTAGAGTCGCTACTGCTCACTGCAACCAGAGAAAGCACACTCCTGTCGGGATAGAAGCAATTATGGTAGCTTTTGCAAAGTATGCTCCTGAGTGGACAGCTCTCCCTATGGTAAATATATGATGGGCCCACAAGAGAAATCCTAAAAAGCCAGTGGGCATGACTCATACTATTCCCAAATAGCTGAAAGGCACCTTTTGTCCTAAATAGTGTGTAATGATGTGTGAATTTATAACAAACCCTGGTAGGCCATGAATACAGACTTCAGGGTGACCAAAGAATCAAAATAGGTGTTGGTATAGGATTCGGCCTCCTCCTGCAGGGTCAGAGAAAGTAGTGTTGAGATTTCTATCTCTTAAGAGTATGGCAATTCTGGCTGCTCGGACTGAGAGTGGTAATTATAGTAATATGGCTATAGTTGGTGAAGATTAAACAAATAATGGTGTTTGGTATTGGGTTATGACTGCTGGTTTTGTATGAAAGACTATAGTAATAAAAGCAATAGCACCAAGAATTGAGGAGACACCTGATAAATGTAAGGAGGAAATGGTTATGTCGACAGAGGCTCCTGCGTGGGCCAGGTTGCAGGCTAGAGCTGAATACACGGTCCACTGGTACCAGAACAAGCTTCTACTATTGGTGATATGAGTAGGAGTAAGAACGATGGGGGAAGTAGTCAAAAATTTACATGGTTTACTCGGGGAAATGCTACCTCAGGTGTGCGAGTTATTAGTGGCCCAAGTGAGTTTTTAAACCCTGCAATATAATGGGTACAACAATAAAGAAAATTATTACAAGTGCAGGGACTGTTATGACCACGTTACAGATTTGTGCGTCTCCAAGTAGCGCTCCAGGTTAGCATAGCTCAGCCTGGATTAATATTCTTAAGGTGCTGCCTGCTACTCCAGCTCAAGCACCAAATAGTAATTATAAGATGCCGATATCTTTGTGATTTGTTGAAAATAATCAACAGTGTATGAACAGAGGTAAAATGACTGAGCTAGCATTCGACTGTAAATCTGAAGACAGAGATTGAGCCCTCTTTCTCACAAACCCTGTGGTGAATCAACAAATTGAATTGTAATTTCAGAGAAGCAGCTTCAATTCTGCCAGAGATTTTCCTGCCTTTTTTCTTTTTTTCTTTCTCAAATGAAGAAGAAGCAGATTGAAGCCAGTTGACTAGAGGATTTGCCTGTTAACTAAAGTTTCCTGGGGTTAAAACTCATCAGTCTCGTAAAGATTTGGCTTAACTACAATGTTTGCTTTACATTCAATTGATGTAGGATGAAGTCTTTCAATCCTTATTTTTAGAAATTAAGTAAATTTTACTTGTTTTGGGTTATGAAAGCTCTTGGTCTGAACTAACCTAAATTCCTAGTCCAGCACGGATGGAATGGGTGTTATGTGGAGTAATTGTCTGGGTTTTATGATTAGTAATGATAGGAAGGTTATTTCTTTGAATGTTCAATGTGCTTTGTTTTTGTGTTGTTTCATGAAGGGAATACAGTTAGTGATGTGGAGTATGTTAGCTGCAAGTAGAAATATATGCTGAGCACTGCTGTGATGGCTATTAATGTTGGTAGAATGATGTTGTCATTTTTGTTATCTCTTGGATAAGTATTCATTTGGGTAAAAACCCTGATAGTGATGGACTATGCCCTAATGATACTATAATGGTGAGGAAAAGGATTGTGATGGGAGGTGTTTTACCTCATGTGTGTGATAATGACACTCTTGTAGTACAGGCTCTGGGCATAAATAATAAGAAGAGAGTGTTGTTATGATATAAATTAGTATGTTTAGGATTGTTATAATCGGAATATACTTTATAACGGCTGTTATTCATCCTATATGGGCACTTGATGAGGAGGGTTTAATTTTTTCCAGGTGAGTCTGACTAAATCTCCCTCAGCCTCCAGCTATGATTTATAATATCACTATGATTAATAGTATATTTAGGTTGATGGATGGTGACATGTGGTATAAAAGTGACAGGGGTGCACTTTTGTCATATTAATAGCATCAGGCCTGCTGTTCATGGGACGCCTTGTGTGACGTGAGGCACTCAGAAGTGAAATGGGGAAAGTCCTACTTTTGTGACAAGGGCGATTGTCATGAGGGTGGATGCTGCTGGATGAAAGATTTTTGTTATTCGTTGTGTTCCATGACCAGAGTATATTAGATTAATGATACTAGCCATTATAAGTAGTATTGGTGTGGTGGATTGTTTTAGGAAATATTTGTTGGATGCTTCTGTAGCTTATGGGTTTGTGTTTTTTTATTAGAATGGGGATACCATTAACCAGTGTGAGCTTCTTATACAATTATATTTCCTGTGATAATGGTCAGTAGAATGATAGTAAAAACAATGAGAGTTTATTAGTACAGGAAGGATCTACGACAACATGTTGGGGGTATGGGCCTGAAGCTTACCTAGTGAACCTTAGTATATAGCATGTGCTGTAATGTGGTAACATGGAGAATATAAAATTCTTAGGAAGAATTCAATTCCAGGAATAAGAGCATTGAAACCTCTATAATTTACTCTATCACAGTAACTCTTTTGTCAGACATATTTCTTAAGTTTGTGGTGGGTTGCCTGGTATGATGACAGGTAGTGAAAACTCTCATATACATCGGGCTAATGTTAGTAGAAAAAAAATTTTTATACGAGATGTAGACGTTGATCATATCAAAATTGTGGGTAGGATGCTCAAATTCATAGAAAGGAGATTGTTAGATGTGTTTTAATGATGACTTGGGGTGTATATAATTCTGGCACCTAGGGATTGTCGAATGCTCCTACAAATGGATTGTTGTGGAAATGTTTATTATAAGGAAATTGACATATTGTCTAGCAAGGAAGAGGTGAATGGGCCTGCTACATCTTCTACATTGAAGTCATATACAGGTTTTGATTCTACTTCTGTTGAATCAAGTGAGGCTTCATTGAATTTCTGCTACTGCGGAGATAATAAAATTCTGAGTAGGGGCCAGAAGAAAATAGTCATAGGTGTTCCTGTGTAATAATTACTGTTGAAAGTGTAAATGATCCATTTATCAGTAAGACTGAGGATAGAATAACTGCTACATTACTTCATATGAGATTGTCTATGCTACTGTCCCTAGAGCTCCAGTGAGTGAGTATGTTGAATGTGAAGCTCATCCAGAACTGAGGATGGAATAAATGGCTAGGTGTGATATGGCTAATATAAAGAGTATGCCTACATTTATATTAATTAGTGGCTAAGATATGGGAAGAGGAATTCATGTTGTGAGAGCCAGGGTTAAGGCTAGCATTGGGGCAATAATATATAAATTGATGCTGTTGATGGACATAGTGGGTCTTTAATAAGTAATTTGAATGCCTCAGCAATGGGTTGTAATAATCCATGTGGGCAGATGATTTTTGGCCCTTTCTGGATTTGTATATAGCTTAGGATTTTCCATTTAGTTAATATGAGGAATGCTATGGTGAATTAAATTGGGTAACTTGTGAAAGAGTGTTGATTATAAACATATTCTTAGGAAGAGGACTTGAACCAGTGCAGATAAAAGTTTCAGTTTTACATAATTACCGGGCTCTGCCACCGTAACAAACCCTGCTCTACAGTAGGGTATGTATAAATTAATTGAATGTAGATTATGTCATCATTTAGTTTGAAGACATTGTGTAAAGTAAGCCGTATTGCTCTTGTCCTTTCATACTGGAAGAGATCTGCAATAGACAGAAACCAAGCAGGATGGCTCCAGTCTGAACTCAGATCATGTGAGACTTTAATCATTGAACAAAGAGACAATTAATAGCAGTTATACCATTGAAATGTCGTGATCCAGCATCAAGGTCAAAAACCATATTGCCGATATGAACTCTAGAATACAATTACACTCTTATCCCTAGTAAAACTTGTTCCATTGATCAGTGTTTGAGAAGAACAGGTGATAAAGAATTTTGACTAGCTGGTCTAAATTGTAATCACTCAGAGGTGATTTTATTCTCTAAAAATAAATGGCACACGGGCTCAAGGTGCACCAGCTTCAGTAGTTGTGGCACGCAGGCTCAGTAGTTGTGGCCCACTGGGTTAGTTGCTCCGTTGCACGTGGGATCTTCCCAGACTAGGGATCGAACCCGTGTCCCCTGAATTGGCAGGCGCAGTCTTAACCACTGCATCACCAGGGAAGTCCCAGAATCGCCGTCTCCCTTTTAATACACCTTAAGCCCAAAGAATCCATGGAAGATTGTTGCAGATAATAAGAGAATAAAATATTGTAAGGACTATAACAGAAGCATATAGTACACTGTTCATATAGACACATCCCAAGCAGTTACAAAGTATATTATAAAGGAGGCTGCAGTTTGCAAAGAATAACATAAATTATACCCACAAACTCCCAATATTTCCTGAATCGTTGCAATCTGAAACCCTATTGTAGGAAGCAGAACATTCCAGGAGACATTCTACAAATGAAGGCCTCTAAACCCTGTGGGTGGATAAGGAATTCTGGAAGGAAGGTATCCTCACTCAAGGAGAGCATGATCCTATACTTTTGTCACATCAGATCCCTGTACAATTCCCATTGATCTCGGTCCAGGCATTCCCAGTCCTCTTGAGAGAAATCTATGGGCACATCCTGGGATGTCAGCAGTCCCTGAAATTAAAAGTACACATGACATGTGGCCACGGGAAGAGTTCATAATGTGACGCAAGAAGAAAAGAGCAAATTAAGAGAACTGGTTTTAATTTAGAAGAGTGTCTTCAATCATCCACTAATATATATATATACATATATATTTTTTTTCACAAAGTAACTTTCTCTATTTCTAACTACAAAAAAGAGTATGTCATGTGATCCATAAAACCAGTATAGAGACTATAGTCATCTGGAAAAGAAATGATAAAATGGTGGTTTCAACACGGACATATGCATTTTTGAGTGTTTTATTTATATCAAACTGGATAAAATGTGCGTATTTCTCAGACAGAAGAGAAATGTCGAGGTAGAAATGTACCTTTCAACTATTCATGGGTCCACAAGTACACTGGAGAGAGTGTAAAATTGCAGATTCTGATACAGTAGGGCCGGTGGGCCTGAGTTCTATTTTTTAAACGAGCTCATTTTTAACTAGTGATGCCACAGTCTCTGATTCATTAACGACAATTGTGAATAGCAGAGACATAATAAGGAAAGGTAAACATTCATAGTTAACTTCTAACTTCAAGTGTGTTATGGATTTCCCACGTTTAATAGGATAGTAAGCACAGCAGCAACCACCGTTTGTGAACATTCACTGTAGACCGTGTGTATCTTTCTGACTTTTTGTGTAGGATTGCAGGGAAAAGGCCTGTGCTGCGGCCACAGTGGGCGGGGCCCTCAGGCCGGGCCGCCCCTCCAGGACCCCCGACGGGGCCCTGAGCTCCTGGCGGCTCCTCCCCCGGCGCCCCGCCCCCTCCCAGGAGGCCTCGGGGCAGAACGGCCCCACCCACTGCGTCCAGAACGGAGCCCGCGTTTCCTCAGAGCTGGAGTTCCCGGCTCGGGGTCTCTTCCGTCCGCCGTCACGGAGCTGCCCTGGAGCCCGAGGGGAGGGCGGCCTCACTGACGCTACCGGCTGCGGAGGGGCCCCGGCGGCCGAAGCCGCGACAGTCGTGGGGACGGCGGGCCGGGTAAGTGGGTCTGGTGCCCGGGCGGCCGCGCAAGAGCAGCTTCTGAGGGGAAGGGTTTCGCGGCCACCCGCCGCTGCTGTGCAGAACGAGCAGCCTCGGGGTCTGGTTCCGGGGAACTTCGGCCCCTCCTCTCGGCCCTGCCCTCGGCCTGGCTCGCGGGGCCCGGGGGGCGTGGGGAGAGGGCGGCTGAACGTCCTGAGGGGACACGGGGCGAGGGAGGCGCAGGGTCCGGCCGCAGCGTCAGCGACCCTCCTCCCGACGGCGGGGAAAGCGGCCGAAAGTTCCTCCCGAGGCTCCCAGGCCTCTTGTTCAGCCGAGGCCCTGTGCGCCCCTTCCTCCCTGAGCTAAAGCACCCGGGGGGGGGGAGGGGACAGGGCGGGGGGCTGGCGCAGGTGATGGGGGACGGGAAAAGGTGATTGTCAGCTAAGGAGAACCTGCTCTCCCAAGGTGAGCAATGCAGGGCTTTCCTTTGTATGCGAAGATGCTGGAGTCAGGCTCACGAATTCCTTCCTTTGATATGCACCTCAGCTCTCTGGGGCCTGCATCCTGTATTTGCATATCCTGAGTTCCTCAGCCTGCCCGCTCACATTGGAGAGGATGACTGTGGCATCTTTTGTTTACTGAGGTGGCAAGAAATATTCCATTTCTCACAGGCTTGAGGGGCAGACAGTGAAGAAGCGTCGGAGAGTCTCACTTGGCATGTACTTTGGTTTACATATAGATAATAGTTATACTTACTTAACTGTGCTAATAGAGGCTCTGGAGTACAATCAACTTGTACTACTGCCCTCTATGTATTAATTTCATCAATATCATAAGATAAATGCCTGTAGAATTGACTTAATCCAGTTAAATAGCATAATGATTTTTAAAGGAAACATAATAGAAATATAACAACAAAACTTTACCACTACAGGGTGGGTCTGGAACAAGGTAAATAAATGTTCCATTGTTAAAATATTGAAAGAGTATTCAATAGAAATATCAAGAAAAATGACAAATATTAAGGGCAGCAGAATGTTGAAATGTTCTATCTTTATCATTAAAGTGGCAGAAAATCATTTATGAGCAGGCACTGGGGCAGAAGCCTGATTTTATATCTTTGTCATATTTGTGCAGTTGTTTCAACAAGTAACTTAAAGACACAATGGAAAAGCCAGGAGGTTTGTGCCTGAGATCATGTTGATGTGAAACCCGGGATGGCCGCCTTGTGCCAGGTGAGTTAAGTTTACCTCGCAGGTAGACCCCAGAGCTCCTGAGAAACAAGGGCTGGAATTTTTCTTCTGCGATGAATAGGAGCTGTTGAGTCCAGTTCATTGAGCAAGGAGTAGGTCTTGTCTATTACATATTTGGTTTTTGGAACGGTATCTGTGCTAATTTCAAACTCTTGTTTTATGAAAACCCCCCCTCACCTTTCCCCTGAAGCAGGCATAAGTGTGTTTTCTAAAAGCGTGACTCTGTTCTGTTTTAATTCAGTTCTTTGTAGCCATGTTTACATTCCCTCTATAAGTGATATGTTTTGATAAATTTCTTTTTCTGTGTGACCTTTTTCACTTTGAATTATCGTACCTAAATCCACTCATTATGCTGCTACTAGCCTTATGACATTGATTTCATGGCTGAGTGATATTCCATTGTACATAAGTTTCACAACTTCTGTATCCATTTTTCTCTTTCCTGGGATATGGAACGGGTACCGAAGTCGAGGTTCTTGTAAACAGAGCAGCCCTAAGCTTTGGGGTGCCTGTGTCTTGTTGATTTTTAGTCTTCCCAAGATATACGCCCATGAGTGGAAGTGCCCTATGCTCTGTAGCTCTGTTGTTTAGATGTTTTAGGAAACACCATACACTTTTGTAGAGTGTCTGCGGCAATTTTCATCCCGCCCGTCAGCATAACAAGGTTTCCTGTTCTCCATGGCCTGTCCTGCATTTGTGGTTTTTTACACTTTTTTCAGATGGCCGTTTTGACCGGGGGGAAGTGAGACTTCTTTGTAGTGCTGATTTGCTCTCCCAGCTTGCTTGGTTGGCCAAAACGTGTGTATGCTTTTTTACCTGAATATATTCAGGAAGGAACACATACTCCCTTTTTGGCCAACTGCATCATTGTCCAAGTTCTGCCGCTTTTCATGTGCTTTCAAGGAAACTCCAATCTACCTCTTGAAATCTGTTTCCTGCAATTCTGCCTTGCTTTCAAATCCTCTTCGTTGCCTTAACTCAATGTATTTTTGGATGGTAGTTGTCATTTATCACTGTGCAGGTTTGTGAGTTGCAGTGCCCCTGAGCTCCATGTTTCAACTGCCCTTTTTGTGAGCTGGCCCAGAAAACCACAGCATCGCCTCAGGCCCTATCCTGGTTTCGGGGCGTCAGGCTGAGCCTTTGGTGAATTCTTCTTCGTGATGGGAAATGAGAGTAACATGTGCCCGACCAAACACCTCCAGCGAGTCTCTCATTGGTTCCCCCTTTTCCCGTTCATCCTCGGCACATATTGCAAACTGTTCGAAACAGGAGGTTAAAGGTGCTGATTCTCCAAGTGGGGAGATTGTTAGTAAAGCGGCTGGAATGGTGAACCCGAGCACCAGGAGATGAAAAATGAGGTGCGCTGTCGAAACCTTTCATGATCACACGGTGTATCATCCTCTGGGCTTCCCATGCAGCTTTTAGCTGTAGGGAGGTTGCGTTGCACCTGGAGAGTTGGGACCCATGGAATGGGTAGCACACAGTATTACTTTAAAGGGTCTGCATTTGCTCACTCAACCTCACCAATCCTCTCAGTCCCAAGAGTGTCCAACCTTATGTCTCATCCTGCTGTGTGTCTAGGTGTGTTCAATCCATGTTGCATCATAGCCCCTGAGCAAAAGTTATAAGGGTTTTTATGTCTGTCACTGTCTTTTTCTACTATTGTTATATTGGTTACAGCTGATTTTCAACGCTGTTTGTTGCTGTTCTACATCCACTTGATTCACATAGAAACAGACATCAATAAATTCTTTTTCAGATTCTTAACAGTCGTATAGAATTTTTTCTGGTGACTTGAGTGTGCTGAGTGCAGTTCTTTGAGGTTCTGTGTAGGCCTCGTCTATTATCAATTTGGTATTTGGAACGGTATCTTTGCTAATTTCAACCTCCTGCATAATGCCTCACCCCTCCCCACCTTTCCCCTTTGGCAGCCTTATGTGTGTTTTCTACATATTTGACTATGTTTCTGTTTTGTAATTTGTTTCATGTGTAGCCATTGTTGATTCTACCTTTAAGTTATATCTTACGATATGTGTCTTTTTCTTTCTGACTTATGTTACCTAGAATGATCTTACATAACTCCTCCTGAGTTGATGCAACTGGCCTTATTTCATTGATTTCCTGGCTGAGTTATATTCCACTCTACATATGTACCACATCTCTTTTATCCATTTTTTCCTTCCAGGTATATTTCGGTTTTATCCAAGTCGAGGCTCTTTTAAACAGAGAGGCGGTAAACGTTGGGGTGCCTGTATCCTGACGATTTTTGTTTTTCCCAAGATATTCGCCCATGAGTGCAAGTGCCCTATGCTCTGTAGCTCATCTGTTTAGATGTTTTAGTAAACACAGTACACTTCTTCAGTGTGCCCGTTGGCAATTTACATTTCCACTATCAGCCTCACAGGGCTCCCTTCACTCCTCGCCCTGTCCTGCATTTCTGGTGTTTACACTTTATGAGGATGGCTCTTCTGACTGATGCGAAGTGTGATACTTTTTGTAGTATTGATTTGCAATGCCCACCTGTTTGGTTGGCTAAAAAGGGTGTATGCCCTTTTCTTTAATATATTCAGGAAAAAAGCATACGCCCTTTTTGGCTAACTGCACCGTTGGCGATGTTCAGCCCCTTTTTTGTGCTTTCATGATGAGTCCTTTTTACCTCTTCAAATCCCTTTCCTGCCATTCTCCCTTGTTTACAATTCCTTTTCGGTGACTTCCCTCAAGACATTTTTCAATGATAGATATTTTCAACTCTGCAGTTTCGTGAATTTTAGTGATCCTGAGTTCCATTTTTCAACTTGTGTTTTTTGGAACTGGCCACAAAATAGTGGGATTTCCTCAAACCGTATTCTTTTTCCATGGGCAATCTTAGCCTTTGGTCATTTCGTCTTCCTGATTGGAAATGAGAGTGACATGTGCCTGTCCGAACACCTAGGACTTTTCTCTCATTGTTTCTCATCCTTCCGCTTCATCCTCTGGACAAATTCCAAACTGTGCGCAACAGGAGGTTGAAGGTGCTGACATCCCCAAGTGGGGAGATTGTTAGGAAAGACGCTGGAGGGGTGAACCCGACTCCCTGGAGATGAGGAGATGAGATGCCTTTTCCAAACTCTTCCCGATCAAATGGTGTACCACCTTCTGGGTGTCAGAGTCATGTTTTAGCTGTAGGAAGGGTCCCGTGCATGGTAAGAGAACACCAGGGATGTTTCCAAATCAGTGTCTCCCTGAACCCTAAACTGGGGAATTTTACGCTATGGCTACACGTATGTTCATTAAGGGCCTTGGGCAGTAGGCAGAGTCCGAACTTAAGATGATTAAAGTCTTCAGGGTCAGAAGCGCTGACCATCGGCCTCCCTTAGGGTACATTGTATCTGTCATTGATAGATGATGTCAATAAAAATATCTATTCGTTTTCAGATTATTTCCGCTTCTAGGTTATTACAAAATATTGAGTGTAGTTCCCTGTGCTGTACAGTAGTTCTGTGTTGATGATCTATTTATACATAGCAGTGTGTACGTGTTAATCCCAAACTGTTCATTTATCCCTCCCTGCACCTTTCCCCTTTGGTAATAATAAATTATAAGATTTTATGCTTCTCAGAAATGGGGGAGCTGAAAGAGAGGTATCATTTTCAATGGAAAAGCATTCAAAACTATATTGAAGCTTCAGTCAAGATTATTCGATGTACATCCTTGGAAAGAAATCACTTCATTTCTCCAATGTTGACCTGACAAATAAGACAATCCCCTTCACTGAACTTGCCTATACTAAAGTGATGGAAATATCAAATGGAAGTGTTGGAAACATCTTATTTTACCCGAGCCTTATACACGGCTCTAGGTTAATTACAGTTTGGCTCACACATCTGTTCATTGAAGTTACAATGTTCTCAATTTCTGTCACTGATCCTGCAGAGTGGGCCCCAACAAGGGTCCCCTGCCCCGTGTCATTGGAGCCAAGAGAACGAGACTGAGTTTGGTTCAGAAGCAAAGGAAACTTTAGATTCTGATCAGAGAACGGGGAGAGGTGAGAGCGTGCGCTCCCCCGAGGGCTGTGGGCGGGGCTGCTGTGTGGGGATCCCGGCAGCGTCAGCGGGACGGAAGGGGCGGAGTCTCGAGGGCAGGGTTGGCTGGAGCTCAGGCTCCATGTCGCAGAGTCTGCATGGGGCCCCGCGAGCTGAGGTGTCGGCCCAGCCATTTTGCACCAGGAAATAGGTTCTGAAGTGCCGGGTGTGGGACCTCTGCATGTGGAAACCTAGGAGCAAGTGAAATTAGACAAAGCACAAAGGAATAAACGTTAGACTTTACTTTATTGCCCGGATTCTATTTTTATCTCCCAGGATTTTTTCATGGGCTCTGCCGGTGACAAACCCCTCCTCTGCCTTTTGTCCCATTCCTCATTGTTGGGGCGCTGAGGGTGCAGACCCCGCTTCTGTAACTGCTTCGTGCTGAGTCGGGAGGCCTCATACTCGGGGGGAGGGGCAGAACTTCTCCCCAGCAGCCTCCAGGTGAGGTTGACTGTCCCCAGGGCTCTTCCCTCACTGCTCGTCCGCCTGAGCCCCAGCATTTGAAGTGTTATAGATTCTAATGACCTTTAAGGGTGCAGGAAAGAGATGCGCAGAGACGCTGGGGGGGCCGGTTTTACCCCGCCCACATTTGTTCGGCCACCTTAGGCAGACGGTTTCTGCCAGCCTAGATGCTCTGACCAGTAGTCTGCGCTTTCTTCAATTAGGCCCCTGAATTAACGTACAAACAGCACCAGGTGTCAGAACCCTGCCTGCTCAACTCCCACACAGTCCAGGGCCGGTGGTGATCCAGACCCATGACGGCCACTGAGTCAACGGCCTTTTCAAGTAGCCAGGAGTGCAGCCGGTCTCATCGGCCGCCGCCGTCACCGCGGTGTCTGTAGGCGTTTCTATGGTGACAGCGTTATTTAGGGTTCCCCCGCCAAGCTTATGAGCTCCGCTCTGGGTGCAGTAAGTCCTGCAAGCAGTAGTCTGCTCTTTTGGGGCACGCTCTTGTTGTTTTCTGAGAGAAGATCCACGTCAAGTGATGGTCACACGGGTCATCATGGGGACCCGTTGCCCCCAGTTGTCCCTCTGGAGGTTGGAGTTGGAGGGCTTCCTCACTCGAGGTCAGTGTGCCCACGGAGCGATGCCTGCAACTTCAGGGCATGGTGGGTGGTTAGGATCACCGTGTGCGGTCCTTTCCCCTTAGGAGGGAGTTGGCCTTGCGGGCTGCGGATTCCAGGTTTTTAGATACCCCCAGTATCTTGGCTGGATGGGGCGGCGGGCCAAGCCCTTGGTGACCGTACTTTCTCCTACCTGGAGGGCATTCTTGCATTGTTCCATTTCAAGAGGTCCCAGTTTTTGCACTAATACTCCAAGGGCGATTCACTTTCTACCCAGAATGTAAAGGTCAAAGGGTTTAGCTAAATTAGGGAGGTCCAGGGCAAGGGTCTGAATTAACTGCTCTTTCCATTCTTGAAAGACCGCTTCTGGATTCTATTCGAACAGATCATCATCTTTTCCTTTCAATGTTTCATATAGAGGCCCAGCTATTAGACTGTAGTTAGGGATCCAGATGCAGCAAACCCCGACCTCCCTAGGAACCCTTAAGCTGTCTTCTAGGTTTAGAAGGGGTAAGGCTGCAAATGACTTCTTCCCTTTCCTGGGATGGGCTTCTCCGACCTTCTGTGAGAATGAAGCCCAGGCAGGTCACCTTAGTCTGTGATATTTGAGCCTTTGTCTTGGACACCTTCTATCCTTTATTGGCTAGGTAGTTCAGAGGCCTCCTTAGTAGGGCTGGGGATCAGAATGTCGTCTGCATATTGAAGGAGGGTTCCCTTCTCCAGAGGTAGATCTTTGAGGTTTTAGTTAAGTTTCCCCAAAGGTGGTGCGGGAAGTTTTGAACCCTTGGGGGAGGACGACCCAGCAGTACTGTCTTCCTTGTATGTTGAGTCCTGCCAGTCACAAGCCAAAATTTCTGTGACCTCTGGGACTAATGGAATACAGAAGAAAGCATCATGTACGTCTCATACAGAATACTATGTCCTGGGGGATGGTACAATGACCAGCAGGGTGTAGGAATTAGGAACTATTGGATGCATATCCTCAGTGGCTTCACTGACTGTCCCGACATCTTTACCAGTTCCCCAGTAGCCCACGGGGCTCTCGTGGTCAGGCCCCTCGCAGGATATACAGCTCACCTGGGCAGGTACCCAGCAGCCCACGGGGCTCTCGTGGTCAGGCCCCTCCCAGGATATGGAGCTCACCTGTGCAGCTACCCAGCAGCCCACGGGGCTCTCGTGGTCAGGCCCCTCCTTGGATACGGAACACCCTTGTGCAGGTACCACGGCAGGGCTGGGCACACAGGAACCGTGCGCATAGCCCTCATTGCAGAGCACCCCCATCTCACTTGTCCCTCAGAGCTGACACAGAGCACCTCAGAGCAGGACTTGAACTAACAAACAGCAGCTCCGACAGGTCTGTGACCCTGGGCTTCACTCTGTGTGGCCTCCCTCCGCCTGGTCTTCCAGAGACTTCCACTGCAGCCGGGGCACCAGGTCTCTGTCTCCACCCACCACCCCTCCTCTCCCTGACTCCTGGGTTCCTCTTATTAGGAGAGGGTCTTCTTGAAGTTGTCTCCCACTCATGGGCCAGATAAAATGGTTAGAAAACAAGCCAGGGCTGCAGCCCCTTGTCTATCCTGACCCTCAGGACCTACACGTGTTCCTTGGAACTGACCGGTGCAGCAAGGTCCATTTTATGCAACTGTGAGCCCCTGAGGGGCGAGGAGTGGCTGACCTGGGCAGTCTGGCCCGGCCGGCCAGTCCTCCCCAGGTGTGCCTGGGCTGAGGTCAATATAAACCCCGCTCTAGGCAGCAAGAGCTCCTGCAGCTGTGCCTGACGCCATATTCTCTGCCCCATCGGCAGTCTCGGGGCTGGGCTGGTGGGAGGGAGTAGGGCCCACGGCTCTGTGCGTGGCCCGGTGCGAGTGGGGCTCTGGTGGACTTTCTGCAGGTGTTGCCGCGCTGCCACCTGCTAAAGAAGAGGATGTGTCACCCATACCTGCCGCTGGAATTTCTCCCCGGGCAGAGGTGAGGACGGAGAAAAGCGGTGGGGGCCGGGACAGGAGGGGTACATTGGGCAGGGAGATGGAAAGCTTCCAGAAGAGCGCCCGGGGCCAGGACCATGCTGGCTGGCCTGCAGGCCCCAAGTCGGCCTCCGTGCTGGTGTGGCTCCATGGCCCTTCCTCTAGGCTTTCAAGTCCTTGCACACATTCAGGTGTTTTAGCTGGGAAGGGTGGGAACAGTTCAGCAGCAGCTGGCCTGGGGGTCAGCTCATGTTTACTCAGGGACGCCTTGACATGGTCCCCCAGCTTTGCAATGAGGACGTTCCTTGCGGGGGGGCTGCTGGCTGCATGAGAGATGATTCCCCACCTCTGACCAACTTCAGAATTGTTTACCACTGGAGCAAGGGTTTTCCTGATAGGGTTTTCCTCTGTGTAACTAGTGGGTTCTTAATTGGCAGCGTGAACGGTGATATCAGAGTTCCCGAATCAGGATGGAAATACTTATCCCCAACTTGTACAGGCAGGCATAAAAACCTGGGGAGGCCGTGTGCAGCCGGCACCCTTAGGGATTGGCTTCCGACTGACCCCTCAACGTTCTGGTGTCCAGCCACTGCTTTAGAATTTCTGGGGCCCAGTGCTGACTCTAAGGGTTCTGTAACCCAGCCTCTGTTGGTCTTTAATGAGACCCGCACTTCCAGGGTCCCACAGAGCAGGGTCCGTGTGACTGTTCTGTGGCTTCTGTAACAAGTGACCACAAGCTGGGTGGTTTAAAACAGCAGGAATTCATCCTCCCCGAGTCCTGGAGACCAGACATCTGAGATCAAGGTGTTCCAGGATGGACGTCCCTCCAGAGGCTCCAGGATAGGGCTCTTCCTGCCTTTTCCAGCTTTGGGGGGCTCCAGGCATCCCCAGGCTTGCGGCTGCAGCCCTCCTGTCTCTGCCTTCACGTGGCTTCTCCTCTATGTTTGTGTTTCTCCTTTTGTCTCATAAGGACTCTCTCAATTGGATTGGGGGCCACGCTAACCCCAGATGGCCTCACCTTGAGACCCTTAACTACATATACAAAGATGCTTTTCCCAGATATGGTCTGGTTCCTGTGTTCTGGGGGGAACATATTTTGGGACCAGCATTCAACCCATTACCTGTGTATAAAATAACCCTAATTTTAGGAGATTACCAAGGTCCCGTATAGATAGCAGCCAGCAGCCATGTGGGTGGGGGTCTGGGGAGAATGAGGACCCTGGAATCACCTGGAAAGGATGAAGTCCTGGCTGCATTAGGTGAGCTCTTCCACCACGGGGCCCGTGGAAACAGCCACTCCACTCTGTCCGTGGAAAGGGACCCAGTGCCGAGTCCAGAAATGGTGATATTGCAAAGCTGGCTCTTCTGGGATGTCATCATCAGTAGCATCATGTAACCAGTAACTACGGGCTTGGAGGAGTCACCCTGTGGCACGTGATGACAGCACTGTCACTTTAGGCTCATCAAGCTTAGAATAGGAATGTTTGAAGGAGAAGAGTTTGGGAGATTGCGAAGCTTGGTTGTTAAGGAAACTGAGCAGGTTTGTCAAGGTAGGTTGTCAAGGAAACTTCTCCCTTAAACTGAAGGCAGGGCGGGGAGAGCTGAAATCCAGGGATCTTTTAAAGGGGCTGCTCTGAAACACCATCACCTGAGAGGTGGTCTCAGCGTGAGCTGGTGTTTGAGAAACGTGTGATGAGATGAAGCCTGACTTTCTGTGACAGCTGGGGAGGGGTTTGTAAAGCAACTTAGCGTTTAAGGCCAAGTTTGTTGCTGGAACATAGTGTCTCCCCAAACTGGGCTGAAGCTCAAGATGTCTCTGTCCCCTTCCTGTGAGAGTCCAGGGCAGGTGGGTGTCAGTTCCCAGGCTCTGCCCCCACTTTGTTTCTCCTCCCTGCTTCCAGGTGAGTGTTTCAACCAGCGGGGTGGGGTGACCACAGGGACATCGTGCCCTCCGTCCTAGGATGCAGGCTGGCCAAGGCCCTCACCACCTCCACCCCTTCCCCTTGGTAACACGAGACACTGTGCCCCAGCTGTAAGGGGTGGGAAGGCTGGGATGTGCAGGGTAGCTGTGCACAGGAAAAAGGGAAATGGGTTCTGATGGGCAGCTGTGCGGCTCTGTTGTGAGGGTCGCCCAGACACTAGCGCACAGATTCTGGGTTCTGTGAAGCTTCGATGCTCTGTGGTTCTGGAAATCCTATAGGAGATGGTCCACAGCAGGTGAAGCTAATGCTCGCAGTGGAGGTGGTGAAGCCAAAGGTCTGCAGTTCAGACTAAAGGTGCCGATGTACATGCAGGACAAAACCATCTCAGGTGAATGGACTTCAGGCACGTTTAACATGAATGCAGTCGTGTTAATGCCTAGCATCTTCTATCTTGTGCCTCCTCAGGGACCCCCTCCTCAGTGCCTGGGGCTCCTGTAACTCACGTACAAGGGGATGGAGAGCGGGGTCTGTCCAGTCTGAGCCCTGAGTTACCCTGTGAGTCTGCTCGGGACCACCGTAACAAATACCACAGACTGCGCAGCTTGAATAACAGGCCTATCTCCCAGTCCTGGATGCTGTCGGAGATCAAGGTGTCTGCACGCTGGCTTCTCCTGAGGCCTCGCTCCTTGGTGCTTAGACAGCCACCTTCTCCCCAGGTCCTCACATGGTCTCCCCCTGTGCCTATCTGTGTCCTAATCTCTTCTTGTAGGACATCAATCCTATTGGATTAGGATCCACCCTAGTGACGTCATTTTTACTTTGATCATCTCTTTAAAAATCCCATCTCCAAATACAGACACATCCTGGGGTCCTGGGGGTTAGGCATTCAGCATGTGGATTTGGGGAGACATGACTGAGCCTATAGCATCCTCCTTAGGAAGCAAGTGTGCCTCGGTCCTTCCTTCCCTCAAGTCATACGAGGTGAGCTAATGGCTCAAGGAGAGGCCACTCGTGCAGAGTTTGTGTCCCAGCTGGGGAACCCTTCTCTGCTCTCTTTGATCAGGCAGTGGCAGTGCCAGCCCCCTCCTGAGGTGAGCAGTTCTGGGGTTTCCTGCCGTGTCACCTGGCCTGCTGAGGTGCTCAGTGTCTGGGAACCCAGGAGTCAGCAGCCTAGTGGGGCTGCCGGGGACTCTCAGGGCCTTGGCAGATACCCTAGCGAAAGTGGGGAAACTTTGGGGGATTACAGGAGGGAGAGAGTCACAGTCTCGTTTATGCTTCAGAAAGACCACGTTGGGGTGGGATGTGAGACGCACCGTGGGGCAGGGAGGTTTGTCAGGTCTGATGGAGGAACCAGGCACAAGATCGGGCTTGGGCCACGGCTGTGGGCGTAGAGGGGAATTAGTGTGGGAACTGGCCACAGGCTGTTGTCGAAATATCGGTTTCCCTGTGCACCGAGGCCGAACAGAAATACGGAGACAGGGGTTTTGGAGGAAGAGACAGATGGCTTTATTTTTCTGCCAGGCAGCAGGGAAGACACAGCTGGCTAGCACCTCAAGAACTGGGCACCCCTCTTTGAGAATCAGGGAAGATTTTATATGTGGGGCTTCTGCAGTCCAGGGTAGAGGATAAGGATCAAAGTAGTGAAGGTCTTGCATTCCTCCTTTCCTTTGCATTATTTCAAAACAGTCATCGCTGGCATCAGGTCGCCGGTAATTGGGGTCCAGCAGACTGGTAATTGCGTCCGTTTGCCTCTGGTTTATTGGCCAGTGACCTTGTTTCTGAAATGAAAAACTAGGGGGTGATTTGTTATGAGGAGCGTATAGAATCTAAGTGCGTTACATAATAAGGTTAGGGAGTGAGAAGCAGGGGCTGTAACACACACAGTGAGGGGTGATGGGTGCCGAAGGTAAATTCCATAGTGTCGGAGTGAGGTTAGCTTTGTAGAGTACAAATCTAGTTACTACAAATGAATGACAAAGTGAAACAAGGAGTGATGAGCTCTTTCAGGCCAGGTTACGTTTCTTCTCTAGTCTTTTCGCTGTCCCCTTGTTCTCAGGGCAGGGAAACTTCGTTTCTGTTTTTGCTGCAACAAGACTGTGGAGGAGGAGCTGACAGTCACTGGGGCACAAGGCAAGTGGGAGCCTGGGAGGCCCCAGTGTTACCGAACCGAACGTGGGTCCGCTCGCCCGAGGGCAGCAGAGCCAGTCTACTGACACCGGGGGTGGTGGACGAAGGTGCAGCCTGAATTGTCAAAGTGCCGATACAAGGAGGCCAGGTGGCCTGTGCTCTAAAACCCCGAGCTCCCTGAAGGATTTCAGCAAAGCAATTTTCAAGGCCAAGTGAAGGAGGGGGGTCGCAGGGTATGTGATCAGCTGGTGCACAATTCTCTGATTGATGGTGAGGTAACGGGCGGTTAACGTTATAAATTCTTAAGCACCAGGAGCTCCGGGGTTACCTGTTCCTGATCATCAAGTAGTTAATTTCTTCCACTTGGTGGTGGAGGAAGCATGCATCGGGCACTGTTATCCAGGTACTTCAGAGGGGAGCTACAGCAGAGGGTGTGGGGGAGGGGTCTGTCCTGGGAAGGCCCCACAGGGTCCTGCTCGGTTACACCTGGTGCCTGGGCTCAGCAACCTGGGAAGGTGGGGCTGCTCCTGGGTGTGGGGAGCTGCAGGATCCCAGTCCTCTGAAACCCTGCTAAGCCCCCAAGGTGAGATGGGTGTGCAGTGACTGGACGGAGACGTCTGGCCTGGGAGAGGGGTCCGGGCTGGAAATGTCACTGGAATCATGGCAGGGAGGGAGAGGAAAGGCAAAGTGGGGGCAGATGGGTCACAGCAGACTAATGCAGGTGACTGCGGTCTTGTTGGAAGCAACTCAGAGCCAGAAAGGAGTGGCCGTCAGGGGCTCAGCTCCATTCTCTTGTTCCTGTGTAAAACCACTGTGTCAGAGTTTGAGACACTGCCAGGAGACGTCTGGGCCCAGTGCTGCCATGGCTTCATCAAAGGGCCCAGGGGGAACACAGAACCACTGCAGGCCCCGCCCATGTCCTCACTGGGAATGAGTCCCATCGTGGCTCCTGGGCTCACAGACTTCAGGGCACCTCTGTCTTCAGGACTGGTCTTCCTCCTTCCTCTCACCTGCTGGTCAGAGGCCCAGGAACCCCCAACCTGGCTCCACCCCCAGGGCCTGGATTCACTGTCCCAGGAATCCCCAAACTGGCTCCACCCAGGGCCTAGATTCTGGGACAGCTTAGGGGTAAGCAAGACCTTCACGCTCCTTTATCTGCTTAGGGGTGAGAATGTCTTAAACGCTGCAGTTGACTGATTACGGAGTGCTGAGTGTTTCCAGCAGGTGTGGATGGAAAGATGGGGTGCGAAGTTCCTATGTCTGCAGGGTCTTCCCGGCGTGAAGATCTGTGTGTTCCCCCCGGCCAGTCGGCATCCTCCCAGGAAGCCCAGATCCAGGATTACGAGGGCAGAGGCTCTCCCCTTGCGTACCTGTAACTTCGCGCTCCCACAGCAAGGAGCCTGGCTCCCACCATCTGCCATTTATCTATGCATTGCTCCTTTCCACATTACATGTGCAGAGGTTTCAGAATTGTTAGCTACTACACCCTGGAAAGAACTTCATAAAACAAAGCCCACTGTATATATACGGGCCATTTTGCCTTTAGCCTACAGATTCCATTCATTTCCAAAGGTAACTTAAGTCAGCAGCTTTTACCCCATCCCCTACAGTGAGTTGTTTCCATATATTTCTAATACAGTTAGATTCTGTCACATGACGTATTCCATCGTGCAACATCCTACACCCTAAATAACTAAATTTGAGTAGATTATGATTGGCCCCTTGGGCTACACACATCTATGGGCTTAGACAAATGCATAGTGACAGGTATCCATCCTAGAGTATCACATGGACTACTTCAAACCCCCCACCCCATGATCTGCTTATCATCTATGTAGCTTTGCCTTTCCCGGGATGTCATCAATGGGGTCATACTGTGTGCAGCCTGCTCAGGCTGGATTTTTCACTTAGCAGTACACGCTGAAGGTTTATCCATGTCTTTCCATAGGTGGATGGTGCATTCCTTTCTGCTGAGTAGTATTCCACTGCATGTGTATGGGAGGAAAAACAATTTTCCCTCTACTTTTCTAGGTTCTTGGTTGAGGCCCCCCCCGCCCCTGTAATAAAAGACAGATTACCAGGAGAAAAGCAGAAGTTTAATAACATGTATACCTTCTGAATAGAGGGGGGATACCACGGAAAACTGAGTCACTCCCTGAAATGACCAAAACCATCCCCTTCAATACCATCTTCAGCTAAAAACAGAAAAGATGCTGGGGAAGGGGGGAAGGCCAGTTATGGAAGGTTATCATGCAAAGCACAGTAAACAAGGGTATGGCTGTTTGCACTTTTAAGTCAGGACTTCCCCATTGAAAAGAGTTACTTAAGATTTAATTACCCTTCTATTTTTGGTGCAAAGAGGGACATACCCTTATAAATGGAGATTTCTCTATTGTAAATGTCCTTCATAAAACGGCAGTCTCAGTTTTCTGAGATTTTTTAAAAAATAAATTTATTATTTTATTTTTGGCTTCATTGGGTCTTCGTTGCTGCGTGCAGTCTTTTCTCTGGGTGTTGGCGAGCAGGGGCTTCTCATTGTGGTGGCTTTTCTTGTCACGGAGCACAGGCTCTAGGCATGCAGGCTTCAGTAGTTGTGGCACACGGGCTCAGTAGTTGTGGCTCACGGGCTCTAGAGCACAGGCTCAGTAGTTGTGGCGCACAGGCTTAGTTGCTCTGTGGCATGTGGGATCTTCCCGGACCGGGCCTCGAGCCTGTGTCCCCTGAATCGGCAGGTGGACTCTTACCCACTGAGCCACCAGGGAAGCCCGATTTTTTTAAAGCAGACCAATAACCCTTATGCCACAGAGACATATTTTGAGGTGGCATATTCTACTCGCCTTGACGTGGATGTACCCCAATTTGCTTATGCATTCATCTTTTGAAGGATATCCTGATTTCAAGTTTTTAGCCATTATGGAAGTGCTGCTGTGCATAATTGCATCCTTGTTTGCATTTGGACATAGATTTTCAAAGAAGTTGCCTAAATACTGGAGGTATGATTGTTGGATCCCAACGTGAGACTTGTTTAGCTTTGGAAAAAACTGCCAAATTGTCTTACAAAGTGGCTGCACAGGCATCCGCCCAGCTATGAGGGAGAGTTCCTTTTGTTCCTCACCCTCTAGCAATTGGTATTGTCATATTTTTGGAGCTTAGCAGTCCCAATTGGTATGCTATGGTGTCTCAAGATTTTAATTTGTAGTTCCCTAATGTTATATGATGTTGAGCTTTTTTCTGTATCACTTTTACTATCTGTATCTTTTTTGGCAGGATGTCTGTTCAGATCATGCTGTTCATGTTCATGCTGGGAGGAGCCCTGTCTCCTCGGGACCTGCTGGGGCTTTGGCTTCAGGAACATGTGGGATTGAGTCCACGCTGATGGCCGGGCTTCGGTACAAACCGGGGTCAAGTCCACACTAACAGAAGCCGGGTCTCCTCAGGACCCACTGAGGCTTCAGCTCTGGGACACTGGGGGGTCCAGTTCAGGCTGACATGAGCCTGATCTCCTCAGGACCTGCCGGGAGGTGATGCCGCTGAGGGAGAAGGTGAGGAAAAGTGGGGAGAAGGTTCCTGTGCAGGGCTGACCACTGCGGGTGTCTGTCTTCAGAGGACCCAGGAGAGGAAGGGCTTGATGTGGAAAACTGGGTTTTTGGCCCATTTTGTGTGGGGTGTAGACAGTTGAATGTTGTTCTTTGGCGTGTGGTGTCTGGTTTTCCCAGCACCGTTTACTGAGGGGCCTGTCCTTTCCCTGGTGTATGTTCTTGGCTCCTTTCTTGTGAATTAAATGATCACATACCTGAAGGTTGATTCCTGGGCTCTCTGCTCTATTCCTCTGGTCTGTGTGCCTGTTTTTGTGCCAATCCCACAATTTTGGGGGACTAGCTTCGTAATGAAGTGTGAAGTCAGGGAGCGAGATGCCTCCACACATTCCCCTGCCTCAGGGTCGCTTTGGTTCTTCTGGGTCCTTTGTGGTTCCACACACAACCTAAGATGGTTCGTCCTGTTTCTATGGAAAATGTCATTGGACTTTTGGTAAGGATTGCGTTGAATGTGTACATTAACAGGTTCTTAGCTGGAGACACTGTCAGGGCATGACTTAAGAGCAGCATCAGGGCCTTTGTTGGGTCAACATTATGGTCTCAGTGAAAGATATGACCAGGACCTGAGTTAGTCACAACATCAAGGCTTCATTTAGGGAAAGTTTCAGGGCGTGAGTTAGGCATGGCCTCAGGGCTTGACTTAAGGAAACCGACAGGGCTTTCGTTGGGACAGTGTCAGGATCGTGGATAGAAAGGTGTCAGGAAATTATCACAGGATAGTGTCCGGATTTTAGTTATTGATTGCAACAGGTCCCATGTTAGGGACAGATTCCGGGCCTTAGGGAGAGCGAGTGTGAAAGACTTAGTTAGGATTAGTCAGGGCCTTCGTGAGGGAGACTATTAGGGTTTCAGTTAGGATAAGAGGCAGGACATTAGCTTGGGACAGAGTCAGGTTCTGGGCCACGGATAGTGTCAGGAAATGACTAAGGAAAATCGTGAAGACCTTAGTTATTGAGACCATCAGAGCCTTATTTAGGACCAGCGTCAGGGCCTAAATCAGGACCACTGCCAGGGCTTCATATACAGACAGTGTCAGAGCATAACTAAGGTACAGCCAAAGGGCCTAAGTGAGGCTTATCTTTAGGGCGTGAGTTAGGGACACTGTAAGGGCATGACTTAGGAGCAGCAGAAGGGCCTCTGTGGGATCAGCGTGAGGGTCTTCATTAAAGACATTATCAAGGCCTCTGTTAGGGAGAGCATCAGGGCCTCATTTACGGACAGCATCAAGGCTAACTTTGGGTCAGTTTCAGGACCTTGGTAAGACCTGGGTCAGGATATTAACTCAGGATAGTATCAGGACTTTAGAAATTTGCGGCAGTAAGGCCTTAGTTAGAGACAGTGTCAGGGCCTGAGTTAGGAATATCATTATGGCCTTTGTTAGGTATAGTGTCAGGGACTGAGCTAGGAGTAGTGTCAGGGTCCGAGTTACATGTAATGTCAGGGTCTTTGTTAGGGACAGTGTCAGGGCCTGAGTTAGGACGAGTCTCCAGGCCTTAGTTAGGGACAGGTTCACAGCATCGGGAGGAATTTCAGCACCTTATTTACAGACAGCATCAGGGATGATTCAGTTAGCATAAGAGGAGCCATTCCTGCAAGAACCCTGAAGGCCAACACACAAGAATGTAAAAGTGAACCATGCACGCTGCTATGAAGGAATATTCCACAGCAGTTGAGTACAGTTTGTTTCAGGTTAACAAGAGTTTAAAATTTATTTTTTTAAGAAACCAATATTCATATGATGAAAGAATTTCGTTGTAAAGAATCTCTTTCCCTAAACTTGACATTAGCTAAAGTCAAGGTTAGGTTAAGGTCTAGGGCTAGTGTCCATTAATGACCTAGAGTTGGTGTCAAGACCTTAGTTACTTAGAGAATCAAGGCCTAATTTAGGACCTGCGTCAGGGTTTTGGGGAGGGACAGCGTCAGATCTGACTTAGGGAGAACGTCAGGGCCTGACTGAGGCCTAGCGTCAGCCCCCTAGCTACAGACACTGTCAGGGCATGACTTAGGAGCAGCATCAGGGCCTTGGTTGGATCAGCGAAACGTCATACTGAAAGACATGAGCAGGGCTTGAGTGAGTCACAGAATCAAGGCCTCCGTTAGGGAAAGCTTCAGGGCCTGAGTTAGGCACAGCCTCAGGTGTTCACTTAAGGGCACCAACAGGACTTTCTTGGGACAGTGTCAGGATCATGGATAGAAATATGTCAAGAAATTATCTCAGAAATTTTCAGCGGTACTGAATGAGTCCCATGGCGGGTCTTCCTGGCGGTCGGTTGTCAGCGCTGCAGCGAGGTTCTTGATAAGAAGTACTTTCTAGACTTCAAGATTTCAGAAGAGAGGTGAAAGGGTATATTGAAACTTTGAGTCAAGCCTGTAGACAGGTGGACTGACAGACGGAATAAACCACAGGAGGTGACCTATTGAGAAACAAACACTGGGCAAACCTGCTGTTCTGCACCAAGGGTGGGAAAAATGTCACAAGTTACAACCTCCTATTCCTATAATGCTCCAACAGACTTCATCAATTTTACATCTTTGAATGATGAGGAAGATACCCCAAACATAGATTCCTGGTTTGAAGAGAAGGCCAATTTGGAGAATAAGTTTCCTGGGAAAAATGGTACAGGAGGGCTTTTTCAGGGCAAAACTCCTCAGAACAGCTAATCTTCAGCAAGATGTCACACCTCTGAGACCAGTTGACAACACTTATAACAAAGAGGCAGAAAAAAGAAAACCTGGTGGAAGAGTCCATTCTAACAAATGCTTGTTCTTCTCTGAAAGTCAAAGGACCCACATCAAGAAATATTCTAGCTCAGCCTCAGAGAAGATTGCTTAGACTCTCTGCTCAGAAGAGTTTGGAGCAGAAAGAAAAACATCATGTACCAATGAAAGCCAAGAGATGTGCTACTCCTGTAATCGTCAATGAAATTCCACTCTCCAAAAAAATGAAAGTTTCTCACAATAAAAAGAAGCAAGAGGAAGAAGGCAGTACTCATCAAGATGCTTCTGAAAAGAATGAGTCTTCCCCAGAGAAGGCCAAGGGCAGACATACTGTGCATTGGATTCCACCTGTAAGGCAGAAGATTCTAAAAAGTACTGAGGAGCAAGAGTTGGAGAAGAGAATGAAAATGCAGCAAGAGGTGGTAGAGATGCGGAAAAAGAATGAAGAATTCAAGAAATTTGCTCTTGCAGGAGCAGGGCTCCCTGTGAAGAAATCAGTGAGCCAGGTAACCAAATCAGTTGACTTCCACTTCCTCACAGATGAGCGAATCAAACAACATCCTAAGAACCAGGAGGAGTATAAGGAAGTGAACTTTACATCTGAACTGCGAAAGCATCCTCGATCTCCTGCCCGAGTGACTAAGGGATGCACCATTGTTATGCCTTTCAACCTGTCCCAGGGAAAGAAAAGAACATTTGGTGAGACGGCTTCTACATACGTGCCCCTTGCACAGCAGGTCGAAGCCTTCCATAAACGAACCCCTAACAGATACCACTTGAGGAGCAAGAAGGATGATATTACTCTGTTACCCTCCAAATCTGTGGCCAATATATGCAGAGACTCACAGACTCCTGTGCTGCAAACCAAACAGCGTGCAAGACCTGTGACCTGCAAAAGTGCCACGGAACAGGAGGCTGAGGAGCTTGAGAAACTGCAGCAATACAAATTCAAAGCACAGGAACTTGATCCCAGAATTCTTGAAGGTGGGCCCATCTTGCCTAAGAAACCGCCTGTGAAGCCATCCACTCAGCCTATTGGCTTTGATTTGGAAATTGAGAAGAGGATCCAGGAGCGAGAGTCAAAGAAGAAATTGGAGGATGAACACTTTGAATTTCATTCTAGGCCCTGTCCTACTAAGATCTTGGAAGATGTTGTGGGTGTTCCTGAAAAGAAAGTACTTCCAATCACTGTCCCCAAGTCACCGGCCTTTGTTCTGAAGAACAGAATGAGAATACGCACCAAAGAAGATGAGGAAGAGGAGAAGCCAGTAGTGATAAGAGCTCAACCTGTGCGATATTTTGGAATACCTTTTAAGCCCCAAATCCCAGTGGGGAGAACTGTGGAAATATGCCCTTTCTCTTTTGATTCTCGAGACAAAGAACGTCAGTTACAGAAGGAGAAGAAAATAAAAGAACTGCAGAAATGGGAGGTACCCAAATTCAAGGCGCTTCCTTTGCCTCATTTTGACACCATTAACCTGCCGGAGAAGAAGGTGAAGAATACAACCCAGGTTGAGCCTTTCTGCTTTGAGACCGACAGAAGAGGTGCTCTGAAGGCACAGACTTGGAAGCACCAGCTGGAGGAAGAAGTAAAACAGCAGAAAGAAGCAACTTGCTTCAAGGCTCGTCCAAACACCGTCATCTCCCAGGAGCCCTTTGTTCCTAAGAGAGAGAAAAAAATCCCTTACTGAGGGCCTTTCTGGTTCTCTAGTTCAAGAAACTTTTCAGCTGGCCACTGAGAAGAGAGCCAAGGAGCGGCAGGAGCTGCAGAAGAGAATGGCTGAGGTGGAAGCCCAGAAAGCCCAGCAGTTGGAGGAGGCCAGGCTACAGGAGGAGGAGCAACAGAAGGAGGAGCTGGCCAGACTACGGAAAGAACTGGTACACAAGGCAAATCCAGTACACAGGTACCAGGGTGTGGAAGTCAAGTCAAGTGACCAGCCCTTGACCGTGCCTGTATCGCCTAAGTTCTCCACTCGATTCCACTGCTAAACTTGGCTCTGAGCTGTGGACACCGCCTGGGAACCAGAGCTACTCTTCCCATTAAACTAGGAGCCTTCTTTGTCACGGGGGCATGGATACAACCCATTTCTACAGGCTTTTACCTACTCATGCCTGAAAAGTGTGGACTCCAATTTCATAGAGCTGTTTTCCTACATTATTGTGGCTAATAATGGACTCAACTCATGTATGTCTCAGCCAGACTCCATGTAGTTATTTCCTTGTAACCATCAGTTGACCTTTAATATGGCTCTTAACTCTGACTAGAATTTAAAGTCTCTGTATCAGTACACTGTAATTTCTGTTGCCCTTACCCCCCACCCCCCACCCTTTTTTTTCTATTTTAATCAGAAAATAAAGATAGTTAAATACTGGGAAAAAAAAGAAATTATCTCAGGATAGTGTCCGGATTTTAGTTATTGATTGCAACAGGTGCCATGTTAGCGACAGATTCCGGGCCTTAGTGAGAGCGAGTGTGAAGGACTTAGTTAGGGTTACTCAGGGCTTAGTTAGGGAGAGTATTAGGGTTTCATTTAGGATAAGATGCAGGACATTAGCTTGGGACAGAGTCAGGTTCCGGGCCAGGGATAGCGTCATGAAATGACCCAGGAAAAGCGTGAAGACCTTAGTTATTGAGAGCATCAGGGCCTTAGTTGGGACCAGCATCAGGGCCTAAATCAGGAGCACTGCCAGGGCTTCATATACACACAGCGTCAGAGCATAACTAAGGTACAGCCAAAGGGCCTAAATGAGGCTTATCTTTAGGGCCTGAGTTAGGGACACTGTCAGGGCATGACTTAGGAGTAGCAGAAGGGCCTCTGTGGGATCAGCATGAGGGTTTTCATTAAAGACATTATCAGAGCCTCTGTTAGGGAGAGCCTCAGGACCTCATTTATGGACAGCATCAAGGCTTACATTGCGTCAGTTTCAGGACCTTGGTAAGACCTGGGTCAGGATATAAACACAGGGCAGTATCCGAACTTTAGATATTGGCAGCAGCTGGGCCTTAGTTAGCGAAAGTATCAGAGCCTGAGTTAGGACTAGCATTATGGCCTTTGTTAGGTATAGTGTCAGGGACTGAGCTAGGAGTAGTGTCAGGGCCTTTGCTAGGGACAGTGTCAGAGCCTGAGTTAGGACGAGCCTCCAGGTCTCAGTTTGGGACGGGTTCATGGCCTTGGGACTAATTTAAGGACATTGTTTAGGGACAGTATCAGGGATTTAGTTAGCATAACAGGAGGCATTCCTACAAGCACCCTGAAAGCCAAAGCAGGCAAATGCAGAGGTAAACCATGCACGCTCTTATAAAGGAATATTCCACAGAAGTTGAGTACATTTTGTTTAAGGTCAGTGAGAGTTTAAAAATTATTTTTTTAAGAAAACTATATTCAGAAGATGAAAGAATTTCATCCTAAAGAATCTCTTTAGCTAAATTTGACATTAGCAAAAGACAAGTTTACCTTCAAGTCTAGGGCTAGTGTCAGGTAATGACCTAGGTTTGGAATCAAGCCCTTAGTTACTTAGAGAGTCAGGGCCTAATTTAGGACCTGTGCCAGGGCTTCGGGTAAGGACAGCATCAGAGCCTGATATAGGGAGAAGGTGAGGGCCTGAGTGAGGCCTAGCATCAGGCCCCTAGATGCAGACACTGTCAGGGCATGACTTAGGAGAAGCATCAGGGCCTTTGTGGAGTCAGCATTCGGGTCATAGTGAAAGACATGAGCAAGGCTTGAGTGAGTCACAGAATCAAGGCCTCAGTTAAGGAAAGCTTCAGGGCCTGAGTTAGGCACAGCCTCACGTCTTCAGTTAAGGACAGCGACAGGGCTCTCTTTGGGACAGTGTCAGAACCTTGGATAGAAATGTGTCAGGATATTAGCTCAGGATAGTGTCCGGATTTTAGTTATTGATTGCAGCAAAACCCATCTTAGGGACAGATTCCAGGCCTTAGTGAGAGCTAGTGTCAAGACCTTCGTTACTGAGAGCATCAGGGACTTATTTAGAAGCAATGTTCGGGCTTCAGGTTAAAATAGCATCACCGTCTGGCTTGGGGTGAGCGACAGCGCCTGAGTGAGGCCTAGCGTCATTTCATTCGCTGGGGACACTGTCAGGGCATGACACAGGAGCAGCATCAGTGCCTTTGTTGGATTAGCATTATGGTCTTCGTTAAAGACATGAGCAGGCCTTCTGTTAGGGACAGCGTCAGGGCTTAGCGACATTTTCAAGACTTTAGTAAGAGATGCGTTAGTAAATTAGCTCAGGAAAGTGTGAGAACTTTAGATATTGATGGTATCAGGTCCTTAGTTAGGGACAGTGTCAGGCCCTCACTTAGGCTTAACATCCAGGCCTTAGTTAGGGACAGTGTCACGGCGTGGAGACTCAATTCAGGTCCTGACATCGGCACAGCATAAGGGCGTCAGTTAGCATAAGAGGCAGGACATTAGCTAGGGACAGGGTTAGGGTAAAGTCTAGGGATTGTGTCAGCAAATGACCTCGGGATAGTGTCAAGACCTTAGTTACTGAGAACCTGAGGGCCTTATTTAGGACCAGCATCAGGGCCGGACTTAGGGTGAGCAACAGGGCCTGAGTGAGGCCCAGCTTCAGGCCCCTAGCTGGAGACAGTGTCAGGGCATGATGTCGAAGCAGCATCAGGGCCTTTGTTGGGTCAGCATTTGGGTCATAGTTAAGGACATGAGCAGGGCCTGAGTGAGTCAGAGAATTGAGGCCTCCATTAGGGAAAGCTTCAGGGCCTGAGTTAGGCCCAGCTTCAGGCCCCTAGCTGGAGGCAGTGTCAGGGCATGACGTCGAAGCAGCATCAGGGCCTTTGTTGGGTCAGCATTCGGGTCATAGTTAAAGACATGAGCAGGGCCTGAGTGAGTCAGAGAATCGAGGCCTCCGTTAGGGAAAGCTTCAGGGCCTGAGTGAGGCCCAGCTTCAGGCCCCTAGCTGGAGACAGTGTCAGGGCATGACGTCGAAGCAGCATCAGGGCCTTGTTGGGTCAGCATTCGGGTCATAGTGAAAGACATGAGCAGGGCCTGAGTGAGAGAATCGAGGACTCAGTTAGGGAAAGTTCAGGGCCTGAGTTAGGCACAGCCTCAGGTCTTCACTTAAGGACAGCGACAGCTCTTTCTTTGGGACCGTGTCAGGTCCGTGGATAGAAATGTGTCAGGATAGTGTCCAGATTTTAGTTATTGATTGCAACAGGTCCCATGTTAGGGACAGATTCCGGGTCTTAGTGAGAGCGAGTGTGAAGGACTTAGTTAGGATTAGTCAGGGCTTATTTAGGGAGACTATTAGGGTTTCATTTAGGATAAGATGCAGGGCATTAGCTTGGGACAGAGTCAGGTTCCGGGCCAGGGATAGCATCACGAAATGACCCAGGAAAAGCGTGAAGACCTTAGTTATTGAGAGCATCGGGGCCTTACTTAGGACTAGCATCAGAGCCTAAATCAGGACCAGTGCCAGGGCTTCATATACAGACAGTGTCAGAGCATAACTAAGGTACAGCCAAAGGGCCTAAGTGAGGCTTATCTTTAGGGCCTGAGTTAGGGACACTGTCAGGGCATGACTTAGGAGCAGCAAAAGGGCCTCTGTGGGATCAGCATGAGGGTCTTCATTAAAGACATTATCAGGGCCTCTGTTAGGGAGAGCCTCAGGCCCTCATTTTCCGACAGCATCAAGGCTTACTTTGGGTGAGTTTCAGGACCTTGGTAAGACTTGGCTCAGGATATTAACTAAGGATAGTGTCAGGACTTTAGATATTGGCGACAGCTGGGCCTTAGTTAGAGACAGTGTCAGGGCCTGAGTTAGGACTAGCATTATGGCCTTTGTTAGGTATAGTGTCAGGGACTGAGCTAGGAGTTGTGTCAGGGTCTTTGCTAGGGACAGTGTCAGGGCCTGAGTTAGGACTAGCCTCCAGGCCTCAGTTTGGGATAGGTTCACAGCCTGGGGAGGAATTTCAGGACATTCAGGAGTTTCCTGAAGTTATTTGGGGACAGCATCAGGGATTTAGCATAACAGGAATTAGTTAGTTAGCATAACAGGAGGCATTCCTCCAAGCACCCTGAAAGCCAAAGCAGGCTAATGCAGAGGTAAACCATGCATGCTCTTATAAAGGAATATTCCACAGAAGTTGAGTACATTTTGTTTAAGGTCAGTGAGAGTTTAAACATTATTTTTTTAAGAAAACTATATTCAGAAGATGAAAGAATTTCGTCCTAAAGAATCTCTTTAGCTAAATTTAACATTAGCAAAAGGCAAGTTTACGATCAGGTCTAGGGCTAGTAGGGCTGGGGATCAGAATGTCGTCTGCATATTGAAGGAGAGTTCCCTTCTCCAGAGGTAGATCTTTGAGGTTTTAGTTAAGTTTCCCCAAAGGTGGTGCAGGAAGTTTTGAACCCTTGGGGGAGGACGGCCCAGCAGTACTGTCTTCCTTGTATGTTGAGTCCTGCCAGTCACAAGCCAAAATTTCTGTGACCTCTGGGACTAATGGAATACAGAAGAAAGCATCATGTAAGTCTCATACAGAATACTATGTCCTGGGGGATGGTACAATGACCAGCAGGGTGTAGGAATTAGGAACTATTGGATGCATATCCTCAGTGGCTTCACTGACTGTCCCGACATCTTTACCAGTTCCCCAGTAGCCCACGGGGCTCTCGTGGTCAGGCCCCTCGCAGGATATACAGCTCACCTGGGCAGGTACCCAGCAGCCCACGGGGCTCTCGTTGTCAGGCCCCCTCCCAGGATATGGAGCTCACCTGTGCAGCTACTCAGCCGCCCACGGGGCTCTTGCGGTCAGGCCCCTCCTTGGATACGGAACACCCCTGTGCAGGTACCACGGCAGGGCTGGGCACACAGGAACCGTGCGCATAGCCCTCATTGCAGAGCACCCCCATCTCACCTGTCACTCAGAGCTGACACAGAGCACCTCAGAGCAGGACTTGAACTAACAAACAGCAGCTCCGACAGGTCTGTGACCCTGGGCTTCACTCTGTGTGGCCTCCCTCCGCCTGGTCTTCCAGAGACTTCCACTGCAGCCGGGGCACCAGGTCTCTGTCTCCACCCACCACCCCTCCTCTCCCTGACTCCTGGGTTCCTCTTATTAGGAGAGGGTCTTCTTTTTTTTTTTTTTTTTTTTTTTTTTTCGTTATGCGGGCCTCTCACTGTTGTGGCCTCTCCCGTTGCGGAGCACAGGCTCCGGACGCACAGGCTCAGCGGCCATGGCTCACGGGCTTAGTTGCTCCGCGGCATGTGGGATCTTCCCGGACCAGGGCACGAACCCGTGTCTCCTGCATCGGCAGGCGGATTCTCAACCACTGCGCCACCAGGGAAGCCCAGAGAGAGGGTCTTCTTGAAGTTGTCTCCCACTCATGGGCCCGATAAAATGATTAGAAAACAAGCCAGAGCTGCAGCCTCTTGTCTATTCTGACCCTCAGGACCCCACACCTGTTCCTTGGAACTGACCAGTGCAGCAAGGTCCATTTTCTGCAACTGTGAGCCCCTGAGGGGCGAGGAGTGGCTGACCTGGGCAGTCTGACCCGGCCGGCCAGTCCTCCCCAGGTGTGCCTGGGCTGAGGTCAATATAAACACTGCTCCAGGCAGCAAGAGCCCCTGCAGCTGTGCCTGACGCCATATTCTCTGCCCCATCGGCAGTCTCGGGGCTGGGCTGGTGGGAGGGAGTAGGGCCCATGGCTCTGTGCGTGGCCCGGTGCGAGTAGGGCTCTGCTGGACTTTCTGCAGGAGTTGCCGGGCTGCCACCTGCTAAAGAAGAGGATGTGTCACCCATACCTGCCGCTGGAATTTCTCACCGGGCAGAGGTGAGGAAGGAAAAAAACAGTGGGGGCCGGGACAGGAGGGGTACGTCAGGCAGGGAAAGGGAAAGCTTCCAGAAGAGCGCCCGGGGCCAGGACCATGCTGGCTGGCCTGCAGGCCCCAAGCCGGCCTGCGTGCTGTGGCTGGTGTGGTTCCACGGCCCTTCCTCTAGGCTTTCAAGTCCTTGCACACATTCAAGTGTTTTAGCTGGGAAGGGTGGGAACAGTTCAGCAGCAGCTGGCCTGGGGGTCAGCTCACGTTTACTCAGGGACGCCTTGACATGGTCCCCCAGCTTTGCAATGAGGACGTTCCTTGCGGGGGGGCTGCTGGCTGCATGAGAGATGATTCCCCACCTCTGACCAACTTCAGAATTGTTTACCACTGGAGCAAGGGCCCTCATAGGGTTTTCCTCTGTGTAACTGGTGGGATCTGTTCTTTTTTCTTTTTTAGTTCGAGGTAGGTTTTATTCCTCTTTTTTGTATTTATAGATATAAGCATGGAAATAATTCATTCATATAAATACATTTATGGGAAGGAAAGAACTCTTTCTGTTTTCTTTTTTTCCTTTTTATTTAATTTTTAAAATTTTACTGTATTTTTTATATAGCAGGTTCTTATTGGTTATGTATTTTATACATATAAGTGTATACATGTCAATCCCAATCTCCCAATTCCTCCCACCACCACCACCCCCACGGCTTTCCCCCCTTGGTGTCTATACGCTTGTTCTCTACATCTGTGTCTCTATTTCTGCCCTACAAAGCATTTCATCTGTATCATTTTTCTAGGTTCCACATATATGCATTCATATACAATATTTGTTTTTCTCTTTCTGACTTACTTCACGCTGTATGACAGTCTCTAGATCCATTGACATCTCTACAAATGATCCAGTTTCATTCCTTTTTATAGCTGAGTAATATTCCAATGTGTATATGTACCACATCTTTAAACATTGGTCTGTCTGTGGGCATTTAGGTTGCTTCCATTACCTGGCTATTGTAAATAGTGCTTCAGTGAACATTTTGGTGAATGTGTATTGTTTTTTAACATCTTTATTTGAGTATAACTGTTTTACAATAGTGTGTTAGTTTCTCCTTTACAACAAAGTGAATCAGTTATACATATACATATGTTCCCATAACTCTTCCCTCCTGTGTCACCCTCCCTCCCACCCTCCCTATCCCACCCCTCCAGGTTGTCACAAAGCACAGAGGTGAACTCCCTGTGCTATGCTGCAGCTTCCCACTAGCTATATAATTTACATTTGGTAGTGTGTATATGTCCCTGCCACTCTCTCACATCGTCACATCTTACCCTTCCCCCTCCCCATATCCTCAAGTCCATGCTCTAGTAGGTCTGTGTTTTATTCCCATCCTACCACTAATCTCTTCATGACATTTTTTTTTTAGATTCCATATATATGTGTTAGCATACGGTATTTGTTTTTATCCTTCTGACTTACTTCACTCTGTATGACAGACTCCAGGTCTATCCACCTCATTACAAATAACTCAGTTTCATTTCTTTTTATGGCTGAGTAATATTCCATTGTATATATGTGCCACATCTTCCTTATCCATTCATCTGTTGATGGACACTTAGGTTGCTTCCATGTCCTGGCTATCGTAAATAGAGCTGCAATAAACATTTTGGTACATGACTCTTTTTGAATTATGGTTTTCTCAGGGTATATGCCTAGTAGTGGGATTGCTGGGTCATATGGTAGTTCTATTTGTAGTTTTTTAAGGAACCTCCATACTGTTCTCCATAGTGGCTGTATCATTTTACATTCCCACCAACAGTGCAAGAGTGTTACCTTTTCTCCACACCCTCTCCAGCATTTATTGTTTCTAGAGTTTTTGATGATGGCCAATCTGACCGGTGTGAGATGATATCTCATTGTAGTTTTGATTTGCATTTCTCTAATGATTAATGATGTTGAGCATTCTTTCATGTGTTTGTTGGCAATATGTATATCTTCTTTGGAGAAATGTCTATTTAGTTCTTCTGCCCATTTTTGGATTGGGTTGTTTGTTCTTTTGTTATTGAGCTGCCTGAGTTGCTTATAAATTTTGGATATTAATCCTTTGTCAGTTGCTTCATTTGAAAATATTTTCTCCCATTCTGAGGGTTGTCTTTTGGTCTTGTTTATGGTATCCTTTGCTGTGCAAAAGCTTTTAAGTTTCATTAGATCCCATTTGTTTATTTTTGTTTTTATTTCCATTTCTCTAGGAGATGGGTCAAAAAGGATCTTGCTGTGATTGATGTCATAGAGTGTTCTGCCTATGTTTTCCTCTAAGAGTTTGATAGTGTCTGGCCTTACATTTAGGTCTTTAACCCATTTTGAGTTTATTTTTGTGTATGGTGTTAGGGAGTGTTCTAATTTCATACTTATACATGTAGCTGTCCAGTTTTCCCAGCACCACTTATTGAAGAGGCTGTCTTTTCTCCACTGTGTTTCCTTCCCTCCTTTATCAAAGATAAGGTGACCATATGTGTGTGGGTTTATCTCTGGGCTTTCTATCCTGTTCCAATTGATCTATATTTCTGTTTTTGTGCCAGTACCATACTGTCTTGATTACTGTGGCCTTGTAGTATAGTCTGAAGTCAGGGAGCCTGATTCCTCCAGCTCCATTTTTCGTTCTCAAGATTGCTTTGGCTATTCGGGGTCTTTTGCATCTCCATACAAATTTTAAGATTTTTTTGTTCTAGTTCTGTAGAAAATACCACTGGTAATTTGATAGGGATTTCATTGAATCTGTAGATTGCTTTGGGTCGTATAGTCATTTTCACAATATTGATTCTTCTAAACCAAGAACATGGTTTATACCTCCATCTGTTTATATCAACTTTGATTTCTTTCAGCAGTGTCTTATAGTTTTCTGAGTACAGGTCTTTTACCTCCTTAGGTAGGTTCATTCCTAAGTATTTTATTCTTTTCGTTGCAGTAGTGAATGGGATTGTTTCCTTAATTTCTCTTTCTAATCTTTCATTGTTAGTGTATAGGAATGCAAGTGATTTCTGTGCATTAATTTTGTATCCTGCAACTTTACCAAATTCATTGATTAGCTCTAATAGTTTTCTGGTGGCATCTTTAGGATTCACTATGTATAGTATCATGTCATTTGCAAACAGTGACAATTTTACTTCTTCTTTTCTAATTTGTATTCCTTTTATTTCTTTGTCTTCTCTGATTGCTGTGTCTAGGACTTCCAAAATATGCTGAACAATAGTGGTGAGAGTGGACATCGTTGTCTTGGTCCTGATCTTAGAGGAAATGCTTTTAGTTTTTCACCATTGAGAATGATGTTTGCTGTGAGTTTGTCAAATATGGCCTTTAATATGTTGAGGTACATTCCCTCTCTGCCTACTTTCTGGAGACTTTTTATCATAAATGGGTGTTGGATTTTGTCAGAAGCTTTTCTTGCATCTATTGAGGTGATAATATTTTTATTCTACAGTTTGTTAATATGGTGTGTCACATTGATTCATTTGTGTATATTGAAGAATCCTTGCATCCTTGGGATAAACCCCACCTGAACCTGCTTTATGATCCTTTTAATGTGTTGTTCAATTCTGTTTGCTAGTATTTTGTTGAGCATTTTTACATCTGTATTCATCAGTGTTTTGGCCTATAATTTTCTTTTTTGTAGTATCTTTGTCTGGTTTTGGTATCAGGTTGTGGTGCCCTCATAGAAAGAATTTGGGAGTGTTCCTTCCCCTGCAAATTTCTGAAGAGTTTGAGAAAGTTGGGTGTTAGCTCTTGTGTAAATGTTTGATAGAATTCACCTCTGATACCATCTGGTTCTGGACTTTTGTTTGTTGGAAGATTTTTAATCACAGTTTCAATTTCATTACTTGTGATTGGTCTGTTTGTATTTTCTATTTCTTCCTGGTTCAGCCTTGGAAGGTTATACCTTTCTAAGAATTTGTCCATTTCTTCCAGGTTGTCCATTTTATTCTCATAGAGTTGCTTGTAGTAGTCTCTTAGGATGCTTTGTATTTCTGTTGTGTCTGTTGTAACTTCTCCTTTTTCATTTTTAATTTTATTGATTTCAGTCCTCTCCCTCTTTTTCTTGATTCTGGCTAAAGGTTTATCATTTTTGTTTATCTTCTCAAAGAACCAGGTTTTAGTTTTATTGATCTTTGCTGTTGTTTTCTTTGTTTCTATTTCACTTATTTCTGCTCTGATCTTCATGATTTGTTTCCTTCTACTAACTTTGGGTTTTGTTCTTCTTTCTCTAGTTCCTTTAGGTGTAAGTTTAGATTGTTTATTTGAGATTTTTCTTGTTTCTTGAGGTAGGCTTGTATTGCTATAATCTTCCCTCTTAGAACTGCTTTTGCTGCATCCCATAGGTTTTGGATCATCATGGTTTTGTTGTCATTTGTCTCTAGGTAGTTTTTGATTTCCTCTTGTATTTCTTCAGTGATCTCTTGGTTATATAGTAACGTATTGTTTAGCCTCCATGTGTTTGTGTTTTTTATGTTTTATTCCCTGTAATTAATTTCTAATCTCATAGCCTTGTGGTTGGGACAGATGCTTGATATGATTTCAGTTGTCTTATATTTACTGAGGCTTTATTTGTGATCCAAGATGTGCTCTATCCTGGAGAATGTTCTGTGTGCAGTTGAGAAGAATGTGTAATCTGCTGTTTTGGGATGGAATGTCCTATAAATATCAGTAAAATCTATTTGGTCTATTGTGTCATTTAAAGCTTGTATTTCCTTATTAATTTTCTGTCTGGATGATATCCATTGGTGTAAGTCAATTGTTAAAGTCCCCTGCTATTATTGTGTTACTGTCAATTTCCTCTTTTACAGCTGTTAGCAGTTGCCTTATGTATTGAGGTGCTCCTATGTTGGATACATATATATTTATAATTGTTATATCTTCTTCTTGGATTGATCCCTTGACCATTATGTAATGTCCTTCCTTGTCTTTTGTAACAGTCTTTATTTTAAAGTCTATTTTATCTGATATGAGTATTGCTACTCCAGCTTTCTTTTTATTTTCATTTGCATGGAATATCCTTTTCCATCCCCTCACTTTCAGTCTGTATGTGTCCCTAGGTCTGAAATGGGTCTCTTATAGACAGCATATATATGGATCTTGTTTTTGTATCCATTCAGCAAGCCTGTGTCTTTTGGTTGGAGCATTTAATCCATTCACATTTAAGGTAAATATTGATATGTATGTTCCTATTACTATTTTCTTAATTGTTAAGGGTTTGTTTTTGTAGATTGTTTTCTTCTCTTGTGTTTCCCACTTAGAGAAGTTCCTTTAGCATTTGTTGTAGAGCTGGTTTGGTGGTGCTGATCTCTCTTAGCTTTTGCTTGTCTGTAAAGCTTTTAATTTCTCCCTCAAATCTGAATGATATCCTTGCTGGTTAGAGTTCTCTTGGTTATAGGTTCTTGCCCTTTCATCACTTTAAATATATCATGCCACTCCCTTCTGGTTTGTAGAGTTTCTGCTGAGAAATCAGCTGTTAACCTTATGGGAGTTCCCTTGTATGTTATTTGTCATTTTTCCCTTGTTGCCTTCAATAATTTTTCTTTGTCTTTAATTTTTGTCAATTTGATTACTGTGTGTCTCAGCATTTTTCTCCTTGGGTTTATCCTGCCTCAGACTCTCTGTGCTTCCTGGACTTGGGTGGCTATTTCCTTTCCCATGCTAGGGAAGTTTTCAACTATAATATCTTCAAATATTTTCTCAGGTCCTTTCTCTCTCTCTTCTCCTTTTGGGACCCCTATAATGCGAATGTTGTTGCATTTAATGTTATCCCAGAGGTCTCTTAGGCCGTCTTCATTTCCTTTCATTCTTTTTTCTTTATTCTGTTCCGCAGCCATGAATTCTACCTTTCTGTCTTCCAGGTCACTTACCTGTTCTTCTGCCTCAGTTATTATGCTATTGATTCTTTCTAGTGTATTTTTCATTTCAGTTATTGTATTGTTCATCTCTGTTCTTTAATTCTTCTATGTCTTTTTTAAGCATTTCTTGCATCTTCTCGATCTTTGCCTCCATTCTTTTTCCGAGGTCTTGGATCATCTTCACTATCATTATTCTGAATTCTTTTTCTGGAAGGTTGCCTATCTCCACCTCATTTAGTTGTTTGTCTGGGGTTTTATCTTGTTCCTTCATCTGGTACAAAGTCCTCTGCCTTTTCATTTTGTCTGTCTTTCTGTGAATGTGGTTTTTCTTCCACAGGCTGCACAATTGTAGTTCTTCTTGCTTCTGCTGTCTGCCCTCTGGTGGATGAGTCTATCTTAGAGGCTTGTGCAACATTCCTGCTGTGAGGGACTGGTGGTGGGTAGAGCTGGGTGTTGCTTTGGTGGGCAGAGCTCAATAAAACTTTAATCCACTTGTCTGCTGATGCATGGGGCCGAGTTCCCTCTCTGTTGGTTGTTTGGCCTGAGGTGACCCAGCAGTGGAGCCTACCTGGTTCTTTGGTGAGGCTAATGGCAGACTCTAGGAGGGCTCACGCCAAGGAGGACTTCCCAGAACTTCTGCTCCCAGTGTCCTTGTCCCCACGGTGAGCCACATCCACACCCCCCTGCCTCTGCAGGAGGCCCTCTAAAACTAGCAGGTAGGTCTGCTCAGTCTCCTATGGGGTCACTGCTCCTTTCCTTGGGTCCTGATGTGCACAGTACTGTTGTGTGCCCTCCAAGAGTGGAGTCTCTGTTGTGACTCTACAGCTCTGAGTGCAGTTGAGACTCTGAGTGCTGTCTCACAGACTCTGGGTTCTGTGACGCTTTGATGCTTTGTGGTTATGGAAATCCTATAGGAGATGGTCCACAGCAGGTGAGGCTAATGGTGTCAATGGAGGTGGTGAAGCCAATGATCTGCAGTGCAGACTAAAGGTGCCGATGTACTTACAGGACATAACCATCTCATGTGAATATAGTTCAGGCACGTTTAACATAAATACATTTTAATGCCTTACATCTTCTATCTTCTGCCTCCCCTCAGGGACCCCCTCCTCAGTTCCTGAGGCTCCTGTAACTCATGTACAGGGGAATGGAGAGTGTGCTCTGTCCAGTCTGAGCCCTGAGTTACTCTGTGTATCTTAGGATACTTTGCATTTCTGTGGTGTCTGTTGTAACATCATTGCTTTCATTTCTAATTTATTTGAGCCCTCTGTTTTTTAAAAAAACATACTACTATTGTCTTTTATTCTTTACAGAAGCTTAATAAATGTTTGATCTACTACCCTTACTCTATGTATACTTTTTGCAGTGAGATTTTACTTTTGTTTGTTTTCTTGTTACTATCAATAATTAGTGAGACTTCTTTTAAGCATAAGTAAATTCCTTCAACATTGCGTATAAGGCTGGTTTATTAGTGATGAACTCTTTTAGGTTTTACTAGTCTGGGAAACTCTTGATCTCTCCTTCAATTCCTTTTTTTCCCATAAATTTATTTATTTATTTATTTTTGGCTGCCTTTAGGTGTTCATTGTAGTGCGTGGGTTTTTCTCTAATTGTGGCAAGTGGAGACTACTCTTCATTGTGGTGCACTGGCTTCTCATTGCGGTGGCTCTTCTTGTTGCGGAACATGGACTCTAGGTGCTCAGGCTTCAGTAGTTGTGGCTCGCGGGATCAGTAGTTGTGGCTCATGGGCTCTAGAGCACAGGCTCAGTAGTTGTGGCACACAGGCTTAGTTGCTCTGTGGCTTGTGGGATCTTGCTGGATCAGGGCTCGAACCCATGTCCCCTGCATTGGCAGGCAGCTTCTCAACCACTATACCATCAGGGAAGCCCTCTCCTTCCATTCTGAATCATAATCTTGCTGGTAGAATATTCCTGTTGTAGACTTTTTCTTTTTAGCCCATTGAATATACCCTATCATTCCTTCCTAGTCTGCAGATTCTGCTGAGAAGTCATCTGACAGTCTTATGTGAATACCTTGAACATAACTGGACCTTTTTATTTCACTGCTTCTGTGATCCCTCTTTAAATTTTTAAATTTCTGGTATTTTATAATATGTCTTGGTGTGGACCTGTTTGTCTTCATCTTGTTTGGGACTCTGTGCTTCCTGGACCTGGAAGTGTGTTTCCTTCCCCAGGTTAGGAAAGGTATCATTTACTATATTGTCTAATAAGTTCTCTGCCCGTTTCTCTCTTCTCCTCGTTGTGGGCTCCCTGCAATGCTCATGTTAATATTCTTGATGGTGTCTCAGAGGTCCCTTTACCTATAGTCTTATTGTTTTTTCTTTGTGCTATTCAGTTTGGGTGATTTTCACTACTCTGTTTTCCATTTCAGTGATCTATTCTTCTGTATCATATAATATAATGTGGCTTCTCTCGTGGGGGTGGGGGTGTGTGTGTGTTTAATCTCTTTTATTGTATTGTTCACTCTTTGGTTCTTTTTGACATATGACATATTACTCTTTGTTGAAATTCTCATTATGTCTGTGTATTCTTCTCCTAACTTGGGTGAGCATCTTTATAATCATTACTATGAACACTTTATCAGGTAGAATGCTTATCCTTGTTTTATTCAGTTCTTTTTCTGATGTCGTGTCTTATTATTTCATTTATAACATATTCCTCTATTTCCTTATGTTTCCTAATTCTCTGTGCATTCCTATTCATTAGGTTCAGGTTGTTACATTCCCGGGTCTCAGAGAAGTGGCCTTATATAGGAGATGGCTGATAGGGCCCAGCAGCACATTGTCCTCTGGCCAGCAGAGCCACGTGCTCCAGGCGTGTCCCCTGTGTGAGCTGCACACACCTTTCTCTTACAGCAGGGACAACAGCTGTAGACAAGCTGGTAGGCGGTGTTGGACCCTGGCCTAAATGGCTGTGAGCCCCTGCAGTATGTGATTGCTGTGTGTGTGCTGATAGCCAAGGTGCCCCGCCATTATGGGTGGCTGTGTGGTGCTCCAGGTGCACAGGCGGACAGAGTAGGCCCCCAGTGTGTCCGGTTGTGAGGCCTTCTGGTGCAGGAGTGCTATGGGCATGGTGGTAAATGGAGCAGGCCCCTGATTCTAATCAGTTCCAGGGAAGACTCTAAAATGTTGTATGCCAATGTCTCAGTTCCTAGCGGGAGTCCCAGCTGCCTCTTGCGTTTCCAAGAAGCTCTCCAAGATTAGCAGTGGGTCTGACACAGGTGTCTTTCACACTACTGACTCTGCACAGGGACTGAGAACATGTGAGATTTGTGTGTGCCTTATGAGAGCAAATTCTCAGTTTTCTTTACTCTCCAGCTTTCCTGAAATTAAGCCCTGTAGGTTTTCAAATCCAGACCTGTTGTGTTCTTTTCTTCCAGGGCAGGAACCCTGGGCTGAGCAGCCTGATGCCAGGCTCAGACCCTGCCATCCATGTGGAGGACCTATGCAATTGTGATACCTTCCAGCTGTGGGTCCCTGTGCTCCACGTGTGGGTTCCAATTAGACTGAGTTTCCAGTCCTCCTACCTGCCTTGTGGTTTCTCCTTCCTTATATTTTTACTTGTGGAAAATGTTCCCTGCTAGTTTTCAGGGATAATTTCCGTGTAAGTTGTTGTAATCTGGGTGTGTCTGTGGCAGGAGGGGAGCTCAGTATCTTCCTACTCTGTCATCTTGATCCCCTCTCAAGAATTCTTTGAAAATATATGTAATTATTACTGTAAACATAACTCTTTGAATTGCAGTCTTCTTCCTGTATTCCATAAATTTAGGTATTTTGTGTTTCCAATTTTGTTTGCTTTAAGATTTCTCTTAAATTTCCCTTTTGATTTATTCCTGTATGCATTGGCTATCCAGGAGCTTATTTTTTAATATAAATTTATTCATTTTATTTATTTTTGGCTGTGTTGGGTGTTCATTTCTGCGCATGGGCTTTCTCTAGTTGTGGAGAGTGGGGTCTGCTCTTTGTTGCAGTGCATGGGTTTCTCATTGCAGTGGCTTCTCTCATTGTGGAGCATGGGCTGTAGGCATGTGGGCTTCCATAGTTGTGGCACATGGGCTCAGTAGTTCTGGCTCATGGGCTCTAGAGCACAGGCTCAGTAGTTGTTGCACACGGGCTTAGTTTCTCCGTGGCATGTGGGATCTTCCCAGACCAGGGCTCAAACCCATGTCCCCTGCATTAACAGGTGGATTCTCAACCACTGCACCACCAGGGAAGCCCCCAGAAGCTTATTGTTCAGTTTCTAAGTGTTCTTGAATTTTCAATTATTCTTTTTAATATTGAATTTCAGTTTCACATCATTGTGTTTGTAAATGATCCTAGATATGATTTCAATATTCTTGGAGTTTTGAAGACTTGTTCTCTGGCTTAACATAGGATCTACCCTAGGCAATGTTCTATGTGTGCTTAAGAAGAATGGAAAGTTTGCTGCTGTTGAGTGGAATATACTGTAGATGTATGTTAGGTTCACTTGATATCAAGTGTGTGTTCACGTTCAGTGTTTCCTGATTGATATTCTGTTCGGATGACCTATACAGTGTTGAAAGTTGGGTATCGATGTTTCTTACCATTATTTTATTTCTGCACATTTTCCCCTTCACATGGGTTAATATATTCTTTATATGTTGAGAGGCTCAAAAGCTGGATACATACATATTTATAAGTGTCATGATTTCTTGATGAATTAATCCATTTATCATTATATGATAATCTTTCCTTTGAGAGGTTTGACTTCAAGTCTTTTTTGCCTGATGATAGACTAGTCTGGCAAGTATCATTTTCATGGAATAATTTTTTTCCAATCATTCAATTTTATGCTATATATGGATTAGAAGTTAACATGAATGTTTTGTACACAGTATAGTTGAACTTTCTTGAAGTTAACATGAATCTCTTGTACACAGTATAGTTGAACTTTCTTTAATACATTCAACCACCCTGTGGATTATTTAAATTGAAGTATAGTTGATTTACAATATTACATTAGTCTCAGGGGTACAATATATGGATTGACTATTTTTATAGATCATGCTCCACTAAAGTGATTACAAAATAATGGCTATATTTCCCTGTGTTGTACTATATATCCTTGTTTGTTTATTTCATCCATAGAGATATTGGATTTAGAGAAACCAACTACTGTCTTTCCCTCTCCCCTTCACTCACCCCACCAGTAACCACTAATTTGTTCTCTGTGAGTCTATTTCTGTTTTGTTATATACATTCCTTTCTTGCATTTTTAGATTCTACAGAGAAGTGAGAACATAGAGTATTTGTTTTTCTCTAACTTATTTAAGGAGGTATAAATATTCTAGACCTATCCACATTGTTGCAAGTGGCAGAATTTGATCCTTTTTAATGGCTTTTTAATAGTCTATTGTGTATACATACCACATCTTCTTTATCCTCTCATCTGTTGATGGACATTTAGTTTGCTTCCATATGTTGGCAATTGCAAATAATGCTGCTATGAACATTGGGATGCATGTATCTTGTCAAATTGGTGTCTTCATTTTCTTTGGACATATACCAAGCAGTGAATTGTTGGCTAATATGATAGTTCTACTTTTAGCTTTTTCAGGACCTCTATATTCTTTTCATAGTGGGTGTACTAATTTACAATCCCACCAACAGTGTACTAGGAATCCCTTCTCCATGTCATGAACAACATTTCATATTTGTAGACTTTGGAATAATAGCCATATTGAGAGATGTGACATGACGTCTCATTATGGGTTTTTTTGTGGGTCATTCATTCCATTTAATTTACAAAAGAAGGTGATAGGCTGGATGTGATCTCCAGGTTTAGTTTGCTAATGCCTGGTATAGGTTATTTTGGGGGAGAATTAATACCTTTACAATGTTATTTATTGCTTAAATTTTTCAGGTTGACATTTAGTGATTGGTAACAGATTTATACATTTTTCTGCCTGAATTATATCTGAAATCTATTGGTTTGTTTCTGTTTTATAAATTTGTTCAATTCTATCATTTTTTAGACTCCACTATAAGTGATATCCTATGATATTTGTCTTTTTCTATCTGACTTACTTCACTTAGAATGAAATAATGCCATTTGCAGCAACAGGAACGGACCTAGAGATGACCATGGTTTTTCACTTCTGAGTAATATTTGATTGTGTACGTGTACCACTTTTTCATTATCCATTCATCTGTTGATGGACATTTTGGTTGCCTCCATGTCTTGGCTATTGTAAATAGTGCTGCAGTGCATGTTTGGGTTTGGGTGCATTTGTCTTTTTGAATTCTGGCTTTCTGCAGATGTACACCCAGAAGTAGGACTGCTGGATGATATGGTAGCTCTATTTTTACTTTTTAAAGGCATCTCCGGGCTTCCCTGGTGGCGCAGTGGTTGAGAATCCGCCTGCCGATGCAGGGGTCACGGGTTCGTGCCCTGGTCCGGGAAGATCCCACATGCCGCGGAGCAACTAAGCCTGTGAGCCATGGCCGCTAGGCCTGCGCGTCCGGAGCCTGTGCTCCGCAACGGGAGAGGCCACAGCAGTGAGAGGCCCGCATACCACAAAAAAAAAAATAAATAAATAAAAAAATAAAATAAAGGCATCTCCATACTGTGCTTTGTAGTGGCTGTTACCAGCTTACATCTCACCAACAGCATAGGAGGGTTCCCTTTTCTCCATGTCCTCTTGAGCATATATGGTATGTAAACTTTTTGATGATGGCCATTCTGACTGTGCGAGGGGATACCTTGTTGTAGTTTTGATTTGCATGTGTCTAATAATTCGAGATGTTGAGCATCTTTGCATGTGTTTTTTTAAAACACTGTGAGTAAAAGTTACAGTTGACATTGGCTTTTTGAAAGTCTGACTATTTTCAATTTCTGTTCAATAACTAGCACAGGACATTTGTTAAGGGCAGGTGTCATTTACACCCTGGCAGTCCTTGTGAATATTAAGTGCCTGTAAACACATGTTTTAAAGTTGCTGTTGTCGGAGTGGGCACATGCAGTAGGATTTCCTTCATGACCCTCTCTGGTTACCTGGGTAACCAGACCCACTGTGGAAGATGGGCTCCTGGATTGTAACTTAGTGTGGGCTGTGGCAGAACAAACACCCAAAATCTTCCATTTTGTTACTTCTTGTTTTTATTTTAATTTAATTCTTCTTTTTTATTGGACTAAAGTTGATTTAAAACATTCTGTTTGTGGTAGGTGTACAGAATCTAGTTCAGTTATGTATATTCATATGTCTATTCATCTTCAGATAATTTTCCCATATGGGCTATTAGACAGTGTTGAGTAGACTTTCCTTTGTCATACAGTAGGTCCTTGTTGATCACCTATGTTATATGTATTAGTGTGTAAATATTTTCCCAGCCTCCTGATTTATTCCTTCCACGCACCTTTCTCACTGGGTAACCATAGGTTTGTTTTCTAAGTCTGTGAGTCTGTTTCTCTCTCTCTTATTTTATTTTTTTGGCTGTACTACGAGGCATGTGTGATATTAGTTCTCCCAACACCAGGGATAGAACCCATGCCCCCTGAATTGGAAGCTCAGATTCGTAACCATTGGACCACCTGGAAAGTCCCTGTTTCTCTCTTGTAAATTAGATCATTGGTATCAATTTTTTAATTTCAGCTATAAGTAGTATCATATGATATTTGACCTTCTCTTTCGGACTTACTTCACTTAGTATGATTATCTCTAATTCTATCCATGATGCTGCAAATGGCATTCCTGCGTTCTTTTTCATTTCTGAGTAATATTTCACTGTGAACATGTACCACTTCTTCATCCATCTGCTGATGGATATTTCGGTTGCTTCCATGTCTTAGACATAGTAAATTGTGCTGCGGTTCACATATGGGTGCATGTGTGTTTTCCAATTCTGGTTTTCTCCTGTTATATGCCTGGGAGTGGGACTGCTGGATCATATGGTACCTCTAATTTTACCTTGTAAAGGCACCTCCATACTGTTATTTATAGTTGCTGTTACCACGTTAGATCCCAACATCAGCATAGGAGGGTTCCCTTTTTTCTACAACCTCTCAAGCATTTATTGTTTGTAGACTTTTCAGTGATGGCTATTCTTACTCATGGGAAGTGATCCCTCATTGTAGTTTTGATTTCCATGACGCTAATAATACAGGAATTAGAGCATCTTTTCAAGTGCTTTTCTTTTAAACAGTGTAAAATTTACCTATTGAAATAGGATCTTGAAAGTCTGTTCCTTTGGAATTTATTTTGCTTACCTACCCCTGGATGTTTCCTGATTGTGGGTGTCATTTACAGCCCAACAGTCCCTGTGAATATTAAGTACCCATAAGCATTGTTTTTAAAGTTGCAGTTGAAGCAAAGGGCAACAAGGCAGCGGTTTTTATTCATACTCAACTTGATTGCTAGGGAAAACAGAGGTTTAGTGGAACTCCTCTTCCTAGGTTGTAAATTAGAGTGTAAAGTGCCAGGACAAATACCCAAAATCTTGTGTCACATTACTTCTTGTTTAATTTAATTTTTATTTCTTATCAGAGTAAATTTGATTACAATGTTGTGTTTGTTCTAGGTGTACAGAATCTGGTTCATTCATAGGTATACCTATATCTAATCAGGTTTATATTCATTCCCATGTTGGTCATTAGAGAGAGTTGAGTAGACCTCCCTTGGCATCTAGTAGGTCCTTCTTGATTATATATTTTATATGAATTATTAAATGCATGTTAACCCCAACATCCTAATTTTTCCATTCCTTTCACCTTTTCAAAGTCTGTATGGGTTTTTCGCCATGGAAATATGTTCATGGGTATCAATTTTTAGATAACACTAGTAAATCACATCATCGGATATTTGTCTTTCTTTTTGTGACTTACTTTACGTAGTACGATTACCCCTAGGTTCATCAGTGGTGCTGCAGAAGGCATTGTTTCATCTTTTCCATGGCTAATATTCGATTGTGTACATGTACCACTTCTTTCTCCATTCATCTGTACATGGACATTTTGCTTGCATCCATGTCTGGCTATTGTAAGTATCGTTGAAGAGTACTTTTGGGTACCTGTGTCTTTCTGAATTGAGGTGTTCTCGGGATACAGGTCCATTAGTGGTTTGGCAGGATCACATAGTAGCTCAATTATTACCTTTTAAACGCAACTTCATTCTCTTCTGATTAGTGGCTGTTACCAGTTTACATCCCAGCAACAGCATAGGAGGGTATCCATTCTCGGAAACCCATTCAGCATTTATTGTTTGCAGACATTTTTTTCTGTTGGCCATTCAGACTGTTGTGAGGTGATACTTTTTTGTAGTTTAAATTTGCATGTCCCTAATAATTCTTGATGTTGAACATTTTTTCATGTCCTTTAAAAAACACTGTGAGGAAATTTATCTCTTGAAATTGTCTTCTCCAGATTTTCTACTGTTTTGCATATTAATGTCCATTCCTGATCACAGGATATATTTTTTGAGGCCAGGTGTCATTTAAAGCCCTGCAGTCGTTGTGAATATTAAGTGACCAGTAGCACTGGGATTAATGCTGCTGTTGCGGGAACTGGCCACAAGGCGGCAGATTTCTACATTCCCAGTTTTGGTTACAAGGGCAGGAGAGCTTTCCTGGAAGTTGTGTTCCTAGGTTGCAAATTGTAGTGGAATGTTGCAGAACAAACTCCCAAAAGCTTATGTCTCCTACTTATGTTTGTTTTTAAAATTTATTTTATGTTTTTTATTGGAGTAAATTTTATTAGAGTATTGTGATTCTCTGGATATACTGATACTGATCAATTTTTCATACATATATCTGTTCATCTTTGTATCCTGTTACCATGTAGGTTATTACAGAGTGTTGAGTAGACCTCCCTTGGTGCTTGGTAGGTGTTTGGTGATTATATAATTTATATGTATTAGTGATTATATAATTTATATATTTTATATGTTATATGTTTATATACGTATAACATGCATTAGTGTATGTATGTTAAAGCCATAATCCTAATTTATCCATCCTCCCACCTTTCATTTTGGTTAACCATTCGTTTGTTTTATACGTCTCTGAGTGTCTTTTCCTTTGGAAATATGTTCATTGGTAGGAATCTTAAGATAACATCTATAAATTATATCGTAGGATATATATAATAAACTTTTGACTTACTTAACATAATATGATTATTTCTACACTCACATGTAGTCATGAAAATGGCGTTGTTCATTTTTTTCGAAAGCTAATGTTCCATTGGGTACATGTAACACTTCTTCTTTGTCCATTCATCTGTTGATTGACATTTTGGCTGCTTCCATGTCTTGGCTATTATGAATATTGCTGCAGTACAACTTTGTCAGTCTGTGTCTTCTCGATTTGGCTCTTAGGTGATAGGCCCAGTGGTGGGAGTGCTGGATCGAATGGCATCTCGATTTTTACTTTTAAATGTAGCTCCTTTCTGTTCTCATTACTGGCTCTTACCATTTTACATCTCACCAGCAGCTAGAGAGTACACAGTTCTCTAAAACACCTTCAGCATTTATTGTTTGTAGACATTTGGCCCATGGTCATTCGAGTGATGTGAGGTGAAACCTTTTTGATAATTAGATTTGCATGAGTCTAATAATTCCTGATGTTGAGCTTTTATCCGTTTCCCTTTAAAAAAAAAAAAAAAAAAGAGTGTCTAAAACTTACCTCTTCATACTATCTTTTTGAAAAATTTGTGAGTTGTGAATTTTTTTGGCCATTCCCTAACTCAGGACATTTGTTGAGGGCAGGTGTGCTTTACAGCCCTGAGTGCTTGTGAATGTTTGTTAGTTTGTTTTTTTGCGATACACGGGCCTCTCACTGTTGTGGCCTCTCCTGTTGTGGAGCACAGGCTCTGGATGCGCAGGCTTAGCGACCATGGCTCATGGGCCCAGCAGCTTCGCGGCATGTGGGAACTTCCCGGACCGGGGCACGAACCTGTGTCCCCTGCACCAGCAGGCAGACTCTCAATCATTGCACCACCAGGGAAGCCCTTTGTGAATGTTAAGTGACCGTTAGCTTTGGGTTTAAAGCTGCTCTTCCGGGAAATGGCAACAAAGTGACAGCATTTCTACATTTCCAGCTCTGGGTTTTGGGGCAACAGAGCCTTCCTGGAAATCGTGTTAGTAGGCTGTAAGTTAGAGTGGAATGTGCCAGGGCAAACCCCCAAGAGCTTATATGTCCTTACTTCGTGTGTTTTATAAATTTAATTGTTATTTATTATCACAGCAAATTTGATAAAAATGTTGTGTGTGTTTTAGGTGTACAGAATCTGATTCATTATATATATATGTATCTAACTATTCATCTTTGGATCCTTTCCCATGTAGGTTATTACAGACTGTTGAGTAGACCTCTCTTGGTATTGCATAGGTATTTTGTGATATATATTTCATATGTATTAGTACATGTCTGTTAACCTCCATATCCTAATTCATCCATTCCTTACACTTTTCCATTTGGTTGAACATAATTTTGTTTTCTTAATCTATGTGTGTCCTTCTCTTGGAAATAATTTCATGGGTATCAATTTGTAGGTAACACCTATAAGTGATATCATAAGATATCTGTTTTTTGGTTTCCTCCCTCCTTCAAATTGGGTATTTATCTCTAGGTCCTTCTATGGTGGTACAAACGGCACTGTTTCATTCTTTTCCATTGCTAACATTCCATGTGTACATGCACCACTTCTTCGTTATAGATTTTTCTGTTGATGGACATTTTGGTTTCTTCCAAGTCTTGGCTATGGTACATGTTGCTGCAGTGAAGGATTGCCAGCCTGTGTCTTCTTTATTCTTGTCTACTCAGGTGATAGGCCCATCAGTGGGCCTACCCGATCACATGGTAGCTCAATTTTTACCTTTAAACGCACCTCTATTATGTTCTCACTACTGACTGTTATCAGTTTACATCCCTGCAGAAGGTAGAGGGTACACAGTTCACTAAAACCTCTTCAGCATTTATTCTTTGTAGACTTTTTCCTGAAGATCATTCTGATGGCTGTGAGGTGAACGTTTTTGTAGACAGGATTTGCATGGCTTTATTAATTCTTAATGTTCAGAATTTTTTCATACCCTCTTTTTTTTAAACAAAAAAGAAGGAAATGACAAATGGTTCATTAAATATGCCACTTGAAACTGTGTTCTTCAAATGTGGACATCTTTTGATTTCTTGGTCGATTTACAGCCCCAGGCTTTTTTTTTTAAGGGCAGGTGTCATTTACAGGCCTGCAATTAGTGTGAATATTTAGTGACCATTAGACTGGGTATAAAATTGCTGTTGTGGGAAACGGCCACAAGGTGGCAGCATTGCTCCATTCCCAACTGATTACTAGGGCAGCAGAGCCTCAATGGAAGTCCTGTTTCCAGGTTGTAAATTAGAATGGAATGCGCCAGGAGACACCCCCATAAGTTTATGTCACATTACCTCTTCTTTGTTGCTTTAATTTTTTAAATCAGGGTACTGATTAGAATACTGTTTGTCCTAGGTGTACACAGTCTGGTTCATTTGTACATTATATATATATATTCATGTACAGATGCTCTTCCCATGTAAATTATTGCAGAGTGTTCTGGTGACCTCCCTTGCTATATGGTCGGTCTTTTTGATATATGTATTTAACATGTATTTGTACACAAATGGTAACCCTAATCTTAATTTATCCATTCCCCCCACCTTTCATTTTACATAAGTTTAGTTTGTTTTCTAAGTCTGTGAGTGTCTTTCTTTGTGGAAATATGTTCATTTGTGTCAGCTGTTAGATAACGCCTATACGTGATGTCATACTGTATGTCTTTTGCTTTCCGACTTAACTCATGTTCTGTGTTTATCTCTAGGCTCATCTATGGTGCCTCAAAGAGCAGTGTTTCCTTGTTTTCCATGGCTAATAGTCCACTGTGTACACGGACCAGCTCTTCTTATCCATTCATCTGTTGATGGACATTTTGGTTGCTTCGGTGTCTTGGCTACTGTGAAAACTCGTGAAGTGCAGCTCTTGCAGCCTGTCTTCTCAGGTGAGAGGCTCAGCTGTGGGTGTTCTGGATGGAAGGGTGGCTCAATTTTTAATTTAAAACGCAGCTCCTTTCTGTTCTCATTATTGGCTGTTACAACTAGACATGTCCTCCGCAGACAGAGGGAACAGAGTTCTCTAAAACCCCTTCAGCATTTATTGTTTGTAGTCTTTTGGCTGACGGTAGTTAACTTGGGTGAGCTGAAAGCTTTTTGTAGGTTAGAGGAGTCTGATCATTCCTGATGTTGAGCTTTTCTCCATTTTCCTTTTTTTGATAAAGAGTGAGTAAAACTTACCTCTATCATACTATCTCTTTGACACATTTGCCTGCTTTGAATTTTTTTGGCCACTGCCTAGCTCAGGACATTTTTTTGAGGGCAGGTGTCTTTTAGAGGCCTGAGTCCTTGTGAATGTTAAGTGACCCATAGCTATGTGTTTAAAGCTGCTCTTGCGGGAAACGGCCACAAGGCGGCAGCATTTCTCCATTTCCAACTCTGGGTTTTCCTGCAACAGAGGCTTCTTGGAAATTGTGTTAGTAGGCTGCAAATGAGAGTGCAGTGTGCCAGGGCAAACCCCCAAGAGCTTATATCTCCTTGTGTGTTTTTTAAAATTTAATTGTTATCTAGTATCACAGCCAATTGGATAAAAATGTTGTGTGTGTTCTAGGTGTACAGCATCTGGTTCATTATATGTATGTATCGATCTATTCATCTTTGGATCCTTTCCTGTGCAGGTTATTACAGAGTGTTGAGTCGACCTCTCCTGGTATTCCTTAGGTATTTTGTGATTATATATTTCATATGTATCAGTACATGTCTGTAAACCCCCATATCCAAATTCATACATTCCTTACACCTTTCCACTTGGTTAAGCATAGTTGGTTTTCTGGATCTATGCACGGCCTTCTCTTGGAAATGACTTCATGGGTATCAATGTTGAAGTAACAACTATAAGTGATGTCATAGGATATTTCTATTTCGGTTTCTTTCGTACTTCCTTTTGGGTGGGTATCTCTAGATCCTTCTACGGTGGTGCCAGCGGCACTGTTGCATGCTTTTCCGTGGCTCATGTTCCATTGTGCGCATGGGCCCCCTTCTTCTTGGTGCATTGTTCTGTTGATGGACATTTGGGTTTCTTCCAAGTCTTGGCTATGGTACATGTTGCTGCAGTGCAGGATGGCCAGCCTGTGTCTTTTTGATTTTGGTCTACTCGGGAGATAGGCCCATCAGTTAGCTCAATTTTTACCTTTCAACGCACCTCCACGGTGTTCTCACTACTAGCTGTTCCCAGGTTACGTCCCAGCGGCCGCTAGAGGGCACAGAGTTCTCTAAAACACCTTGAGCATTTATTCTTTGTAGACTCTGTGGCTGATGATCATTCTGACGACGGTGGGTGAACGTTTTTGTCGACTGGATTTGCATGGCTTTATTAATTCCTGATGTTGAGCATTTTTCCATGCCCTTTTATTTAACACAAAAAAAGAAAGAGAAGACAAAATGTGCGTAAAATATGCCTCCTGAAATTGTCGTTTTGAAATGTGCGCGTCTTTTGAGTTTTTGCTCGATTTACGACCCAAGGATTTGTTTTGAGGGCAGGTGTCATTTACAGGCCTGCAAATATTTTGAATATCAAGTGACCATTAGCACTGGGTTTAAAGCTGCTGTTTTGAGAAATGGCCAGAAGGCGGCAGCAGGTCTCCTTTACCAAACCTGGTTATTAGGGCGACAGAGCCTCCATGGAAGTCCTGTTCTAGGTTGTAAATTAGAATGGAATGTGCCTGGAAAAGCCCCTTAAGTTTGTGTCTCACTACTTCTTGTTCGTTTCTTAATTTAATTTTTATTTTTTCTCACAGCAAGTTTGATTACAATGTTTTGCTTGTTGTAGGTGTGCAAGATGTGGTTCTTTTACACGTATCCATATATCTATCCTTCTTCGGATCCTTTTCCCATGTAGGTTATGACACAATGTTGAGTACTCTTCTCTTGGTATTCCGTAGGCCTTTGGTGATGATGTATTTCACCTGTGTTTGTATATCTCTCTTAAACCCCATTTCCTAATGTACACAATCCTCACACCTGTCCATGGGTGAACCATAAGTCTGTTTATTGAATCTGTGATTGCCTTTCTCTGTGGAAATATCTTCAGTGATATCAATTTTTATATAACACCTATAAGTGATATCGTAGGATATGTGTCTTTCGCTTTGTGATTTACTGCAAGTTGCATGATTAACTCTAGACTCACCTATGGTGCTGTTAATAGCATTGTTTCATTTTTTTCCTTGGCTAATATTCCATCTGTACATGTCCTAGTTCTTCTTTGTTCACTCATCTGTTGATGGACTTTTTGGTTGCTTCCATGTCTTGGCTCTTGTAATACTGCTGCCACGCAGATTTGCCTGCCTGTGTCTTTCCACTTCTGTCTTCTTAGGTTATAGGCCCAGGAGTGGGCCTCCTGGATCATATCGTAGCTCAATGTTTACCTTGTAAAAGCACCTCCATTCTGTTCTCATTAGTGGCTCTTACCAGGTTAAGTCCCACTTAATGTTGAGGGTATGCACTTCTCCACAACCCCTTCAGCATTTATTGTTTGTAGTTTTGTTGCTGATGGTTCTTCTGACTGGTGTGAGCCGATACCTCTGTGGTTGGATTTGCATGCGTCTCGTAAAGCCTTGAAATTGAGCTTTCAGGGATGTTGTTGTTTTCTTCAAACTGCGTGTACAGCTTACATCTTCAACTTCTTTTCGGAAGTATGTGCCACCTTTTGAAATATTTTGGCCACTACCTCCCTCAAGACATTTTGAGGGCAGGTTTCATTGACAGCCCTCCAGGACTTGTGCACACGAAGTGACCATTAGCACGGGTTTTCAAGCTGCCGTTGCAGGGAACGGCCAGAGGGCTGCAGCATTTCTGCGTTTCCCACTCTGGTGACTAGTGAAACAGACCTTCCTGCCAGTGGTGTTCCTCAATTATAAAATAGAGTGGAATGTGCCCTGATAAAACCCCCAAAAGCTTATGTCTCCTTACTTATGTTTCTTTTTAAAGTTTAATTTATATTTTTATTGGAGTAGTATTTCTTTGTTTAGATGGACCACTTCTTGTTTGTGCATTCCTCTGCTGAATGGACATTTTCGTTGTTTCCAAGCATTGACTATGGTAAATATTGCTGGAGTGCAGGTTTGCTAGCCTGTGACTCTTTGATTCACATTTTCTCAGGTGATAGGTCCAGCAGTGGGTGTGCTTGACTCACTGGTAGCTCAATGTTTACCTTTTCAAAGCACCTCCATTGTGTTTCCATTAGTGGCTCTTACCACCTCTCCCTTAGAACAGAGGGTACGCATTTCTCCACTGTCCCTTCAGCATTTATTGTTTGCAGCATATTTGCTGATGGCCATTCTGACTGGTGTGAGCTGATAGGTTTTTGTAATTTGGGTTTGCCTGTCTTTAAAAATTGCGAAAAGTTATCATTTTTCCAGGCCTTTTTCTTTTCTGTTAAAAAGAAAAAAAGAAAGAAGTGTGAGTACCATATACCTCTTGAAAGTGTCTTGTTGAAAGGTTGCCCTCTTTGAGAAATTTCTGGTGGAGTTTCGTCCCAGCATTTTTTTTGAGGGCAGGTGTCATTTACAGGCCTGCAATGATTGTGACTATTTAGTGACCATTAGCACTGGGTTTAAGCTGCAGTTGTGGGAAACGGCCACAAGGGGGCAGCATTTCTCCATTACCAAATCTGGTTACTAGGGCAGCAGAGCCTTTCTGGAAGTCGTTTTCCTAGGTTGTAAATTTGAATGGAATGTGCCAGTATTGCCACGTGTGACTTTTCATCCTCATCTTCTCAGGTGATAGGTCCAGCAGTGGGCGTGGAAAAATTCTCAACATCATGAATTAATAAAGGCATTCAAATCCAATCTACAAAAACATTCACCTCAGAACAGTCAGAATGATCATCACCAAAAAATCTGCAAACGATAAATGCTGGACGTGTATTAGAGAACTGTGTACCCTCTACCTGCTGGTGGGATGTAAACTGGTAACAGCCAGTAGTGAGAACATAATGGAGGTGAGTTTAAAGGTAAAAATTGAGCTACCCTATGATGTGGAAGGCCCACTGCTGGGACTATCACCTGAGAAGACCAGAATCAAAAAGAAACAGGTTGGCCATCCTGCACTGCAGCAATATTTATCGTAGCCAAGGTTGGAAGCAACCGAAGTGCCCATCAACAAATGAATGCAGAAAGAAGATGTGTTCCTTGTACACAATGGAATATTAGCCATGGAAAAGAATGAAACAGTGACGTTTGCAACACCATAGAAGGAGCTAGAGATAATCACACAACTTGAAGTAACAATGAAACTGAAAGACAGATATTCTATGATATCACTTATAGGTTTTATCTAAAAATTGATACACATGAACTTATTTGCAACAGAAGGACCCTCATGGATGAAGAAAACAAAATTATTTTTAACCAAGTGGAAAGGTGTAAGGAATGTATAAATTAGGAGATGTGGGTTGACAGACCTATACGAATACATATGAAAAATATAAATCACCAAAAGCTAGGGAATACCAACAGAGGTCTACTCAACACTCTGTAATAACCTAAGTGGGAAAGGATCCAACAATATATATATATATATATATATAATGAATGAGATTTTGTACCCCTAGAACAAATATAACATTTTTATCAAATTTGCTCTAATAAATAATAAATTTAAAAAACAAACAAGAAAAGTAAGCAGATATAAGCTGTCGGGGGTTTGTCTTGGCACATTCCACTCTAATTTTCAGCCTGCTAACACGATTTCCAGGAAGGTTCTGTTGCCCACGTGCCAGGATTTGGAAATGTAGAAATGCTGCCACCTTGTGGCCGTTTAACACAAGAGCAGCTTTAACCCCACAGCTAATGGTCACTTAATATTCACAAGGACTCAGGGCTGTAAAGGACACTTGCCCTCAAAAAATGTCCTGAGGTAGGGAATGGGCAAATAACTCAACACACAGCGAAGTTTTCAAGAAGATCAGGGGTACGTTTTACTCTTTGTTTTTTAAAGGGTAAGTTTTACTCTTTTTTTTTTAATAAAAAAGGAAAATGGATATAAGCTCAACATTAGGAATTATTAAACTAATGCAAATCTAATCTACAAAAGGTTTCAACTCACACCAGTTGAATGACCATCAGCAAAACGTCTACAAACAATAAATGCTGAAGGAGTTTTAGAGAACTGTGTGCCCTGTAGAGGCTGGTGAGATGTAAAGTGGTAACAGTCAATAATGAGAACAGAAAGGAGCTGCGTTTAAAAGTAAAAATTGAGCTACCATTTAATCCAGAAGGCCCACAGCTGGGCCTATCATCTGAGAAGACCAGAATCGAGAAGACACAAGCTGTCTAAAGCTGCACTGCAGCAATATTCACAATAGGCAAGACAAGGAAGCAACCAAAATGTCCATCAACATGAATGGACAAAGAACAAGTGGTAGGGGTACACAGTGGACTATTAGCCATGGAAAACAAGGAAACACTGCTCTTTGCAGCACCATAGATTAGCCTAGAGATAATCACAGAACATGAGGTAAGTCGGAAAGCAAAAGACATATCGTATGACATCACTTATACGCGTTATCTAACAGCTGACACAAATGAACATATTTCCACTGAGAAAGTCACTCACAGACTTAAAAAACCAACTATGCATATCTAAAAGGGAAGGTGGTGGCAATGGATAAATTAAGATTAGGTTTACCATACGTATACAAATACAGATTAAGTACATATATCAAAAAGACCGAGCATATAGCAAGGGAGGTCACCGGAACACTCTGCAATAATTTACATGGGAAAAGGATCTGTACATGAATAGATATATATAATGTACAAATGAACCAGATTGTGTACACCTAGGACAAAATATATTCTAATCATTGCTCTGATTAAAACAAAACAACGAACAAGAAGTAATGAGACATAAACTTATATCATATATCAAAAAGACTAACCGTATAGAAATGGAGGGCTGTAGAAGACTGATAATTTACATGGCAAGTTGATCTTTACATGAATATATATATATATATAAATATAATGTACATATGAAATGGAATGTGTACATCTAGAAAAAACAATATTCTAATCATTACCCCAATTTAAAAAGTTAAAATAATGAACAAGAAGTAATGAGACATAAACTTCAGGGGCTTTTTCCTGGCATATTCCATTCTAATTCACAACCTAGAAACACTACTTCCAGAAAGGCTCTGCTGCCCTAGTAACCAGTTTGGGGAATGGAGACCTGCTGCCGCCAACAGTAGCTTTAAACCTAGTGCTAATGGTCACTAAATATTCACAATCATTGCAGGCTTGTAAATGACACCTGCTCTCAAAAAACACCCTACGGTTGAAAATCGACCACAAAATTCAAAAGACGTCAACCTTCCCAGAAAACAATTTAAAGAGGTATATTGTGTGAATACTTTTTTGTTATTTTTTTAAAGAAAAGAGAAAGGCGTGGAAAAATGCTGAACATTAGGAATTATTAAAGACATGCAAATCCAAATTACAAAAATCTCTCAGTTCACACCAGTCAGAATGGCGAGAAGCAAAATATCTGCAAACAATAAATGTTGAAGGGGTTGTGGAGAAATGCGTACCCTCGGTGCTAAATAGGACATGGTAAGGCCACTAATGAAAACACAATGGAGGTGCTTTGAAAAGGTAAACATTGAGCTACTAGTCAATGAAGCATACCGACTGCTGCGCCTATCCCCTGAGAAAATGAGACTCAAAAGTCACAGGCTGGCAATACTGCACTCCAGCAATATTTACCATAGCCAACACTTGGAAGCAACGGACATGTCCATAAACAGAGGAATGCAGAAAGAAGAAGTGGTCCATGTACACAATGGAATAGTACTCCACTAAAAAATGTAAATTAAATTTAAAAAACAAACATAGTAAGGAGACATAAGCTGTTTGTGGTTTATCAGAGCACATTCCAGTCTAATTGATAACAGAGGAACACCACTGACAGGAAGGTCCGTTTCCCTAGGTACCAGAGAGGGGAAGGTAGAAATGCTGTCGCCCTCTGGCCGTTACCTGCAACAGCAGCTTTAAAGTCTGTGCTCATGGTCACTTCATATGCACAAGTATTGCAGGGCTCTAAATGAAACCTGCCCTCAAAGTGTCCTGACACAGGTAACGGCCAGAAAATTTCACTATGTGGCACATACTTCAAGAAAACAATTTGAAGAATTAAGCTGTACTCACAGTTTGAAAAATAAAACATGCCTGAAAGCTCAATTTCAAGGGATTGTGAGACACATGCAAATCCAACCACAAAGTGGTATCAGCTCACAACACTCAGAATATCCATCAGCAAAAAACTACAAACGATGATCAACCCTAAAGGGGTTGTGGAGAAGTGCATACCCTCAATATGAAGTGGGACGTAACCTGGTAAGAGCCACTAATGGGAACAGAATGGAGGTGTCTTTACAAGGTAAACATTGAGCTACAATATGATCCAGCAGGCCCACTCCTGGGCCTATAACCTAAGAAGACAGAATTGGAAAGACACGGGCAGGCAAATCTGCATTGCAGGAGTATTACAATAGCCAGGACATGGAAGCAACCAGAAAGTCCATCAACAGATGAGTGGACAAAGAAGAACAGGGACCTGTACAGATGGAATGTTAGCCAAGGAAAAAAATGAAACAATGCCATTAGCAGCACCATAGGTGAGTCTAGAGTTAATCACGTAACTTGCAGTAAGTCACAAAGCGAAAGACACATATCCTATGATATCACTTATAAGTGTTACCTAAAAATTGTTACCAATGAACATATTTGCACAGAGAAAGGCAATCAGAGATTCATTAAACAAACTTATGATTCACCAAATGGAAAGGTGTGAGGATTGGATGCATTAGGATATTGGGGTTAACAGAGATATAGAAACACACGTGAAATATATAATCACCAAAGGCCTACGGAATACCAAGGGAAGGGTACTCAACATTGTGTCATAACCTACATGGGAAAAGGATCCGAAGAAGGATAGATATATGTATACGTGTAAAAGAAGCACATCTTGCACACCTAGAACAGACAAAATATTGTAATGAAATTTGCTGTGATGAAAAATAAAAATTAAATTTAAAAAACGAACAAGAAGTAATGAGACATATACTTAAGGGGCTTTTTCCTGGCACATTCCATTCTAATTGACAACCTACAACACAACTTCCATTATGGCTCTGCTGCCCTAGCAACCAGATTTGGGAATGGAGAAATGCTGCCGCCTTCTGGCCGTTTAACACAACAGCAGCTTTAAACCCAGCGCTAATGTTCACTTAATATTCAAAATAATTGCAGGCCTGTAAATGACACCTGCCGTCAAAAAAATCCTGGGGTTGTAAATCGACCAGAAAATTCAAAAGACGCCAACATTTCAAGAAGACAGTTTCAAAAGGCATATTTTACGCACATTTTGTCTTTTCTCTTTTTTTCTTAAAAAAATGGAATGGAAAAATGTTCAACGTGAGTAATTAATAAAGCCATGCAAATCCCTTCTAGAGAAACGTTCACCTCACAGCCGTCAGAATGATCTTCAGCAAGAAGTCTACAAAGAATAAATGCTGAAGGGGTTTTAGAGAACTGTGTACCCTCTAGCTGCTGGGTGTCACAGCCAGTAGTGAGAACATAATGGAGGTGCATTTAAAGGTAAAAATTGACCTACCATGTGATCTGGTAGGTCCTTTGATGCGCCTATCCCATGAGCAGACCAGAATGAAAAAGAGACAGGCTGGCAACCCTGCACTGCAGGAACATTTACCATAGCAACGACTTTTAAGAAACCAAAATGTCCATCAACAGAAAAATACACAAAGAAGAAGTAGTCCATGTACACAATGGAATATTAGCCATGGAAAGCAATGGAACAGTCCCGTTTGAACCACCATATAAGGACCTAGAGATAATCACCCAACTTGAAGTAAGAAAGAAACTGAAAGACAGATATCCTATGACATCAGTTCTAGGTGTTACCTAAAAATTGATAGACAAGAACTTATTTCCAAGAGAAGGACATTCATGGATTAAGAGAACAAAATTATGCTTAACCAAGTGGAAAGGTGTAAGGAATGGATGAAGTAGGATATGGGGGTTAACAGAGATATTCTAACACATATAAAATATATAATCATAAAATACCTAAGGAATACCAAGAGAGGTCTACTCATCACTCTGTAATAACCTACACGGGAAAGGAAACAATGATGAATAGATAGATACATAAATATAATGAACCAGATTCTATACACCTAAAACAAACACAGTATTTTTATCAAATTTTCTCTGATAATAATTAACTTTAAGAAACAAACAAGAAGTAAGGAGATATAAACTCTTGGGGGCTTGCTCTGGCACGTTCCACTCTAATTTGCAGCCTACTAACACGATTTCTAGGAAAGCTCTGTTGCCCAAAAACCCCGAGTTGGAAATGTAGAAATGCTGCCGCCTTGTGGCCGTTTCCCGCAAGAGCGGCTTTATTTATCCCTCTCAAAACTACAGAGTCCTCATATATTCGAATTTCTGGTATTTCCCTTTTGCCACCAAAATATATACACCCTTTCCCACCTCTGCACTCCAAATAACAAGATCTACCTATCAGAGTCTACGGACATCTCTGAGGTTGAGGAAGCCTGGCTCTTTCTCTCCACATGGTATATAGCAAGGTGGCAGCTGCTGGGAGGAGGCTGAGTCCCCAGAAGCCCCACTGTTTCCACACTCGGTATATAGTAGAGCAGAACGACGCTCCTCCCCAAACACCCACTCCACGTAATCTTTGAGAAATATAAATGTAGGGTTATGTAGCACAAACCCACAGAAGACAAATCGTTAAATAACTGCACTTTATGAACTATTCAGACCTCCTGAATAAACTGATCTAAATCCTAAAGCTGTTAGGTGTAAAAGAGCAATTGAACAAAAATCTCAAAGGAGTGAATAATCACCATGCTTGAAGAACAGAGCTGCCCTTGGTCTGCACAACATGCACTCTGATACAGTGACACCTTTTTCTCCTAGACCTTTTTTTTTTTTAATTTTATTTTATTTTTTAAATTTTTTTGTGATATGCGGGACTCTCACTGTTGTGGCCTCTCCCGTTGCGAAGCACAGGCTCCGGACGCGCAGGCTCAGCGGCCACGGCTCACGGGCCCAGCCGCTCCGCGGCACGTGGGATCCTCTCGGATCGGGGCACGAACCCGCGTCCCCTGCATCCGCAGGCGGACTCCCAACCACTGCGCCACCAGGGAAGCCCTCTCCTAGACCTTTAAACATGTGCAGCCCCAGAGGACCAGGTCTCCCCTTGCTAGTGGTCCCTAGCTGGAAATCATTCGCCCAGCAGAGAGTTCTCACAGGAAGGGTGCCAACGTTCCAGGCAGCCTCACAAGTCAGGACATCAGGAAACACTAAACAATCTGAGAGATTCACCCCAGGAGCAACTCTGCTCCCTGCAACCAACCCTTCCCACTGGGATTCTATTATAATGCAGAAAAAAAATCTTTTATTCTATAATTAAAGTTATAATCTAAAGATTTGCAGTTTCTTCTCTGGTGTATTCTAAATTTCTCTATACATTTGAGTCTATTTTTCCAACACTTTACTATGATATTTTCAAGCTTATGCCAATGTTGAGATAATTTTACATAATTACAAAATTTTTCATATTTGCAACCTGCTAGTCAATCATCGATCCATCTGATTTTCTGATCTATTTCAAAATAAATTGCAGATATCAGCACAGTTTCCTCCAAATACTTTACAAGGTCATACTGTGTAGCACAGGGAACTATATTCAGTATCTTGTAATAAACTATAATGGGGAAGAATCTGAAAAATATATATATATATCTGAATCACTTTGCTGTACACCAGAAACTAACACAACACTGTAAATCAACTATACTTCAATTAAAAAAAATTAAACATAAACCAAATACTTTAGTATGTCTTTGGACTAAAATCTAATACATTTGAATACATTTTTCTTTCAAACTAAACTTTACATACAATGAAATGTACAGATCTTAACTGTACATTTACTGAGTTTTGACAAATGCATACACACCTTTGCAACCCAAACCTCTATCAAGATCTAGAACTGAATCTATTTCTTGACTTGTTAGCTTTTACTAATCATCTGTGTCTTCACACCCTAGTAACAATCTGTTTTAACTATCCCAGCTTTATGACCAAAAAGGGATTAATCTCCAAAATATACAAACAACTCATGCAACTCAATATCAAAAAAACAAACAACCCAATCAAAAACTGGGCGGAGTATCTACATAGATCTTTCTCCAAAGAAGACATACAGATGGCCAAAAAGCACATGAAAAGTTGCTCAACATTACTAATTATTAGAGAAACGCACATCAAAACTATAATGAGGTATCACCTCAAACCAGTCAGAATGCCCATCAACAAAAAGTCTACAAACAATAAATGCTGGAGAGGGTGTAGAGAAAAGGGAACCCTCCTACACTGTTGATGGGAATGTAAATGGTAAAAGCACTATGGAGAACAGTATGGAGATTCCTTAAAAAACTAAAAATAGTATACTATATGACCCAGCAATCCTACTCCTGGGCATCTCTCTGGAGAAATCCATAATTTGAAAAGATACATGCACCCCAGTGTTCATTGCCGCACTATTTACAATAGCCAAGACACGGAAGCAACCCACATGTCCCTCAGCAGGAATGGAGAGAGAAGATGAGGTACATATATACAATGGAATATTATTCAGCCACAAAAAAGAATGAAATAATGCCATTCACAGCAATGTGGATGGACCTGGAGATTATCATACTAAATGAAGTAAGATGGACAGAGAAAGACAATTATCATATCACTTATATGTGGAATCTGAAAAAAAATGATTCAAATGAACTTATTTACAAAACAGAAACAGACTCACAGACTTCAAAAACAAACTTATGTTTACCAAAGGGGAAAGGTCGGGGTGGAGAGCTCTCAGGGAGGGGAAAGTGTCAAAGAAAACAGTTTACAGAATATGTTTACAACTGAATATATTTCCTCAGCATATCCCTTATTAAAAATATCATATTTGATATCACCCTTTTGTGTCTTGAAAAATTACCATTTGGAATACGGAAACGCTAACGCAAAGTTTCTGACAAAAACCTTTTTTGTCTTTTGGTTTAAATGTCCTTCATTGAGTGGGGTGGGATGGATTGGGAGATTGGAATTCACATGTATACAGTACTATATGTAACATAGATAACGAATAAGAACCGACTGTATAGCACAGGAACTCTACTCAGTGCTCTGTGGTGACCTAAATGGGAAGGAAATCCGAAAAAGAGGGGATATATGTATACGTATAGCTGATTCACTTTGCTGTATAGCAGAAACTAACACAACATTGTAAAGCAATTGTACTCCAATTAAAAAAAAAAAAAGTAAATGAACTTCATTGACAATATCATGGGCTTTTCAAACTTTTCGCCTGCCTGAGCCCTATTGGAAACAAGCAATGGAAAGCTTTCAGTGATGAAGGTCACCCAAGCTGTTACACATAGTTCTCGCTGGACATTATTTCCATGAGGTGTGAGGTATATAATTAGCAGATGGTCAGCAAATAAGGTTTTAAAGAATGTGATTATAGAAGCAGAAAAGTCATTTCAGGCAAGTTTGTAATATGTGAGTGTTTCAGAAAATGAGCAGAAACCAACCAGTGAGGACCTGGCCCATATCCCTGATTCCAGCTGCATTAATACCTTCTTTAGAAACTCAGTTTCCAAGCTCTAAAGCTCAAGGTCTCATGTGCATTTCCTTGGCAACAGGTTCTGTGCTAAGCGCCTTACTTACCTTGCTATTCAGTTCTCACAGCAACCCTATAATGTAGGTCTTATTATTTCCATTTTACAGATAAGAAAGTGGGTCCAAGAGTTAATCATGTTAAAGTGTAATTTTCAAAAAGATAAAATCAGGACTCTTGGGCAAATATAAAAAGGACAATGTACCAAATATTTTGTTGAATTCATTAATTAAGGAGGGGAAAAGGTAACATTCAGTTCAAAGAGCTTCTAAGAAGCTAGTGTATTTGTTACGATGAGATTGCTGAGCTAGACATAGAAATGTTTCATGTTCAGCTGGCCCTTGATGTTTGGGGTTATGTGTTCCATTCCATGGAAATTATTTGCGTCTCTACTGGACAAAAAATTACAAGTTAGCAAGTAAATTCTTTAAGTATGGAAACGTTAATCAACAGTATAAGTGAGATGAACTAAGTACAGGTTTTGACAATCCTTGGGTGACTTTGTCCCCCTATGATGCTGAAACAATCTGCCTCCGCTTTTTTGCCTTATTTCTAAGTTTGGAGAATTTCTCTGACAGTAGCCTGCCCCCAGGTCCCACAAATATTAGAAGAGTAGAGATTTGAACCCCCGTCATGGCGACTGCACAGCCCTGGTAGCCAACCCTTTGTTATGACTTAGCAACGTTAACTTGTTTTTTTTTTTATTTTTTAAAGAATGTTGGAGTCTATCAGGTCTGTGCAGATAATTCTCCCTCACAGCCAAGGCATCTCTGAAGCACAAGGGCTATCTGGATGGCAAAACCATCCAAATCAGTCAATAAACAACAATCTGAAGTAATAGCACCTTTTGTCTCTGCGTTAGTGGAGATTGCTGAGGCCACAGAGTCCATGGACATGAGCATGACATTAAGAGTGACATTGAGCATCTTTTCATGTGCCTGTTGGTCATCTGTATATTTTCTCTGGAGAAACGCCTAGTCACTTCCTTTCCCCATTTTTTTAGTCAGGTGGTTTGTTTGTTTTGATATTGAGTTGTATGAGCTCTTTACATATTTTGGTTACAAGGAAGCAATGAACAGCACAGGGAATATAGCCAATGTGTTATAATAACTTTATATGGAGTGTAATCTATGAAAATATCAAATCACTATGTCCTATACCTGAAGCTATTAGTTTAAGTAACAACTATACTTCAATTGAATAATGATACTGACAGCACTTTATTTTTTTACTTCTGTCTGTATCTATATTAAAACATTTGAGAAATAGAAAGGTTTAGGCTGGGAGCATATCCTATAAACTGCTTTGCAAGGTAGGGGATCTTGGTATCAATGACTTGAAGTTTAGGGAATATCTCTTGGAATAAGAAACAGATGAACAGATGCTCACATTTGGGCATCTCTCTGCCAACCTTCTTTCTCAACTTGTTTTACATTTTAAAGTAGGCTGATAATAGGGGTCTCCAAACTGGGTTCCAGAAAAGGGGCTCTCATATATAATCACTGGACATGTCATGTCACCAGGATGGGGTCATAAATACCAGGAAAACAGCACGAAGGCTAGAGGTTGGGATTCAGGAGGCTGACCCTAAAGGTAGAAGAGTAGTAAAGTCACTTCACTTTTCTGTACTTTACTTTTGTGCTTTTGCCTGTGTGTGTGGTTGCACTAGACGGGAAGTTTCTAAACTTGTTAAGCACCACAACCTTAATACACGATGCAAATGAAGAGAAACACTATGGTTAAAGGAAGTGAGGAAGAAACAGATGTGGAAAGCCCTGCCTTCTTGCTACCCCATTGCCTCCTTTCCTTAGGGAAAGAATCAGGGCTGATGACAAAAGTTGCAGGGCCCAAGGCAAGATGAAAATTCAGAAATGCTATTCAAAAAAAAAAATATATATATATATATAGCATTAAATATGCTATAAAGTGTTTTCCTTTAAAAATATTTGAGGACATTAAATGTAAAGGTGTATTTGTGATACATGAGTAATGACAGACTCACAATCTGCAAAAAAATAATATTTTGGGTGTCATAATTTTATGAAATACAATATATAATAATACTTTAATAATTTCATATGCTTATTGACCATAAGATTTTTTTTCTGGCTCACTTTTCTGCAATTATATATTAGGTCCTCAGAATTTATATTTTAAGCAACTCCATTTTCTATATGATTGACAGCAGTGTTAGTCACTCTTCACAAATGCAAGACTGCAAATAATTTTTGAGAAGTTTTCATTTTAAGAAGATTTTTCTGCTGATGTAACTGTTACTGGAGAGCTGTTAAGAGTATTTTACAAACTGTGTAAATTTCTGATAAATTCATATCAAAATCCATCAAAACATAAATTTTAGTACATCTAGAGCTAATGATTCTTGTGGAACAATTTTTCTAGAAAAAGATTTAACTCTCCATACAAATCAGTTTTGTGTAAGTCTGAATTTAATTTTAAATGTAAATTTATACAATGACATTTTGACATTTCTTCCGACATTTTTGGTAACTTATGGAAGTTGTGCAAGAAACGAAAAGTAGCTTTATGATTTGTATGTATTTCAAAACATCTGCTATGCATCCTATTGTCTTATCTTCAATTACAAGGAAAAAATAATTTTAAAATTGTCTGCTTCTTAATATCTGGTTCATCCAAAGCTTCATATGAAAATAGTGTTATTTGCCATCAAACGTAGCAATCTTTACATTTAATTTCTATTTTGAAACCTGTGGATATTTTGTGGTACAGGTTGCCGCAGTTTTTTAAATGGAAGATTCCACAATCTACTGCTGAAATTCACTGCTTATCCACCAGCAGTTGCATCCAGGCATGCTTGCTGCTGTCTCCACTGCCATTCTGTGTCCAGGTCCTGGCCTGGTTCCACTCCCTCACTCCCTGCAGCTCTGGACTGTCCCAGGCCCTGGCATATACTCAGGGCTGACTGCTCTGTGAACGCAGTTTGCAGTGCCTAGAGCCTGAGGACAACCACAGCTCAAATGTGCCTCCTCCCCTCCCTGTACCACCTCTTTTCATGTGCATGCTCCATTGTCCCATAGCCTCTGACAAAATGCAAGTTCAAAGATAAAAGATTATTAAGAATTTCGGACTTCTCTGGCGGTCCAGTGGTTAAGACTCCATGCTTCAACTGCAGGGGGAGTGGGTCTGATCCCTGGTCAGGGAACTAAGGTCCCACATGCCGTGCGACATGGCCAAAAAAAAAAAAAAAGTTATTAAGAATTTCAAGACACTCAGAGCAGAGCATTAAAACAAGCATGGGGTCTTTCTCAGCATGGAGTCCTAGATGACTGTATAGGTTGCACGCCTGAGAGGAACTCTCAGGGCTCTGTAAATATACCTGACAGAGATTTCATTTACCAGCTCTCTCCAATTCATCTTCCCGTATCGTGGAAGCTCAGTTCTGATACTTTCATCAAGGAGCCATTATTTAGTGTTTGGATGAGAATAAACTCACAAGACTAAGAATGCACAGTCGAAAATGGGAAGAGTCTGATGCCACAGAAGCCAAGAGAAATGATTTCAAGAAAGATAAAGTAGCCAACGGTGTCAAGTGGCACCAAGAGGTCATCAGTAAGATCAGTACTGAAACATTTGCATTGACTTTAGCAACACAGAAGTCACATGATCTTAGATCTTAGTGATCTTAAAAATAAGTTGTTTCAGTGGTGAAATGCAGGCTGAAGCCAAATCGGAAGTACACGGAAGAATGAGTAGAAGCTGAAAAATGGACCCCTGCAACCCCTTTTCTGCTGAGGCCTGAGGGTCCATAGGTATGGTCCCTCGACTTGACTTGATCCCAGGTTCCTGCTTCTCCACCATCATAGTGTTGCCCTCTGCCCTGAGCCACCCTTCCCTTTCCGTGACATGCAAAAAGGGGTCCCAGGGAAGGAGATCAGGTAGCCTGTACTACTTTGTTGCCTCTTATTCATTAGTCTTGATACATTTCACATTTTGGACATCTCAGATTGGATAAACCTTGCTCATTACATTCTACTGCAGTTTGCAGACCCTTTGATTGGACGTTGAACACAAATTTCTCCACTTAGCAACTCAGTCAACAAAAGTTGATAATAGGGGAAAGTCACACCCAACCCATCAAAACCGTATTAGTCATCACAAATGCCCACCACACTTTGGCCTCATCAATAGTGCCCCTTCTTGATGAGTAATCAAATACCATCCTGGTCTGAGTCTCCATCATCTCCTGACCCTTGTCTGGATCAGTACGGTAGCCTACAACAAGTCTCCCTGCTTATATCTTTGCTCCCAATCACAGCAGCCAGAATGATACTTTAAAAATGTTAAGTCAGATTATGTTAGTTCTCTCTTTTTTTTTTTTTTTTTTTTTTGCCTTACGCAGGCCTCTCACCGCTGTGGCCTCTCCCGTTGCGGAGCACAGGCTCCGGACGCGCAGGCTCAGCGGCCATGGCTCATGGGCCCAGCCGCTCCGCGGCACGTGGGATCTTCCCAGACCGGGGCACGAACCTGTGTCCCCTGCATCAGCAGGCGGACTCTCAACCACTGCGCCACCAGGGAAGCCCAGTTCTCTCTTTAAAACTTTCCTTTGGCTGCCTGTTTCACTTAGAGAAGAATCCAACATTCTAACAATGGCTAATAAAGCCCTCCTTACTCACCTCTGTGACCTCCTCTCTTATAGCTCGCCTCCTTCCTCACCCTGCTGGAGCCATACTAACTCCTTGCTGTTCTTCAGTCCTGCTAGGAAAACCCAGATCAACTTAATTGTTAACCTTAGTCAGCCCCGCTTTTTCTTTCTTCGTAGCACTTATCACCTTTCTGAATGTAACTCTGGGAGGGCAGGGATCTTTTTTATTGATGTATCCCAAGTGCCTAGAGTGGCATCTAGCATGTAGTAGGTGCTCAGTAAACGCTTCTTTTAAAAACAAAAATTTCAACTTTATAACTATTTTGCCTGGCATTTCTCCCAATCCTGTTCTGCCTCCCTCCCCCATTTTCACCTGGAGGGTCTGGGGGTTCTTCTCTGAAACTTTGTCTCAAGAACCAATTTGAACTTTTAAAAATTGAGATATAATTCAAGTACCATAAAATTAATTCTTTCAAAGTGTGCAATTCACTGGTTTTAGTATATTCATAAGGTTGTGCAACCATCACCACTATCTCATTTCAGAATATTTTCATCATTCCCCAAAGAAACTTCATAGCTCTTAGCAGTCACTCTCCATTCTCATCTCCCTCATCTCCAAGCAACCACTGATCCACTTTCTGTCTCTATATAATTTGCCTGTTCTGGACATTTTGTAAAATGGAATTGTATAATATAATATGGCTTATTTCATTGAAGATAATATTTTCAAGGTTCAGCCATGTTTTAACATGTTCCAAAACTTCATTCCTTTTTATGGCTGAACACGTCACATTGCATGGCTATACATTTAGTTTATTCATTCATCAATTTATGGACATTTGGGTTGTTTCTACTTTTTGACTATTATAAATAATGCTGCTATAAACATTTGTGTACAGTATGTTTGAACACCTGTTTTTAGTTCTCTTGGGTATACATGTAAGAATAAAATTGCCGGGTCATAAGGTAATTCCATATTTAACATTTTGAAGAACTGCAAAACTGTTTTTCAAGGTGGCTGTACCATTTTACATTCCCATCAGCACTAGAGGGTTCTAGTTTCTCCACATATTTGTCAATACTTGTCATCACCTGTCTTTTTTATTATCATCATCTTCGTGGAGGTGAAGTGGTAGCTCCTGGTGGTCTTGATTTGCATTTCCCTAATGACTAATGATTTAAGTATATTTTCATGTGCTTATTGGCTACTTGTATATCTTCTTTGGATAAATGTCTATTCAAATTCTTTGCTCATATTAAAAATGGTTACTTGGGTTTTTTTATTGTTGAATTGTAAGAGTTTAAAATATATATATATATTCTGGATACTAAACCATTATCAGATGTATGATTTGCATATATTTGTTTCCATTCCATAGATTGCCTCTTTACTTTCTTGATGGTGTTCTTTGATGTACAACAGTTTTAAATGTTGATGAAAGCCAACTTACCTATTTATTCTTTGATCGTTTCTCTGCTTAGGTGTTATAGTTAAGAAATCATTGCCTGATTCATTCCTATGTTTCCTTCTGATTTTATCGTTTTAGCTCTTACATTTAGGTCTTGGTACATTTAAGTTTTGAATATGTTATGAGGTAGGGGGTCCACCTTCATTCTTTTTTGCATGTGAAAAACTAGTTGTCCCAGCACCGCTTGTTGAAAAGACTATTCTTTCCCTAATATTTTGTCTTGGTAGCCCTTGGTAGTCAACTGAAAATCAGTTGACTGTAAGTGTTTGGGTTTATTTCTGGACTCTCAATTCTATTCCACTGATCTGTATGTCTGTCCTATGCCTGTCCTGTATATTCTTGATTACTGTAGCTTTGTAGTAAGTTTTGAGATCAATAAGCCTAAGTTCTCCAACTTTGCTTTCCTCTTCAAGATTGTTTTGGTTATTCAGGCTCCCTTGCAATTCCATATGAATTTTTTAATAGAAATTTATTTATTTACTTTTGGCTGTGTTGGGTCCTTGTTGCTGCACGTGGGCTTTCTCTAGTTGCGGCAAGTGGGGGACTACTTTTCATTGCGGTGCGTGGGCTTCTCATTGCATTGGCTTCTCTTGCTGCGGAGCACGGGCTCTAGGGACACAGGCTTCAGTAGCTGTGACTCACGGGCTCTAGAGCGCAGGCTCAGTAGTTATGGCACACAGGCTTAGTTGCTCTGTGGTATGTGGGATCTTCCCGGACCAGGGCTCAAACCGTGACCCCTGCATTGGCAGGCGGACTCTCAACCACTGAGCCACCAGGAAAGTCCCCCATATGAATGTTAAGGTTAGGTTTTCCATTTCTGCCAAACAAAAAGGCCATTGGTATTTTGATAGGAATACACTGAATCTGTAGATTGCTTGGGGTAGTATTGCCATCTTTAACAATATTAAGTGTTTCAGTCTGTGAAAATGGAATGTCTTTTATTTTGATCTTTAATTTCCTCAGCAATGTTTGGTCAGTCTTCATTTACAAGTCTTGGATATCTTTGGTTAAATTTATTCCTAAGTATTTTATTTTTGTGATGCTATTGTAATTGTCATTTTTTTCTTAATTTTCAAACTGTTCATTGCTAGCTTGTAGAAATACAACTGATTGTGTGTTCATCTTGTATCTTGTAACCTTGCTGAATTTGATTGTTAGCTCTAAAAGATTGTGTGTGGAGGGGACTCCCTGGTGGCGCAATGGTTAAGAATCTGCCTGCCAATGCAGGGGACATGGGTGCCAGCCCTGTTCCCGGAAGATCTCACATGCCGAGGAGCAGCTAAGCCTGTGCGCCACAACTACTGAGCCTGTGCTCTAGAGCCTGTGCGCCACAGCTACTGAAGCCTGCCCCCCTAGAGCCCGTGCTCCACAGCAAGAGAAGCCATCGCAATGAGAGGCCTGTGCACCGCAGCGAAGAGTAGCCCCCCGCTCGCCGCAACTAGAAAAAGCCCGCGTGCAGCAACGAAGACCCAACACAGCCAAAAATAAATTTATTTACGTTAAAAAAAGATTGTGTGTGGATTCTTTGGGATTTTCTCTATATAAGATCATGTCATCTGCAAACAGCAATAGTTTACTTTCTTCTTTTCCAATTTGGATGACTTTTACTTCATTTTCCTGCCTAATTCTCCTGGCTACACCCTCCAGTACAATATTGCCTCAAAGTATGAGAGCAAACATCCTTGTCTTGTTCATGTTGTGGAGGAAGCACCTAGTCTTTCTCCATTAGGTGTGTTGCCAGCTGTGGGTTTTTTCTACATTACCTTTGTGAGGTTGAGGAAGTTCCCATTTATTCCTAACTTATTGTTTTTATCTTGAAATGGTGTTGGATTTTGTCAAATGTTTTTTCTGCATCTACTGAGATGATCATGTGGTTTTTGTTTCTTATTCACATTAACTGGTATTGGAATGTTGTACTGACTATGCATTCCTGGGATTAATCTCACTTGGTTGTGGTGTATAATTCTTTTATATGATGTTGCTGGATGTGGTTTGTTAGTTTACTGTTGAGAATTTTTGCACCTATCTTCATTAGCGAGATGGGTCTGCAGTTTTCTTATAATATCTTTGGCTTTGGTTTTAGGGTAATAGTGACATCATAGGATGAGTTGGGAAGTCTTCTCTCTTCTTCTACCTTTGGAAGAGTTTTTAAGTGTTGGTGTTACCTCTACATGTTTGGTAGGATTCACCAGTGAAGCCATCTGTTCCAGGGCTTTTCCTTGTGGGACATTTTTTGATTATGAATTCAATCTCTTTATTTTTATAAGTGTATTCAAATATTCTATTCCTTTTTGAGTCAGTTTTGGTAGTTTATATCTTCATAAGAATTTGTCCATTTAATCTACCATGTGTAGATCTTTCTACTATAATTCCAGACACTGATAGTCAAAAATGTTTGAAAAGTGAATAAATTCTGATTTATCTTGAATAAGGAGACAAGTATTTGAATTTTTTAGCTTAAATACCCTAGAAGAATCTAATGTCACCTTGATAATAAAGGATTTGAGAGCTAAATCTTCAAGAAAATATGCAAATTAGACAATGTACTTACATACCTAAATGGTATGCCCTAAGAGGAAGATTAGAAAATGGTCCAGAACATTAAAATTCTATACAGAGCGAGAAGATGGCGGAAGAGTAAGACGCAGGGATCTCCTTCCTCCCCACAGATACATGAGAAATACATCTACATGTGGAACTTCTCCTATAGAACACCCACCGAACACTGGTAGAAGACCTCAGACCTCCCTAAAGGCAAGAAACTCCCCACGTACCTGGGTAGGGCAAAAGAAAAAAGAATAAACAGAGACAAAAGAATAGGGACGGGACCTGCACCGGTGGGAGGGAGCCGTGTAGGAGGAAAGGTTCCCACACACTAGAAGCCCCTTCGCGGGCGGAGACTGCGGGTGGCGGAGGGGGAAGCTTCGGAGCCACGGAGGAGAGCGCAGCAACAGGGGTGCAGAGGGCAAAGCGGAGAGATTCCCGCATGGAGGATCGGTGCCGACCGGCACTCACCAGCCCGAGAGGCTCATCTGCTCACCCGCCGGGGCGCGCGGGGCTGGGAGCTGAGGCTCGGGCTTCAGGCGGATCCCAGGGAAAGGTCTGGAGTTGGCAGAGTGAAGACAGCCTGAAGGGGCTAGTGCGCCACTGCTGGCCGGGAGGGAGTCCGCTTGAAGTCTGGAGCTGCCGAAGAGGCAAGAGACCTTTACTTCCCTCTTTGCTTCCTGGTGCGCGAGGAGAGGGGTTTAAGCGTGCCACTTAAAGGAGCCCCAGAAACAGGCACGGAGCTGCCAAAGAGACAAGAGACTTTCTTGCCTCTTCGCTTCCTGGGGCGCGAGGAGAGGGGATTAAGGGCACCGCGTAAAGGAGCTCCAGAAACGGGCACGAGCCGCGGCTGTCGGCACAGACAACAGAGACGGGTGTGGGACGCTAGGGTTGCTACTGCCGCCACCAAGAGGCCTGTGTGCGAGCACAGGTCACTCTCCACACCGCCCTCCCAGGAGCCTGTGCAGCCCGCCACTGCCGGGGTCCCGGGATCCAGGGACAGCTTCCCTGGGAAAACGCGTGGCGCACCTCGGGCCGGTGCAGCATCACGCCGGCCTCTAACGTCACAGGCTCGCCCCGGATCCGTGCCCTCCCCCCCGCCCCCCGCCTGAGTGAGCCAGAGACCACGAATCAGCTGCTCCTTTAACCCCGTCCTGTCTGAGCGAAGGGCAAATGCCCTCGGACGACCTACACGCAGAGGCGGGGCCAAGTCCAAAGCTGAACCCCAGGAGCTGTGCCATAAAAGAGAGGGGGAGGTCTCTCCCAGCAGCCTCAGAAGCAGCGGATTAAAGCTCCACAGTCAGCTTGAAGTGCCCTGCAGCTGTGGAAAACCTGAATAGACAGTGAAATATCCCAAGTTGAGGAGGTGGACTTTGGGAGCAAGATATACTATTATTTTCCCTTTTTTTTCTTTTTGTGAGTGTGTATGTGTGTGCTGCTGTGTGAGATTTTGTCTGTATAGCTTTGTTTTCACCATTTGTCCTAGGGTTAGACTGACCCGTTTTTTTTTTGGGGGGGGGGTTGTTTTTGTTTTTTTCTTTAATAGAAATTTTTCTTTTTAATAATTATTTTTTATTTTAATAACTGTATTTTACCCTACTTTATTTTGTCTTCTCCCTTTCTTTGTTCCTTTCTTCCCTCCTTTCTTTCCTACATCCTTCCTTCCTTCCTCCCTTCCTTTCTTCCTTCCTCCCTTCCTTTCTTCCTCCCTCCCTTCCTTTCTTCCTTCCCTCCCTTCCTCCTCCCTTCCTTCCTTTCTTTCCTTTCTGTTTTTTTTCTCCCTTTTATTTTGAGCCGTGTGGATTAAAGGCTCTTGGCACTCCAGCCAGGTGTCAAGGCGGTGTCTCTGAGGTGGGAGAACCAACCTCAGGACACTGGTCCACAAGAGACCTCTCAGCTCCATGTAATATCAAATGGCGAAAATCTCCCAGAGATCTCCATCTCAACACCAAGACCCACCTTCACTCAAGGACCAGCAACGAACAGTGCTGGACACCCTATCCCCAACAAAGAGCAAGACAGGTCTACAGCCCCATCCATTAGCAGAGAGGCTGCCTAAAATCATAATAAGGCTACCAACATCCCCATACACACCACCAGACGTGGACCTGCCCACCAGAAAGACAAGATCCACCTCATCCACCAGAACAGAGGCACTAGTCCCCCCAACCAGGAAACCTGCTCAACTCACTGAACCAACCTCAGCCACTGGGGACAGCCACCAAAAACAGAGGGAACGACGAACCTGCAGCCTGCAAAAAGGAGACCCCAAACAGAGTAAGATAGGCAAAATGAGAAGACAGAAAAACACACAGCAGATGAAGGAGCAAGATAAAAACACACCAGACCTATTACCAGGTAATAGCCAGTCTACCTGAAAAAGAATTCAGAATAATGATAGTAAAGATGATTCAAAATCTTGGAAATAGAATAGACAAATTGCAAGACACAGTTAACAAGGACCTAGAAGAAATAAAGAGGAAGCAAGCAACGATGAGCAACACAATAAATGAAATGAAAAATACTCTAGATGGGATCAATAGCAGAATAACTGAGGCAGAAAGATGGATAAGTGACCTGGAAGATAAAATAGTGGAAATAACTACTGCAGAGCAGAAGAAAGAAAAAAGAATGAAAAGAACTGAGGATAGTCTCAGAGACCTCTAGGACAACATTAAACACACCAACATTCGAATTATAGGGGTCCCAGAAGAAGAAGAGAAAAAGAAAGGGATTGAGAAAATATTTGAAGAGATTATAGTTGAAAACTTCCCTAATATAGGAAAGGAAATAGTCAATCAAGTCCAGGAAGCACAGAGAGTCCCATACAGGATAAACCCAAGGATAAACACGCCAAGACACATAATAATCAAACTGTCAAAAATTAAATACAAAAAAAACATATTAAAAGCAGCAAGGGAAAAACAACAAATAACACACAAGGGAATCCCCATAAGATTAAAGTCTGATCTGTCAGCAGAAACTCTACAAGCCAGAAGGGAGTGGCAGGACATATTTAAAGTGATGAAGGAAAAAAACCTACAACCAAGATTACTCTACCCAGCAAGGATCTCATTCAGATTTGATGGAGAAATTAAAACCTTTACAGACAAGCAAAAGCTGAGAGAGTTCAGCACCACCAAACCAGCATTACAACAAATGCTAAAGGAACTTCTCTAGGCAAGAAACACAAGAGAAGGAAAAGACCTACAAGAACAACCTGAAACAATTAAGTAAATGGTAATAGGAACATACATATCAATAATTACCTTAAATGTAAATGGATATAAGTGCTCCCACCAAAAGACACAGACTGGCTGAATGGATACAAAAACAGGACCCATATATATGCTGCCTACAAGAGACCCACTTCAGACCTAGGGACACTTAACAGACTGAAAGTGAGGGGATGGAAAAAGATATTCCATGCAAATGGAAATCAGAAGAAAGCTGGAGTAGCAATTCTCATATCAGACAAAATAGACTTTAAAGTAAAAACTATTACAAGAGACAAAGAAGGATACTACATAATGGTCAAGGAATTGATCCATGAAGAAGATATAACAATTGTAAATATTTATGCACCCAACATAGGAGCACCTCAATACATAAGGCAAATACTAACAGCCATAAAGGAGGAAATCGACAGTAACACAATCATAGTAGGGGACTTTAACACCCCACTGTCACCGATGGACAGATCATCCAAAATGAAAATAAATAAGGAAACACAAGCTTTAAATGATACATAATACAAGATGGATTTACTTGATATTTATAGGACATTCCATCTAAAAACAACAGAATACACATTTTTCTCAAGTGCTCATGGAACATTCTCCAGGATCAATCATATACTGGGTCACAAATCTAGCCTTGGCAAATTTAAGAAAATTGAAATCATATCAAGTATCTTTTCTGACGACAATGCTATGAGACTAGATATCAATTACAGGAAAAGATCTGTAAAAAATACAAACACATGGAGGCTAAACAATACACTACTTAATAACGAAGTGATCACTGAAGAAATCAAAGAGGAAGTCAAAAAGTACTTAGAAACAAATGACAATGGAGACACGACGACCCAAGACTTATGGGATCCAGCAAAAGCAGTTCTAAGAGGGAACTTTATAGCAATACAATCATACCTTAAAAAAAAGGAAACATCTCGAATAAACAACCTAACTTTGCACCTAAAGCAATTAGAGAAGGAAGAACAAAAAACCCCCAAATTTAGCAGAAAGAAAGAAATCATAAAGATCAGATCAGAAATAAATGAAAAAGTAATGAAGGAAACAATAGCAAAGATCAATAAAAGTAAAAGCTGGTTCTTTGAGAAGATAAATAAAATTGATAAACCATTAGCCAGACTCATCAAGAAAAAAAGGGAGAAGACTCAAATCAATAGAATTAGAAATGAAAAAGGAGATGTTACAACTGACACTGCAGAAATACAAAAGATTATTCGAGATTACTACAAGCAACTGTATGCCAATAAAATGGACAACCTGGAAGAAATGGACAAATTCTTAAAAATGCACAACGTTCTGAGACTGAACCAGGAAGAAATAGAAAATATGAACAGACCAATCACAAGCACTGAAATTGAAACTGTGATTAAAAATCTTCCAACAAACAAAAGCCCAGGACCAGATGGCTTCACAGGCGAATTCTATCAAACATTTAGAGAAGAGCTAACACCTATCCTTCTCAAACTCTTCCAAAAGATAGCAGAGGGAGGAACACTCCCAAACTCATTCTATGAGGCCACCATCACCCTGATACCAAAACCAGACAGAGACGTCACAAAGAAAGAAAACTACAGGCCAATATCACTGATGAACATAGATGCAAAAATCCTCAACACAATACTAGCAAACAGAATCCAACAGCACATTAAAAGGATCATACACCATGATCAAGTGGGGTTTATTCCAGGAATGCAAGGATTCTTCAATATACGCAAATCAATCAACGTGATACACCATATCAACAAGCTGAAGGAGAAAAACCATATGATCATCTCAATAGATGCAGAGAAAGCTTTTGACAAAATCCAACACTCATTTATGATAAAAACCCTGCAGAAAGTAGGCATAGAGGGAACTTTCCTCAACATAATAAAGGCCATATATGACAAACCCACAGCCAGCATTGTTCTCAATGGTGAAAAACTGAAACCATTTCCACTAAGATCAGGAACAAGACAAGGTTGCCCACTCTCACCACTCTTATTCAACCTAGTTTTGGAAGTTCTAGCCACAGTAATCAGAGAAAATAAAGAAATAAAAGGAATCCAAATAGGAAAAGAAGAAGTAAAGCTGTCACTGTTTGCAGATGACATGATACTATTCATAGAGAATACTAAGGATGCTACCAGAAAACTACTAGAACTAATCAGTGAATTTGATAAAGTAGCAGGATACAAAATTAATGCACAGAAATCTCTGGCTTTCTTATACACTAAAGATGAAAAATCTGAGAGGGAAATTAAGAAAACACTCCCATTTACCACTGCAACAAAAAGAATAAAATATCTAGGAATAAACCTACCTAAGCGGACAAAAGACTTATATGCAGAAAACTATAAGACACTGATGAAAGAAATTAAAGATGATACAAATAGGTGGAGAAATATACCATGTTCTTGGATTGGAAGAATCAACATTGTGAACATGACTCTATTACCCAAAGCAATCTACAGATTCAATGCAATCCCTATCAAATTACCACTGGCATTTTTTACAGAACTAGATCAAAGAATTTCACAATTTGTATGGAAACACAAAAGAACCCGAATAGCCAAAGCAATCTTGAGAACGAAAAATGGAGCTGGAGGAATCAGGCTCCCTGACTTCAGGCTATACTACAAGGCCACAGTAATCAAGACAGTATGGTACTGGCACAAAAACAGAAATATAGATCAATGGAACAGGATAGAAAGCCCAGAGATAAACCCACACACATATGGTCACCTTATCTTTGATAAAGGAGGGAAGGAAATACAGTGGAGAAAAGACAGCCTCTTCAATAAGTGGTGCTGGGAAAACTGGACAGCTACATGTAGAAGTATGAAATTAGAACACTCCCTAACACCATACACAAAAATAAACTCAAAATGGGTTAAAGACCTAAATGTAAGGCCAGACACTATCAAACTCTTAGAGGAAAACATAGGCAGAACACTCTATGACATCAATCACAGCAAGATCCTTTCTGACCCATCTCCTAGAGAAATGGAAATAAAAACAAAAATAAACAAATGGGATCTAATGAAACTTAAAAGCTTTTGCACAGCAAAGGATACCATAAACAAGACCAAAAGACAACCCTCAGAATGGGAGAAAATATTCACAAATGAAGCAACTGACAAAGGATTAATATCCAAAATTTATAAGCAACTCAGGCGCTCAATAACAAAAAAACAAAAAACCCAATCCAAAAATGGGCAGAAGAACTAAATAGACATTTCTCCAAAGAAGATATACATATTGCCAACAAACACATGAAAGAATGCTCAACATCATTAATCATTAGAGAAATGCAAATCAAAACTACAATGAGATATCACCTCACACCGGTCAGATTGGCCATCATCAAAAACTCTAGAAACAATTAATGCTGGAGAGGGTGTGGAGAAAAGGGAACCCTCTTGCACTGCTGGTGGGAATGTAAAATGATACAGCCACTATGGAGAACAGTATGGAGGTTCCTTAAAAAACTACAAATAGAACTACCATATGACCCCACAATCCCACTACTAGGCATATATCCTGAGAAAACCATAATTCACAAAGAGTCATGTACCAAAATGTTTATTGCAGCTCTATTTACGATAGCCAGGACATGGAAGCAACCTAAGTGTCCATCAACAGATGAATGGATAAGGAAGATGTGGCACATATATACAATGGAATATTACTCAGCCATAAAATGAAACGAAACTGAGTTATTTGTAATGAGGTGGATAGACCTGGAGTCTGTCATACAGAGTGAAGTAAGTCAGAAGGAGAAAAACAAATACTGTATGCTAACACATATATATGGATTCTAAGGGGAAAAAAATGTCATGAAGAGATTAGTGGTAGGACGGGAATAAATCACAGACCTACTAGAGCATGGACTTGAGGATATGGGGAGGGGGAAGGGTAAGCGGTGACGATGTGAGAGAGTGGCAGGGACATACACACACTACCAAATGTAAATTAGATAGCTAGTGGGAAGCTGCAGCATAGCACAGGGAGTTCACCTCTGTGCTTTGTGACCACCTAGAGGGGTGGGATAGGGAGGTTGGGAGGGAGGGTGACGCAAGAGGGAAGAGATATGGGAACATATGTATATGTATAACTGATTCACTTTGTTGTAAAGGAGAAACTAACACACTATTGTAAAACAGTTATACTCAAATAAAGATGTTAAAAAAAAAATCCTATACACACAAGTGTGGGTGCTCAGAGATGGAAAAGTATTATAGCAGCTTTGAGGTACATTCATATACTTTTGAGAGAAAGAAATAATCGTAAGATAATTCTTCTTGAAAAAAATTATATGTAACTTAGGCTTTAACTGCTATTATCTGGGGTGCTAGAAAATTTGAAACATGAATGTTCACAGATTTTTTAACAATAAACATATTGTCTCTGTGGTTGAAATATGAAAAAAAAAAAAAAGAAAAGAAAATGGTCCAACATCGGGTTTATGAGTTCAAAGCAAAACCAGTCCAATAATGAATAAAACATTTTTTTCCTAAATAAATAAAACTTTTTTTTTTAACTGAACGATACCAAGGAAATGAGATTCTAGATTGAAACTTTCTCTGAGATCGGGGCAATTCATGCTCATTGAATTAATTTTTTTTTTCCTGTCTCTTTCTATAGAAAAGAAAAATAAATGAGTTATAAAGTAATCCCTCCTCAGAATCCAAATTTGTAGCAGTAATGTTAATATTTCATATCAAAAAAGAAAGTTTAAGACAACTGACATGGAAATAAATATTTTTAATGTAGAAATATTTTCATACATACTATCTTTATCCATTTCAGGCAGATTATTTTACCCGAGTATATGTATCTTTGTTCTTTGGACTGTACCTTACTGCTTTTTTTAAGTACCTTTTTTTTTCCTGGCTTTACCAAAGGTATTCATTTGAGCCTATTTAAAAATTTCAGCATTTAAGTGAAATTGCCCTCGATTAACTTTTGTTCAATATGTAATTATTTAGTATTGGAAAAACCTCCTGACTTTATCAGGGATTTTGTTACATAATCTCTTTTCTTATCTGGTATAGCCAGGCATTTTTTCAACATTAAATTGGAGAGAGGGAGAGAGAGATGATAACTTGGCTTAAATGACACTGAACAAGCAACAAATTTACCAGATTTTTGGCTGCACACTCTGATCTATAGGTATATGACTTGAGGTAGAAATTCATATGTTATTCTTGCCTGTGTGGGTTGTAGCATTCTGGATTCATATAGTAGCAAGTTCAGTGCGGTCGAAGCATCATTGCAAATAGGAAAGTAAAGAGGTGGGGCTTTTTAGGTATCTTGACAAGGAGTTCTGATTTTTATTCTCTAGGAGATGGAGAACCATTGGTGGGTTTTGATCAGTGATGAGACATGTGGTCATTTGCAGGAAACATTACTCTTGGAACTGTGTGGAGGTAGATCTGATCAGGTAAATCTTGTTTTTAGAGGAGGACACTCAGTCTTGTGTTGGATTGTTTGAAAGTCGGTTACAAGGTCATTTTGCAAAACCTTTCCATCCAGACCCAAAAGTTATTCCAATGAGAATCTAGAGCATAATCTAGGTCATTGTTACATAAGCCAGGTTGGATGTTGAAAAATGGAATGTCCTATTTTTATACATTGCTAATAAAAACAAGCTTAGGACTGCTCTCTGAAAAGTCTAGGTAATACCACGCGTTTTACTGTTTTAGTTTCTAGGACATTTATAACTACAATTTTCTGTTTTTAGAATGGTTCATAGGAAGGGGCACTATTTTATCTTTTGTATTCTGTAATATAATAAAGAATTCTATACTTGATAGAACTTTTTCATTTCATCTTTATGACAGTTCTTCCTTGGATAGGTCTTACTATCTTCATTTTAAAATCAAAGAAGCTGAAGCTCCGTTAAGCAACTGGCCTTTATTACAGAAATAGCAGGCTTGGAATTTGAAGCCACGTCTTTCCAACTCCAAAGTCCTCTCTTTCCAATATACCACCCTTCCTCTTTAATAGGATTTCTCTAATCGCAATGCCATCTTTCCTCTGTACACCCCCTTCCCAACATTTCCTTCATGTTGTCTGAGGCACTGGGTGAGTTTTAAAAAATCTGCCTATCTCTGGGTTAGGATAATTCAACGTACTTAATTGTTTAGGTCATGTAGCCCCTTGTTTCCTCCACAATAACAGGATAAAGAAAGAGACAGAGGAGTTCTGCTTTCCAGTGTCTTACATCACCCAGACAATTGGCAGCCAGGAGTCAGGCAGCTGCCACGCTCTTCAGATGTCTATTTAAAGTTCAAAGAGATGCAGGATAACAATAACAAAGAGCTAAGCGGGGCCCTGAACAGCCCACCCCACAACAGGAGGAATGGCTGAAAAAGGTAAGATTTAAGACATCCAACCCTCTTGGCAAAAAAGGCTCCAGGCTCCCTGGTTTATTTTCTATTTCCCAATATTTGCTGTTTCTTAGTTATTCTGAGGAGTGTGGTATCTCCGCTAAAGGATCATTAACCGTATATGTTAGTGTGGCTGCCAAAAATGCGTTAGATATGCAATTTATGGACCATGTCTATACGTTACATGAATAATTTCGAAAGGATCAGATAAACAAAAGAGCTTAATTTGTTCGTGCTTGTTTTGAAAGATGAGTTAGAGTTCAGTTATTCTCCAGTGTTGTACTGGATTTGAGGCATTGTGGTGTGCTGGGCTAGCATGAAGGACATTTGAATTCTGTGTCAGATCTGCTACTAAATGGCCGTGTGAGTTTGGGGGAAATCCCTCTATCTTTCTGAGAGTGTTTTCTGAGTCTGAAACAAAAATAAATAAAATAGGCTTAGTATGCTTCACATCTGAATTTCTTTTTTTCTGGTTTTTAAATGTTTTTTATTTTTAAGAAAAATGATTGTAATAAATGATAAAATGGGCTGAATATATATATATATATATATATATATATATATATATATATATATATATATATATATATATATAGTGTCCAAGTAAGTTTTCAAATGCCTATGGGAATTGATGCTTTTAATCCTGACAACAATCTCATGAGATGTGAAGTGTTATCATCATTCCCGTTTTATAGATAAAGAAACTGAGGCATAGCAAAGTTTAGTAACTTGCTTGAGATCACATATAAGAGCGTGGTGGCACCAGGTTTTAAACCCGGACAGAGAGAAGAATTTTGGAATTACTTTTCATATTTAAAAAGAGGTTTTGTGCTTATTTGTGTTACTAGTGTGACGTATGCAGAGTATGTTGTGTTCCTAAATATTCCTATTTCAAACCAATGCTACAGATTATAATAAAACTTAAAACACTACTGTTAACAGAACACAAATGCAGGTATACTTTGAGTATTTAAAGGCACAGTCAATTGTATTGTTTTACAAAGAATAATAAGTAATGAGATACACTACTTTTAGTGCTTTATTATATGTAAATTTCAGAACTGTATTAAAATATTCTTGTATAAAATACTTAAAAGTTAATACCAATATTTTAATTGAGTATTTATAAGTTCTTTGAAATTGGGAAAAATACTAAATCAGTATAGGAACAGTTCAAGAAATTACTACGTACTTCCACTGTAATGCTACCTTAATTCATAAAAAGGCTTTCATCCAAATGAGAGTAAAGAGCATATCATAATGTTTCCTTTATCCTTAAAGCAATACCACATGACAGGTAAAGAGAAAGAAAGCGTTTTTTTCATTTAGAGGTTAATGCTTTGTTCAAGGTCACAGTGAGATGGACAAGCAAGGAAAGCTGCTGAACTTGTGAGAGTTAAGAGAGACTCCGAAACTTTTGAAAAAATAGATTTAAACTATTAAAATTCATTTTAATTTCAGAATATTTGCTGTTATGAGTGTCTTCTAATTTTAGAAGTGTCTCATTTCCTGATTATTTTAATAGCACTTAAAAAACTTCACTTTTAGAGTGATGGAAATTGTAATAGGAATGCAATTGCTAAGAATATTCATTTTCTTTGTTAGCTAATGGCATAAAATCTGTGTTTTTCAATTAGGAATATATGTGAGGCTTTAACACAGGGACATTAATTCTATACTATGTCTTTCTGTGCTGTTTTGAATCATTTTGTGTGGTGTGTTGGTTGAAACAAGATTGAGATGCAGTGAATATTTAAAACAAAAATACTTTTATAAGTTGCTTTTTTACAGGTAAAGGTACAAATAGGAGACACAAGAGGAATTTTTATACTTTCGTCTCTTACGTGTGTGTATGATCAGTGTTGGTTGCCGTATTGAACCAGTTAAAAAAATAGAATCTCTTTTCTCAATGATTACATAAGGTGTGACGCTTTCCTTTTCCTATGATAAAGGCAGCTATCAAGTCTAAGAACGATTTTCAACACCTTTCCCTATGTTATGACTAGCTTAGTAAGAATTACCTCAGAGTCACTTTCCAGTGTTTCTATGTTAACAGCTGGTCTCTGTGTTATTGAACAAATGCATGAATCTGTTCTGTATACACTACACCCACACAGTAATTAGAGTTTACAAAGCCTTTGTAAACACATGATGCCATTTGATCCTCACGACTCCTGGAGGTGGATATCACAAGTTTCATTCTCTGTATCTTACAAATAGGGAAGTTCAAGCTCAGGACTGTCCAAGTTCACATAACTGTAAAAGGAAGGCCTATGGTTTGAACACAGGTCTTCTGTTCCAAATACCCAGCTGAGTCACAAGTCCCTTTGTAGAAAAGAAAATAATAATCTTGTATGGATGTGATTAGAGAGTGTATTTTTCCCTTGATATTATATGATTTCCTCTTATCCTTTTGATTCAGAAGATTTAATACCAACATGACCTACCTGATCTGTTTTCTCTTGTTTATTTTTTCAGCAGTGTCTACATTTTCCCACCTTCTGGTCCCTATTCTTCTCTTGATTGGCTGGATTGTGGGATGCATTGTAATGGTTTATGTTGTCTTCTCTTAGAAAGGTAAAGTTTTCAATAATTGAATATGTTTCTTCACAAAGAATACACATTACTCCAGAAATAATCTTTTCTGTTTTACTAATGGAACATTTTATCGTGCAGGCAAGAAGACTTCAGGTTGACATCATTTAGAAGAATTAAGAAAAGCATGAAATGACAGATTATTAAATGTTTCTCATGTAAATAACTGCAGTGTTTGACATGAGTTTATAAAACTTGCATTTGTAAACTGGTACTTCAGTGGACATAAGAATCTCTTCAGAAACATGTTTAAAATTCTGGGTACAAATAATAACTATAAGAAAATATAGATGAATTTCTCTATAACCTGGGAGTAGGAAAAATATTCCTACTTAATATGTATAAGCAATAGAAAAAAGTTTGGTAAATTAAATTTTTTGGCCACCCCTCAAAAAACAGAAAAACAGAAAAAATGAGCTAGAGATAAGAAGAGACAGTTCATAGAAAACAAAATGTGAATGTAAGTTTGACCCTTAACCTTTTACAGTAAGAGAACTGTAAATAACACCACATTGAGGAGCCATTCCTCACCTGTCAGATGGGAAAAAATGAAGATATACTAATATATGTCTTGGTAAGGCTGTGGGGAAATAAGCACTCTCATATACTGTCTTTAGAAATTCAAAATGTTACAACATTTTTAGGGGTGTTCAGCAATCACAATACCAAAATTACATATGTATTTAACTTTTGACCCAGCTACCCCTCTTCTAAGAATATTGACATTTCCACAGGTACACTGCTAAAAATACAAAATGGTATATGCACAAGTCTATTCATTATGGCATAATCTGTTAGAACGAACCCCTGGAAAAAGCCAAATATTTATTAACAGAAGACTAACAATAAACTGTAGTCTATCTACGAAATGTGGCACTTAAGCAGCTGTAAAGAGGAATGAATGAAGGGGGTTCTCTATATGCTGATGTGATGTTATCTCCCGGGCAAAGTATTTGGTGAAAAAAACAGGTACAGAACAATGTATGCTACCTTTTGTGTAAAAAATGAGGGGTTATACCAATATGCACACATACCTGCTTATATTAAAATACTGCAACAGAGGAGCCACAAATGGCTAGATAGATATCTCTGAGTGTCCCTTATTTTGGAATCAAGTAAATATCTTATAAATTAAAAAAACAAAGAAAAAGAAAAACATAATCTCCAAATTTAAAGCAAATTAAAACAAATCTAATAGTACATAAAATTGGTGGAGGACCTGTTAAAACACAGGTCGCTGGGTCCCACTCTGAGTTTCTGATTCAGAGATCTGGGGTGGGGGGGCCTGAGAATTTCACTTCTAACAAGTTTTCAGGTAATGTTGATGTTGCTTGTCCAGAATCCATAATTTGAGAACTACTGCTGTAGAAGTGCTATGGTCTGAATGTTTGTGTCGCCTCAAAATTCGTATGTTGAAATCCTAATCCCCCAACTTTGATGGTATTCGGTGCTAGGGTGGGGATTGGGAGGTGATTAGATGATGAGTGTGGAGCCGTCATGAATGGGATTAGCACCCTTATAAACGAGGCCCCAGGGCTTCCCTGGTGGCGCAGTGGTTGGGGGTCCACCTGCCGATGCAGGGGACGTGGGTTTGTGCCACGGTCCGGGAAGATCCCACGTGCCGCGGAGCGGCTGGGCCCGTGAGCCATGGCCGCTGAGCCTGCGCGTCCGGAGCCTGTGCTCCGCAACGGGAGAGGCCACAGCAGTGAGAGGCCCGCGTACCGCAAAGAAAAAAAAAAAAAAAAAAGAGGTCCCAGACAGCTCTCTAGCCCTTTCACCTTGTGAGGACACAATGAGAAGTTTGCAGCCTTAGAAGAGGGCCTCACTTGAACCTGGCCTTGCTGGCACCCTGATCTTGGACTTCTAGCCTCCAAAATTGAGCGAAAAACGTTTGCTGTTTATAAGCTACCCGCCCGTCAGTGTTGTTTTGAAATAGCAGCCCAAGTGGATCAAGACAAGAAGGGACCCAGTTTCTTCCTAGTAATTATAGCATCCTTTTCTATTCAATTAATTTCCCTACTGAAATTAATCTCATCCAAACAATTAGAGAAAGCTTTGGCTTTATTCACTGATTCTTATCTTTTAAACTTGGTTAAACATTTCAAAAAAGCTTTTTAAAAACTTCTGTTTAAAGCAATATTTATAAAATTCTAACATAGAATGTGTATAAAATTAGGCTCGACTATTTTCATTAACAACTTGACCTAGTTTTAGTTTTCTCCAGACTTAAGAATGAACTCACCTTGAATCAGAGGGCTACTGGATACCGCTCCTGCAGTCTTGTGAAAACTGATTGTTAAATTTTCAGGAATTTTGAAAGTTAGGCTACACCTCATTGGCAGCTGGAAATTGGCCACATGGGAGTATTTACAACACAGCAATCAACAAGTACTAGAAATCAGGGCTTCTTCCCACGGGACAGCCAGTTCTTAAGGACACCCCTGACCTGAATCCCCTAGACTTCCCTGATGTTTATATGGTTTGTGAGGGCTTCAAGACCACCTATCATTTTTTTTTCCCTTCTTCACATTCTGTTTGAGTTAATTAAAAATATGGTCTTTCTATTCACTTGACCTCTTTCTGTGCTATAGACTTTAATGAGAAACCCATGAAAGCAGTAGACTTTCTCAGAATACATACATTCAAACAAAACTGTAGATGTTATTTCAAGATGCTATTTCAATGGATTTCCTGGAATCCATTAAAAGACTCCCTAGGTAAAGTAGCCCCTGGGCTGTCACCAACTTTCTAAAGGTTTTAGGCTACTTTACAGCTGGGCTCTTGTTCCCTTGAGGTTAAGGACATCAACTCATATTTTAGCTTTCTTCCTGGCTAGAGACTGGGTTTTTCTGTACTTCTTTCTGCCGACACCATTCCTGCATGACCTGTCATCTTTCTTGCATTTGTATACCACAGAGTCCTGGCATTTGGTTAGAAAGTTATAAAACAAAATTGTGGCAACCTATGTTTTATGTCAGAACAACTTTCCTTTCTTTAGTCTGGAGTCTTTTTCTCCACACGTCCTGGTCCTTTTCTTTAACCCTTTGAAGCTATAGGATATCTCACTTCTTGTTCAAATGTGTGCACAACTTTTCCCTGGAACACAAAAAGCTTCAGCATTCCCATAAATCTTAACTTTCTATCTTTGACAAACACTTTCTTATTTCAAGGGCTCAATATTCTTTTCCTTAGCACTTTAAAGCAGACTGTAATGTTTTTAAGCAGCAGTAGAAATGAATTTCCCTACAATAAGTATTTTAATTCCATGTTTACACATCCAACCTGATCATCTTCTCAGAGAACAAAGAAAGCTTAGTACAGTGAAAAGACCAAAAGTTCTGGAAGTCAGATTGTTGTATTCTAATTTGGGAGTCCTTCGAGTAGTTAATTAATCTCTCTAACCTTAGTTTCTCAACTATAAAAGAAGAATATTTTCATGGGATTATTGTGAGGACTGCAGTGTTTTCTAAATCTGCCTGAACTGAAACAATTGAGTCATTTGTTAAAAAGACAGATTCTCAAGCTCCTGCTCTGGAGAATTCATTTCAGTAGGTCTAGAGAAGGCCTATTAAGAAATCAATTCCCCAGGTGATTTTTAGTATCACAGAAGTTTGGAAACATACCTATCATATATGTATGTGTGTGTGTGTGTGTGTGTATGTAGGCATTACTCCCTGGTACATGAGACCCTGATCAATGACAGCTTATATCAGTAAATCCAAACCACTTTTCTGTTTATAGCTGCAACAAAAAATTAGCACTTTATTATATTAGCTTATATTACATTATACTTTTTAGTTAAATGAAGTATAATGATACATATTATTTGTCCACTAATATTTTCATATATGTGAGTTTTTTCCTGTTAAATTGAAGCCCTTTATGAGTGAATCTATTTCTCATCACTCCAACACATAGTACAAAACAGACAACTAATAAATATGTAGCAAATGGGTAATTATTTACCCCTTACAATATTCTTGAATGCACAATGTTGATGTTCTAACTTTGAACTCTCAAGAGGTCGTTGGAGCAATGTAAGCTGGATTGGAATTCTCAAACAAGTGATTAGTGATCTGTGAACAATAGGATTAGGTAGGTGATGACATACAGATTTCACAAGGCATAGAACCTTATATGCTTTTAAATTTCCAAAACCTTCAGCTTACATTCTATCAAACTGCAGCTATAACTATTTGAGAAGAAGAGTTTAATGAGTTAACTGTTTCTTAAAAGTTTCTGATTGTATAATGCTCGGCCTTACATCATCACCCACCCTCACTCTGTGCCCCTCCCCCTCAAGGCATGTATTGATGTCAGAGCTGAGAATACTACTTTCTCTATACTGTAATTAGGATATAAAAACCTCTCAAAGAAGGCTTTTTTATTACTAGCCATGTCTGGAATAAGAGGTAAATTCCAATGAGTTTTGAAATATCTAAGGAAACTCCTCATGAGCAACCAAGCCTGGTAGAGCTGAGGAAATTTACTAGAGAATAGAAGACTAGAGGTGAGATTCCCATGCACAACCCACAGTAATGTTTCTATCTATGGTCGGCCCTCTGTGCTCACAAGTTCTGCATTGTGGATATAACCAACTGCAAATCTACAATACTTGGAAAAATTCCAGAAAGTTCCAAAAAGCAAAAACTGAATTTGCTACACACCAGCAACTATTTACATAGATTTACATTGTACTTACAAATATTTGCATTGCATTTATATTGTATTAGGTATAATAAGTAACATAGAAATGATTTAAAGTGGATTAAAAACCTAAATGTAAGACCAGATACTATAAAACTCTCAGAGGAAAACATAGGCAGGACACTCTTTGGCATAAATTGCAGCAATATCTTTTTGGATCTGTCTCCTAGAGTAATAGAAATAAATACAAAAATAAACAGATGGGACCTAATTGAACTTAAAAGCTTTTACACAGCAAAGGAAACCATAAACAAAATGAAAAGACAACCTACACAATGGGAGGAAGTATTTTCAAACTATGCAACCAACAAGGGATTAATCTCCAAAATATACAAACAGCTCATGCAACTCAATATTGAAAAAGAGATAACCCAATCAAAAGATGGGCAGAATATCTAAATAGACGTTTCTCCAAAGAAGACATACAGATGGCCAAAAAGCACATGAAAAGATGCTCAACATCACGAATTATTAGAGAAATGTAAATCAAAACTACAATGGGGTATCACCTCACACTGGTCAGAATGACCATCATCAAAAAATCTATAAACAATAAATGCTGGAAAGGGTGTAGAGAAAAAGGAACCCTCCTACACTGTTGGTGGGAATGTAAATTGGTACAGGTACTATGGAGAACAGTATGGAGGTTCCTTAACAAACTAAAAATAGAACTATCATGTGACCCAGCAATTCTACTCCTGGGCACCTACCCAGAGAAAACCATAATTCAAAAGATATATGCACTCCAGTGTTCCCTGCAGAACTATTTACAACAGCCAAAACATGGAAGCAACCTAAATGTCCATTGACAGAGGAATGGATAAAGAAGCTGTGGTACGCATATACAATGGAATATTACTCAATCATAAAAAAGAATGAAATAATGCCATTTGCAGCAACATGGATGGACCTGGAGATTATCATACTAAGTGAAGTAAGTCAGATGGAGAAAGACAAATATAATAAGATATCACTCATATGTGGAATCTAAAAAGATGATACAAATGAACTTATTCACAAAACAGAAATAGACTCACAGACTTTGAAAACAAACTTATGGTTACCAAAGGGGAAAGATGGGAGGAAGGGATAATTAGGAGTTTGGAATTAACATATAGACACTACTATATATATATAGACACTACTATATATATATATATATATATGTGTGTGTGTGTGTGTGTGTGTGTGTTAGATAATCAACAAGGACCAACTGCATAGCACAGGGAACTCTACTCAATACCCTGTAATGCCCTATATGGGAAAAGACTTTAAAAAAGAGTGGATATATTTATATGTATAAGTAAATCACATTTCTGTATACCTGAAACTAACACAACACTGTAAATCAAGTATACCTCAATGTAAGATAAAAATTAAATTAAAAAGATAAAATTGGATACATAAAAAAATAAAGTACACAGGAAGATATGCATATACTATGCCATTTTGTGTAAGGGACTTGAGCATCTGTAGATTTTGGTATCTGCAGGGGTCCTGGAATCAGTCCCATGCAGATACCCAGGGATGACTGTAATGTCCATCTGTAGATCTTGTAGTTAATTAAATCTTCTCTTTTTATTTTCTGAGGAAATTATTTCCCATTTTTACTATTTATTTTATTATCTCTTATTATTGCTTATTGCAGTTTCTCAGACACTGCCTCCCCCTTTTCTTTGTTTCTATTTTTTCTTTTTTTTTATTTTGGACAAGCAGAGGAATTCCACTTAAAACATAAATATACATTGGCCTAAGATTCCTTTATAGGAAAGACTACCAAAAGCTGAAGAATAATATTGAGTTGGTAATTTCCCAGAGAATGAGATGGATGAATGTTTTACTTTTATTCCACTCTCTTTTGAAAGTGATTTCTTGGTTTGCAAAAGTGAGATGGGTATGCAATTTCTTATAAATCATCTGAATGAATCCTGAGTGGGCACAGAGCTGGGAGTTTTTTTTCAGAAGGTCAGAAACAGTCAAGAGTTTAAGACTTTCATCATTATCCTAGATTTAAGTCCATTTTCAGTCATTTTCTTGGGCTGGGCATACATGCCGTTATAAATTCAAAATTCCAAACGACACAAATATATATCTGTCAAAGGTCTTTTTGGAGCTTATGTCTATGAATATTAAAGGAAATTAGATATTGATTGCCATCTTGATGCTGAATGAAACAGGGTCATGGGGAAACAGTTTTGACTTGTTATAGGTTACTCGCTCTGTAAAACTGGTCCAGAAGTGAAGAGTAAATGGAAATAGGCTTCTTAGTGGTTTGCATACTGATGTGCTCAAAGCCACATTTTCTCTCATCTGCATCATGTGAAGGTATACTCAGGATAGGATGCATTTTGATTTAGAAAATGCAATCCCTTAGTCTAATAAACATGGTAATCTCATCAGCATGTTGCAGACATCGGGCATATTCCTCATTTATCTTGTTAAAGGTAGAAACTTGCTTTTGAGCCTGTTGACAATAGATGGACAGATTGCTTTGGAGTCAGAGTATGATCACCTCTTCAAGCAAGTGGCCAGATCCATCCAATTTTGTCTTTCCCTTTCTGCTCCTGTTCTTTTATTTAATATTCTCTTACTTTTCCTATTCTCATATTTAACCAACACACTTTTCCACTTTTAGTAGCCTGTTCAGAGTAATGGAATCACCTGTAATACCAGTAATTCAAACTTCCCTAGTTGTTGCTTCCCTCCTGATGAGGAACCCAGAAGGGCCTCACGCAGGCATACAGATAAATGTCTGCTCCTTCCAGGCACCACTGCTCCTCTGCAGAACCCCACAGTTTCTCCCAGGCACCATGGATGCTTTCCCACTTCTCCCTACCTCTCCCAACAGAGCTCTCATTGGATTTGTGTGGTGGTCTACAGTCAAGTTGCTGTTTGTGGTGTTCTAAAGCAGTACTGCCTATGCCACCATGGGCCTCAGAGCTTAATTAAATAGTTCTTTCCATTTTTATCCTCAGCTTCTCCTCTCTCTCCCTAGAACCTAGACATACATCCAGGGCAGGCCCAGACAGACTCACCCGCCACGCTGAATTCACAATTGCTGCGCCAATCTCCTCAAGCCTGGCTCCTTCTCTGACAGAGATGAGTTCTTCCAGGGGGCTCCTCAGGTTTCTGCAAAAAGCCTTTAGTTCAGTGGCCCCATTAGGACGCCAAACAGGCTGAGAACTGTTTGGATCTCGCTGCCACCCTAGTAACATATCTGGATTCTCAGAGTCCTCCGAGACAAACAGGTGGGGTCAGTTATAGTTTAAAACAAAACACAAGTCTCAACCCACCAAACTGAATTTAAAATCATTGGCTTGACCAACAATTTGAAAAACATTACTTAGAATTCAGTGTTTTTAGACATTACCATCTTGGTAAGAGCTTTCTCTGACCACCCATATCTCCAAACATACACACACACACCCATCTAGGGTCTTTATTCTTCCTAAGTGAGACCATTTCCCTTTTGCGTCCACCACTAGATGGTAAACTTCTTCAGTGTAGCACATGTGAGAAAGTAGGATTCACTGGAAATAACAGGGAAATGTCCAACAGATATATGTCAAGTGAATGAATGAATGCCTGAACATTGCCTTTAACCAAACAGCCTCACGAGACATATCAAGTGTGTGAAGCTCTTAGCACAATGTCTGTCACTTATTGAATGTTCAATTTGTATGAGATTATTTTAGTCATTACTAGTATCACAAACTTCCTCATTACTTCTTACATACATTCTTATTTATTGCACCCAACAACTCTGTGAAGTAGATGTTATCATCTCCATGCTGGGGCGATAAGGAAACTGGAGTGCAGAGATGTTGAGACTTATTCATGATTATTATAGTTAATATTATTACAGCCAGGACTTGAACACACATCTTCTGATTTTGAATTACAAATTGTTCTTCAACTATACTACATGATCACCAAATTACCAGATTTTTTTTCCATTTATGCTGTGAGATGCACCAGATTTCAGGGGAAGGAAATCATTGACCTAAATAAGGAATTGACAGCTACATTTGTTTCTTCTGTGTAACACTTCATTTTCATGCTTCTTGGTCTCCACAGTTAAATCCTGTAGCAAGACCTCCCTTACCTCCTTTAACCTCATTTTGGTTTTCTATAATATTCTGTTATTTCAGTCCCATTCTGTGCAATGTTTTCAAGTCCTTAGATTTCTAACAGTCCTTTGATACAAAGGCAACTTGTACCATAGAACTTAAGGTTCTTGACCAGCTCTATATCTGGGCTGCCTGCTCTCTCTTATAGCTCTAAGCCACGCTTGCACATTCTGTTCCAAAAAGAATCACTATTGGCCCTAACATACTCCACCTCTCTTCCCAACACCTACATTTATACAACTGTTGCTACTTCCTTCCAGCCTTTAAATTTTGGCTCAACATGAATCTCCCCCATAGAACTTTAAACCTTTCTCTATATCTGCAGATATGGAGAGTAGTTGAGAGTTTTCATGTTGTCAGTACTGTACAGAGATATTCACACAGGCGTTTGGAAGTAACGCTAATCCCTAGATGTCGAGAGTTTTTAGATGCTTGCAAAGTTCTCACTAATAAGAATAACGTATGTAGAAGACTATCATCAAAAGGTATATATGCAATAAATGACTTCTCTCTAAACATTTCAAACAATACAGAAGAAATTAAGAAGCTTAGATTCTCTTCACCTATCTTGAATTCTACTCCCTGATCAGAGATAACCACAATTAGCAATTTAGTGGGTATCAATCCAAAAATCATTTCAATGCATTTACAAAATACTTTGCATGTTATAATTGTAAAAATGCTTTCTTATACATTATTTTGCTTGATTCTCATGAAAGCTCAGTGTATCTAGATGTGTGTCATGAGACTTATGAAGGTGGACTTGCCCAAAATCTCACAGCTGGTCACCAGCTCAGCTGAACTTAAATTCTTGACCTAGGGCTCTGAATCACATGCCAAGTACTGTTCTAAGCATTTTGCCTGTGTTAGCTCATCTAATCTTTATGATGGCTTTCTTAACTAGGTGTGATTATTATGTCCATTTAAAGATGAAGAAACAGATTCAGAGAGGTTAAGTAACAAGCTCCAGTCACACAGTCTGTCACTATCAGAACTTGAACCCAGGCAGTATCCTTTTGAGCCTGGAGATCGCTATGTTATGTAGTATATTCTTTCTGCTATAAGTAAATTCTGTCTGAAAGCCTGTGCATTTAAGCCTTGTAGAGCTGCAGAGAGCATTGTACTCTTACAGCAAATGATTTAGATCTTATTTATGCTGCTGCACATATCTATATTGCTTATATTTTTGTATCCCATTAGATTGTCTCGTCATGTAGTTAAAGCACTCTGAACAGCTCTCCTTGGTGTGAGATGCTCAATAGTCTACCTACTTTCCTCCCCTCCCCCTCTTCTTTTTCTTCTTCTAAGGCAGAGGCTGATGTATTCACTTTCCCACCTTTCTTGATTGTATATCCACTAAAGGCAGTGTACAGTGGCGATGATGTGGGAGCTCTGAAAGTCTCCCTGGGGGTTGCCTGGAATATGTCTCTAGAAAGTGATGATTTTAAAACTTTCAAGTTTAGGGACTTAGCTTCACAGTCTTGGGACTTACATGTGATACAAAAATACCCACACAAATAATCCTTTAGAAGACTTTAAAAACATCTACATCTACATAAATTCACTTTAGAGAAAAGTGAAAAAAATAAATCAGTGGGCATTTCAGTAGTAACTCTAATACAGGAATCCAAAGAGGTTTTAAAACAATAACAGCAGCAGCAACAACTCATTAATCATTGTAACTTTATGGACACAGTTAGTGACAAGGAAAACTTGAGAAGAAAAGTGGTGTGATGTGTAAACATGTCAGGTCATAGGAACAGTGGAGTCAAAGCAGACAGCAAGGTTTTGTGATGCATCATCTGGAGGAAAGCAGATGCAGGGTCAAGTGTAGGGCAGAGCTTCTTGTTACATTTTCAAACCATATACCAGTTTTCACTAATGTCAATGTAAGAAATTTAGCTACCGAGAAGCATTTGAAACTCATTACCTATGATATTTTTTCTTAACAGTTATCAGCTGGAATTTCTTCTTTTAGTGGAAGGTCATAGCCCCAGGAGTGAAAGCATTAGTGCCCTGCTGATTAATCATCGTAGTCTAAGAAACAGTAAAGGAAAAATCCGACTCAATACTCAGCTCTGGAAAAACTGTTGGAATTGTTCTGCCCTTGAGATAGAGGTGAAGTATGAGTTGGTGACTGCCTATAGAAGAAGGACTTGAAGAACGATGGAAACCTAAAGGCTCTATCTATCTATCTTTAGGCTCTACCTAAACCTAAAGTAATGATCAATCATGTTGTAGTTAGACTGATTTCTGACAAAACTACTCGATGCATTCTTTTTTCACGTCTGGCCCATAGTTTGATAAAGGAGTATAAGGGAGATTTTTTTTCCCTAGCAAGTTGATGAAAATGTGTTTTACAACCAGACCAGGGATCTGGGTAGTATGAATTATCTTTGCAAATAAGTATCTAAAGCTATATTGTTATTTGGTGTTGCGTGGAGAAGGATTGGTTTTTCTCAAGTCAGTGCATTCTGTATTTATAAAGCCTACCCCTCAAACCACCTTTCTAACCCATCCCTCTACATCCCTCTAAATCTTATTTTTTGCTTTTCAGTAATTCACTACTATCATTTTTGCTCCCAATAGGTTCTATCTAAAGGAATTTTAATCATTTAGTAAAGAAAATAAAGTCTGTGTGGCTATGTGTGTGTCTCCTGAAAGAGAAATTTGACAAAGACGTTTCCTTCCTTTTAAAACTATATCAAGTCTTTGGGTATTTCTTACTCCAGTAGTTCTCAAAATTTGGTCCCTGACCTAGTAGTATCAGCATCATCTGCAAACCTGCTTGAAAGGCAAGTACTTTGAATCAGAAACTTTGAGGGTAGGGCCGACCAATTGGTGTTTTTACAAGTTTTCCCGGTGAATCTGAGGCACACATGCTCAAGTTTGAGAATCCAACGCACACATGTCTCCAAGCCATCTCTCTAACTTTCCTAAAATATCATCTCAGCTTGGGCATGTATCAATAAAAATACTGACACAGTCTATTTCTTTGAAATCCATGAATTTCTTTTTAAATTAAAGATTACAAAATGGTTTTTGCTCTCTTTCTTAATCTGGCACTAATTTAGTCATGGTGAATTCTACATTAATATACCTGTCAATAATTTAGGGGTCCCAGATTCACACGCCTTTGGGGACAGCAAGGTAGCAGAAGTGAGAGACACGGAAAACCAATGTAAGAAAAACAGGGAATACTGACAACTTTGTGAACAAATGGAGAGTTCACTCCTTCCTGCTCAAATTCATTGAAATAAATATCTCAAAGAATATTGTCTGTTAGAACATATCTTCCTACCACCTTTGGTTTACACTGCAGCCAATAAAACAAACAAAAAGATCTATTTAAAGTCTACTCTCAAGGAAAGAACTTGTAAATAGTGATTTTAATTCTGATCGCTGTTGGAATTACATATATTTGTAAATAAAAGAAAATAAAAATGTATAGTACAGTAAAATTCTTTGCTTTGAGTTACACTTTAGGAAACCAAAGTAGGGTTTATAACTAAGTTTAAAGACTTGTGCGGCTTTGAGATCTTTTTACGATGACTTGATTTTATTTCCTCATCTGATTTCACTTAGCATTAAGTTAAGAAATATATGCAAGAGCAAATACAAGACAGCTGTAACTTGTAAAGAAATCAAAAGTGTGGGGAGGCAGAGAAATTAATGTAAGATCTACTTTTTTGATCTAAGATCACTACTATACAGGACTCTTGGGCTTTTGGATAAAAAGTTAATATAAGTAAAGCAAGTGTTACTGATTTCCTTTCATCTAATGAAGGTTTATAAAAGAAAATGACATTTCTGGGGTTTTTTCCCCCTTTGAAGAGATGATATTGGCTTTCTGGTTAACAAATGCTCCCCCCTCTCCTTCACCTCAAAATCTGAAAAACAGACTTTTTTTTTTTTAGCTTAAAGATTATATTTGTTTTCGCTGGGCTTCTGGAAACTATAATATACATTTAAATGAAATTTAGAGGAAGGGTCTCTTTTTTTCTTCCAGTTTTGATATGTACTTGACATATGGCACTGTTTGTTTTAGGTGTACAGCATAATGATTTGACTTACACATATCATGAAATGATTATCACAATAAGTGTAGTGAACATTCATCATCATACAGATTCAAAATTAAAGAAATATAGATTTTCACAGGAAGAACTCTAATCTGAAGGGCCGGGTACAAGGTTTCTGCCTGTGGTACACAATGAGCAAGTGAAACCAGACAAAGCACAAAGGAAAAACAGTTCCACCTAGGAAAACCACAAACTAGTGAAAAGTTTACTAAGGCAAGGCTTTGGAGGAGAGATCTCCACGAAGTCAGGAGGGAAGGCAGACTTTAAGAGCAAAAACTGGAATGGGGGCAGGCAGGAGCGGCCAAGATGGCAGAGTAGAAGGACCCTGAGCTCACCTCCTCTCACAAACACACCAAAATCACCATCATCTGCAGAACAACCATTAAGGAAAAACACTAGAACCCACCAGAAGAGATCTTCTACAACTAAAAACATAAAGATGGAACCACAACAAGATGGCGAGTAGGGGTCGACTTGTGATGTAATCAAATCCCATACCTGCTGGGTAGGCAACCCACAAATCGGAGAATAATTATATTGCAGAGGTTGTCCCACAGGAGTGAGAGTTCTGAGCCCCCGTGTCAGGCTCCCCAGCCCAGGAGTGTGGTACAGGGAGGATGAGCCCCCAGAGCATTTCACATTAAATGCCAGTGGACTTAACTGCAGGAGCCCCACAGGACTGGAGGAAAGAGAGACTTCACTTTTAAAGGGTGCACACAAAATCTCATATACACCAGGACCCTGGACAAAAGCAGTAATTTGATAGGAGCCTGGGCCAAACCTACCTGCTGGTCTTGGAGAGTCTCCTGGAGAGGCAGGGCGTGGCTGAGGCTCACTCTGGGGAAGTAGACACTGGTGGTAGATATGTCAGTGAACAATCAACTGTATGAACACTCCTGGAAGCTGCCATGTTGGCTAATTAGAGCCAAGACTGGCCACACCCAACAGCCTACAGGCACCAGTGCTGGGACTCCTCAGACCAAACAACTGGGTGGTGATACAGCCCCACCCATCAGCAGACAGACTGCCTAAAGACTTCCTGAGCCCACAGCTGCCTAGACGTGGCCCTGCCCATCAGAAGGCCGAGACCCAGCTCTACCTACCAGTGGGAAGGCACTGACCCTTCCTACCAGGAAACCTGCACAAGCCTCTAGACCAGACTCACCCACCAGGGGTAGACACCACAGGCAAGAAAACTGTGATCCTGCAGCCTGTGGAATGAGTCTGCCAACAACAAGCCAGACCCTACCCTGAGACCAGCTTGGCCCTGGCCCTTCCCACTAGCAAGCCAATGCAACCTTTGAGACACACTCACCCCAAACCCAACCATATCAGCAACCAGCCCTCCTCTTTCAATGACTGAAACAAACTCTGGGATCCCTGGGCCCTGCAGCCAGACTCCAGGAACAAGATTTGCCTGCCAGGAGTCTGGCACTAACCCCAGGATCTATCTTTACCTGCCAGTGAGTGGACCCTGACTCTGCCCACCAGGGAGCCACCACTAGCCCCAGGGACACCCATGGTTCTACAAGCATCCATCTTGTGACCAGGCCCCACTAAAGAGAAGCCAGCAGCAACTGCACAAGGCAAGGCCTGGCAACCAACCAGACGAGGGGCCAACCAAGCCTACCACACAGCCCACATAGTCAGCCCACAACACCAGATGGACACATGCAGCCCTCTTAGGGGCAGCCCCTAGAGCATATAGCTGAGGTGGTGAGAAGGGAGGACACTGCTTGAAAGCATAGGACATTTCCTCAGAGAGCCACTTCTCCAAGATCAAGAAACATAACTAACCTATCAAATACATAAAAATACACATAGCAACTTAGACAAAATGAGGTGGCAGAGGAATGTTTTCCAGATGAAAGAACAAGATAAAACCCCAGAAGAAGAACTAAGTGAAACGGAGATAGGCAATTTACCAGAGAAAGAGTTCAGAGTAATGACTATAAAGGTGATCAAAGAATTCAGGAGGAGAATGGATGCATAGAGTGAGAAGTTAGAATTTTTTAACAAAGAGTAAAAAAATATTAAGAACTAACCAGAGATGAAGAATACATAAATTAAACAAAAAAAAAACAAAAACAAACACACTAGGGAGGAGCTTCAAGATGGCGGAAGAGTAAGACGCGGGGATCACCTTCCTCCCCACAGATACATCAGAAATACATCTACACGTGGAACTTCTCCTACAGAACACCAACTGAACGCTGGCAGAAGACCTCAGACCTCCCCAAAGGCAAGAAACTCCCCACGTACCTGGGTAGGGCAAAAGAAAAAAGAATAAACAGAGACAAAAGAATAGGGACGGGACCTGCACCGGTGGGAGGGAGCCGTGTAGGAGGAAAGGTTCCCACACACTAGAAGCCCCTTTGCGGGCGGAGACTGCGGGTGGCGGAGGGGGAAGCTCCGGAGCTGTGGAGGAGAGCGCAGCAACGGTGCAGAGAGCAAAGCGGAGAGATTCCCGCACGGAGGATCGGTGCCGACCGGCACTCAGCAGCCCGAGAGGCTCGTCTGCTCCCCTGCCGGGGCGGGCGGGGCTGGGAGCTGAGCCTCGGGCTTCGGTCGGATCCCGGGCAGAGGACTGGGGTTGGCGGCATGAACACAGCCTGAAGGGGGTTAGTGCGCCACGGCTGGCCGGGAGGGAGTCCGGGAAAATGTCTGGAGCTGCCGAAGAGACAAGAGACCTTTTCTTTCCTCTTTGTTTCCTGGTGCGCGAGGAGAGAGGATTAAGCGTGCCGCTTAAAGGAGCTCCAGAAACGGGCGCGAGCTGCGGCTATCAGCATGGACCCCAGAGACGGGCAGGAGACGCTAACACTGCTGCTGCTGCCGCCACCAAGAAGCCTGTGTGTGAGCACAGGTCACTCTCCACTCCTCCCCTCCCGGGAGCCCGTACAGCCCGCCACTGCCGGGGTCACGGGATCCAGGGACAGCTTCCCCGGGAGAACGCGCGGCGCGCCTCAGGCCGGTGCAGCGTCACCCCGGCCTCTGGTGCCGTGGGCTCGCCCCACATCCGTGCCCCTCCCACCCCAAGGCCTGCGCCAGAGCCCCAGAATCAGCTGCTCCTTTAACCCCGTCCTGTCCGAGCGAAGGGCAGATGCCCTCGGACGACCTACGCACAGAGGCGGGGCCACATCCAAAGCTGAACCCCAGGAGCTGTGCGAACAAAGAGGAGAGGGGGAGGTCTCTCCCAGCAGCCTCAGAAGCAGTGGGTTAAAGCTCCACAATCAATTTGAAGTGCCCTGCAGCTGTGGAAAACCTGAATAGACAGCGAATCATCCCAAGTTGAAGAGGTGGACTTTGGGAGCAAGATATACTATTATTTTACCCTTTTTTCTTTTTGTGAGTGTGTATGTGTGTGCTGCTGTGTGAGATTTTCTCTGTATAGCTTTGCTTTCACCAGTTGTCCTAGGGTTAGACCGACCCGTTTTTCTTTGTTTTTTATTTTAATAGAAATTTTTCTTCTTAATAATTATTTTTTATTTTAATAACTATACTTTATCCCACTTTATTTTGTCTTCTCCCTTTCTTTCTTCCTTTCTTCCCTCCTTCCCTCCTTTCTTCCTTCCTTCCTCCCTTCTTTCTTCCCTTCCTTCCTCTCCTCCTTCCTTCCTTCCTTTCTTGCTTTCTTGCTTTCTTCCTTCCTTCATTTCTTCCTTCCTCCCTTCCTTCCCTCCCTTCCTCCCTTCCTCCTCCCTTCCTTCCTTTCTTTCCTTTCTATTTTTTTCTCCCTTTTATTTTGAGCCGTGTGGATTAAAGGCTCTTGGCACTCCAGCCAGGTGTCAAGGCGGTGTCTCTGAGGTGGGAGAACCAACCTCAGGACACTGGTCCACAAGAGACCTCTCAGCTCCATGTAATATCAAATGGCGAAAATCTCCCAGAGATCTCCATCTCAACACCAAGACCCACCTTCACTCAAGGACCAGCAACGAACAGTGCTGGACACCCTATCCCCAACAAAGAGCAAGACAGGTCTACAGCCCCATCCATTAGCAGAGAGGCTGCCTAAAATCATAATAAGGCTACCAACATCCCCATACACACCACCAGACGTGGACCTGCCCACCAGAAAGACAAGATCCACCTCATCCACCAGAACAGAGGCACTAGTCCCCCCAACCAGGAAACCTGCTCAACTTACTGAACCAACCTCAGCCACTGGGGACAGCCAACAAAAAGAGAGGGAACGACGAACCTGCAGCCTGCAAAAAGGAGACCCCAAACACAGTAAGATAAGCAAAATGAGACGACAGAAAAACACACAGCAGATGAAGGAGCAAGATAAAAACACACCAGACCTAACAAATGAAGAGGTAATAGCCAGTCTACCTGAAAGAGAATTCAGAATAATGATGGTGAAGATGATTCAAAATCTTGGAAATAGAATAGACAAATTACAAGACACAGTTAACAAGGACCTAGAAGAAATAAAGAGGAAGCAAGCAACGATGAGCAACACAATAAATGAAATGAAAAATACTCTAGATGGGATCAATAGCAGAATAACTGAGGCAGAAGGACGGATAAGTGACCTGGAAGATAAAATAGTGGAAATAACTACTGCAGAGCAGAAGAAAGAAAAAAGAATGAAAAGAACTGAGGACAGTCTCAGAGACCTCTGGGACAACATTAAACGCACCAACATTCGAATTATAGGGGTCCCAGAAGAAGAAGAGAAAAAGAAAGGGACTGAGAAAATATTTGAAGAGATTATAGTTGAAAACTTCCCTAATATAGGAAAGGAAATAGTCAATCAAGTCCAGGAAGCACAGAGCATCCCATACAGGATAAACCCAAGGATAAACACGCCAAGACACATAATAATCAAACTGTCAAAAATTAAATACAAAAAAAACATATTAAAAGCAGCAAGGGAAAAACAACAAATAACACACAAGGGAATCCCCATAAGATTAAAATCTGATCTGTCAGCAGAAACTCTACAAGCCAGAAGCGAGTGGCAGGACATATTTAAAGTGATGAAGGAAAAAAACCTACAACCAAGATTACTCTACCCAGCAAGGATCTCATTCAGATTTGATGGAGAAATTAAAACCTTTACAGACAAGCAAAAGCTGAGAGAGTTCAGCACCACCAAACCAGCTTTACAGCAAATGCTAAAGGAACTTCTCTAAGCAAGAAACACAAGAGAAGGAAAAGACCGACAAGAACAACCTGAAACAAGTAAATGGTAATAGGAACACACATATCAATAATTACCTTAAATGTAAATGGATTAAATGCTCCCACCAAAAGACACAAACTGGCTGAATGGATTCAAAAACAAGACCCATGTATATGCTGTCTACAAGAGACCCACTTCAGACCTAGGGACACATACAGACTGAAAGTAAGGGGGTGGAAAAAGATATTCCATGCAAATGGAAATCAGAAGAAAGCTGGAGTAGCAATTCTCATATCAGACAAAATAGACTTTAAATTAAAAACTATTACAAGAGACAAGGAAGGACACTACATAATGATCAAGGGATCGATCCATGAAGAAGATATAACAATTGTAAATATTTATGCACCCAACATAGGAGCACCTCAATACATAAGGCAAATACTAACAGCCTTAAAGGGGGAAATCGACAGTAACACAATCATAATAGGGGACTTTAACACCCCACTGTCACCGATGGACAGATCATCCAAAATGAAAATAAATAAGGAAACACAAGCTTTAAATGATACATTACACAAGATGGACTTAATTGATATTTATAGGACATTCCATCTAAAAACAACAGAATACATATTTTTCTCAAGTGCTCATGGAACATTCTCCAGGATTGATCATATATTGGGTCACAAATCTAGCCTTGGCAAATTTAAGAAAATTGAAATCGTATCAAGTATCTTTTCCGACCACAACGCTATGAGACTAAATATCAATTATAGGAAAAGATCTGTAAAAAATACAAACACATGGAGGCTAAACAATACACTACTTAATAACGAAGTGATCACTGAAGAAATCAAAGAGGAAATCAAAAAATACTTAGAAACAAATGACAATGGAGACACAACGACCCAAAACCTATGGGATACAGCAAAAGCAGTTCTAAGAGGCAAGTTTATAGCAATACAATCATACCTTAAGAAACAGGAAACATCTCGAATAAACAACCTAACTTTGCACTTAAAGCAATTAGAGAAAGAAGAACAAAAAACCCCCAAATTTAGCAGAAGGAAAGAAATCATAAAGATCAGATCAGAAATAAATGAAAAAGAAGTGAAGGAAACAATAGCAAAGATCAATAAAAGTAAAAGCTGGTTCTTTGAGAAGATAAATAAAATTGATAAACCATTAGCCAGACTCATCAAGAATAAAAGGGAGAAGACTCAAATCAATAGAATTAGAAATGAAAAAGGAGATATAACAACTGACACTGCAGAAATACAAAAGATTATTAGAGATTACTACAAGCAACTGTATGCCAATAAAATGGACAACCTGGAAGAAATGGACAAATTCTTAGAAATGCACAACCTGCCGAGACTGAACCAGGAAGAAATAGAAAATATGAACAGACCAATCACAAGCACTGAAATTGAAACTGTGATTAAAAATCTTCCAGCAAACAAAAGTCCAGGACCAGATGGCTTCACAGGCGAATTCTATCAAACATTTAGAGAAGAGCTAACACCTATCCTTCTCAAACTCTTCCAACAGATAGCAGAGGGAGGAACACTCCCAAACTCATTCTATGAGGCCAACATCACCCTGATACCAAAACCAGACAAAGACGTCACAAAGAAAGAAAACTACAGGCCAATATCACTGATGAACATAGATGCAAAAATCCTCAACAAAATATTAGCAAACAGAATCCAACAGCACATTAAAAGGATCATACACCATGATCAAGTGGGGTTTATCCCAGGAATGCAAGGATTCTTCAATATACGCAAATCAATCAATGTGATACACCATATCAACAAACTGAAGGAGAAAAACCATATGATCATCTCAATAGATGCAGAGAAAGCTTTTGACAAAATTCAACACTCATTTATGATAAAAACCTTGCAGAAAGTGGGCATAGAGGGAACTTTCCTCAACATAATAAAGGCCATATATGACAAACCCACAGCTAGCATCGTTCTCAATGGTGAAAAACTGAAACCATTTCCACTAAGATCAGGAAAAAGACAAGGTTGCCCACTCTCACCACTCTTATTCAACATAGTTTTGGAAGTTCTAGCCACAGCAATCAGAGAAGAAAAAGAAATAAAAGGAATCCAAATAGGAAAAGAAGAAGTAAAGCTGTCACTGTTTGCAGATGACATGATACTATACATAGAGAATCCTAAGGATGCTACCAGAAAACTACTAGAGCTAATCAATGAATTTGGTAAAGTTGCAGGATACAAAATTAATGCACAGAAATCTCTGGCATTCTTATACACTAATGATGAAAAATCTGAGAGTGAAATTAAGAAAACGCTCCCATTTACCATTGCAACAAAAAGAATAAAATATCTAGGAATAAACCTACCTAAGGAGACAAAAGACTTGTATGCAGAAAACTATAAGACACTGATGAAAGAAATTAAAGATGATACAAATAGGTGGAGAAATATACCATGTTCTTGGATTGGAAGAATCAACATTGTGAAAATGACTATACTACCCAAAGCAATCTACCGATTCAATGCAATCCCTATCAAATTACCACTGGCATTTTTTACAGAACTAGAACAAAAAATTTCACAATTTGTATGGAAACACAAAAGACCCCGAATAGCCAAAGCAATCTTGAGAACGAGAAATGGAGCTGGAGGAATTAGGCTCCCTGACTTCAGACTCTACTACAAGGCTACAGTAATCAAGACAATATGGTACTGGCACAAAAACAGAAATATAGATCAATGGAACAGGATAGAGAGCCCAGAGATAAACCCACACACATATGGTCACCTTATCTTTGATAAAGGAGGGAAGGATATACAGTGGAGAAAAGACAGCCTCTTCAATAAGTGGTGCTGGGAAAACTGGACAGCTACATGTAAAAGTATGAAATTAGAACAATCCCTAACACCACACACAAAAATAAACTCAAAATGGGTTAAAGACCTAAATGTAAGGCCAGACACTATCAAACTCTTAGAGGAAAACATAGGCAGAACACTATACGACATAAATCACAGCAAGATCCTTTTTGACCCATCTCCTAGAGAAATGGAAATAAAAACACAAATAAACAAATGGGACCTAATGAAACTTAAAAGCTTTTGCACAGCAAAGGATACCATAAACAAGACCAAAAGACAACCCTCAGAATGGGAGAAAATATTTGCAAATGAAGCAACTGACAAAGGATTAATTTCCAAAATTTATAAGCAACTCATGCAGCTCAATAACAAAAAAACAAACAACCCAATCCAAAAATGGGCAGAAGAACTAAATAGACATTTCTCCAAAGAAGATATACAGATTGCTAACAAACACATGAAAGAATGCTCAACCTCATTAATCATTAGAGAAATGCAAATCAAAACTACAATGAGATATCATCTCACACCGGTCAGATTGGCCATCATCAAAAACTCTAGAAACAATACATGCTGGAGAGGGTGTGGAGAAAAGGGAACCCTCTTGCACTGCTGGTGGGAATGTAAATTGATACAGCCGCTATGGAGAACAGTATGGAGGTTCCTGAAAAAACTACAAATAGAACTACCATACGACCCAGCAATCCCACTACTGGGAATATACCCTGAGAAAACTATAATTCAGAAAGACTCATGTACCAAAATGTTCATTGCAGCTCTATTTACAATAGCCAGGACATGGAAGCAACCTAAGTGTCCATCAACAGATGAGTGGATAAAGAAGATGTGGCACATATATACAATGGAATATTACTCAGCCATAAAAAGAAATGAAACTGAGTTATTTATAATGAGGTGGATGGACCTGGAGTCTGTCATACAGAGTGAAGTAAGTCAGAAGGAGAAAAACAAATACCGTATGCTAACACATATATATGGACTCTAAGGGAAAAAAATGTCATGAAGAGGTTAGTGGTAGGACGGGAATAAAACACAGACTTACTCGAGCATGGACTTGAGGATATGGGGAGGGGGAGGGGTGGGCTGTGACGAAGTGGGGGAGTGGCAGGGACATATATACACTATCAAATGTAAATTAGATAGCTGGTGGGAAGCTGCTGCATAGCACAGGGAGAACACCTCTGTGCTGTGTGACCGCCTGGGGGGGTGGGATAGGGAGGGTGGGAGAGAGGGTGATGCAAGAGGGAGGAGATGTGGGAGCATGTGTGTATGTATAACTGATTTAGTTTGTTGTAGAGGGAAAACTAACACACTATTGTAAAACAATTATACTCCAATAAAGATGTTAAAAAAAAAAAAAAAAAAAAAAAAAGAGGTAATAGCCAGTCTACCTGAAAGAGAATTCAGAATAATGATGGTGAAGATGATTCAAAATCTTGGAAATAGAATAGACAAATTACAAGACACAGTTAACAAGGACCTAGAAGAAATAAAGAGGAAGCAAGCAACGATGAGCAACACAATAAATGAAATGAAAAATACTCTAGATGGGATCAATAGCAGAATAACTGAGGCAGAAGGACGGATAAGTGACCTGGAAGATAAAATAGTGGAAATAACTACTGCAGAGCAGAAGAAAGAAAAAAGAATGAAAAGAACTGAGGACAGTCTCAGAGACCTCTGGGACAACATTAAACGCACCAACATTCGAATTATAGGGGTCCCAGAAGAAGAAGAGAAAAAGAAAGGGACTGAGAAAATATTTGAAGAGATTATAGTTGAAAACTTCCCTAATATAGGAAAGGAAATAGTCAATCAAGTCCAGGAAGCACAGAGCATCCCATACAGGATAAACCCAAGGATAAACACGCCAAGACACATAATAATCAAACTGTCAAAAATTAAATACAAAAAAAACATATTAAAAGCAGCAAGGGAAAAACAACAAATAACACACAAGGGAATCCCCATAAGATTAAAATCTGATCTGTCAGCAGAAACTCTACAAGCCAGAAGCGAGTGGCAGGACATATTTAAAGTGATGAAGGAAAAAAACCTACAACCAAGATTACTCTACCCAGCAAGGATCTCATTCAGATTTGATGGAGAAATTAAAACCTTTACAGACAAGCAAAAGCTGAGAGAGTTCAGCACCACCCAACCAGCTTTACAGCAAATGCTAAAGGAACTTCTCTAAGCAAGAAACACAAGAGAAGGAAAAGACCGACAAGAACAACCTGAAACAAGTAAATGGTAATAGGAACACACATATCAATAATTACCTTAAATGTAAATGGATTAAATGCTCCCACCAAAAGACACAAACTGGCTGAATGGATTCAAAAACAAGACCCATGTATATGCTGTCTACAAGAGACCCACTTCAGACCTAGGGACACATACAGACTGAAAGTAAGGGGGTGGAAAAAGATATTCCATGCAAATGGAAATCAGAAGAAAGCTGGAGTAGCAATTCTCATATCAGACAAAATAGACTTTAAATTAAAAACTATTACAAGAGACAAGGAAGGACACTACATAATGATCAAGGGATCGATCCATGAAGAAGATATAACAATTGTAAATATTTATGCACCCAACATAGGAGCACCTCAATACATAAGGCAAATACTAACAGCCTTAAAGGGGGAAATCGACAGTAACACAATCATAGTAGGGGACTTTAACACCCCACTGTCACCGATGGACAGATCATCCAAAATGAAAATAAATAAGGAAACACAAGCTTTAAATGATACATTACACAAGATGGACTTAATTGATATTTATAGGACATTCCATCTAAAAACAACAGAATACATATTTTTCTCAAGTGCTCATGGAACATTCTCCAGGATCAATCATATATTGGGTCACCAATCTAGCCTTGGCAAATTTAAGAAAATTGAAATCATATCAAGTATCTTTTCTGACCACAACGCTATGAGACTAGATATCAATTACAGGAAAAGATCTGTAAAAAATACAAATACATGGAGGCTAAACAATACACTACTTAATAACGAAGTGATCACTGAAGAAATCAAAGAGGAAGTCAAAAAGTACTTAGAAACAAATGACAATGGAGACACGACGACCCAAGACTTATGGGATCCAGCAAAAGCAGTTCTAAGAGGGAACTTTATAGCAATACAATCATACCTTAAAAAAAGGAAACATCTCGAATAAACAACCTAACTTTGTACCTAAAGCAATTAGAGACGGAAGAACAAAAACCCCCAAATTTAGCAGAAGGAAAGAAATCATAAAGATCAGATGAGAAATAAATGAAAAAGAAATGAAGGAAACAATAGCAAAGATCAATAAAAGTAAAAGCTGGTTCTTTGAGAAGATAAATAAAATTGATAAACCATTAGCCAGACTCATCAAGAAAAAAAAAGGGAGAAGACTCAAATCAATAGAATTAGAAATGAAAAAGGAGATGTAAAAACTGACACTGCAGAAATACAAAAGATTATTAGAGATTACTACAAGCAACTGTATGCCAGTAAAATGGACAACCTGGAAGAAATGGTCAAATTCTTAAAAATGCACAACCTGCCGAGACTGAACCAGGAAGAAATAGAAAATATGAACAGACCAATCACAAGCACTGAAATGGAAACTGTGATTAAAAATCTTCCAACAAACAAAAGCCCAGGACCAGATGGCTTCACAGGTGAATTCTATCAAACATTTAGAGAAAAGCTAACACCTATCCTTCTCAAACTTTTCCAAAAGATAGCAGAGGGAGGAACACTCCCAAACTCATTCTATGAGGCCACCATCACCCTGATACCAAAACCAGACAGAGACGTCACAAAGAAAGAAAACTACAGGCCAATATCACTGATGAACATAGATGCAAAAATCCTCAACACAATACTAGCAAACAGAATCCAACAGCACATTAAAAGGATCATACACCATGATCAAGTGGGGTTTATTCCAGGAATGCAAGGATTCTTCAATATATGCAAATCAATCAACGTGATACACCATATCAACAAACTGAAGGAGAAAAACCATATGATCATCTCAATAGATGCACAGAAAGCTTTGGACAAAATTCAACACCCATCTATGATAAAAACCCTGCAGAAAGTAGGCATAGAGGGAACTTTACTCAACATAATAAAGGCCATATATGACAAACCCACAGCCAGCATTGTTCTCAATGGTGAAAAACTGAAACCATTTCCACTAAGATCAGGAACAAGACAAGGTTGCCCACTCTCACCACTCTTATTCAACCTAGTTTTGGAAGTTCTAGCCACAGCAATCAGAGAAAATAAAGAAATAAAAGGAATCCAAATAGGAAAAGAAGAAGTGAAGCTGTCACTGTTTGCAGATGACATGATACTATACATAGAGAATCGTAAGGATGCTACCAGAAAACTACTGAAGCTAATCAATGAATTTGGTAAAGTAGCAGGATACAAAATTAATGCACAGAAATCTCTGGCATTCTTATAAACTAATGATGAAAAATCTGAGAGGGAAATTAAGAAAACACTCCCATATACAATTGCAACAAAAAGAATAAAATATCTAGGAATAAACCTACCTAAGGTGACAAAAGACTTGTATGCAGAAAACTATAAGACACTGATGAAAGAAATTAAAGATGATACAAATAGGTGGAGAAATATACCATGTTCTTGGATTGGAAGAATCAACATTGTGAACATGACTCTATTACCCAAAGCAATCTACAGATTCAATGCAATCCCTATCAAATTACCACTGGCATTTTTTTTTTTTTTTTTTTTTTTTTTTTTGTGTGTGTGTGTGTGGTATGCAGGCCTCTCACTGTTGTGGCCTCTCCCGTTGCGGAGCACAGGCTCCGGACGCGCAGGCGCAGCGGCCACGGCTCACGGGCCCAGCCGCTCCGCGGCACGTGGGATCCTCCCGGACAGGGGCACGAACCCGTGTCTCCTGCATCGGCAGGCGGATTCTCAACCACTGCGCCACCAGGGAAGCCCACCACTGGCATTTTTTACAGAACTAGAACAAAAAATTTCACAATTTGTATGGAAACACAAAAGAACCCGAATAGCCAAAGCAATCTTGAGAACGAAAAATGGAGCTGGAGGAATCAGGCTCGTGACTTCAGACTATACTACAAGGCCACAGTAATCAAGACAGTATGGTACTGGCACAAAAACAGAAATATAGATCAATGGAACAGGATAGAAAGCCCAGAGATAAACCCAGACACATATGGTCACCTTATCTTTGATAAAGGAGGGAAGGATATACAGTGGAGAAAAGACAGCCTCTTCAACAAGTGGTGCTGGGAAAACTGGACAGCTACATGTAAAAGTATGAAATTAGAACACTCCCTAACACCACACACAAAAATAAACTCAAAATGGGTTAAAGACCTAAATGTAAGGCCAGACACTATCAAATTCTTAGAGGAAAACATAGGCAGAACACTCTATGACATAAATCACAGCAAGATCCTTTTTGACCCACCTCCTAGAGAAATGGAAGTAAAAACAAAAATAAACAAATGGGACCTAATGAAACTTAAAAGCTTTTGCACAGCAAAGGATACCATAAACAAGACCAAAAGACAACCCTCAGAATGGGAGAAAATATTTGCAAAAGAAGCAACTGACAAAGGATTAATCTCCAAAATTTATAAGCAGCTCATGCAGCTCAATATCAAATAAACAAACAACTCAATCCAAAAGTGGGCAGACGACCTAAATAGACATTTCTCCAAAGAAGATATACATATTGCCAACAAACACATGAAAGAATGCTCAACATCATTAATCATTAGAGAAATGCAAATCAAAACTACAATGAGATATCATCTCACACCAGTCAGATTGGCCATCATCAAAAACTCTAGAAACAATACATGCTGGAGAGGGTGTGGAGAAAAGGGAACCCTCTTGCACTGCTGGTGGGAATGTAAATTGATACAGCCGCTATGGAGAACAGTATGGGGGTTCCTTAAAAAACTAAAAATAGAACTACCATATGACCCCACAATCCCACTACTGGGCATATACCCTGAGAAAACCATAATTCAAAAAGAGTCATGTACCAAAATGTTCCGTGCAGCTCTATTTATGATAACCAGGACATGGAAGCAACCTAAGTGTCCATCAACAGATGAATGGATAAAGAAGATGTGGCACATATATACAATGGAATATTACTCAGCCATAAAAAGAAATGAAACTGAGTTATTTGTAATGAGGTGGATAGACCTGGAGTCTGTCATACAGAGTGAAGTAAGTCAGAAAGAGAAAAACAAATACCATATGCTAACACATATATATGGACTCTAAGAAAAAAAAATGTCATGAAGAGATTAGTGGTAGGACGGGAATAAAACACAGACCTACTAGAGCATGGACTTGAGGATATGGGGCGGGGGAAGGGTAAGCTGTGACAAAGTGAGAGAGTGGCAGGGACATATATACACTATCAAATGTAAATTAGATAGCTAGTGGGAACCTGCCGCATAGCACAGGGAGATCACCTCTGTGCTTTTTGACCACCTAGAGGGGTGGGATAGGGAGGGTGGGATAGAGGGTGACGCAAGAGGGAAGAGATATGGGAACATATGTATATGTATAACTGATTCACTTTGTTGTAAAGGAGAAACTAACACACTATTGTAAGAGTTATACTCCAATAAAGATGTTAAAAAAATAAATAAAAATAAAAAGTTATGTTAAAGAAAAAAAACACACTAGAAGGAATCAAGAGTAGATTAAATAATACAGAAGAATGAATCAGTGAGCTGGAAAACAGAGTTGTGGAAATCATTGCCACTGAACAGAAAAACGAAAAAGAATTTTAAGAGATCTCTGGGAAAACATCAAGCACCCAATATTCACATTCTAGGGGTCCCAGAAGGAGAAGAGAGTGAGAAAGAACCTGAGAAAATATTAAAAGAGATAATAGCTGAAAAATTCCCTAACCTGGGAAAAGAAAGAGTCACCCATGTCCAGGAAGTACAGAGTCCAATGCAGGATGAACCCAAAGAGGAACACATCAAGACACATTGTAATCAAAATGACAAAACTTAAAAATAAAGAGAGTATACTAAAAACAGCTAGGGAAGAGCAACAAATAATATACGAGGGAACTCCCATAAGGCTATCAGCTGATTTTTCAGCAGAAACTCTGCAGGCCAGAAGGGAGAGGCACCAGTGTTTAAAGTGATGAAAGGGAAAATACTACTACCAAGAATACCATATCCAGCAAGGCTCTCATTTAGATTTGATAGAGAAATCAAAAGCTTTATAGACTAACAAAAGTTGAGGGAATTCAGCACCACCAAACCAGCTTTACAACGAATGTTAAAGGAAAGTCTCTAGGTGAAGAAGAAAAGGCCACAACTAGAAAGAAGAAAATTACAAAATGAAAACCTCACTGGTAAAGGCAAACAATACAGTAAAGGTAGGAATTCATCCACACACAAATATGAAATCAAAACCAGTAAGCATGAGAGGGGGAGAATACAAATGCAGGATATTTAAAACACATTTGAAATTAAGAGATCAGCAACTTAAAACAATCATGTACATATATAGACTGCTATATCAAAACATTACAGTAACTGCAAACCAAAAATCTGTCATAGATATACACACAAAAAACAAAAAGGAATCCAAAGACAACACTAAATATAGTAATCAAATCACAAGAGAAGAGGACAAAAGAGGAAAGGGGGGAAAAAAGACCTACAAAAACAAATTCAAAACAATTAACAAAATGTCAATAAGAGTATACAATTGATAATTACCTTGCATGTAAATAGATTAATGCTCCAATAGAAAGTCATAGACTGGCAGAATGGATACAACAACAAGACCCTTATATATGCTATCTACAAGAGACCCACTTTGGATCTAGAGACACATATAGACTGAAAGTGATGGGATGGAGAAAAGATATTCCATGAAAGTGGAAATAAAAAGAAAGCTGGAGTAGCAATATTATATCAGACGAAACAGACTTTAAAATAAAGACTGTTACAAAAGACAAATAAGGACACTACCTAATGATGAAGAGATCAATCCAAGAAGAAGATATAAGAATTATAAATACATATACACACAACATAGGGGCACCCCAATATATAAGGCAAATGTTAAAGACATAAAGGGAGAAATCGACAGTAACACAATAATAGTGGGAGATTTACACCCCAATTACATAAATGGACAGATCATCTAGAAAGAAAATCAATAAGGAAACACAGGCCTTAGATGACACATTAGACCAGATCAACTTAACTGATATTTACACAGCATTCCATCCAAAAGCAGCAGAATACACATTCTTTTCAAGTGCACATGGAACATTCTCCAGGGTAGATCACATGCTAGGCCACAAAACAAGCCTCAGTAAATTTTAAAAAATTGAAATCATATCAATCGTCTTTTCCAATCACAACACTATGAGATAGAAATCAACTACAAGGAAAGAAGTGCAAAAAACACAAACACGTGGAGGCTAAACAATATGCTACTGAACAACATCTGAATCACTGAAGAAATCAAAGAGGAAATAAAAGAATACCTAGAGACAAATGAAAATGAAAACATGACCATCCAAGAACTACGGGACGCAGCAAAAGCAGTTCTAAGAGAGAAGCTTATAGCCATACAGGCTTACCTTAGGAAACAAGAAAATCTCGAATAAATATCCTAACCTTACACCTAAAGGAACTAGAGAAAGAAGAACAAACAAAACCCAAAATTAGTAGAAGGAAAGAAATCCCAAAGGTCTGAGCAGAAATAAATGAAGTAGAGATTAAAAAACAATAGAAAAGATCAATGAAACTAAAAGCTGGTTCTTTGAAAAGATAAAGTTGATAAACTTGTAGCCTGACTCATTCCAAAAAAAAAGGGAGAGGGCCCAAATCAATAAAAGTAGAAATGAAAAAGGAAAAGCTACAACCAACACCAAAGAAATACAAAGGACCATAAGAGACTAGTACAGGCAACTATATGCCAATAAAATGGACAACCTAGAAGAAATGGACAAATTCCTAGAAATGTGCAATCTCCCAAAATTGAACCAGGAAGAAATAGAAAATATGAATAGACCAATTACTAATAGTGAAATTAAATCAGTAATTTTAAAACTCCCAACAAACAAAATTCCAAGACCAGATGGTTTCACAGGCAAATTTTATCAAACATTTAGAGAAGAGCTAACACCTATCCTTCTGAAACTATTCCAAAAAATTCCAGAGGAAGGAACATTTCCAAGACAAAGATATCACACACAGAAAAAGAAAATTATAGGCCAATACCATTGATGAACATAGATGCAAAAATCCTCAACAAATATTAGCAAACTAAATCTAAGAATACATTATAAGAATCACACACCATGATCAAGTGGAATTTACCCCAGGGATGCAAGGATATTTCAGTATCGGCAAATCAATCAATGTGAAACATCACATTAACAAAATGAAGAATAAAACCATGTGATCATCTCAATCAATACGGAAAAAGCTTTTGGTAAAATTCAAAATCCATTTATGATAAAAACTCTCCAGAAAGTGGGCATAGAGGAAAACATACTTCAACATAATAAAGGCCATATATGACAAACCCACAGCTAACATACTTAATGGTGAAAAGCTGAAAATATTTTCTCTAAGATCAGGAACAAGACAAGGATGCCCACTCTTGCTACTTTTATTCAACATAGCTTTGGAAATCCTAGCCACAGCAATTAGAAAAGAAAAAGAAATAAGAGGAATCCATATTGGAAAGAAAGAAGTAAATCTGTCACTGTTTGCTGATGGCATGATTCTATACATAGAAATTCCAAAAGCACCACCAGACAACTACTAGAGCTCATCAATGAATTTGGTAAAGTTTTAGCATATAAAATTGATATACAGAAACCTGTTGCATTTCTATAAACTAACAATGAAATATCAGAAAGAGAAATTAAGGAAACAATCCCACCTAACATTGCATCAGAAAGAATAAAATACCTAGGAATAAATCTGCTTAGGAGAAAAAAGACCTGTACTCTGAAAGCTACAAGATGCTGATGAAAGAAATTGAAGATGACATAAACAGATGGAAAGATATACCATGTTCTTGGATTGGAAGAATCAATATTGTTAAAATGACAGTACTACCCAAAGCAATCTACAGATTCAATAGAATCCCTACCAAATTACCAATGGCATTTTTTCACAGAACTAGGACAAATAATTTTAACTTTTGTATGGAAACAGACCCCAAATAGCCAAAACAATCCTGAGAAAGAAGAACCCAACTGGAGGAATCATACTCCCTGACTTCAGACTATACAAAAAAGCTACAGAAATAAAAACAGCATGGTATTGGCACAAAAATAGACACATAGATGAATGGAACAGGATAGAAATACAAGAAATAAACACATGTACTTATGGTCAGTTAATCTACAACAAAGAAGGCAAGAATATACAATGGAGAAAAGACAGCCTCTTCAATAAGTGGTACCAGGAAAACTGGACAGTTACATGTAAAAGAATGAAATTAGAACATTCTTTAATACCATTCATAAAAATAGTCTCAAAATGGATTAAAGACCTAAGTGTAAGACCAGATACTACAAAACTCCTAGAGGAAAACATAGGCAGAACACTCTTTGACATAAATCGCAGCAATATTTTTTTGGATCCATCTCCTAGAGTAATAGAAATAAACAAATAAACAAAATAAAATAAAAAATAAACAAATGGGATCTAATTAAACTCAAAAGCTTTTGCACAGCAAAGGAAACCATCAACAAAACAAAAAGACAACATATGCAATGGAAGAAAACATTTGCAAATTATGTGACCAACAAGGGACTATTTTCCAAAATATGCAAATAGCTCATACAGCTCAATATAAAAAAAAAAAATCAAAAAATTGGTAGAAGATATAAATAGCCATTTTTTCCAAAGAAGACATGCAGATGACTAATAGACATATGAAAAGATGCTCAACATTGCTAATTATTAGAGAAATCAAATCAAAACTACAATAGGGTATCGCCTCACACTCATCAGAATGGCCATAATTTAAAAGTCTACAAATAATAAATGCTGGAGAGGGTGTGGGGAAAAGAGAACCCTCCTGCACTGTTGCTGGGAATGTAAGGTGGGGCAGCCATTAGGGAAAACAGTATGGAGGTTCCTTAAAAAACTGAAAATAGAGTTGCCATATGACACTGTAATCCCACTCCTGGGCACACATCTGAAGAACACTCTAATTTGATAAGATACATGCACACCAATGTTCATAGCAGCACTATTTACAATAGCCAAGACATGGAAGCAACCTAAATGTCCATCAACTGACGAGTGGATAAAGAAGATGTGGTGTATATACACAATGGAATATTTTCTCAGCCATAAAAAAAGGAAATAATGCCATTTGTAGCAACATGGATAGACCTAGAGATTACCATATTAAGTGAAGTAAATCAGACAGAAAAAGATAAATTTCATATGACATTACTTGTATGTGGAATCTAAAAGAATAATACAAATGAACTTATTTACAAAACAGAAATAAACTCACAGAAATAGAAAACAAACTTATGGTTGTCAAAGGGGAAAGGAAGGGGAAGGGATAAATTAGGAGGTTGGGACTAACATATACACACTACTATATATAAAATAAATAAACTACAAGGACCTACCATCTATCACAGGGAACTATATTCAATATCTTTTAATAACCTCTAATGGAAAAGAATCTGAATATATATATATATATAACAGAATCACTTTGCTGTACATATGAAACTAGTACAACACTGTAAATAAACTGCACTTAAAAATTTTTTTTAATATATAAAGTATATTTTTCCTTGTGATGAGAACCCTTAGGATTTACTCTCTTAACAACTTTCATATATAACATACAGCAGTGTTATTTATATCATCTTGTACATTATACCCCTAGTATTTATTTATATCATAACTGGAAGTTTGTACATTTTGACCACCTTCATTCAATTTCCCTCTTCCCTCCCCATCCCCCACCCTGTTAACCACAAATCTGATCTCCGTTTCTATGAGTTTATTTGTTTGTTTTTCAGGTATAATTGATAAAGTTTCTCTTTTATCTTTTTCTTTCAAACAAGATCATTTATATGTTTTAAAACTCATATGTGTATGTTCTGATGACAGTGAAATTCTCTATACCCTGGTATTTTCAACCATGAAGTAAATAAAATTCTAAAAGTTTACCTAAGAAATTGGTCAATTGTAGAACTGAAGTCTGAATCATTAGTTTTTGAAGCATGTCTTCCTTCCTCTGTTCCCCTTTTCAACTAAATCAGTGGGTTATAAACTCAAATGTCTGCAAGGTTCAGGTGATGGAAAGAGTAAAACTGGTTGGTTGGAGACTATGATGATTTGGAAACAAATGCCCCGTCTGAAGTAGGAAGTCACTACTCTTAGCTGAAACAGATTTTTGGCATGTAAGAGCTTAAGACAAATGTTATCAGAACTTCCAATTTTTCAAGAGAAGCTAAAGATATATTTTTTAAAAAATGTGAAGTCTTTGCATTTAAAGTGCTGTCTATTAATTTTAAAAAAGACCAACGCCGTACCTGGGTCAGATAAAATGCTCTATGGTTACATCCTCAGAGCTAGCACTTAATCACGCCTTTCTCTGGTGGCTACGTGGATGATGGATACAGTATGGGACTTTTCTCTGAAGTATTGGCCCATGATACAGAATTTCCTGAGACATCTTTTTCTGGGGTTACTGTCTAGATGCCCACTCTCAGATGGCTCTTGCACAGAACTGGCTGCTGTGACATTCTTTGCAAAGACTGAACTTACATAGCTTAAAGTCTTAGGTAAAGCTCCACATGGGCATTGGAAAGGTGACCAACTATCCCAGTTTGGGTATCTATGGAATGGGAAAAAATATTCACAAACCAAATATCCAAAATATATAGGGAACTTCTATAACCCAAGCAAAAAAGCCAAATAATCCAATTTAAAAATGGACAAAGGAACTGAATAGACATTTCTCCAGAGAAGATATACAAATGGCCAAAATGAATACGAAGAGGTGTTCAACATCACTAATCATCAGGGAAATGCAAATCAAAACCACAATGAGATATCACTTCACATCTGTTAGGATGGCCATTATACACACACACACACACACACACACACACACACACACACACACACGTGTCTGGTCACCACAATGCCAATTATAACCTCTATCAAGGGGATAATGGCCAGCACATATGGAGGAAAGTTGTGGCAGGCATCTATACTAAAATAAAAATATATTTTTGCACCAAAAATATTAGACTCGTGCAGCCTACACAGGGATGCTCCCACATAAAAACAGCCTTTAAGGTCACAGTAGATAACTGCTCCTCCTAAATACATAGAGTCAGAGAAATATAAGTAAAATGAAGAAGCAGAGGAACTACTACCAATTCAGAGAACTAGAGAATTCCCCTGAAAAAACAAACAATGAAACAGACCTCTCCAGTCTACTAGACTCTGAGTTCAAAAAGGAAGTAATGGGGCTTCCCTGGTGGCACAGTGGTTGAGAATCCACCTGCTGATGCAGGGGACATGGGTTCGTGCCCTGGTCCGGGAAGATCCCACATGCCATGGAGCGGCTGGGCCCATGAGCCATGGCCACTGAGCCTGCGCGTCCGGAGCCTGTGCTCCACAACGGGAGAGGCCACAACAGTGAGAGGCCTGCATACCACAGAAAAAAAAAAAAAGGAAGTAATGAAAATACTGAAGGAGTTAAGAAAGCCTATCAATAGAAGTGCAGATCACTGTAACAAAGAACTAGAAACTATAAAGAGGAGCCAAGAAAAATTAGAAAACTCACTTGCTGAGATGAAAGCCAACTTAGAGGCAATAAGTAGCAAACCAAATAATGCAGAAGAATGAATAAGTGATCTGGAAGATAGAATAATGGAAATCACCCAATCAGAACAGCAGACAGAAAGACAAATTATAAAAATGAAAATGAAAGCAGGACTTCCCTGGTGGCTCAGTGGTTAAGAATCTGCCTGCCAATTCAGGGGACACGGGTTCAATCCCTGGTCCAGGAAGGTCCCACATGTTGCGGAGCAACTAATCCCGTGCATCACAACTACCGAGCTTGCACTCTAGAGCCCACAAGCCACAACTACTAAAGCCAAACACCTAAGAGCCCGTGATCTACAACAAGAGAAGTCACTGCAATGAGAAGTGACCTACCAAAGTGGGTAGAGGGAACGTATCTCAACATAATACAAGTTATTTACGACAAAGCCACAGCTAACATAACACTCAATGGTGAAAAGCTGAAAGACTTACCACTAAAATCTGGAACAAGACAAGCATGCCCACTCTCACTACTTCTATTCAACACAGTATTGGAAGTCCTAGCCACAGCAATCAGACAAGACAAAGAAATAAAAGGTATTCAAGTTGGAAGAGAAGAAGTAGAATTGTCATTATATGCAGATGATGTTACCATATATAGAAAACCCTAAAGACTCCACACAAAAACTACTAAAATTGATAAGCAAATTCAGCAAGGTAGAAGGATACAAAGTTAACATACACAAATCTGTTGCAGTTCTTTACACTAACAATGAAATATCAGAAACGGAAAGCAAAAAAAAAAAAATTCAGTTTAAAATCACATCAAAAAACCCAAAATATTTAGGAACAAACCTGACCAAGGAGGTAAAAGACTTATACAATGAGAACTATCAAACATTGATAAAGGAAAATGAAGATGATTCAAAGAAATGGGAAGACATCCCATGCTCTTGGACTGGGAAGAATTAATATAGTTAAAATGGCCATATTACCCAAAGCAATCTACAGATTTAGTGTGATCCCTATCAAATTACCCATGACATTTTTCACAAAACTAGAGCAAATAATCCTAAAATTTATATAGACCCACAGAAGCCCCAGAATTACCAAAGCAATCCTGAGGGGAAATAAAAAAACCAAAAACAAATCTGGAGGCATAACCCTTGCAGACTTCAGACAATACAAAGGTACAGTAATCAAAACTGCATGGTAATTGACACAAAAACAGACATATGGATCAATGGAACAGAATAGAGAGCCCCCAAATAAACCCACACACCTATGGTCAATTAATCTTCGACAAAGGAGGCAAAAATATACAATGGAGAAAAGACAGTCTCTTCAGCAAGCAGTGTTGGGAATGTTGGATGGCTGCATGTGAATCAATTAAGTCACAACGCTCCCTCTCACCATACACAAAAATAAACTCAAAATGGCTTAAAGACTTAAATATAAGACTCAACACCATAAAACTCCTAGAAGAGAACATAGGGAAAACATTCCCTGACATAAATCATACCGATGTCTTCTTAGGTCAGTCTCCCAAGGCAATAGAAAGAAAAGAAAAAGTAAACAAATGGCACCTAATCAAACTTACAAGGTTTTGTACAACAAAGAAAACTATAAACAAAATGAATAGGCAACCTACAGAATGGGAGAAAATATTTGCAAATGATACAACTGACAAGGGCTTAATTTCCAAAATATACAAACAGCTCATACAATTCAACAACAAAAAACCCAAACAACCCAATAGAAAAATGGGCAGAAGACCTAAATGGACATTTCTCCAAAGAAGACATACAGCCAACAGGCACATGAAAAGATGCACAACATCGCTAATTATTAGATAAACACTAGAATCAAAACTACAATGAGGTACCACCTCACACTGGTCAGAATGGCCATCATTAAAAAATTTATAAATAATAAAGGATGGAGAGGGTGTGGAGAAACGGGAACCCTCCTACACTGTTGGTGGGAAAGTAAGTTGGTGCAGCCACTATGAAAAATAATATGGAAGTTCCTCAAAAAAATTAAAAGTAGAGTTGCCATATGATCCAGCAATCCACCTCTGGGCATATATCTGGACAAAACTATAATTCGAAAGATGCATGTACCCCAATGTTCACTGCAGCATTATTTACAAGAGCCAAGATATGGGAGCAACAATAAATGTCTATAAACAGATGAATGGATAAAGAAGACATAGACATACACACACACACACACACACACACACACACTGGAATATTACTCAACCTTAAAAAAGAATGAGATAATGTCATTTGTAGTAACATGGATGGACCTAGAAATTATTATGCTAAATGAAGTAAGTCAGACAAAGACAAATATCATGTGATATCACTTATATGTAGAATCTAAAAATATGATACAAATGAACTTATTTATAAAACAGAAACAGACTCACAGACATAGAAAACAAACTTATGGTTACCAAAGGGGAAAGGGATGGAGGGAAAATTTGGAGTTTGGGATTAACAGATATACATTACTATATATAAAATAGATCACCAACAAGGACCTACTGTATAACACAGGGAACTATATTCAATATCTTATAATAAACTATAATGAAAAAGTTTCTGAAAAAGAATATATATATATTATATAAATGAATCAGTTTCCTGTGCATCAGACATTTTTTTAATCCATGGACTGGTGAATAGATGAATAGATAAAGAAAATGTGGTATATACATACAATAGAATATTATTCAGTCTTAAGAGATTCTGTCACTTGTGACAACATAGATGAACTGAAGGACATTATGTTACGTGAAAAAAGTCAGACACAGAAGGATATATACTTCATGACAATACACATGAGGGATCTAAAATAGATAAAATAGAGCATAGAATAGTGGTTGCCAGGGACAGGAAGAAGTGGGAAACAGGGATGTAATAATTAGTCAAAGGGTCCAAAGTTACAGTTATGCAAGATGAATAAGTCCTAGAGATCTACTGTATATCATACTTCCTATAGTTAACAATACTGTATTGTACACTTAAGATTTTTCTAAGAGGGTAGATCTCATGTTAAATGTTCTTATAACATAAAATAATAATATTAAATAAAGTAGAAGAGGTTATGGATATTGTTTATGGCATAGATTATGGTGAAGGTTTTACAAACATATACTTAAAATTCAACTCATCGAGTTGTATATAAATGTATATAACTTTTGTATATCAATCATACTTCAATAAAGCAGTTTAAAAATCATCTGAATTGAGTTATAATTATAATTATTAGTAGTAAACTGATCAAAATTATCTCATTAGCTTGAATTATATGAAGTTGTAATGCTCACCTATTTTGATCTAACAAAAGTGGTAATTTCATAAGGTAATATATCATGAATTTTGAATAAATTATTAAACCTAAGTAGTAAACTTTTATTTAAAGGCAAAGCATATAAGTATATGGACTTGAAGAGAAAGAATTTACATGAAAGCTTCTAGGGATTCTGATACCATTTGAAGATTGTTTCATATTCTAGGGATCTGAATGTGTCAGGTTAAATTCAATTTAACAACAACAATTTATTTTGTATCTACTGTGTGCCAGATACTGTTTTAGGTGCTTGGGATATATCACTGGATTAAAACACACACACACACACACACACACACACAAAACCCCCAAAGAGTCCTGTTCTCATGAAGGGCAATTGACATTCTATTGTGGAGAAATAGACTATTTGGATTTCATCAGTTTTTTTCTGCTAGTGTCTTTTTCTGGTCCAGGATCTAATCCAGGATACCACATTGAACCTGGTTGTCACAATGCAAACTCCTCCATTCTGTGGCAGTTCCTCAGTTTTGCCTTGTCTTTTGTGACCTTGCCACTTTTGAGTACTGGTCAGGATTTCATAGACTCTCAATCTGGGTTTGTTTGATATTGATTATAGATTAGGGAGACGAATACCACAAAGATGATGGGCCTTTCTCATCACATCCTACCAGAGGATACATGATATCAACATGACTTATTACCAGTAATGCAACTGTGGTCACTTGGTTGAAGAGGTGTCTTCTAGGTTTCTCTGTAGTTACTATTTCCCTCTTTCCATACACTATTCCTTAGAAGCAAGTCACTGAGTCCAGCCCACACTCAAGGGTTGTGGAATTAAGCTTTACCTCCTAGAGGGAGGAATAGCAAAGAATTTGTGGACATATGATAAAATAACTATAGTAGTTAGTAAATATTTTGGGAGAGATACTATTTTGCAAATATCTTGTTTCTCCTTAGAGTTTTGCACTAAGCAGATCTTGCCTGCAAAAGTTATTGCTGTGGGGTTGTGATGGTGATTTTCTATATCCCTCATTCCTTCCACATTTTTTAATTGGAATATTTTTTGAAAGGATGATTTGTGTCTATTTACCAATGTATTTATGTATCTTATCATTTATTTATATAAGTATAAATTCATGGATTATTTTCCCCTTTGAGTTATAATCCAATACTATTGTTATGCTGTTGCACAAATTGTTCCAGTTTTGGCCATTGGAAAGTCTTTCAGTCTTGTTCCTGTGCCTTTTTTAAGTGTCCCATGTTTTAGAGCACTTCCTTGTTTTCTGGTGCTATAAAACGCTCCAAACTATTTTGCCTTTTCTCTGCCCCAGCCCTAGAATCAGCCATTTTCCCAAGAAGCCCTGGTACCTTGTGTTGGAGAATAATATATAGAAACCAGGATCTAGACACTAGATGGACTCATTACTGCTGGGAGGTCACTGCTTCTAGACCCTCTCAGCAGACAGAGCTAGGAAATAGATGTGTATTTCTAAGACAAGTGTATTAGTTTCCTAGGCTGCTGTAATAAATTACCACAAACTTAGTGACTTAAAACAATACCCATTCATTATCTGACAGCCCTGAAGGTCAAAATCTGAAATGGATTTCAGTGGGCTAAAATCAAGGTGTTGGCAGGGTTGTGTTACTTCTGGAGGCTCTAGGAGAAAATTTGTTTCCTTGCCTTTCCCATCTTCTCTAGGCTTCCTGCATTCTTTGGCTCATGGCCCTATCTTCCATCTTCAAAGTCAGTATCATAACACCTTCAAGTCCACATTGCATCACTCTGACACTCTGCTTCTGTTATCACATCTCCTCCTCTCTTTTATGGATTGTTGTGATTACATTGGACCCACCCAGATAATCCAAACTAATCCCCCCATTTCAAGGTTTAAAACTTAATCACATCTTCAAAGTCCCTTTTACCATGTATGGTAAAAGATTCCAAGGATTATAATGTAGATATCTTTGTGGAAGGGGCATTCTTCTACCTACCAATATGCATACTACATTTATTTATGTATCTATCTGTCTGTATATTTCCTAAACTAAACATGAGTTCATACTGATATCTGGATCTATTTTGATGATAGAACCAACTTGATTTCCAATTAGATTGGTTGTAATGTGTGAAAGAAAGAGAGAAGTCCAGAATAACTTAAGGTTTTGACTTGAGCAACTGAAAGGACAAAACTTCTATCAACTGAGAAGAGGAAAGCTATGGGCAGAGTAGCTTTTGTGGGAAAGATCAGCAGTTTAATTTTGGGAAGGGTGAGATTTACATCTTATTAGAAATACGAGTGGAGGTACTGGCACAAAAATAGACTCATAGATCAATGGAACAGAATAGAGAGCCCAGAAATAAATCCACTAACCTATGGTCAATTAATCTACAACAAAGGATGCAAAATATACAAGGGAGTAAAGACAGTCTCTTCAACAGTCATGCTAGGAAAGCTGGAGATCTACAAGTAAAACAATGAAATTGGACTATTCCCTCACACCATATAAAAAATAAACTCAAAGTGTATTAAAGACCTAAATGTAAGTCATAACACCACAAAACTCCTAGAAGAAAACATAGATGAAACACTCTTTGATATAAATTGTATCAATATTTTCTTAGATCAGTCTCCCAAGGCAAAAGAAATAAAAGCAAAAGTAAAAAAATAGGACCTAATGAAACTTAAAAGTTTTTGCACAGCAAAGGAAACCATAAACAAAATGAAAGGACAACCTCCGGAATGAGAGAAAATATTTGTAAGTGATGTGACCAATAAGGAATTAATTTCCAAAGTATACAAATGGCTCATACAGCTCAATAACAAAGAAACAAACAAACAAAAAACTCAATCAAAAAATGGGCAGAAGACCTAAATAGACATTTTTTCAAAGAAGACATACAGATGGCTAATAGGCACATGAAAAGATGTTCGACATCGCTAATTATTAGAGAAATGCAAATCAAAACAACCTCAAGCCTGTTGGAATGGCTATCATCAAAAAGTCTACATATAATAAATGCTGGAGGGGATACGGAGAAAATGGAACCCTCCTACACTATTGGTAGGAATGTAAATTGGTGCAGCCACTATGGAAAGTAGAATGGAGGTTCCTTAAAAGACTAAAAATAGAATTACCATATGATCCACTCCTGGGCCTATATCCAGAAAAAAATTAAAACTCTAATTCAAAAAGATCAATGCACCCCAATGTTCATAGCAACACTATTTACAATAGCCAAGACATGGAAACAACCCTAGAGCCCATCAACAGACGACTGGCTTAGGAAGATGTGGTATAATACACAATGGAATACTACTCAGCCATAATAAAGAATGAAATAATGCCACAGACAGCAATGCCTGTGGATGGACCTAGAGAATATTATGCTTTGTGAAATAAGTCAGACAGAGACAGACAGGCACCATATCACTTATATGTGGAACCTGAAAAAATAATACAGTGAATCTATAACAAAACAGAAACAGACTAACAGACATAGAAAACAAATTTATGATTACCAAAAGGGAGAGGGAAGAGGCGGGGGGAGAGAAAAATTAGGAGTATGGGATTAATGGATAGAAACCACTATACACGAACTACATAAGCAACAAGGATTTACTGTGCAGCACAAGGAATTATACCTAGTATTTTGTAATAACCTACAATGGGATATAGTCGACAAAAACAAAAATGAATCATTATGCTATTCACCTGAAATTAATATTGTCAATCAACTATACTTCAATTTAAAAATAAAAGAAATACAAGTGGAACTGTTGATTAGGAATTTGGATATAGGAGTTTGGAAATTTTGGAGGGACATTTGAGTTGGAGATATAAATTTTGGAGCTATCAGCACATAGGTAATATTTACTGCATGGATGAAATCACCAAAAGCAGTGAGTGTAGAAAAGAGGCCCAAGGACTGAGCCCTGGCATGTTCCAACATTAAGAGATTGTAGAGAAGAGGAAAATGAAGGAGATGGTAAGTTTTTTTAAAAAAAGGTAGATTTTAGCTGCCTTGGCAATAGGGTAAAAAAGAATAGCTCTTTCTTGGAAAGACTGTTTTATTATGTGTATGCAATTTTTAAATGGATGCTAAATACTAGTAGGAAGGATATTGGGTATTAAAAAATGTAGGGATACCATCTTAAAATTATTACATCAAATGAAACATCTTCTTCTGTCTCAATAGAAATTAGTACTTCTCTAACTGCCTCTTCTAGAAGAAAACTGATTGAAAATATCACCAAATTTTATTCATTATTTATTCAGATAGCTAAATTCTAGTTCTACTGAGATTTATTCTAATCTATTAGTCCCCCAAAGCATGAGTTATTGTAGAACTTGACTTGACCTGGCCTTAGTATCACATATCATCTTGGTTTGTTCAGACTTTTTTGGCTTGCAAGCATTCTTAGAAGAACTAAAATATAGGACATCCAGTTACTCAATTTACCAGACCTACAAAGTAATCAAGGTTGATTTCAACTATTCTATGAGGCAGATAGTAAGAGAGAAACCACTCATCAAAGACAATTACTTCAGGCTTCCCGGCGCAGTGGTTAGGAATCCACCTGCCAATGCAGGGGACACAGGTTCAAGCCTTGGTCCGGGAAGATCCCACATGCCGCGGAGCAACTAAGCCCGTGAGGCACAACTACTGAGCCTGCGCTCTAGGGCCCGCGAGCCACAACTACTGATCCCACGTGCCACAACTACTGAAGCCCTCGTGTCTAGAGCCCGTGCTTCACAACAAGAGAAGCCACCGCCATGAGAAGCCCGCGCACCGCAACAAAGAGTAGCCCCCGCGCACCGCAACTAGAGAAGAGCCCGCATACAGCAACGAAGACCCAACACAGCCAAAAATAGAATAATTTTTTTAAAAAAAGACAATCACTTCAAGTTCTGTAAATTCTTTGAAACTCACATTTCCTATGGAACTGTAGCAATATTAGCCCTTATTAATGATCTTATTATCCTCCAATTCTCACAGAGCCAAATTATGTGTATGGAAACATACAGAAAGCAGTATTAAGAGCAAGACTACAACAAATAATCCTTTCCACCTCAGTCTAAAAATATCCATTCAAGGGTGGAGATGAGCAAAGTCAAAAAATTGCTGGTTACAAAATGAGTCATAACATTGGTTCACTGACTGGAGGTGTAAATGTAATTTCCTCTTAAATTATCCCATGGGTTGCAATTTAGCAGTATTAGACTATGATAATCACATGAGTTTATCTAGATACTTTTCTATTTCATTTAGCAGCTATTTCAAGAGAAGCAGTCTACAGGGAATTAACATGAATACAGACTGCTTACATGTGACACTTCGGCAGAATATTGACTAGACTTGCATTTAAGGCTCCTAAAACTAAGTCAGATAGTGGTGCTAGGTACATTTTAAGCCTAAGGGGATGTCAAATACCTTCCAGGCATTTGTGAGTTTGGGGTGTGTGTGTGTGTGTGTGTGTGTGTGTGTGTGTGTGTGTGAAATATACTCATCTCGAGGGAACACAGATGACATTAATCATTAATACTGGCCAGTGTATGCATGATTCTACTAGAAATTATTCTGCCATGAGGGATGAAATGAGTAGTGTCAGTGTACCTAACAGAGGGTTCTGCAGCATTTGGTAGAAGTGAATACTACCTCTCCAGGTTGGTTTTCCTGAGCCAGAAGATTATACAAACAGTTAAGGATATAAGAATTTCCATACCATCTGACAGCCTAATAGTCCCATTTCACAAAGATGAAAGGATAGGGCCACAGGAACTACTGAGTAAGTTTTAAAATAGAATGAAGCTTTTATAAATCTCTATAAGGCATTAAGCTCTTTTTGTTTAATTTAGAGATAAGGATATAGCTCAAACTAATAAATATACACATAATGATACATTAAAGGTCTGCAGACATTGCTCTGTTGAGTGGGATACTTTGTTTTATACCACAAAATATCTGTAAGTTTTGAAGACAATTCTCTTCAAATCAGTTTGCATATATGTAATGCTATGGTTATCTGCCTTTGAAAAAAGTGGGTCAATGCTGTATTAGTTGGCAAGTGTATAAAAATAGAGGCCAACATAGGTTCTGGCCATGCAGCAGATCTGCATAGAAGTAACCTTGGAATTTCACTATTACTTTAATGACCTGATTGAGTGAAAAACTGTGTGGGGTTTTATTTAAAAATCTATTTTTACATGTTGCCTATATTTCTAGCTTGAATTAAGTAGGTTAAAAGATGAGCCAGCAAACCAAATAGAATAATTATGGACACAAATGAAGTTTTCATGTAGCATTTTCATGATTCAGTTTCATGGGATAATTGTTGCGTGGCAAAAAGGGCTTTGTGGTCAAGTGAATTTAGAAAGGCTAAGTTCAGTAAAGCCGAACAGATTTCTTTACTGAAAGACAACGCAGAATTTTTAATATGATAATGCACATTTTGAATCTCTAATGATTATATATGTATACATATGTATATCTATCTACAGATAGATATATAGATTTTTTGGAATAGCATCTGGATAAAGTTGTGTACCCCAGATCCGGCATATAGTTAAGAGTCATTATTTGGCTGTCATCACTTAGCCTCTCTTGACCTTATTTTCTTTCTCTAGTAAAATTAAGAGACTGAACTACATGACTTTTCTGGCCTTTTGCACTCAAACAACTAAGGCTTTGTTTTGTGGAAGTATATCATTAACCTTGTAGACATCAACCACAGAATGTATCCTAAATATCATCAGCTTTTCTTAATGACACATTATGGACCTACAAACCATAAATTTATCTAAACCCTTCCTTTAAATTGTGAATCAACATTTTAAAATAACAAATGCTTACTGAGTTTACTTCTTCCACGACTTGGCTCAAAACAATTCATGCATTTTAACTGGTATTCCCTAGTTGCTGTTTCCAGGATTTGGGGCAGGTTTGTGTCAAGAAGTCCAGTTTGTTAAAAAAGACAAAAAAAAAAAATAGAAAAAAGAAAAAAGAGCAGCTCTCTTCAGAATTCACCTGAAGCCCCTTGGGCCTTTCCTTAGTCATCTCGTCATCAGTTCTCTTTGGCTCCCTAAACACTCAATATCACACCCAGTGGCATTGCCCAAAATAGATCAGAATCTTTGGTAAGTCTCTCCAAATCATTTGCTCTTCCAGGGTATCTGGTTCTAGGTCACAGACTGAACAAGATCATTCCCTTCGGGGCCCAAGGACAAGATAGTATCTGGATCCCTGTAGGCAAAGGATGTGGTCCTCTTAGTGTGGGCCAATATCTCAAGGGTTCATATTATAACATGAAGACACGTTTGGAAACCACAGCATTACTTCCTAGGGTGATGTTTTGTTGTCATTCTGGTGGTGCAGCTCACAAGATGACATTCTTTTTTGTACATTTTACCCGTTTGCTTAGCCATCTTCTGGGACATAAGTATCTTTGAGGCATTCTTCCCTTTATTTATTTATTTACAGTTGATGGAAATAACCAATCAAGATGAAATAGGTGGATATTTTCTTGCCATTGTCAACTGAAATGGATGAACTGTTTTAGTTGAGAAGAAAATTATCCATGAAACATAATGTTTTAGTTTATTTACAGAAATTGCCTCAAAAATAAGGTTCACAAGAATCTCACACCAAGAACCCTGTTTTTAAGAAGGAAAAATAGGCAAGAGTTGGCAAAGATTCTGCAAAATTTTGTATGTCTGGTGAAACTTAACATTTTTAAGAAAAACAGTGTGAATAAACAATAGTATTGATTCTTCTCTTTTGGAAAAACATGTATATATTTATGATTTGAAAAGCACCAGTTTGTGGTAGACCAAGGAACATGGATGTTTAGCAGATGTCTGTGATATCGCTCCAAACATTCTGCTTCCTTCTAAGTGGGAGCCAAGAATATGGTCTCGTTTATGCTTTCTGGTTCCTTCATTTCAATATGCACCCCCACTCATCTCTTTCCCAAGGAAAACAATGCATATAATCAAAAGCAAATCTTTCTTCTCTGCTCTTTGTTGGTTCCACTCATGATAATTAGAAAAGAATTACCACTTGTATTAAATAAAAAGGAAAATTATGTTAATAATAATGCTTTTCTTCTGCAATGCCCACACACTAATTGTCTGGGCCAATCTGTGGGGTAATCAGGACTTTCTAACCTTCTCAGAATAGCCTATGTGTGTTCCCCTTTGTACCAGAACAATGTCCTAATCTGCTGTCATGCTGGCCTGCTGTTTCATCAGGAAGGCATGCTTGGCTTCTCATAGGATTGCATGCCACGAGTCCCTTCCAGGGAGTAATGAGTGTCCTGGAAACAGGCAACCTGTGGCCTCATCTGAATGGTGTGGCATTTCTGGGAACCAGTCCATTATTCTTTGTCCCTATGTAATGTTGAGCCACTTAGAGTTAGTTTCCTTGTTCACTCCTCTCAATACCTTTTCCTTGATTTGTGCACAGAGCAGCTATCCTGGGCTTTCTTCTTCATTTTTAAGTCGAAGAAGATGGAAGGTGAGCAAGTCGCTAGAGAACTTAGAGGCAGGGCTAACTTGTAGCAACATTGTGAAGTAGTTGAAGGAGGAAAGAGGAGGAGGAGGAGAGGTTTTTCATTTTCTTTCTAGAATTGCCTCCTGCCATTTCCTCCAAATTTGGACACACACACACACACACACACACACACACACACACACACACACACAATCTTCATTCCTTGCCCTCTCTCTTTGTCTATGAGATGTCTCCTGAATCTCCTTTTTATTTTATTTATTTTTAATTAATTAATTAATTAATTTATTTTTTGCGGTACGCGGGCCTCTCACCGCCATGGCCTCTCCCGTTGCGGAGCACAGGCCCCGGCCGCGCAGGCTCAGCGGCCGTGGCTCACGGGCCCAGCCGCTCCGCGGCACGTGGGATCCTCCCGGACCGGGGCACGAACCCGCGTCCCCTGCCATCGGCAGGTGGACTCTCAACCACTGCGCCACCAGGGAAGCCCCTGAATCTCCTTTTTATACTCTACCGACAATCAATTCTTCCTAAGTTTTTATTGTTTTCCTCCATGATACCCACTGATAATAACAAAAGATATGCTCTCTCTCAGTATTTTTTGCATCTGATACGACTGAAGACCAAAACCCTTAACAACTCCAGAAGCAGAGGAAAAAAATGTTACAGTAGAAGAATTATTAGCGCAGGAGTCACCACTTTGTAATAAGAGGCCCAGGTTTGATGAGAACAAGAATTACTAGTAAAAGTAAATCATTGCACGTCGAGGTGACAGTTGCACATATTTGCAGCAATAATCTCATTGAGAATTTTCTGTCAATACTATTGTTGGATCTGGAAACAGCAGGCAGGTAATTTTATAAATAGTGACCTACACAAAAATTTCCACTCTCCTCTCCTCCAATATTACATACATGTAAATGCTTGTTGCCTTGAAACTTCCCTTTGTTACACCAGGCAGCCTTCAAAATAAGCAACTCTTTCTTTTTTTTTTTTGCAGGCGTTTAGATGAGAGAGCTTTGAAGAGTTCCCAATTAGTGGTATTGATAGAACTGTTATGAATTTTAGACTTTTAACTGTCTTCCAAGACTTAATCATGGCTCAGATCTTTGGCTTGCTAACTAAGTATGTTTGGTGTTTTTACGTTACATCTGCTACCAGACGAATTGGTTTCATTGTCCCAAACATGTTAATACAGGTTTCCCCAGCAAAAGGGGAGTCGGCATTCCCCCGTGGCATCCCTTTGTCATTGCTGTGTGCCATTTGCAGGGAACAGGCAGTGCCTGTCGTTATCACATAATCAGCATTTCTCCCATGGCTACAGTCCAAAGGACACTGTGCCTCTCTCCCCAGACAGGCTGGAAAGGGTCCAGGGAGAGGTGAATGTAAGATCAAGGGATTAAGGTAACTTTCATAGATAATGGGCTAAAAATGAGGTCTGGAAAGACCAGGGCTGCAAGGTGGTATAAACAAGCCTGGAAGAGTTGCCAGGCAGAGAAGTTTGTATAGTAAATTCATGAATGGAGGACAGGGTGGCTATTTCCTGAAACCACATGAAAGTCACTTTAAGATAAGTTAAAGTGGAATGAGACTTCATCTCCACTGTTTACTGATGGATTCGCTCCGTATTATGGCAGCGTCTGAAAAGAGGTTGTAGCTGTTCCTTTTAGTACTCACCTTAAATTGGAATTAGCATGTGAGCAATTTAAGACTCTGTGACATAAGATAACAATTTAGACTCTGACATTTAAGACTCCACATTGGTTTCAGATAGGAATGTTATTCTTCTCGCTGAGAATTATGGTCTTTTGGCAGGCAAAGCCTACGCTCATGAGCTGATAAAAATGATCCCAGTGGAAAAAAAAAAAAAAAAAAAAATCCCAGGGCAGGTTCAGTTGCCTTCCCAGGTGACAGGAACAGCTGTTGCAAAATCCCAGACCTCTATCCTTGCCAGCCCACAGGCCGCTGAGTGCAGAAAACAAAACAATGACTCATGCTGAACACTCACTGCCCCCAAGGTGGATATGGTCACACATGCACGCGCGCACATCTCACACACACACACACACACACACACACACACATTATACATACACACACACTACCGCAGGAACTTGGACTTAGTTACCTAGCTATCCATGTCCTGGTGAGGAGGTCACCCCAACTTGTTCTTGACAGAATCCAAAGACATTTGCGGAGCCCCTTTCCCTGTTTCCCAACACTGCAGGAAAGCATTTGTGTCCCGTACGGAGACTGCATGCTCTACAATAACCTGGTTTAACCTTCATTTACTCCCTCTTTGCCTGATTTTCCTGGGACTCTGGGTTTCGGGGAGATGCATGCTTTGACTCTGATTCTTCCCTTGAGAGTAAGTCAGATAATCTTGGGGGCTGTTTCTGAGCCCTGTGGTTATGTGGTAGCCTTCAGAATCCTATGACCATGATCAGAAAAGTGAGTCTACACCAGCTCTATAATTTTCTGATTTGGGACTTGGGCAGATAAGGTTAAATTTCTCGATCTAACTGTTAAATCTAGTAACCTGAAAAATTTTTTTTTCTTTTTCTTTTATTTTGTATTTTATGAGATGATGGATATTCACTAAACTTATTGTGGTCATCATTTCACGATGTATGTAAGTGAAATCATGCTGTACACATTAAACTTATAAAGTGCTGTATGTCCATTATATCTCAATAAAACTGGAAGAAAAAAAACAAAAAAAATGAGTATATAAAAAAAGACTAGTATACTGAAAATTTTAGAAATTTGGAACAGTCAATGTTAAATATTGAAAAATGACCCAAACGATTCAACCTAGAACTGGGGATGTAGATTCAAATACTTCCCAGGCCTAGGCAGGTACCATGGACACGAGGAGAAGGCCACGAAGCTGGTGGGTGGTGTGGACAGAAAGTGATGAGGACCACGGCAAGTACTGGGGCCAGGTCTTGTTGAAACAAAAGGAGGAAGCTTGGCGTCCGCCACATGAGGAGGTGGGCCCAAGATTTCTAGCTCTTCCAATTTTTTTCAGGAGAAGCTAGAAATACAACTTAGTAAATGACACTCTGGTTTTTAAATATCAGCCACTAATTCAAGTTATAAAACAAACCAAAAAAAATCACTCTGTGATTCAAATAAGATATGTCTATAGATTAGGTTATGAGCTACCAATTTTTGACCTATGGTACAGGGAAGCACTGCAATATAAACATTTTCATTAATGTCTTACATGGGAGTTTCTAAAACTCTGCACTCCTACCTCCAAGGTTCTAGGTATAAAGAATAATGGCACTGAAAGGATAAATGTTCTTTGAGGGTTTTATCTTTTTTCTTTGAAAATCCATGCTAATTTAACATTCTTCTCCATAATACACTTGTGTTTACTTACTTAAAATTTTGTTTTGAGTTTCTTACCTTTGTGCCTAGCATATAACAGGTCGTCAATAAGTATTTGTGAAATGAATGACTGGAGTACAATTGGTACTTCTGGAAAATATGCCCTATTGATCCTGTTGTATTATGTCCTCCAGTGTGAGAAACATACCCTAGGATATGAAGTACCATGGTCACTCGGTAGGTGATGGAGTTGGTGGTATCACCAGCAACTTCAGGCAGCACTGTACTACTTGGAGTTTTTCACCAAATTCAGCCCCCGAGAGATTTCAGTGGGGTCCTGAGATTGTTGCTTGCATCATCTGGATTCAGTTCTCAGCCTCCCCCATCCCCTCAACTCCCTTTTCCCCATACATTTATGAAGTACCCAACTATCTTCCAAAAAGGGAGATGAAGAAGTAAATAGACACTTTATAATCCAAAATGGAAAGTAAAAAGAGGTGAAGTAGTAGAATCTGGGACCCAGGACATATGAAGGTTATGTTCTCTGACCTACATATTCCATCCTTTTCCCTTTCCATGGATTCAGTCCTACAGACTCTACCCTTAATTTGATTATCCATTGCTGCATAAACTTAGTAATATAAAACAATGATAACTTATTATTATTTACTTCTCTTGGTTCTTTGGGCTGAGGGGACTAAGTCAGGCTGTTCTTGTTCAAGGTCTTTCTGCTGTTACAGTCAGATAGTAAGTGAATCTAGAGTTATCTCAAAGGCTTCCTTAACCATGACTGTGACTGGAGTCAGCTCAAAGCCTTCCTCACTTACATGTCTGACAACTGATCGAGGCTATGGCAGGGACCTTAGTGGAGGCTGTTGGCTAGAACACTTACATGCCACCTCTCCATTTGGCTTGGGCTTCCTCACACTATGGCAACTGGGCATTAAGCTCTAAATTCCAGGAGGGAAAGTGGAAGCTGTATTGCCTTTTCTAACTTAGACTCGGAAATCCCAGAAGTTTCACTTCTGCTGCATTCTCTTAGTCAAGGCAGTCACAAGTCCTGCCCTGTTCTAAGGGAAGAGGACACTGAATCCACCTCTTGATTGGAGGACTGTCAACGAATTTGCAGACATGTTTTAAAACTACTACAACTTAGGGGAGAGCGGCCAAGATGGTGGAGTAGAAAGACTCTGAGCCCAGTACTCCTCTCACAAGCACATCAAAATCACAACTATCTTCAGAACAACCATCGATGAAAAAGACTGGAACCTACCAGAAGAGATCTCCTAAATTAAAGTCTAAAGAAGAACCACAACAAGAAGGGTAGGAGGGATGGACTCACAATATAATGAAATCCCATACCACCCAGGTGGGTGGCCCATAAACTGGAGAACTATATTGCAGAAGTTCTCCCACAGGAGAGTCCTGAGCCCCATCTCAGGATCCCCAGTCTGGGGGTCTGGCATTGGGAAGATGAACCTGCAAAGCACTTGCCTTTTAAGGCCAGTGGGGCTTAATTGCAAGAGCACCACAGGACTGGGGAAAATAGAGATTTCTTTCTTAAAGGGCACAAAATCTCACATGCACTGAGACCCAGAGCAAAAGTTGTAATTTGATAGGAGCCCGGCCAGTCCTACCTGCTGGTTTTGGAGAATCTCCTGGAGAGACAGGGGTGTCGGGGGGTGGAGGGGTGGCTGGCTGCAGCTCACCTGGGGACATAAGACACTGGTGGCAGACATATTTGGGAATATTCAGCCCTGTGAACACAGCTGCTGGTGGCTGCCATCTTGGCTCATTAGTGCCAATACCTGGCCCTACCCAACAGCCCATAGGCACCAGTGCTGGGATGTCTCAGGACAAACAACAAATTGGGCAGGGCCACAGCCCCACCCATCAGCAGACAGATTGCCTTAAGTCTTCCTGAGCCCACAGCCACCTTTAGACATGCCCCTAGATACAGCCCTGCCCACCAGAGGGCCAGGACCCAGATCCACCCACCCACCAGTGGGCAGGCATCAGCTCTTCATGCCAGGAAGCCTGTGCAAGCCTCTAGACCAGCCTCACCCACCAGGGGACAGACAACAGAAGCAAGAAAACTATGGTCCCGCAGCCTCCAGAATGAGCCTGCCAACAAGAAGCCAGACCCTACCTTGGGACCAGCTGGGCCCCGGCCCTGCCTATTAGCAGGCCAATGCAACCTTTGGGACACACTGGACCCCATACCCACCTGGGTCAGGAACTGGCTCCCCCCCAATCAATGATCTGAAATGAGTTCTGGAATCCCTGGGCCCTGTAGCCAGACTCCAGGAACCAGCTCTAGCTGCCAGTAGTCCAGCACTAACCCCAGGATCTTATTTCACCTGCCAGCGGGTGGGCAACAGCCCCAGAGTCTTCAGGATCCTGACTCTGTCCACCAGTGAGCCAGCACTAGCTACCTCATGACCAGGTCCCACTAAACAGCAGCCAGCAGCAACCAGACAAGGCAGGGCTTGATAACCAACCAGACTAGGGGCCAACCAAGCCTACCTGACTGCCCACGTAGTCAGAAGGGCCCACAAAACCCTCTTAGGGGGAACCCCTAGAGCATATAGATTGGGTGATGAGAGGAAAGTGCACTGCTGGGTTGCATAAGATGTCTCCTATAGAAGACCACTTCTCCAAGGTGGAGAAACATAACTAACCTACCACAAACATAAAAATACAAATAGCAATTTAGACAAAACTAGGCAGTAGAGAAATATGTTCCAGATGAAGGAATAAGATAAAACCCCAAAAGAAGAACTAAGTGTAGTGTAGATAGGCAATCTACCTGAGAAAGAGTTCAGAGTAGTGATTATAAAGATGACTGAAGAATTCAGGAGGAGAATGGATGCACAGAGCAAGAAGTTAGGAGTTTTTAAACAAAGAGTTAGGAAATATAAAGAACAACCAAACGAGATGAAGAATGCAACAACTGAAATGAAAAATACACTAGAAGGAATCAAGAGTAGACTAAATGACACAGAAGAATGGATCACTGCCACTGAACAGAAAAAAGAATGAAAAAAATGAGGACAGTTTAAGAGATCTCTGGGACAACCCCCAGCACCCTAATATTTGCATTATAGGGGTCCCAGAAGGAGAAGACAGAGAGAAAGGGCCTGAGAAAATATTTGAAGAGATAATAGCTGAAAACTTTCCTAACCTGGGAAAAGAAACAATCACCCCAGTCCAGGAAGTGCAGAGTCCTATACAGGATGGACCCAAAGAAGAACACACCAAGACACATTGTAATCAAAATGACAAAAATTAAAGATAAACAGAGAATTCTAAAATCAGCAAAGGTAAAGCAACAAATAACATAAAAGGGAACTCCCATTAGGCTATCAGCTGATTTTTCAGCAGAAACTCTGCAGGCCACACGTGAGCGGCATTCTATATTTAAAGTGATGAAAGAAAAAAACCTACAGAGAACACTCTACCCAGCAAGCCTGTCATTTGGATTTGATGGAGAAATCAAAAGCTTTACAGACATGCAAAGACTAAAATAATTCAGCACCACTAAACTAGCTTTACAACAAATGCTAAAGGAAATTCTCTAGATGAAAAAGAAAAGGCCACAACTAGAAACAAGAAAATTACGTGATGAAAAATTTCACCAGTAAAGGCAAACATACAGTAAAGGTAGGAAATTATTTAGACAAAGCTAGTATGGAGGGTAAAAGACAAAAGTAGCAAAATCATCTGTAACCACAATAAGCAGTTAAAGGATACAGAAAACAATTAGATGTAAAATATTTATATCGCAAACAATAATCATGAGGGGAGGAGAGTACAAATGCAAGGTTTTTAAAATGCCTTTGAAACTAAGAGATCAGCAATTTTAAACAATATATAAAGACCTCGTGGTAACTGCAAACCAAAAGTCTAGGATAAATATACACACAAAGAAAAAGGAATCCAAACGTAACACTAAAGATAGTCATCAAATCACAAGAGAACAAAAAAGGGGAAAAAAAGACCTACAAAAACAAATTCCAAACAGTTAACAAAATGGCAATAAGAAATACATATGGACAATTACCTTAAATGTAAAATGGACTAAATGCTTGAACCAAAAGACATAGACTGGCTGAATGGATGCAAAAACAAGACCCAAATAAATCTCTGGCCTGGCTCACCAAGAAGAGAGAGAGGACCAAAGTAAACAAAATAAGAAATGAAAGAAGAGGAATAACAACTGATACTGCAGAAATACAGAAAAGCATGAGAGAATAGCATGAACAGTTACATGCCAACAAATAGGACAATCTAGAAAAAAAATGGACAAGTTCCTAGAAACATACAGTCCACCAAAACTGAATCAAGAAGAAATAGATCATTGGAACATATCAATCACTAGAAGTGAAATAGAATCTGCAATAAAAAAAATACCCTACCAACAAAAGTCCAGGACGGGATGGTTTCACTGGGGTATTCTAACAAACATGCAAAGAACTTATACCAATACTTGTCAAACTCTTCCAAAAGATTGAAGAGGAGGGCACACTCCCAAAGTAATTCTATGAAACCACCATTACCGTGATACCAAAACCAGACAAAGGCACCACCAAAAATGAAAATTACATGCCAATATCGTTGATGAATATAGATGCAAAATCCTCAACAAAACATTAGCAAGCCAAATCCAACAACACGTGAAAAGGATCATACACCATGATCAAGTAGGATTCATCCCAGGGTCAAAAGGATGATTCAACGTATGCAACATTAATATGATACACCATATAAGCAAAAGGAAAGACAAAAGCCACATGATCATCTAAATAAAGGCAGAAAAAACATTTGATAAAATTCAGCATTCATTCATTAAAAAACTCTTACCAAAGTGGGTATAGAAGGAACATATCTCAGCATAATAAAAGCTAAATGACAAACTCACAGCAAACATAGTACACAACAGTGAAAAGCTGAAAGCCTTCCTGATAAAATTTGGAGCAAGACAAGGATGCCCACTCTCAACACTTCTATTCAACATAGTATTGGAAGTCCTAGACACAGCAATCAGAGAAGACAAAGAAATAAAAGGGATTCAAGTTGGAAGGGAAGAGGTAAAATCGTCATTATATGCAGATGACGTTACCATATATAGAAAACCCTAAAGACTCCACACAAAAACTACTAGAACTGATAAAGGAATTCAGCAAGGTAGCAGGATACAAGACTAACATACAGAAATCTGTTGCATTTCTTTACACTGACAATGAAATATCAGAAAGGGAAAGAAAAAAAAATCCCTTTAAAAAAATCACACAAAAAATTACTTAGGAATAAACCTGACCAAGGAGGTGAAACACTTATATGTTGAAAACTATAAAACACTGATAAAGGAAACTAAAGATGATTCCAAAAAAAATGGAAAAATATTCCATGCTCTTGGATTGGAAAAATTAATATAGTTAAAATGACCATACTACCCAAAGCAATCTACAGATTTAGTGTGATCCCTATCAAATTACCCATGGCATTTTTCACAGAAGTAGAGCAAATAACCCCCAAATTTATATAGACCCACAAAAGCCCCAGAATTACCAAAGTAATCCTGAGGAAAAAGAACAAAGCTGGAGGCATAACTCTTGCAGACTTCAGACAATACTACAAAGGTACAGTAGTCAAAACAGTGTGGTACTGGCACAGAAACAGACATATGGATCAATGGAACAGAGAGACCAGAAATAGACCCACACACCTACGGTCAATTAATCTTCAAGTAAGGAGGCAAGAATATACAATGGAGAAAAGACTGGACAGCTACATGTAAATCAATGAAGTTAGAACATTCCCTCTCACCATACACAAAAACAAACTCAAAATGGCTTAAAGACTTAAATATAAGACATAGCACCATAAACTCCTAGAAGAGAACATCGGCAAAACATTGTCTGACAGAAATTGCAGCAATGTTTTCTTAGGTCAGACTCCCAAGGCAAAAGAAAAAAGAAATGGCACCTTTTTTCCCATGGCAAAATAAAATAAACAAGTGGGACCTAATCAAACTTATAAGATTTTTCCCAGCAAAGAAAACCATAAACAAAGTGAAAAGACAACCTCCAGAATGGGAGAAAAATATTTGCAAATGATGCAACTGACAAGGGGTTAATTTCCAAAGTATACAAACAGCTCATATTGCTCACTATCAAAAAAACAAACAACCCAATCAAAAAATGGGCAGAATATCTAAATAGACATTTCTCCAATGACATATAGATGGCCAAGAGGCACAAAGAAAAGACATTCAACATTGCTAATTATTAGAGAAATGCAAATCAATGAGGTATTACCTTACACCAGGCAGAATGGACATCATCAAAAAGTCTACAAATAACCAATGCTGCAGAGGGTGTGGAGAAAAGGGAACCCTCTTATACTGTTGGTGGGACTGTAAACTGGTGCAGCCACTATGGAGAACAGTATGGAGGTTCCTTAAAACACTAAAATTAGAGTTACTATATAACCCAGCAATTCCACTCCTGGGCATGTATCTGGAGAAAACTCTAATTTGAAAATATACATGCACCCTTATGTTCATAACAGCACTATTTACAATAGCAAAGACACGGAAGCAACCTAAGTGTACATGGACAGATGAATGGATAAAGAAGGTGTGGTACATATATGTGATGGAATATTACTCAGCCATAAAAAAGAATGAAACAATGCCATCTGCAGCAACATGGATGGACCTGGAGATTACCATACTAAGTGAAGTCAGACAGAGAAAGACAAATATCATATGATATCACTTGTATATGGAATTTTAAAAAATGTTGCAGATGAACTTATTTACAAAACAGAAATAGACTCACAGACATAGAAAACAAACTTATGGTTACCAAAGGGGAAAGTGGGGGTGAGGAATAAATTAGGAGTTTGGGATTAACAGATACACACTGCTATATATAAAATAGATAACCAACAAGGACCTATTGTATAGTACAGGTACTATATTCAATATCTCAATAACCTATAATGGAAAAGAATCTGAAAAAAATGACTATATTGTATATAGATATATGTATAACTAAATCACTCTGCTGTACCCCTGAGACTAACAAAACATTGTAAACCAACTATACTTCAATTAAAAAAACCCAGAAAATTGCAACTACTTCAGTCCTCCCTTTGTGTAGCTGTGAAGTGTTTTCTGAAGGGAATTTGCCTGCAGCCTCTTCACAGTTAAATTCTCACTATTGCTGACAGTGCCATCCTCCTAGCTCAGGTCTCAGGTGGCAGATAATGGAGACAGCAGAGCTATGGTGATTGAGGTCTGAAGGGACCTGGTCCTAGTCCCATAGCTGGGCTACACATGCCATACAAATCATTGAAATCATAGAGTATTTGAAGCTAGACTAAAAAAGGTAAACCTTCCTGGAGTATCAATTAACTTAAATATTTAAAAGAGAAGATAACACGCAGGATTTTTAATAATTTTTATAACATTTTTATATTAAATAGCCTGAATTTTAAATAAGAAAACTAATTCTCAAGGAAACTTTCACTTGCGTAAGTGCCCTTGCGAGACTCCCAGGTTCTCAGCGTTTATGTTCAGTTTTCTCTTCTATGACATTAGTTATTCTGTGTGGAGGAGTTTCTGAAGCACAAGCTCTCTCACTTTACTGTTGAAAACCAAGATTAGAGTGACAGTTTTTAGTGGAGGATCTGAGCTTAAGTAATACTGATCCTAAAACATGTGCTTTATTCTTCATAATGCTCTTTCAGGGCATTCGAGCAGGAAAACAATGGCTGTTACTTCTGTGAATTCTTGATTACCCAGGTCCAGCTGTAAGTCCTACAGGCTTTTGCCTCCCTTACTTAGTTCGTTCCTTCTTCCTGACTCAGCATTTTTTCTTCTCCGTAGTACTAGATTATGGTAGCTATTGTTTATGGAGTTGTTGTTTGCTTGTTAATTTTATTTATTAAGCCTTCTTTTCTATCCACTTCCTTTTGTTACAAAGAAATTTTATTGGGGGAAATTTTCCCTGATTTGATATGGTCTGGATTATACCATCAATTGTGTACTCCAAACCCTGTCACCCTCTGGCATCTCCCACCTTCTTTCTCGACCACACGTACTCCCGCCCCTGTCACCCTCTGGCATCTCCCACCTTTTTTTTTTTTTTTCCTGTACGCGGGGCCTCTCACTGCTGTGGCCTCTCCCGTTGCGGAGCGCAGGCTCCGGACGCACAGGCTCAGTGGCCACGGCTCACAGGCCCAGCTGCCCCGCGGCACATGGGATCTTCCCGGACCTGGACACGAACCCGCGTCCCCTGCATCGGCAGGCGCACTCCCAACCACTGAGCCACCAGGGAAGCCCCCACCTTCTTTCTTGACCACACGTACTCCCGCCCCTGTCACCCTCTGGCATCTCCCACCTTCTTTCTTGACCACACGTGAAAAACTGTTAGCCAAACTGAGCCAAATCAGAAAACACATTTGTATTAGTTTCTATCGCTACTGTAAAAAATTACCGGAAACTTAGTGTCTTAGAATAAGAAAATTAAAAGCGAAGTCACTTACAGTTTTAGAGGCCAAAGTCCAGAATAAGTATTGGCTGGTCTGGGTCCCTGAGGAGGCTCTAGAGAAGAATGTTTCCTTGGCTTTTTCAGCGTCTGTAGATGACCTATATTCCTTGGCTTGTGGCTCCATTTTCAAAGCACATCAACCGGATCTCTGCTTCCATCATCAAACACCTCCTCTCTGACTCTGACTCTTGACACTCCCTGCGTTCCTCTTAGAAGGATCCTTGTGATTACATCATTGGGCCCACCTGTATAATCCAGGCTACTCTTCCCCATCATGAGATCCTTAATTTAATCACTTCTGCAAGGTCCCTTTGGCCAGGTAAGGAAACGTATTCACAGCTTAAACAGATTAGAATGTGAATATCTTCGGGGGCGGGGTCTTGTTTTGTATAATACACCACCCTTAGGGAAAGTAATCCACCCAAAGATGGACGTGTGACCTCAACAGGAAAATTAAGGCCTTCCCTGGGATTATTATTAGGATGGGAGGAGAAATTATTTTTCCAGGGAGTGGCTAATGTTGCAGAAAATTCTGTTGGGGCTGCAGGCAACTATCTTTACAGTTACATGGAGGAAGTTCATCTGCAGCAGGAGGGAAAGCAGCCAAGTGACTGGGAATTGTAGCCAAGGACAGGGCAAAAAGGGCAGTGATGATGATATTTGAGCACCTGTATCCAGCTACACTTCAAATCAGACCCACTTGATTTCCCAGGCTTAGGAACCAATAAGTTCTCTTTTCACTCAAACTACTTTGAGCTGATTTTCTATACTAGTGACTCCCCATAGTTTTTCGTAAATAATGAGAAGGGGAAGGATATGAGAGCCAACTCATAGCCTGATTTTTCTACTCCTCTGAAGGGCTATGATAACTACGTTTAAAAAAATGAGGTTGAAGCTGTCAAAATAAATCTTTATAAACATCATTAGGTTTTGTTTCCTTATGTCTATACCAAACTACAACAGAGAATTACAAGCTCATTATATTTAAAAAATGAATGTGACCATAACTGGATAAATTGAAATGATAAATTTCTTGACACTCTGTGGCTGTTTTTTCATTTCCAAAAGGAAAGAAAAGAACAATTCTTTTTCCTAAGAAGCCTATTTTTATTGGTTCCTTTGCCTAGAAGGAGACAGGTGTGTTGTGTTAGCAACTTATTGTCTTTCCAGCCCGGAAATCTTTGTTTTGAAAAGTTAGGTTCATTAGGAAATTATCACGGGCTTGTCCTGAAAGGATGCAGTATAGGGAAGCAGATGTTTAAAGAAAGGAAGAGTGGTCTAATGTCAAAGGGAGGCCATGGATTGGTGGATTACACTGACCACATTCCTTCAAGAGGTGGAGGTCCTTCCCCTCGAATTTGGGCTAGCCTTACGATCCTTTTGGCCAATAGCACAGAGGAAGTCATGCTTCATTCGTTCCAGACCCAGCTCCTTTCAGGACTGTCAGCTTCTTTACACCCCTTCTTGGAATACTCCCTTTGCACCCAGCCACCATGTAAGAAGCATGGACTAGACCACTAAGTGATTAGAGGCCACGTAGAGAGGCCCTGAAGGAAGAGAGAAGACCATCTTGGAATTTCTAGCTCCATTAGTGCTCCCAGCTGAAAGCGACTGTGTGAATGTTCCCAGTCAACAGCACCTGGAAGGAAGATGAGACTTTCCCACCACGGTCTGCCCAGATTGAAGAATCATGAGCAAATATCTGGTGGTATTTTAAGCTGTTCAGTTTAGGGGTTACTTGTTATGCTGCAAAAGATAACTGAAACAGGTTGACTGTCTAAGATTGGGAATAAGGGATTGGTGGCGGGTAACATGGTGGCTGAGACTTGCATCTTGTTCCACCTAAGCCATGAACTTTCTTCAACATATCCTAGAAGTAACGGAACCTCATACCCAAGGATGCTGCACGGTTATTGGGAAACTGAGCACCAAGTGCCAGTCAGTGGAAGCCATGGGGAAGGTTTCCGTGGCCACATTTGGTACAGAGGGAGGAGGAATCAGATAGGTTGGACCACCAGAAAAGTTCTTGAACAAGACATGTCCCCTCACCTTTTCTCCTTGCTGTCTATCTGGAATTGAGATGTCACAAGTAGAGCTCCAGCAGTCAATTTTGTGAATGAAAGTTGTGCACTAAAAATGGCAGAGCAGAAAAGTGGAAGGATCCAGGGAATTAGAAGACCTAGTGGAGATTCCACCTCTGGATTCCTTACTTCCAGACTTTTCGCACTCGATGGAGTAACTGTTATGTATCTTTCAGCCACTTTAAGTCTCGGTTACATACAGCTGGAGGCTCTTCCTAACTGATACATCCCACAAAATGACTGAGATTACAATTCCCATAGACCTTTGTGGGTTACGGAATGAACCATATTGAATATGATTTAGGAAAGTAAAGAAATGTGATGTTTCCCCTACTTGTTTTTCCATGAAGCAGATCATTTAGTACCAGGTCTTTGGAGAATAGTAACATAAGAGCCCATTGAGACGTTAGAGCCAATCAGGTTTCTCTAACACAGTGAAGATGTTGTGAGGAAAGCTTGGGATTTAAATGGGTGTAAATCTGGGTTTGAATCCTAGTGTCCATTCCTTGAACAGGTGACTTAATCTCCTCAAGCTTCAGTATTCCTAAATAAAAAATGGGGGTAAGGCACTTCACTGAGATTTGGGGGATGATTTAATGAGGTACCTTATAGAACACAAATTATACTCCCTGGCTGATAGAGGAGTCCTCAGTAGATGAGTATTCTAGATTACGTGTAACGGAGAGAAAGGAGACGAATATAGAAAAGAAAAAAGTAAAAGCCTAGGTACACCAGTGAGTCAAGAGAAGACGGCTGAGATATGATGAAAATGATTTTCAAAGCTCTGCTTCCTGTAGATCTTCATCCTCCTACAGAGCAGAGAAAGGAGATTCTAGAGTTAGCAGCTTACTAAAGCAGCTATTAAACCAAACACCTAGCTCTATGCCCAGGATCTGAAAACAAAACAAAATCTCAAACCTGGGGAGTTGTAAGGAGAACAAGTCAGTACTAGTGAAGAATTCAGTTTCAGTTATTCCTTCAGCAAATATTGACTGAGCGCTTCCAGTGTTCCGAGCCCAGGGGATATAGTGGAGAAGACAGACCAAGCATCTGCTCTGGAGAAACTTTCATTTTGCCAGCAGAGGCAGGCAATATGCATGTAGATTAGAGCATATAACTGTCAGGCACTGAGGCGTACGTTGAGGAAACACCAAACAGGTGAAGAGATGGAGAGGGATAAGGTAGGAGGGGTGCTTTTTAAAAACAGGCTTTTAAGGTCCAAAATAGTATTTGAGAATGTAAATTCAGTATATAAATGCTAAAATTTGCTTGATAACTTTATCTTCAAATGATCATAGGTACTGTCTGAAGACTCATAGGGAGAGATGCTGATCAATCATTTTCTTCTCTACAGAAAGATTTGACAAAACGGGTCCTGAATACTTATTCTAGCACTTACTGAGTGTCCTTGGACTAGTTATGTAATCTCTCCAAGCCTCAGTTTTCTTAACTGTAAATATGAGACTGTAGTATCCACTTCACAAGGTCTGTGGAAAGACCAAATTAAAAGAGTAAGGTAAGTGAAGTGCTTGGCATACTCTCAAAGCTCAAGGACTATTTGTTCTTTTTTCTTGGGGGAGGATTTATCAAAAAGAAAGTGATTCAAACTAAAGCCAGACAGATCATTTGTGGAAAGACAAGAATTCTTGATTGTTGGGGTGGTGACTTTGAAATTGAGCTTCTGTTGTCATTTGTGGATTACTGAGACTTTTGAAGGGACAATCACTTTTGTATCCTTTAATTAGAATGAAGACAGGCTGGGTTCAATCATGCCTTCACATTCTTTCCAACTCTGGGGTTCTAAACTTGGCTTCTGCCCTTTCTTTTTCAGGCTAGAAATCCGAGGTACTTTGAGGCGAGTTCACTAACTTTTGCAGGCCCCATCTGCATTAGAATCATCTGGGAACTTTTTATAAGAACAGATCCCCCGGTCCCAGCTCTAGATATTGATTCCATAGATCAAGGGTATGGCCAGGAAATGTCAGATTGTACAATGAATCAGATTGTATCAAATTCTGTTTTAGGTTGTTCATTCACTTATAATGAAAATGGTTATTTTCTCCAAGTCCCATGTGTAATCATTGCTTTAAATCCGTAAAAGCAAAACAATAAAAAGCCACAGCAATACTTTCCTAACATAACCTAACATTTTCCCTATAAAACGTCCTATGTTCATTTTCATGTTTACTATTTATTTAAAGACAGACTCTCAAGAGCAAATTTACATTTTTTCCTGCCATCTTCAAGTGCATTGTGTACAAACCAGTGGGTACTTTCCTAGACCCTTTTCTTTTATGAATTTTAGCTTAGAAAATAACAAAACTTTACTACATTTAGCCAGACATCTAAAATTCATACTTAAGGACACTAAAAACATGAACTTTTTAGTAACTACTATCGGTACAATTGGGTAAATAACTGGGGGCAAAAAAGCTGGGTCTCTACCTCACACTGTACACTGGTATAAATTTCAAATGGACCATATGTTTAAATTTAAAAAAAAATGAAACCATACAATTACTAAAAGAACACAATGCTAAATTTCTTTAAAATATAATATTTGAATAGGGAAGGTCTTTATATGATTCAGACTCCCTAAAAGATTCACTAAGTAAAAATAAAAAATTCTTCATGGCAAAACAATTCAGCAGAAATATATTAAAAAACAGACAAGAAACGGAAAATGCTCTTCAGCTCATATTACAAATGAAATCTAATATCTCTAGTATAGAGAGGGCTCCCTTCAGTGGTCCCCAACCTTTTTGGCACCAGGGACTGTTTTCGTGCAAGACAATTTTTCCAAGGACCAGGGGTGGGGGGGTGGCTTTGGGATGATTCAAGCCCGTTACATTTATTGTGCACTTTATTCCTATTATTATTACATCAGCTCCACCTCAGATCATCACGCATTAGATCCTGGGGGTTGGGGACCCCTGCTTTAAATGACAAAGTATACATAATTTTTTTAAAATGGCAAGGCATAGGAACAGACACCAAAAGGAGAAGTATAAATGGTCCCTAAAACTTATGAAAAGATGCTCAGAATTCCTCACAATCAAATAAATGCAAGTTTAAACTATATTAAGATACCATTTCTCACCTAGTTGGATCGATAAAAATCTAAGTTTGCCTTCAGATACATTCATACGTTGCTAGTGGGAATGTAAATTGGTACAACTCCTACAGAGAGTCACTTGACACTAAGGATCAAAGTTACTTGGCAAGCCCACTTCTGGGTATTTGTCTTACAGGTATTTTTTTACCTCGTGCAAGATTATGTGTGTATGAAGTTTTCAGTTCCACCATTGTGTGTTGAAACAGTTCAAGCATCCAACAAGGGAGGACAGATACATTCAAACAATGGAATACTTTGCCTCTGTAAACATGTGGATGCCATTCATGGAAATGGAAATCTGCCAAGATATGTGGTTCCACAGAGAAAGCAAGGCCCAGAGCAGCTTTTCTAGGCTAACTTTTGTGTAGGAAAGGGAGAAAAAAAAAGAGTACACATTCCTATTACCTTGTATTTGAATTAAAATTCTTCAGAATTAATAAGAAACTAATAAAATGATTGAGGATGAGGGGAGCAAGCGGGCGTGAGACTTCTTTTGTTTGTTTTGCAATCACCATGTGGCTGACAGTTTTATTTAAAAGAGAGATATCTGACAGTAGTTTAAATTTGGTTCTAACAATGGAGCAGGAGACTTTCCACTGCAATCCTTTTCGTACTGTTTTGTTTTATAAACCAAATGACTGTATTACCTACCTAAAAAATAAAATAAAATTTAAAAGCCTCTGTGAAAAAGCAAGAATGTGCATATTTCATGTGGAAAATTAGCGTTTTAAATAAAAATAACATTTGGTCAAACTGAAGTGAGGAAACTACAGACCATCCCACACCAAACACAAGAGGAAAACTTACCAAGCAAATTGTGTAATAAACATGGACCTTCAGATACATTTTTCCAAAGTGAGAGTGGACCAGCCATGAACTATGAATGCTTCAAGATTATTTTCCCCCAGAGAGAGAGAAATCCACCCGGTGAAATGTTATTATAAAGAGACTAAAAACCACAAAGAGAAGGTGTTACTTGTCCTCACCTGTGTACTTTGGCCGCAAGTAACAAAAAACCTTTTCATATTCCCATAACCAGGAGGAAGCAGGCCTCTGACATTGCTTCAGAGACTCAAAAATGTCACACAATTTCTTCCAAAGCCCCAGACATGAACAGACATAAGCATAAGCCCCTCCAGGGAGGATAAAAAGGAGGAAATGTGTGCCAGCCATTGTTTTTATAGGGAAAAAAAAAACAGTAACTTTGCCTACATCCCCCAGCATACACTTCTCTTGCCTCATGGGCTTAACTGTGTCACAGAGCCGTTCCTAAATGCAAGGGGGGTAGGTTGCAAAAGCGAGTTATTCAGTTTGCCAGCTTTCGTGGCAGGGGCAGGAAGGGGAAGAGAGGTGGAAAGGCGAGCTGGGTTATAGCTGACCAATAACGTCCCCTTCACTGGGAAGGGCGGGCCACCTGGCGACAGATACATGGATACACTCTAGCCACACCTCCTCACGTGTTCAGTGTGATTCCCGGGTGAGCTAAACTAGATCCCCAAGCGGTAGCTTTATTTGAGGCTGATTTCCCCTACGTTAAAAGAGGATGACACAAAAGATTGCTTTGAATTTCCTGGGCTTTCTACCCTTTAGGAATTACCCAGCTGTTTTCTGCAGCTGTGAAACGTACTGCCTCTCATGAGAATACTATTCAAACCCCGTGCTCATATTAATTATTATTACGATGTTGTAAACTTTAAAAACAATTATCAGCAAGCACTTCCTAACCTGCTGAGAAAGCCTCTTTCTAATGGTCAAAGTGACACATTCTTTAAGAAATCTCCTGGGCTTCCCAGGTGGCGCAGTGGTTGAGAGCCCGCCTGCCGATGCAGGAGACACGGGTTCGTGCCCTGGTCCGGGAAGATCCCACGTGCCGCGGAGCAACTAAGCCCGTGAGCCATGGCCGCTGGGCCTGCGCAAAAGAAATCTCCTAAGAAGACTGTCTGGCTTGGGTTACTTAGATTATTTCAGCACCTCTGACAGTTTGGAAGGCAGTTCTGATCACTTGAAATTAAAGATTTTCATATGACCTTTCAGCCCTACCAAATAATTAGTAAGCTAAGCCTTGTAAAACGGAATTGAATACTTTTAATAAGGAAATATAATTTTAATAAGGTGTTTATCTACCATTAGCCCCAGAACATGCCTTCTCTCCAACAGGTTTATACTGTACTAAAGCACTATATAACTATTTTCCTTTTTAAAATTCGATGTTGATCATTCTTCGATGACCAGCTTTTTCAAGAAACACACCATACTGAACACTGCACAGCCATTCAGCAAATTGATATTTATAATAATCTGGTGCAGGTGGCATTTTAACGAACGTCATGATTACCATGACAGACTTTTGGGTTTGATGGCTTCTTGCAGAAGTTCCTTCCAACTCCATCTAATGTTCTGTGATTCTGTGGTTTTACATATTTAAATATAAGCCATGGTTTATTGAAATTTGGAACTCACCGTTTCTGTGGATCTCATATTCAGGTCTGTAAGACTTGATATTGGAGTGAGAATGTGTCCCCCCCTCCCAATATTTACTCCACCTGTTTTCTGATGCTTGATATCCCTACAGGAGGGGACAGATTTTTCATGTCAGCATTACAGAATCCTTTGAATGTAGATTCGCTTAGAAGAGTTAATGCCTAACCTTAATGGGAAATAGCCTTGTTCATCCTGGTGATGGGAGTGGGGGTGAGATTAAAGAACAGAGGCTAACAAAAGGGTGGAAGGAGCCTTGGCGGGCATTCTTCACTCATTCAAATATAAACTTCTTAAGGGAAGGACAATTATCTGCTCTAGAATTTACAAAGTCTGTCTATTCATTTACTCATTTAAAATTTTTATTGAGCAACTGCTACATTAAAGACAATGATGTAGAAAGAAAGGTTCCTTTTGGGGATCTGATTATAGAGGGCTCAGGGAAAATGGGGGAAAACAGTTTTATAATAGTTTTATAAAGAAGCCCATACTTTAATAACATTTATATAGATGTCCCTTAGCTAAAGCGGATGCAGACTGCGCTGAGTGTATGTGGTGGACTCAGACCCCTCAGTCCAGCTTCTCTCTTCACTCCCTGAAGTCTCTCCAGGCTCTAACTGGTACATTTTTTTCTAGGGGGATTGAGACGAGCCCCTGCACTGAATGGCCTGCCTTCTGAAGAGCTGCCACATACAGCTCGGCTGTCTCACAGCAAAACACCTACTGTTCCTTAGTGCCCTGATGGCAGACTTGACATCCAGCCTCAGGATTCTTGCAGTGGCTGTGAAGTTCCTCAAGGGAGAATGAGGAAAGGGTGGGAGGCATCCTATTTTGCGCCAGGGTGGCAAATTGAAATGTTTACAGGAGCACATGCAGACAAAACACTTAAGTGAAGTAACACAGCAGGGACCGAGGTGTACATGCTCTATGCAAAGGAGACAGCAGCCTTCAACTCAGGTTCATGGCTCCAGACGTTCACACTTTTCTGAGAAGCCAGAAATTTATGTTTTTATCATAACAACCAATTCAAATCTTTAACACTTCCGGAGCCGGACAAAACATGCCTGTGGGCTGGGTGCCGGTTTGAAATTTCAGATTTTGACCTTTCTGATTTTCAGCCTTCCCTGAGTACCTCGGTCATTGACCAAGGTTGTTTTCTTTTTTTATGTTCATTCCCTATGACTGGTCTTATAGATCAATATGCATGTTGCATCATAGAAGAGAAGTTGACAGATAAATAAGAAAGGGGTCCAAATATAAACACCACCTTATGAGATGCACTAGTAATAGTTATAATAATAGTACAATTAAATAATGTGCATGATGTTACATTCATTAAAATGTTGAGATCCAGTCACTTACTACGTCCCCTCTGGTAAGTTACTTAACTTCTCTGTTTCAATTTCCTCATCTGTAAAATGGGGATATATTAGTATCTACCTTAAAAATTTGTTGTGAAGACTAAATGAAATAATGCATGTAAAATATCATGCAGAATTCATGATATATGTTGTTGAGGTTATGAGGAGGACTCAAAACAATATTCCTCTCCACTGCCCAAGTTCTGAACTAGTTAAAATATTGGGCTGGCCAAAAACATCTTATGGAAAAACACGAGTGAAACTTTTGGCCAACCCAATATAATAAAGTTAGTCCGTGAAGAACTGAGATATCAGCATGTTGCAAGACACAACTTAGTTTGACCAAAAAATAGGCTTGCTAACTCCCTACCTCCCGTTCTTGGTCTTGGAATCATCCATCTGAGGGAAGTTTTGTTTCACGGGAGCAGACATGTAACCCAGGGTACTAAGTGTCCTTGGTCCAGATGCAGAGGAGAGAGAAAAGGCTTAGTGTCTCTGTTCATTCCCACTTTTGACGCATTAGCTCCACGTAACTGAGAAATGTTGACCAATGGCTATTCTGATAGCCACTGAGAGCTCTCCACCTCCAAGGAGAAGAGTTCAGAGAGTGAGACAAGAAGCCAGGGGTATTGAGGGGCAGATCCTCCTCAAGGAAAAAAGAAGGTAAGGAGTGCGGAAGAAGCATTTTCCCTAAGGTTTACTAAATGCGCAACAAGTGGTACCTCCTATTATTATTATTGATATGTGGAACCCTGACAAATTTTAGTTTGATAGGCTTTCGATTAATTGCTAGATGAGCCCTGTCCAAAGGGACTCAACGTATCCTCAAACTGGAATCCTGCTAAGTGTGTTCTGTAGGATGCTAAAAGGGAGCTGGATTCCAGGCTCAAGTAGTTTTGGGAAAATGTGGATTGAAGAACAAAGTAGGTTTCTTCACCACAGGACAACTTAGTCTTTTATATGCTACTGTGCTTTTGACATGCTGATAAATGCTTGTAATGAACACTGCTATTTCAAACTTATTTGTGCTGGCACATTTTTCTCCTTGCATATTTATTAACATTCTAGGAACACTGTTCTGTGGTTGACAGTTAGGGAAAGGCTAATTTAGATTAATTTTAAATTAATCAATTTATCCAAATACTCAGGGAAAACAACATTATTGTATATTGTGTGTGTCAACTTACCACCTACTTAGCCTAAACACCGTGAACAAATGGAAAGCAAAGCAAAGTATATTTTATAATGTGCTCCTGCCTTAAAAATATTGCTTTCTTGTTTTTTGACCCAGAGGGCAAAAAAAAAGTGGTTAAGCTAATTCTCTCTTAGGCAAAGGTTTATTCTTTTGTTCAGTTTGACTTGCCAATGGCCTTTGTCATTACCAGCCAGGCCCTCCTTCCTGAAAGTGGGCTGCTTTCTGTATATGGGCCACAATATACACTGTTGGGAAGGAGGAAGGATTTGAATTTTAGGGTCCCTCAAACTTACGTTTCTAATAAGAGCCAAAGATTCCTGAGACACTGGTTTTAACCTGGCAGTTTATTGTTTTTTTTTCTGAAGTTTTCTTTATAATAATAAAAAAACTGGAAGCCATGTGCTGCCATTTCCTTTATTATTCTAGTTCCCAAATGTTGTGTTAAAAATTATTTGTTTAAATATTAAATTCGGAATATATCTGGTTTCATTCAACCAGTTCATTCCAGCTTGGACTTGTCAGGCATAGGGGTCTAATCGGTTTCTCCGACTATGGACGACGCTTCCTGTAGTTTATTTGGATGATGCTGTGTTTCAGCCGACGTGTTCTCATTAATAAAAAAATAGAGCAAAGGGTATTTACAGAGTGTGTGCCAAGCACATTATTTCATTTGATCTCCACAAATGTCTTCTGAAATAGGTGCAGTTATTTTGCCCATTTCACAGACGGGGACTGGGGCGTATAGAGAGCCTAATAGTTCCTGAGGCTGCCCAGTTTGTATAAAGCAGTGGCTTACTGGGAACTCAGGCTGTCTCTACGGCTTTCTACCCTTAAACGGCATGTCCAGTTTTAGAGTACTTGCAGATACAGTTCTTAACACCCATCTGGGCTTCAAGGTCTTTGCAGTCATAAACTTGTGTGAATCCAAACTTACTTTGTTTACTGTTCACGTGAATGAGTCTATATTGGGCAACCCCCTGGTCTCTCTTAATAATTAAAAAACCACAACGTTCACACTGTCCTGGGAGGGAAAGATTAATAAGAACAAAGAGTTAGCTAATGCTGTCTAACTGGGCCACCATGAGTGGCTGAGTAAAACAAGAAAAAGACAAGTTCAGTTATGGATGGGATGCTACCAGGATGAGAGGGTTAGACTGCGTTCTTGGAGCTTTACGTGGAAATGGATGGGAAGCATGGCAAAAATTCATGCCGCTAAGGAGCATCGAGGATATTTTACATCTGAGACCGTGGTGAAATAAAAGCAGCAGGAACGCTGAGGCCTCAGACACCTGAACACTGCTTTCAGAATATCGCCAGAAACTATGATTTATCGTACTGGGCATTTTTGAAGATGTGCCAAGATTTATGCTTTATCTGATTTGAATTCTGAAAGGGCACATGCTCACAAATCCGGATAAATTACCTCTCCAAATGCAGGAAGATTCCTTCTTTCATTCAGATAGTTTGTTTTTCCTTCTTTCCGTTGTTACAGCTTGAGAAATGTTCTATCATGTGAAACAGATCATGCTCTGTGAAATCATCTGGACATATATTAAAGCCACATTGCAGCCTGGTATGACATGTTGCTTACTTTGGGGGTGGGGTGGGGGGAATTACAGTTCAAGATTTTAATAATCAAATACTCAGGGATGAGTATAAAATGTGATCTTCTAGGAAGAACAGCAAATTATGCTCCCATTCTCCTTTTCCCCCTTTCCCTCTCTACCCCACTGAGCATAAAGGTTTTCAAGTAACTTTTCTTGAGCTTTTACCAAAGCTTCTATATGAGACACTAACACACCTGAAGCAGAGTACCTGCCTCCACAGGACAGTCACATGGAGTATCCAACATACACATCAAGTGCCTATCACGCAGAGGAGGACCACGGCAAGGGGCTCTAATGGAGAAATGAAACATGGTGAAATCCAGAGTAGCTAAAGGGTAAAGCCTGAGGGTATCTGAGAAGATATCACAGAGGACGAGACATCTGAGCTTGTGCTAAAGGAGAAGCAAGAATTTCCCTAGTAGAACAAAGTATTAGGTAGGAATTTCAAGCTTACAAGTAGCTTGAATCAAAACGGAACGGTGAGGCCTTCCCTGGTGGCGCGGTGGTTGAGAGTCCGCCTGCCGATGCAGGGGACACGGGTTCATGCCCCGGTCCGGGAGGATCCCACGTGCCGCGGAGCGGCTGGGCCCGTGAGCCGTGGCCGCTGCGCCTGCGCGTCCGGAGCCTGTGCTCCGCAGCGGGAGAGGCCACGACAGTGAGAGGCCCGCGTTCCGGAAAAAAAAAAAAAAAAAAAAAAAAAAAGTAGTGGTGAGCAGGTAGTTAAAGGTTACATTCCCAGCTAGAGGCACCCAATTCTAATTGAAAAACAAAAGAAAACACAGACGTATTTGTTTTAGACTCGGCCTGTGGACTGCTAGTTTTCAACCCTTGGGTTAAAGATCAAAGGGCATAAGCCCACAGTTCACAAACCCCTTCTACCACCCAGTGCTTCAAATAGACTTTTTTATCGCCCTTTTTCTTAAAAGATGAGCAGATAGTCTGATACCTGAGAAATCTTAACAAAAAAGATAAAGACGAAAACACACACACACATTTTAGTCTTTAGATAAAGACTAAAAATAGACAACCTGAAGAAACCAAAACTATGCATAAACATGAAAACACAGAAAGGAAAATTACCATTAATATCCTTAGAGAGATGAGAAAAGATATTACATCCTTGAAGCAAGAGCAAGATGCTATTATAAAGAACATTAAAAAAAAAAACCCAGAAAATTTTAAAAAGTGGTAGCAGATAGAAGAAAAGTTTAAAATTAATGCTATAAAATAGAGAGAAACAGATTATTATAGTTTTTTAGGACTGGCATAAGAAAGCACCACAGATTGGGTGGCTTAAGCAGCAGAAATATATTGTCTCAGCTCCGGAGGTTGGAAGTTGAAGATCGAGGTGTAAGCGGGTTGGGTTTCTTCTGAGGCCTCTCTCCTCAGCTGGTAGGTAGCCACTTTCATGTTCACATGGCATTCTCACTTTATGTGTGTCTGTGTCCTAGTTTCCTCTTCTTATAAGGACACTGGTCAGATTGGATTAGGGCCCACCCTAATGACCTCATTTTAACTTGATTACCTCTTTAAAGACCTGTCTCCAAATACAGTCATATTCTGAGGTGCTGGCAGATAGGACTTTAACATATGAATTTGGGGGAACACAGTTCAGTCCATAACATAGACCAGAAAGACTTAGAAATGGAAAACTGGAAAGAAAGGTAAAGAATGGTGGAGGATAGGTCAAGAAAATCCAATATCTGAAAAATATGAGCTCCAGAATAAAAGAATAGGAAAAAAAAAAAAAAGAGGAAAGTAAGTCTTTAATAAAGACATTTAAGAAAATTTCTCAGAATTCTGGGACCCAAGCTGCAAGATTAACAGGTGCTATAAATATGCAAGAAAATGGATGAAGATAGACCCATACCAAGGCAATTATTTTAAAAAATTAGAATACTGAGACAAAGGGAAGATCCTATAGAAATCTAGAGGGGAAAGCACAGGTCATACACAAAAGACTAGGAATCAGAACACCTTCAGATTTCTCAAAGGCAACATTGAGAGCTAGTAGAGCAATGCCTTCAAAAATTTGGTGAAAACATTATTTCTGAATATGAATTCTACATTAGATGGATTATAAGTCAAGTGGAGAGCAGAATAAAAGCATATTCAGATAAGCAAAATCTCAAAATTTTATATTTTAACTACTTTTTCTTAGAAGTTCACCCAAATTAGAAAGTAAACAAAGAAAGATACAGATAGAATAGTGGTTCTCATCCATGGCTGCCCACTGGAATCAACCAGAATGGTTTAAGAAATACTGATTTAGGGGCCCTATCCCCAAAAGTTCTGAAGTAATTGGTTTGGATGAGGCCTGGGCATCAGGAGTTTTTTAAGTTCCCCAGATGATTTTTATGTACACCCAAGGTAGATATGGAAGAAACAAGAGACAGGAAGGGAATTCCCCATGGTGATAGAGAAGGGATGCTGGGACAAAAGTTCTACACTGAGAATAGAGTGTGACCCATTGGAAAACTCCATGAAAATTTTCTTCAAATACATGAAGCAGAAATAACATCTACAGCAAGGGATAGGAAGGAGATTTGGACAACTGGTAGAAAGTTTGGTATAGAGTTAGTGATAGGTATAGAGGAAACAAAACAAATATAAGGAGAAGAAAATTAACACCATGGATGCAAAAATATGCAGGGAAGGAAGCGTTATCAGAGTTTACTGCATGACTCAGCGGTGAAAAGAGTTTACATAAAAACTGAATATTGGGGGGTGAGGGGGAAAGGAAGTGTACAGGTGTGCAGTGGTGGGTGGGTTGTGAAAGGGTTGTGTTTTCCTTTGGTGGGAAAACAAGATATAATGGTTAAAAATAAAACATCAAAATGTATCAGCACAAGTGTGCTATTTAGAAAGCTAAACATTTTGAAAATGGTTGCTTCTGGAGAGTGAGGAATAGGTTGGGAGGCTAGGGGATTGCTGTTTTTCCTAACAAGTTTTATAAAACTATTTGACTTCTTAAACTATGTACATTTTTAACTTTTATTAAAGTAAAAATTTAAAAAATATAAAACCCCCAGGACTAAAGAAGAAAAAAAAAGATAAGACAAACTGCTGAGGGATGACAAAGACAAAAATGAGAACAGAGGAAAACTAGATCATGCCTCGGTCTAAACCTTGACATCAAGGAGATCAACCCGAGCTTTCTACAGAAACTCTTTGAGCTGAGCTATCAATATAAAAGACTTATGTTAGGATGAAAAGAGATGTAACTTTTTTCAGGGAATAGCCCTGTTAACAGATTTCCTTTAAGGTCAGAGGATTTTATCAGAGAGTAAAGCCATCTAAAGAGAGCAGACAACCCAGTATTTAATCATCCAACTCTTCATTAAATAAACATTTATTGACCATCTGCACTATCCTGGATGTTAGGTCTAATGGGAGCAATGGTTAATCCCCTTTTGGACATCAATTTAGTGGGGGAATAAAGTAATTCTAGAACAGGATGGTGGATGCTGTGACAAGGGAAGGATATAGTATGATGGATATATTTAAGAAGGTCACAAAAAGATGTGGCTGAAATGGAGGTTATTCAAAAGGAGTAGATCAATGTGCTACTAAACAACGAATGGATCACTGAAGAAAGCAAAGAGGAAATAAAAAAATATTTGGAGACAAGTGAAAATGGAAACACAATGATCCAAAATCTGTGGGATGCAGAAAAAGCAATTCTAGGAGGAAAGTTTATAGCAATACAAACCTATACAAGCGTTACCTCAGGAAACGTGAAAAATATCAAGTAAATAACCTAACCTTACAACTAAAGGAACTAGAAAAATAAGAACAAACAAAACCCAAAGTAAGTAGAAGAAGTCATAAAGATCACAGCATAGAGACTAAAAAAATTAGAAAAGTTCAATAAAACTAAGAGATGGTTCTTTGAAAAGATAAACAAAACGGACAAAACTTTAGCCAGACTCATCAAGAAAAAAAGAGAGAGGACCCCAAAAAATAAAATCAGAAATGAAAAAGGAGGAGTCACAACCAACACTGCAGAAATACTAAAGAATCATAAGAGGTTACTGGGAACAATTACACGGCATTAAAATGGACGTTCTGGGAGAAATGGACAAGTTCCTAGAAATGTACAATCTCTCAAGATTAAACCAGGAAGAAATACAAAATATGAACAGGCTAATTACCAGTAATGAAATTGAATTAGTAATTTAAAAACTCCCAATAAATGAAAGTCCCGATCTTCACAGGTGAATTCTACCAAACATTTAGAGAAGAGTTAACACCTATCCTCAAACTATTCCAAAAATTTGCAGAGGAAGGAACACTTCCAAACTCATTCTATGAGGCCACCATCCCCCTGATACCAAAAGCAAAGATATCACAAAAAGAGAAAAATTACAGGCCAATATCACTGATGAACATACATGAAAAATTCTCAACAAAATACTAGCAAACTGAATCCAACAATACATTAAAAGGATCACACAAAAGGATCAAGTGGGATTTATCAGGGACACAAGGATTTTTCAATATCCCCAAATCAATCAATGTGAAACACTACATTAACAAATTGAAAAATAAATATCATCTGATCATTTCAATAGATACAGAAAAAGCTTTTGACAACACTTAACATCTATTTATGATAAAAAGCTCTCTAGAGAGTGGACATAGGAAGAACATACCTCACCACAATAAAGGCCAGTCTTTCAAGACTCCCTCCGTCACCATAAGTCACTTTTCAACCTGACCTGGAATTTTACTTGTGAGATGCCTGTGACATCAGTTAACGACTCTTGGAACCTTCTCTATATTCTTATATTTCTCTATCCTTTCTTATGTGATCCCTTCCACTCAGGATGCTCTTCATCTCATTTTTGGCCTGAGGAGACATGCTAATCCTTTAAAACCCAACTACGCAGTGGTTGAGAGTCCGCCTGCCGATGCAGGGGACATGGGTTCGTGCCCCGGTCCGGGAAGATCCCACATACCGCGGAGCGGCTGGGCCCGTGAGCCATGGCCGCTGCGCCTGCGCGTCCGGAGCCTGTGCTCCACAATGGGAGAGGCCGCAACAGTGAGAGGACCGCGTACCGGAAAAAAAAAAAAAAAAAAGTTACCTGTGAGGGCTTCCCTGGTGGCGCAGTGGTTGAGAGTCCGCCTGCCGATGCAGGGGACGCGGGTTCGTGCCCCGGTCCGGGAAGATCCCACGTGCCGCGGAGCGGCTGGGCCCGTGAGCCGTGGCCGCTGAGCCTGCGCGTCCGGAGCCTGCGCTCCGCAACGGGAGAGACCACAACAGTGAGAGGCCCGCCTACCACAAAAAAACAAAACAACAACAACAAAAAAAACCCCAACTAAATATCACCTCTTCACTTAAGTCTTCTCAGAATGACGGTCTCCTTTTTATATTTTTCCAAAGTACTTGGTTATTAGCCTGTAGTGGGCATAAAAAAAAATCTCATTAGCAGGGAACAGAATTTTTTTTAGGGAAGAATTTGCCTTTGTTTAGGAAAAGGTCTTGGTCATCCCCCGAACAGGAAATCGAATAGCAAAAGACCTGGCAATAAAGTAAGCGGCCCATTTGCTGTGCGTGAGAAATGAGTAGGAGTTTGCAGTGAGTCGAGGGGGTGCGGTTTGGGTAAACAGCTGAGTAACATGGCTGAGGAGCCTAAAGAGTTGGGATAGGGACACTGATATTCCATTTAAGGGTCTCTGTTTCAGTGAGATACATCCTACCTGTATTTCTAAAGCCTTCAGTAAAGTATGGCACACATTGAAAGTCCTCATGGAAGTGAGGCTTTTAACTTACTCATTTTGGAGAGGTATATTTGGTTCGAAACAGTGGAAAGGGACACTCACAAGGCAGAGTAAAAAAAAAAAAAGCAGTCAGCAGAGCAGAACTTGGAGTCGGAAAATATTTATGAGGCACAGGACACAATTGGGGATTTAAGCCAATTTTCTTTACATCTCAGGTGACAGCAAAACCTTAGCTGCTATCTGCTTCAACGCAATTATACCAATGATCACAATCCATTTTAGATTAAAGATGATTGTAGGTTACGTGTACAGTTCCTGGGGTCAGAGCCACATTAAAATGTGGCTGCCTCTGATGCAATCATGGATACAGAGTGATGCTGAGGACAGTTCATGGAGGAGGGGTTCCAGGTAGAAGAGCCATGGGTGTCTGTGACAAACACTGATTTTCCTTAACTCAGCAGTAATTGTTAACATCACCAATTGGCCTCCGAACCCTGTCTGTATATTGCATTGTTATTTGAGAGATCTTGGGCATGGCTGGCCAAGGCAATATTACATTTCTATGCACTCCTTTGTATAAAACACAAGTTTACAAATAAGCTCAAGGGGTAGGTTTTATAAAAGCAGAAAGTGTAATTCTGTTTATCAGTGTATCCTAGGACAGTGCCTGGCCCACTATAGAAGCAAAATAAATATTTCTTGAATTAATAAAAGAATTAATAGCTTCCCAGTAAATTTTTAAAATATCAATAGTTTGTTGAATAATACATTCTTATAAGCTAGAGCTGGAAGAAATGCGGTGATTGGAGGCTGATGAGAAATAAGACAGAAAAATGCAGAATGCGTTAATCTATATAACCTGTTATCATGATCTCTTTTTCTTTTCTTGGTACCAACTAACCTCAGTTGCTACAGAATAGAATCATGGTTATCTTAATTCTCTGTCTGGTGATTTTCCAACTAATTCACAGATGAATTTCAATATTTGCCAACAAACTAAACTGGGTCCACTAAAACACAATCTTGTTTTTCATATTATTTGAATTCTTTCCCTTCATACTTTTCAGCAAACTAGAAATGCATATGAAAGTATGGCCTGAGTTTGATGGTTAGAAGCTACTCCTAAAGATTCTGGAAAAAGGTATTTATGAAGGCTGTCCTTGCCTGTCACCATTCGTTCCCTAGAGCTTCAGAATCACAACTTGCCTGCACTGAGCTGAAAGCTATGACTGTGTTTCAATAGTTAAATATCTTTCAGTTTCTGGGCAATATTGATTTCCTCTGTGAATTGAAAACACGTTTGCCAATTTCACATGCATGAATCTTAGAGAATACAGTTTTAGGAGGCATTGAAATTACTTACCAGACTAAAAGCTTTTATTTTTGTGAGCAATTAATATAATTAAAATACTTGGTTACATCTGATTGCCGCATTTTCTGAATACTGTACTGATCAAAGTAGAAGAAATACACATTGATCAAATATTGGATTACTTTTGCCTTCTGAATTTTTATTTGGCTTTTCTGAATAATTTTGCATTATATAATTTGCAGCTGTTCTCTTGTTGCCCTAGGTATAACATTATAGTGTTTATTGCACAGGGGCGGTCTTAGTTTTTTGGGGGCTGCCAGAGCAAAATACCAAAGTGGACTGGCTTAAACAACAGAAATTTATTGTCTTACGGTTCGACAGTCTAGAAGTCTAAAATCAAGGTGTCAGCAGGGATAGTTCTTTCTGAGAGCTGTGGAGGAGAGTCTGTTTCAAGCCTCTTTCCTAGCTTCTTGTGGATTTCTGGCAAATGTTGGCATCCCTTGACTTGTAGATGCCTCACCCTGAACCCTGTCTTTACCTTCACATGCAGTTCTCCCCGTTACCATGTCTGCCTTGGTGTCCAAGTTTCCCCTTCTTAGAAGGACACCCAGTCACGTTGGATTGGGGCCCGCCCTAATGAACTCAACTTGATCATCTGCAAAGACCCTATTTCAAATAAGGTCACATTCACAGCTACTGTGGATTAGGACTTTAACATCTTTCCGGGGTGGGGTGGGGGGACAATTCAATCCATAACAGTAGCATATTATTTTCAGGGATTGGTGTAAGGCAAAGTGAATAAGAAATAAAAATCTCTTTCAAGTGTTGAGCTGGGCCCTGAAGGGGCAGAGTACAAAGGCTGGTGGAGAGAGACAAAATACTTCACAAGCCATGGGAATAAGATTTACCCTGAGTCCTTTGATTACTATGTCACACCTGAGCCAAGCACAAGTGGAAAGGTCTTATTAAAAGAGAAAATAGTAAAACAAAACAACAACAACAACAAAAGAGCTGGATGTCAGTCCCAGCTCTGACATTCTTCCAGCTAAATAACGCTCTATAAGCAAATCAAATTCCGCAAGCCTCTTTTTCCCAGTCAGTAAACAGAAGATCTAACAGCTCGAGGCTTAAATGAGACACTCTATGTAAAGCACCCAGAACTGTACCTGTAATTTAGCCCAGCTCAAAAATAGAACTTCCCTTCTCTCCCAGTCCCTTTTCCATTCTCCTTCCCTTTATGCTTTAAGCCTTAAAATAGTGCATATTAATGACTTTAAATAAGTGAAAAATATAGAGCATCATATTGTAATTTTTTAAGATAAGTGTCTGAAGGATGAGGCTGCATATGTATTGTAAAAATGGGGGACCTCTCTGGTGGCACAGTGGTTAAGAATCCGCCTGCCAATGCTGGGGACACGGATTCGAGCTCTGGTCTGGGAAGATCCCACATGCTGCGGAGCAACTAAGCCCGTGTGCCACAACTACTGAGCCTGTGTTCTAGAGCCCGCGAGCCACAACTACTGAAGCCCGTGCGCTGCAAGAGTAGCCCCTGCTCGCCGCAACTAGAGAAAGCCTGTGCGCAGCAGTGAAGATGGTATGCAGCCAAATATAAATAAATACATAAAATTAAAAAAAAAAAAAAAGAATGATTCTGAACTCTTCTTCTGTTTCCCATTCTGACTCCTGGGTTAGGCTTTAGCCTGAAGGCATTTAGTTTCAACAGTTTTTAAAAACTGTTTTCCTCTGACTTGGGAGATTGTCACATGAACACGTTACCATCCAGTGACTCTTAGGGGGCGTGGAGGTGGAGGCTATTTATTGGATGAGCCAGAGGGCCTTGAGGGAATGTGATAAGATCACGTTTGTTACATCTAAAATGCTTGTGTGGCATTCACCTGGTATCAGCTGAGCTCCTTCTCTTTGCCAGGCATTCTGATCAATGCTGGTGGCTGCTTTTGACAAGGTTTACTTTTTCCTCCCATGAGAAGCCCATGTGTTTGTGGACAAGAAGTGTCTGCACAAGCACGGTCCTGTATGTGAGGGCCAGTGAGTACACAGGGAGGGTCCTGAGGAAAAGATGCTATTAAAGTTATGGGTGATAAGGGTAAGGCTCCCAAGACTCACTTATATCTTACAACTGGTCCTGATGGAAGAGGAAGAAAGTAAACACTGCCCTTTAAATGGTGATTATTGTGATAAGGTAAGGCTCAATAGTTTCGTTATGGCTATAGTATTAAGAATACACGTCAAAACAGCACACTGAAAACTTTCTAGGCAACTTGGCACGATATCATAAATATTGTCTACTAAACACTGGAAACAATTCCTATTAAGGAAGTGAGGAGAGTACTTTAAATCTAGGTACTACGGGCCTAATTCAATGATAAGAAATGCAGAGGGCATGGGGTCCCCTTAGGCTCTTATTCTTACTGTAACGTACCATTCCCCTTAGTTAATCATGCTGAGACTTCGCTTCGCAAATGTCTTGGTAAAATACAATATTAGAGCTGGAACAGACTTTAGACATCATCTAGTTCAAGTCCCCCAGTTTAGGAGAGAAATTGAAGCATGTAGAGATTAAGTAACTTGTCCAAGGCCACAGCCTCCTTCATAACAGGTTTTCTTAATTCCAGTCCTATTCTCTTTCCTTTTGGAGTTGTAGATAAGAGACAGTAATAAGATTTTAATTTTATAATTGTCAATTTCTATATATATACTTACACATGGGACATGAATTTTCTCCTATCTTTTCCTCACTTTTTTCAAAATTAAGCTATTGGTTGGTTTGAGATTCTCTGTGATTTGAGCTTGGGTTGCCTGAAATAGAATTCATTACCTTGGGAAATCTGAATCCTTTCCTCCTCCTTGCAGTATTCCTTCTTTTTCTATAAATAGTTGTCTTGACATGGTCTATTACTGTGTATGTTTCAACCATTTTGCTAGTTATTCTTACCATTTAACTTTGATTTTCATTAACTGCCAGGTGTTAGGCAGCTGCTCTGCTTATTTGGGGTTCATCCTAATTTTTGAATTTCTCTTATATTAGCCTGGCCTGTTTTGTACAGTCTATCTTAATGGCTCGGCTTAATTCCAAGTTACAAAATAGGTTTGTAACTAGTTAGATACTTTCCAAATTCAGTTGATTTCAGAATAAACCATGGTTTTAAAATATTTTTCACTAATTTTTACTACTGGCCTTACATGATAACTTTATTTGTAATCTTGGGTTAAAAAAAAGGGTTATAATGATCAAGTCTGGGAATGCCAAATAATTCTAAATTTGTTCTACATGGTACATCAGCCACAGGCATTCCAACAAAGGGATTATTATGTTAGTTCTATATTTCTTAATAAAGCTAGTATCTTGCAGGCATTTATTGAATAAATATTCGGTTTTATTAGTGTCAAGAAAGAAGCATTCCCTATCTTCCTCCTGCAGACCCACATGATAAATAAGCTTATTGGTCACCAAGTCAACCTGTGGTGACAGACATCGTGGAAGTCTGTGTTGCCACAAGTGTTGTTTTATTTTGACTCTTGCTGGTAAGCCTATTAAGAATTTCTTGTGTTGACAAAGTCTTCACCAGCTCAGATTTTCTCACTGATTCCTAGATGACATTATTAAGGAAGAGCTGGAATCCTAAGAAATGAGCAGCATAAATGGGTACTTGCCTGGCTGGGCTGAGTCCGGGTTTACAGGCCATGCAGTTTCCTGATCTCTGCTCAGGGTCTGAAGATTCCTGGGCAGAAAGTCCTTTTAAAGAAGTGTTGTTCTTTTCAAAAATCCCTAAGTAGTGTCTCCAGCTGGATTGCCTTCCTGGGTTAAAGAGAAGATCTAGTCTTTAGCAACAATTCTCTCTGGGCGCTCATGGAAGTTAGTGCAAAATATTGATTGAGCTAGCTGCCTAACCTTTTGTAGGAAGGGTTCAACCCACTGAAGTCTTTGGAACAGAGACCAATTAGTCTGATAACACATGTAATTTTTGAGGTGACTACTTCTCATATTCTTGTACCTCAAGTGCTGTAAATCATGTTTTCACATAAAATTCCTTTTCAAATCTCTAGACCCTTTTAAATACACCTAAGGTCTTCCCACAGTCACATTCTTAGAGCACATAAGAGTCATCAAGCCTGCTGACCCACACTGCTTGGATAGCTCTGGGTATCTTCATCTTGTTAGGCGACCCTTTCTGCCAATCCTTATTCCAGCTGCCTTGATTTTCCTAGTGAGTGTAGTGACTTGTGTGGCCATCATTTCTTAAGAAGAGAGTGTTTTAATATATGTTTCATTTTGGAGGCGCTCTCCATGATGGAACCCACCGAGTCATACTGAAATGTATTTTGTGGGAATTCGTAGAATGGTTCTTTGGAGGATCAATGTATCACTGGAACCTATATGCATAGTGTTAAGGTAAATGAAATATTTTATAATTGAAAAAAGTTACTGGCTCAAAAGTATGAAACACATGTATAGATACACATAAATTATATTTTATATAAAATCTGAGTACATTTCAGTTTGGTATGAAGTAGGGTGAAGCTTTTAAAAGTAAAAATACTCAAGGTCTAGAAAGCTGTTAAAATGCCTTGGTTTCTAGGACTGACATAAAATTTAAAATTAGTGATCTATGTCCAAAAGCAGCAGTATACACATTCTTTTCAAGTGCACATGGAACATTCTCCAGGATAGATCACATGCTGGGGCACAAAGCAAACCTTGGAATAGTTAAGAAAATTGAAATCATATCAAGCATCTTTTCAAACCACAACGATATGAGATTAAAAATCAACTACAAGAAAAAAACTGCAAAAAACACAATCACATGGAGGCTAAACAAAATGCTATGAAAAAACCAATGGATCACTAAGGAAACCAAAGAGGAAATAAAAAAATATCTAGAGACAAGTGAAAATGAAAACAGGATGCTCCAAAACCTTTGAGATGCAGCAAAAGCAGTTCTAAGATGGAAGTTTAGAGCAATACAATCTTACCTTAAAAAACAAGAAAAATCTCAAATAAACTACCTAAACTTACACCTAAAGCAACAAGAGAAAGAACAAAACCCAAAGTTAGTAGAAGGAAGGAAATCATAAAGATCAGAACAGAAATAAATGACATAGAGACTAAGAAAACAATAGAAAAGATCAGTGAAACTAAAAGCTGGTTCTTTGAAAGAATAAACAAAATTGATAAACTTTTAGCTACACTCATCAAGAAAAAAAGGGAGAGGGCCAAAATCAATAAAACTAGAAATGAAAAAAGGGAAGTTACAACAAACACCACAGACATACAAAGGACCATAAGAGACTACTACAGGCAACTGTATGCCAATAAAATGGACAACATAGAAGAAATGGACAAATTCTTAGAAAGGTACAATCTCCGAAGATTGAACCAGGAAAAAATAGAAAATATGAACAGACCAATTACACGTACTGACATTGAATCTGTGATTAAAAAACTCCCAGCAAACAAAAGTCAAGGACCAGATGGCTTCGCAGGAGATTTCTACCAAACGTTTAGAGAAGAGTTAACATCTACCCTTCTGAAACTATTTCAAAAGACTGCAGAGGAAGGAACACTTCTGAACTCATTCTATGAGGCCACCATCACTCTGATACCAATATCAGACAAAAATATCACAAAAAAAAAGAGAATTACAGGCCAATATCACTGATGAACATAGACGCAAAAATCCTCAACAAAATACTAGCAAACCAAATCTGACAATACATTAAAAAGATCAAATGGGATTTATCCCAGGGATGCAAGAATTCTTCAATATCTGCAAATCAATCAGTGTGATACACCACATTAACACATTGAAGAATAAAAATCATGTGATCATCTCAGTAGATGCAGAAAAAACTTTTGATAAAATTCAACATCGTTTTGTGATAAAAACTCTCCTGAAAGTGGGTGTAGAGGGAATCTACCTCAACATAACAAGGCTATATATGACAAACCCACAGCTAAAGTCATATTCAAAAGTGAAAAGCTGAAAGCATTTCATCTAAGAACAGGACCAAAACAAGGATGTCCACTCATCACTTTTATTCAGCATAGATATGGAAATCCTAGCCACAGCAATTAGAGAAGAAAAAGAGACAAAAGGGATCCAAATTGGAAAAAAAGAAGTAAAACTGTCACTGCTTGCAGATGACACAATACTATACATAGAAAATCCTAACGGTGCTACCAGAAAACTACCAGAGCTCATCAATGAATTTGGCACAGTTACAGCATACAAAACTGATATACAGAAATCTGTTGCATTTTTATACACTAACAATGAAAGATCAGAAAGAGAAATTAAGGAAAGAATCCCATTTACCATCACATCAAAAAGAATAAAATACCTAGGAATAAATCTACCTAAGGAGACAAAAGACCCATACTCCAAAAACTGTAAGATGCTGATGAAAGATATCTAACATGACACAGATGGAAAGATATACCGTGTTCTTAGACTGGAAGAATCAATATTGTCGAAATGACTATACTACCCAAGGCAATATACAGATTCAATAAAATCCCTATCAAAATACCAATGACATTTTTCACACAGAACTAGAATAAATAAATTTAAATTTTGTATGGAAACATAAAAGACTCTAAACAGTCAAAACAATCCTGAGAAAGAAGAATGAAGCTAGAGGAATCATGCTTGACTTCAGACTATACTACAAAGCTACAGTAATCAAAACAGTATGGTACTGGCAAAAAGACAGATTTCTAGATCAATGGAACAGGATAGAAAGCCCAGGAAAAAAACCCCATGTACCTATGGTCCATTAATCTACAACAAAGGAGGCAAGAATATACAATGGAGAAAAGACATCCTCTTCAATAAATGGTGCTGGGAAAACTCACAGCTACATGTAAAAGAATTAAATGAGAACATTCTCCAACATCATACACAAAAAAGTAAACTCACAATGGATTAAAGACCTAAATGTAAGGCTGGATACTATAAAATTCCTAAAGGAAAACATAGGCAGAACAGTCTTTGGCATAAATTGCAGCAATATATATATATATATCTTTGATCTGTCTCGTAGAGTAATAGAAATAAATACAAAAATAAACAAATGGGACCTAATGAAACTTAAAAGCTTTTGCACAGCAAAGGAAACCATAAACAAAATGGAAAGACAACCTACAGAATGGGAGAAAATATTTACAAATGATGTGACCGACAAGGGATTAATCTCCAAAATATACAAACTGCTCATGCAGCTCAATACCAAAAAACACAAACAGCCCAATCAAAAAATGGGTAGAAGTTCTAAATAGACATTTCTCCAAAGAAGACATACAGGTGGCCAAAAGGCACATGAAAAGATGCTCCTCATCGCTAATAATTCAAGAAATGCAAATCAAAACTACAATGAGGTATCACCTCACACCAGTCAGAATGGCCATCATCAAAAAGTCTACAAATGATAAATGCTGGAGAGGGTGTGGAGAAAAGGGAACCCTCTTACACTGTTGGTGGGAATGTAAATTGGGGCAGCCACTGTGAAGAACAGTATGGAAGTTCCTTCAAAATCTAAAAACAGAGCTACCATATGATCCTGCAATCCCACTCCAGGGCATGTATCTGGAGATAGCCATAATTTGAATAGATACACGCACCCCCAAAGTCCATTGTAGCACTATTTACAATAGCCAAGACACGGAAGCAACCTAAATGTCCATCGACAGATGAATGGATAAAGAAAATGTGGTATTTATATACAATGGAATATTACTCAGCCATAAAAAAGAATGAAATTTTGCCACTTGCAGGAACATGGATGGATTTGGAGGGCATTATGCTAAGTGACATAAGTCAGATAGAGAAAGATAAATTCTGTATGATATCACTTATATGTGGAATCTAAAAAATACAACAAAACAGTGAATATAACAAAAAGCAGCAGACTCACAGGTACAGAGAACAAAATAGTGGTTACCAGTGGGGAGTGAGATGCTGGGCAATACAGGGGTGGGGGGAGTAGGAGGTACAAGCTACTGGGTTTAAGACAGGCTCAAGGATGAATTGTACAACATGGGGAATATAGCCAATAATTTTGTAATAACTATTAGTGGAAGTACCTTGAAAAATTGTATAATAAATTTTTTTTAATTAAAAAAACTTAGTGATCCATGGAATACTGGATGTGGCAGACACCACAGAAATCATTAATTTCAATTCCTTTCTCTCTAGCCTTTAATTTTTTACTCGCTTATTTTCTTACAGATGAGAAAAGGGAGCCCAGACAGGGTGATTCTCCCAAATCCACAGAGCCAGTTAGGGACACAGCTTGATTGACAGCACAAGTCTTCTGTTTCCTAACACAGCTTCGTTTTTGTTTTTTTGTTTTTTTTTTTTTTTTTTTGTGGTATGCGGGCCTCTCACTGTTGTGGCCTCTCCCGTTGCGGGGCACAGGCTCCGGATGCGCAGGCTCAGCGGCCATGGCTCACGGGCCCAGCCGCTCCGCGGCACGTGGGATCTTCCCGGACCGGGGCACGAACCCGTATCCCCTGCATCGTCAGGCGGATTCTCAACCACTGCGCCACCAGGGAAGCCCCCCACAGCTTCGTTTTTAAAGGTGGTTTATCACTGCCCACAACAGTTTATGGGTATAACTTGAAAAGGCCAATTAAATTCTGAGTTGGAACTAAGTTAAGATGTAATTTCAGCATTTCATCAAGGGTTTCAAATGAAATAATGAGAAAATAAATTTTAATCTCTCAGCTCTCATAAAATTAGGACCAATGTTGTAGAATGGGGGCTATTCTGAATCCTTCCTACCTCTGACATATGTTACAGACTACACTTCAGGGTATACTTCACAGAGTTGAGGGGATCAAGTGTTTAAGGGGACAACAGATTATAACCAATGTTTGGGCTGCTGCTTTCACTGTGGAAGAGACTGAAAATACTCATGAATATTGATGAGCTCCCTATATTTCCAAGTCTTCTATTTGACTAGTTCTGGTCAATAAAATGTGAGTGAAAATTTTGGCTCTCACTTCTAGGCCTGGGTGATAGTGTATGCTGTGTATCCTCCTCAGGCCCTCTCTCTACATCCCCATCCCCCAACCCCCATCCACGTGGTGGGAAGCAAAGAATTCTAAGACAGTGGGTAAAAGTACAAAAAGGAGCCAGGTAACAGTCATGGGTAAGAGAAGAGCCACCCAGAAAAAATGCCCAGCTCCAGTGGATTTCATGTGAAGGAGAAGTTCTGTGATTGTGCTCTCCAGGTTGGGGAGTGTTTATTACAGTAGCTCGTATTAATTACCTAGACACATCCAACTGTCTTTTAAATTTTAGTTATGTATTCATTTCACTATGATGGCCTAGGAATTAATACAAAGTGGTGGCTTTAGAGGACATCAGAAAATTTCTCTAATATAATTCTCTTTTGCCATATTAAATGCAGATTTCCAGACTGCTGTGTAGTTTGTAATGTAATATTGAACATCTAAAGTTTAAGTCCACAGTTTTTTTTCTCAATAGCTATTATTCCCACATAGACTGCACAGTCCCTGAGGTTGTATGATATAGTTTCTCTAAGTCATTCAAATACAGATATTTAAACCTTTGTGTCTTCCTTCCAGAGACTGATGACTTTATAATGGCTCCTTCTATTTGTCTGCACACAGACTAAACTGCTGTAACAGAGTCCTCTTCTTCACCCCCAAATGCTCTGATTCAAACAAGATAGGAGTTTATTTCTCTCTCATTAAATAGTCCAGAATAGGCCCAGAGTGAGGTTGCCCAGGGGCCCAGGCTCTATCCATCTTGTTACTTTTCCATCCCAGGTGGATTCTAGCTCATCAGCATCACATCTGTATGTCTGAGTCTGCACCATGGAGTGCAAGCAATCTCCTTCCTAAACTACATGACCCAGAAATTGTATATATGGCTTCTGTTCACACTCTATTTGCTGAAAAATAATCACATGTCCACCACTGGCTGGAAAATGTGTCTCAAGCTGAGTAGCCATGTACCCAGACAGAACTCAGAAATTCTTTTATAAAAAGGAAGAAGAGGAGAAGGGACATGGGAACACAGCAGTTTTTACCTAACCACATTGGGACCTTTGGCCATGTTTCAGTATCAGAAGGGATCTGTTTGCCATATTTTGTACTGTTCTATAGTAAATACCCTTACAAATGAGAAGCACTGACGTTCCCTGAAATTAGTAATTAATACCTTTATCATATAGCAATCTTATATTTTTTCCCATTATTAAGGAATGAAGACATGGAAAATATACTTTCCTGTGATATTTTTTAAAGTGTCATTCTGTGAGCCTCCACTGTATTGTCCCTCAGATTTAAGCAGTTCTGGAAGCAGGAGACTAGCCAAAATATTTCTTACTAATCAATCAGGATGGATGCCAGCTGTAAACAGATGGTACACCCATATAGACACCTACCAGCTGAGCGTTAGCCCTGTCTAGGATGGGGAAAGCTGAACAGGAGTTTGTTTAGAGTGAAGAACCTCATAGAAATAATTTATCCTCAGGGAAGTGAGAGTCGAGTTTCAAAAGTTTGGCTTGGAAGAAGGGAGATTGTGCATTGTCTGTCACTCAGAATGTTGCCATGAGTTCATATTTTAAGTCCAAAGTCAAGGGGTCTGTAATAACAGGACAAATACTATATAGATAGCAACTATATTATATGGCATCATTATATATATATATATTTATTATATATAATTATATATATTATATGATATATTATATACATTATATATTATATAATATATCATATATAATATATACTATATTATATATAATGTATAATATAACATATAAAATTATATACATTATATATTATATAATATATAATTATATATATTGTATATAGTATATATTATATATAATATATACTATATAATATATTAAATTGTATAGTATATATAATATATGATATATACTTATATAATATATAATATATGAAATAATATATTATATATTATATATTATATATATTATTAATATAATGTCTATGTTAATATTAATTAATTAATTATAATTATTAATATTAATACAATAATTATATATTATATAATAATATATAATTTTTTATATTATATATTATGTAATATATTATATAATTATATTTTATATTTATATTATATATAATTATATATAATCTATTATAGATTATATATAATTATATTATATGATATATATTATATAGTATTATATATTATATATATAAATATATATATTTCCCTCCTCCCCAATAAAAATAAAACTCTTTGTGGGCTGTGGGAACACAAGATGTCAATAACACGGTAGTTGATGCAATGGAAAGATTCCATGCTGGAGTCTTTGGCAGTAACAAGAGACAGAGCCCTTCAGTCAGATGACAATGTCCTCAGTGTCTGGCTCAACACTCTGAGAGCTGTATCTGGGGGCAGGGCTGTGCCTTTGTGGGGGTTAGCAGCAGTAGCCCCCTCTGTGATCATAGGAGCATAGCTGCTGCATAAGGAACTGGCATTAACAGAAGTCTTTGCAGAGAAGTGGAGCCAGAGAGAATTCTTGAGTGGTCAAGAGTACTGAACTTGCTTTTACATGGTACATGTGTGAGGTCCCTATAGGACTCTCAGAAATATTTGAGAGGAAGTTGAGGGGATCAGGAACTTGTTCCTACATGATGGATGGGCGTGAAGACAAGGAGACCGTTTAGTGACACTTACCGTGACACCTTCTCTACCATCTCTCCCTGTTTTATAAATAGGGACCTCACAGCTAATGTTCTTCATCTATTTGATCTAGGGCTTGAGGCCTTATCTGGTAGAGTTCCAAACCTTGCTACCCCACCACCCTTGGCCTTTGTTACTGATTTGCTTCGACTCTCAGAAGAGGGAAGGGCTCCAGCCTAGCACACTTTCTATTCAAGGAACAAATGATCCTGACTCTGAAATTAAATGATCCTCTTTACTAAAGTATCCTCCCATTTCATTGAATTCCATTGTTTCTTTTGTTGTCTTGGCTACTCTTTGAGTACCATTTTGCTGGTTCTGATTCAAGGTTCTAGTGACAGAATGAGAACCACACTATTAAGCAAGTCTCCCTTATTCTAGACTTTTGTCACAACTTTCTATGCTAATTATGTCTCCTTATCATTAGTCTTGCATCTTAACTTTAACCTCTTAATTTTAATTTGGCAAAATACCTCACCAGAGGAAAGAATGTAAAAGTCACTTTATGAAATGACTTAAGAAATGGTTTAGTATTGGATTAGTTGGGGTGTATTAAAAGTATTTTAACAAGTGTGTTTTAAAAAAAAAAAAAAAAAAAAAAAAAAAAAAAAAAAAAAAAAAAAAAAAAAACAAGTGTGTTTTGTGTTAGAAGGATTAAGGACAATGGCATAAACTCAGCTCATGGTCCCCAAACAGAAGAAAATTTGAGTGCTGTGATAAACTGGGTGCTATACCAAGCCCTGAAGGTACAATGGTGAATAAAACAGATGTGAATTTTCATGTTGTTTACTAGGTCTCTTGTTTCATGTTAGTACAACCACCTTTGTGGCAGAAAATCAGGCTTTAAAAACGCAAATGCACTTCCAAATGTAAACTTCTTTGTTTGGAATTCTAGATCCCTACAATTAGGCCACAAACTACCTTGAGAAGCAGATTTTCTTCTGGTTAGTTTGAGACAACCCAACTCGCTCTTTGAAGAACTGTCCCAGCTACCAGCCTTGATCCAGGTTGTTTTATTCTCTTGGAATTCCTGTCTTGCCACTTTCCCTGAGGAAGGTCTCTCCATCTTTAAAACCTAGCTCAATGATGCATCTTCCTAAAGCCTTTGTAAATATTTGCAAATAGATGTGCTCTCCTCATTTGAACTCCTTCAGCATTTGTATCATGATTAAATCCTACACCATAGTTATTCTGACTTAACTCCCTTACATTACCATTAGCCCACACATTGCCACTGGGTGAATTAGAAAAAAGATACTTCCTTCCTCAAGATACTTTACTTTCATCTATTAGAAAATTGTTGTTACATGTTAGAATTTAAAAAAATACAGCCATCTGTGGAAAAAATTACCACTATACAAATCTACTATATCTAAGACATGTAAGGAGTCCCCTAGATAGTGTTGGCCTTTAGATGGTCACTCTGGTTTTACTTTACTAGGTTGTGATTTGCCATTGGTCATGGTCAGTGGTGTGTTGGTAAATTTTGAATATCTGGCTCTCTGGGAAAATCACCAATCAACCAACCAACCAACTAACCAACCAAACAACCCTGAATTGTAGTGTTGGCTGATGTCAAACTACCAAGATGACATCAACTGGCTTGCAAAATCCATGCAAATTTAAAAACGGGCTCTCATGAGCTGGTAAGAGTTGACTCCTGCACATCATGGGTTGGGCTTTGTTCATTCATTTTTGCTATCTACAGAACTCAATAAATACTGAATAAGCCTTAAGTAACATAAATATGAAACGTACAGGTGTTGTACATTAAAAAATTAGGAACATTCTTGGTATTGCTGCCAAGGACAACAGCACTTGCCAGTGTAACTATCTCTTTAATATTTGAGCATTGGGGCAACATATCTTTTTAAGACACACTTCTGAGGCTGAAGTACAGAAGTTCCTGAGAACATAGCAATTCATTAGCTTGCCTAAGGTAAAAATAATACCTATAAATAATCTTTCAGGAAAATGCAAGTTCCAAGTACAGTAAAATCTTAAGGCTGCTTTGTTAGTACTTCCATGGTCCTGGGTTTCTATTTTCTCAAAGCTTTGTTTAAACAATTTATATTTTAGCTACTTTAGTGGATAAAGCTATAAATATTTTCCTGGCATATTAATGCTTATACAAGTAAGGTCCGCTTTGTGGTTAATTAGTTTGCATGCTGAGATGAAAGGTGGGCGATAGGCAAGGCTTGTTAAGTGTCAAATACCTAACTTCTGTAAGATGGATTATGTTTATTTTATAAAGGCCAATGTTTTAGTCTTTGCATGAGTGAATCAATTATGACTACTCACATTAGTTGAAAATACTGGTAACTCATATCTAGTTATCTCAAACTGGTGTTGTATCCAACTACTTCACAATCTAATAACAGATAAGTGAAGAATAATAAATATTTTTGACCAACTTTTTATAGTTGCATATATTTTACCATTAGAAGATAATATCTAAGCTTGGCATAATTTTCAAAAAGTTTAAATAATTCTGAAGTAATATACAGTGAATATTTATTTATATCACGTATTTTCTATAGCTGCTGCAACAAATTACCATGAAGTTAAAGACTTAACATAAATTCATTACGTTACAGTTCTGTAGGTCAGAGATCGGACAGTGGTCTCCTTTGGCCAAAATAAAGGTCTTGGCAGGGCTGGTTCCTTTTGGAGGCTTTAGGGAAGAATCTGCTCCCTCACCTTTTCCAGCTTCTAGAGGCTGCCTGCACTCCTTGGACTGTGACCCGCGTCTTTCATCTTCAGAATCAGCCACAGCTGGTTGTTTTCTCACATGCATGGCTCTGACTTCTACCTCTCTCTTCACTTTTAAGAATGCTTGCGATTACACTGGACCCACCTGGATAAGCTGGGATACTCTCACCTTAAGGTCAGCTGATCAGCAACCTTAATTGCATCTGCAAGCTTTAATTCCCCTTTACCTAATATGCCCTAACATACTCACAGGTTCTGGGAATCAGGATGTGGATATCTTTGAGTGGGGAGGGGGGCATTATTCTACTTACTAAATAATCACATGACAAAAATACATTTACATTTTTACTCTTTACTTCTGAGCAAACTAAGTTTCAAAGGGGTTAAATAGCTTTCCCAAGATCTCTGGGCCAATGCCATTTTCTGGGCAAAATAAAGGAACTTGCATAAACTGTCTTCCCCAAAATTGCCATCTCGCTGAAAACTTCAATTTTGTTTTGAGTGTGCTGCTTTTGCTTTTTTTACTTTTGAAGAAATCCTCTGCTATTTAAAGGATTGCACGTTTTGTGCCTTTTCTGTTTCAAGAGTGTCTAGCAGGAAAAATGATTGAACAGGGATTAAGTAAGCGACTCACCTAGAGCAACAGAACAGACAACATGGTAAAAAGAAAAAAATAAAATTCTAGTCTTTAAGCCAAAAGTCCTCATGTTTTTAAAGACCTACAGGCTTAATCAAGATATTAAACTTCAATGTGGTTGAAAATACAATTTGCTGGCAACTGGTACAATACCCTTTCCAGAGAGGTACAGTGATTATGACCATTCTGAAGAGGAGGAAATTGAAGCTTAGAGGAGTCAAATGCTTGCCATGTAGCCATTTGGCTGGCCTTTGCTTTGACCCTGTGTGTCCCGGGGTCTATATGGATCACTCTGGATTCAAATTTTTCCATGACACTGTACCCTAGTTCTGCACTCTGATATCTTTCGCCATCTCCAAAAGGTTCGATTTGCAAAACATTTTACCTGCCTGCCTTCTGGTTTGGAAAAGGGCTTGATCTTTACTCTGATTTTAACTCTGAGACAATGAAAATGCAGAGAAATTAGTTATTTGCTCAATGCAGTGACTTAGCAACAGGACTGGAATAAGAGTAGTATTCTAAATTCCCAAGAATAGAAACAAACGTTATCCTATCACCCAACTTCTAGCAAATGCAAGAAATGCACAGAACTTCTTTCAAAGTAAAATGATAATGCATAAACTTTGAGAACAGCATAAGATACCTGAAAAAATGTAAAAAGCTTTTCTTGGTGTAAGACATGTCAAGAGCCAACTGTGAATAATGAACAATTGTGTCAATCTCAGAGTGCATACTCCCCTTGGCTGTCTCCTTCCAGAATTAGCATTTCTACCTAGACTAATTTGGTTCTTGCTCTTTAGTTGCCTAATTCTGTATATGAGGTGTACACAGCAATATTTCCTTATCTCCTTCTTCATTTGTCAAAACCCCATCCATACTGTCAAATGCAACGTGTTACTTCCATCGGATGTCTTTGCCATACTATGAAATTCCCCTGAATTCTCAAATTGTGTTTTCTCTGTATCTCTTGACACATCGCACATTCAGCTGCATAATGTGTTTGTGTACATTCTAATGTCTCTACTAAATTAAAAGGCCAGCTGTTTTCATTTATTTTTATCTTCTAATGACCCCAGTAGAAGATAATCTTCTAAGGACTCTTTTACACGTGATATAGTGCATCACACATAAAAGGTGCTGAGCCTTTGGTCAATGAGTAAGTGAATGGGTAGAGTGGACAACTGTAGTGTCAACCAAAATAATCAGTTTATCTTGTTTGTCTTTTCTAGCTATTTTTATGTTTCCTTCTAATATCGTACCTTGAACATAGCAGGTACTCAATGTGTTCACTGCTATAATTGTTTAAAACACTAAACATCCTTTTAAAAATAAGAAAGGCTTATGTAAAGTAATAAATTAGAAAATATATTGTTTCTTATAAAAGATATGTTTTGGGACTTATTAGCTACAAATGAGTTGATTCTGATGGGCTAACACGCCCTTTTTAGTAACATAGAAAACTCTGATAGTAAATTTATATAGATTTCGGACTTCAACATACCTTGATTTTGTCCCTTGTCATTTACTATCTTTGTGAATCTGGGCAAATCAGTTAACCTCTCTGAAACTCAAATTCACCATCTGTAAAATAGGAGTACTAACATTAACTCACAGGAAAGTTACATTAAATGGAAACTTTATACAAACAACCTAAATCATGGGCCTTACTCACAATAAATAAAATGTCTTATTTCCTTCCTTCCCACCCATTTTTATTAAAAACTTTTTTCTTAAAAATTAAATCTAAGTAAAATGCACGATATCTTCATTTTGGTCAAACAAAATTAAAATTGACACATTTGAGATTTAATATGCACAATGTAATCCAAACTGAGATGTTTTGCACAGCTTTTAAGAAATATCTAGTATAACTTGGCGTTTTGGACATCTGTGTCTTTTCCTTTCTCTTCTAGGAATGGTGCTTTTTCTTCTTTTTCAGGAAACTGCCCTTCTCCTACTCTGTAGGGGATCAATGATCATTAATTTCTACAACCTTCTCACTTCCCCATGGCCTATTCACATGGGTAGGCATGTTTCCAAAATGGGCCAATTGGTTTTTCTCCAGGATTTGTCAAAGGTACTGCAGTTAGAGGCTGTGCTTCCCCTGGGAAGGAAGCAGAGAACCTTTGAGCCTGTCATGGTTGACCAGCATGCCTTCCTTTTGGAGAAAGTCGACTGGCAATCATAAAGTAGAACACATGGAAAGAAGGCCCAGTTACTCTTACTTGCCCCGGATTTAGTTATGGGGACCAACACAATCTCCAGTTTTGGCGAAACTAGCATGAGTTTGATTTTCACATTTGTAACCAAAGTCAAATATAAGCAGTGTATCGCCTAGAATTCGCTGTATCCTGCCCCCTCCTCCCTGATCCACCTCTGAATGTTAGCATCTGACCCCCAGGTAAATCATGGTGCCCACCAGGTGGAGCATTTAGGTCTGATCACTGTATAGTTTACTGGTTTCTGTTTCACAGTCATAGACTGTATCCTGAACTTTTGTCAGTGTTTGGCAAATGCTAGGGTTTTGTACGGAGGGAGACCAATGGAAAAGTGTGGCCTGATCAGTTCAGCCTTTTAGCATTTTCGGGGGTGAAAGAACCCAAACAGACCCCTCCAGAGTACATGCTCTGCTCTCACAGAACCACTTCGAGTAGTCAGTGGGAAGTCCGCCCAATCCCTTTGCTCTATGTTAAGCTGTGTGTGTAAAAGCCACCCCATAAATCTGAGATCTGGCCTGTCGTGGCGTGGGGGGGAAGCTCCTGACCCAAATTCTCTGCCCTGAATTCCCTGAATCCAAGTAGACTGAGACACCAAAGTGAATAGCTTCTAAAATAAATCAACACAGCTTAAACCCAGGGGAATTCTATTTCGCTTTTTGGTCAACTTTTCCATCATTCCCTCCCTTCCATCTTTTCTCCCATACTTCCTCTTTTCTTCCAAATGAGATTTTAAAAATGGTCCTTAAAATGTACTGTTTCCACATTATAGAAATATTTAAAATTCAGGAAAAAAGGGAAATAAGAATCACGTGTAATATCACCAGAGACATTCCCTATTAATTTTTCACATATATTCTTCCAACTCTTTCCCTGTGCAACTGTATTTTAACATGATTGAAATCATGATGCACACTCAGCACTGTGTCCTTTTCATACTTTCTTTGAACAAATCTAAACATGTTCTGCTGTTTAGTTTTGTTCTTTGATATCATGGATAAAGGTGCCGTGACCATCTTGCCATTACATCTCCGACGACGTACTGTAGGGAACACAGAGCTTGGATAGCATGTGTATTGAAGGATTAACACCAAGGTAATCGATAATCCAGGTACTTGACCCCATTTTTGTCTTCTGGATGTAGAGTAAACTTTCAGGAGGCATTATAATTTGAGATGATCAAGTCAGAAATGACAGCAAGTGTACTTACAGAAGTGGAATCAGATGTTAATATGCCTGATAGACCTGAAAAAATTGTTAGTTTTGGCTAGAAAGGAAATCCAGAAGTATAAAAATTAGTCACAATGGCTGAACTTCGTCTTTCTTCACGGCCCAGGATGAGAGCTCAACCTTGTTTCCAGCAAGAGCCAATGCTCATTCTTCTGGCCAGACTTCACTTGCACAACCTAGAGGATCTGCTTTGTCAAACAAAATAGAAGCAGTTTGGCTATGAGGATGAAAATGCTAGTGGAGTTTCTCACTGTTTTAGAGGAAATGCAAAAAAAAAAAAAAAAAAAAGAGTTGAAATTAAGACAACACTGTTAGAGAAAAGATTATAATGCAATAAACATGTGTCACTTGGACACCAGTCACATGTGGCTCCTCTCTTCCCCTGATCAACCAAAAGTCAAGCCCCTCAGTCCAGACACAGAAACAGTTTTGGCTCCTGCCTGAGTCATCTGATTATGCCTGTAATTCCCTATAGCATTTGGCCACCTTTTTTTCTTAACTTCTGAAAACAAATCAGATCAGAAAACTGTGGTATCTTTGCAAGAATGGGGTGGTGAAAACAAGAAGATATTGGTCAAATAGTTTCTATCATTCTTTTTCTCTTAAATAAGTTTATTTACTTTATTTTTGGCTGCGTTGGGTCTTTGTTGCTGCGCAAGGGTTTTCTGTAGTTGCAGCGAGCAGGGGCGATTCTCTGTTGCGATGCGTGGCTTCTCATTGCAGTGGCTTCTCTTGTTGCAGAGCATGGGCTCTGGGAGTACAGGCTTCAGTAGTTGTGGCGCACGGGCTCAGTTGCTCCGCGGCATGTGGGATCTTCCCAGACCAGGGCTCGAACCCGCGTCCCCTGCACTGGCAGGAGGATTCTTAACAGCTGTACCACCAGGGAAGCCCTATCGTTCTTTTTTAAAAGATTCAATTTGAAGCTAGCAGGAAGTGTAAGGTTACAGAGATAAAAGCCCCATTTGGCCTTAACATTTTTCAAGACATAAATGCTGTGAGGATTTACATGGGGGGTGGTGGGGTGGGGGGAATGGGGGTGGGGAGGCTGGAACAGAGCCGACTAGGAACAAAAGCAATAGTATGAAAAATATTTGTTTTTATTTTGCAGTTTTAAGACTGGAACCTGATAAAACTTCCTGATTTTCCATCTTTGGCAGGGCGGAGTCTTATTTCCAAACTAACAGTTATCGTCTACTTGGAGAACCACATCTGGGACAACAGGAATGATAAAGGTTTTTGAGGAAACTAACAACAGCACAGACCCAAACTCCATGAAACTTTGGTCTTTGTCCTTTGGATTATAATGTGGTTTAATTGGACTCAGAAATTTACATGGGAGTTTTGAGATTATTTTATCCAATGGGTCTTAACTGGGGAATAGTTTAAGACAGCACTGGACATATTCTCCTTCTCTTACTAAGAACTACTAACAAAACCTAATTCTCTTTATTTCAGGTGGGGAAAGCAGAGGCCCGAGAGAAGAGATCAAATGCCCAAGGTCGATTTGTCATTAGTGGCAGAATCAGATTAGAATAAGAAAAGATTCTTCTCCCAGGATAGCGTCCTTTCCACCTTGCACCTAGAATTTACACAGACAGTGCAGCACGGAGCAGACACCTTACCAATGATGTTGCCAAGAACTTTTTCTATCTTCAGCCCTGAGTGATATCAGCTCCCAACCCTTGGTGTCTCAGCTTATTAACTCTTTTCTTGACCCGGAGTCAGGCATGGTGAGACTCAACCTGTGAGATCATTACAGATAGGTTTTAACTGATGGGATAACACCAAGTGACTGGGAGTGGTTATGAGAGACCATAATGTCCCATACAACTCAACAACTGTGCCACGTACACTTAGTGGTGTCCCCACGTGTGAGGGCTGGGGAGGTATTGGTATTCTGACTTTGGTCTAGCCCTTGGCCTCAGAAAGTCTTATATTTCTAGAGATAAAAGATCCAGGCACTGGAGAAACTTTTTTTTCCAGAAAACTTCACTCAAATCATTTCATCAGAATGGGAGCTGGATGTTTTATAGAGCTGGCAGAGGGGAATCTAGTGCCTTTTTATAATCTGTACTAGTCACTCTTCAGTTCTGGTTCTTCAGCTGCTCTGACAGGATGGAAATTAAATAATTCAGAGATAGCTTTTCTCTTCAGCACTGGATGCTCCAACCATTCATACTACTTAGGAATGTCTTCGGTTTACTTTAAGGAAATATACACATAAGTATACTTTGAATTATCCACAATAAAGGTGGTAGTGATAAAGGGGAAAAAGATAAAGTTTTATCCATGAATAGCTTGCAACTGTATTTTCAATATTTATAATAATTTTAGGAAGGATTTGTGGAAATTAGTCCATTAAAATCTCAAGTACATAAAGATGATAATACACAAGGATGTTCATAATTGCACTATTTGTAACTGCCCCAAACTGGAAACGTCTCAAGTGGATCAACAATGGAATGGATGAATTGTAGTATAGTCACACAACAGAATATTGTTCAGCAATGAGAACAAAGAGTCCACAACCATGTGCAACAATACAGATGAATCTCACAAACGGAAAGCGGAGTGAAAGAAGTCAGACACAAAAGAATACATGCTGAATGAATCTATTTACATAAAAGACAAAAACAGGCAAAACTACTGGATGATATTAGAAGTCAGGACAGTAGTTGTCCTTGGAAGAGAGAAGAGATAGTTGGGGGAAGGGGATTCTATGGCACTAGTAATGTTCTGTTTCTCAGAAGTCCTGGCTACAGGGACATGTTCAGTGGGAGAAAGTTCACTGAGCTGTACACTTATGCTTTTAAATTTTGGCATATATGTTACATTTTAATAGCATTTTTAAAAAACATGTAAATGGACATTTTTCAAGAGGCAGGAAAACCAACACTCATATTTTGGATGTTCCTTCATTTTCATGTTTTGTTAGGAAAAATAAGGATTTTGGACTTCTTTTGTAAAATATTAATCAAATAATGAAATGAACTAAATTTGCAAACAGGACAGGAAAAGAGAACATAAAAGCCTCAAGAGCTGAGTTGCTATCAGGGACTAGACCTCCCCCTCCCAGAATTCTGGGTGAGTTAGAATTTTAGAAGCAAGTCCATTGGATGTGTAGAAGCCTCTCATTTCTATTCAGAAGTGCGCTTTCCAAAGCTAGATGGCCCGCACAATAAGCTTAGTGAGTAATGGGTTCACAATTTCAATTTATTATCAAAATATTTCCATCAGATGACAAACCTGAAAAGTTAAGGAGATGCAGAGCTACATAGATGCAGTTTTGCCCACTTATCATGGCCACCTTCAGCGACAGATTTAATTTTGAAAATCCTGCTTGTAAACCACAACTCTTATGTATCTTTAGACCACTGTCCAATGGCAATTTTTAACCCAGAGTTTGTGCTTAAAGCTTCTCATCAATATGATTTATAAGTTTAAAAAGTCTCTAATCTTCATCTGTACATCACTTTACAGATCTTGGTTCATCACTATTTATCTTGGTCTGAAGCTTCAATATTAAATGATTACCTATAATAACAATTACTTAGTCATAAGTGTAGTTAGTAATTAAATATAAAAATTATTTACACATTACTACAAATCTCTTAAAAAGACCAAGTTTTGAGAGAGAGAGAACAAGAAATTGCTTAGAAAACTGCAGGGAGCCTCAAGAATCTCGTCATCAGTCAAAGCAGGTACAACAAAAAACAGTTTTAGACACTCATTTTTGCCCTAAGAGTGCTTAAAATACAATGCTTTCAGAATGAATAACTGATGATTGGCAAAATTAGATTAAAACGACGTTAAGTCCCAAGGCCCCAATATATATGAGAATTCTTTGGAAGAGTTTTGAAGGAGCATACATTTTGCAAATAAAAGTCAAAATAAGTACATCGGAAACATGTTTTTAACTCTCACATCACTCCTGTGCTTTTGGTGCCAACTGAGTTCTTCCACCTCTTCTTTCTCCCTTTGATTAGAAATGCCGGTCTACATCAAGAGAAAACATCAAACTGGCAGATCATGTGAGAAACAGAAATGAATGGCAACATTCTCTTTAGAGATTAAGCATTATTTACGCAGTGAGAAGTGATTGATTTGATAGACATTAGACCTCTCCTCCCTCCGCATTTTTCCAGAGTAACCTAGCTTCATTTTTATGGCTCCCATCCCCATGAACTACCTCCACATAATCAGTGACCTCTCTGGCCCTTTTTCTCTCAGATAGAGTTTCCCGTTTCTGTGATGTGGGCAAGTCTAGCCAAGGACTGCACCGCTTCTTCTGAAGATTACCAAACCCGGCATTTCTTTTCTGGATTCATGTATGAGTTCTTGCGGCAATAAAAGGCTTCCGAAAACTCAGGCGAGTTCTGCAAAGTCCCAATAATCCTGTGAAACAAACAAACAAAAGTCACCGTCAGCATGTGATACCCATGTCCACACCATGCAGGAGCTCTACAGAATTTTTTTATGTAGCCCAGCTGTGTGGGTTTGGAACTTTCAGTTTAAAAGGAAATTTAAAAAAACAAACAAAAAAACGACTGGTAGAATGAGCCCATTCCTTTTCATTAACAGAATGTTTAAGTGGAGAGTTAGCAAACTACAGGAGTTAAAAGCAGATTTTAAAGACAGATTGCATGGTTTGAATCCTGGTTACGAGTTGTATTTATTTAGTTTCTCTGTGCCTCAGTTTCCTTTTCGGTAAAATGCATATAATAATATTACCTGCATCTTAGGCTTGGTATGGGGGAGTTAACTTATAAACACTCTATATGTGTTTCTAAGGTAAGTGAATAATCCATATTTGGAATTGCAGTTATTTTAAGAAGAATTTGGTTAAAGAATAAAATTATGATTTCTTACTGTATCTTGAAAGGCCTCGCACAATGACTTTCAATATAATAGACTTTAAATAGATATTTGATTTAATAGGGAAGATAACAATTATTTTCTTTTTTCCCAAAAGAACCCCATAGATATCAGAAACTGGATTCAGCCTGAGAGGTTGGCAAAATGTCAATCTCCTCTTTTTTTTTTTTTTTTTGCACAGGCTCCGGACGCGCAGGCTCAGCCGCCACGGCTCACGGGCCCAGCCGCTCTGCCGCATGTGGGATCTTCCCGGACCGGGGCACGAACCTGCGTCCCCTGCATCGGCAGGCGGACCCCCAACCACTGCGCCACCAGGGAAGCCCTCAATCTCCTCTTAACTCTAACCCCAACAGGCAAAAACAACACTGTCCAGCCCATTACTGGCACCATCTGAGGGACGGAGAGGTCCGTACAGTGATGCAGAGGTGATGTTTTGCCATCAACCCTGAGCCAGCTCCTTCCCTTCTCTTGCCACTGGGAGCATCCCACCTCAGCCACCTTGTGTTGGGGACAGGGGGCTGGGAGGCAAGTGGACTGGAGTGACGGGAGGACATGGGGTGCGTTCTAACGTACTGAGATCTCCCTACGTGGCAGATGTGTGGACATGTATACGTCCCGGCGTTTCTCGCCCCTCTGACCCCCTCTCCATACAGCAGTCAGAGTGAGCTTTAAAATTTAAATCAAGCTCAGTCATTCTCTTGCTTAAAACCCTCCAGGGGCTTGAGGGATATGCAAACTCCTCTCCACGGTCTCCAACGTCCTTAGGGCTCCAGCCTACCTTCCAGGCCTCCTCATGGTCTGTTTCTCCTCCTGTTCCTCATTAAGCTCCAACTACACAGATTCACTTTCCATTATGCAAACTCGCCAAGCTCGTGCCCTCTTCTGGACCCGCTGTTCCTGCCAACCACACTCCCTGCAAAGTTACTCCCTAGCGCCGACACGGCTAACTCCTTCTCAGCGTTCATGCCCCTGCTTCAACACACCTCCTCAGAGGTCTGCTTGGAATACAGCCCACGTGAGTCTCTCCCACCTGTGCTAGCCTGTCACAGCACTTCTCACGATGTGCAATGATTTTTCTCTCCTTTACTTCCTGACATACTCTCTACACTATAATCTCTACGAGGACAAAATACTGTGTATACCTTGTTCCCGGCTGCACCACCAAAGCCCAGCACAGTGCTTTGCTTATTGCAGGACTCCGGAAATAATGAAGGAGCCCGTCACCTGGCCATGGTGATTATATGCAGAGAGTAACAGGGCATTACGAAGAAAGACACTGCTGAGTGTTTTTGGTTTATTTGCTACCGTGGACCAACCAGAGAGGAAGAGAGCGTTTCCTTTCCCTATCTCCATTCCACGTCGAATTTCTAAAAGTTCTCCTTCCTGCTGCGTCACCCATCACCACATCAGCTGTTTCTCAAACTCTCCTATCCTTCGGGGAGGAGAACTTTTTTGGTTGTATGTTTTTGAGGACTCCTAGAGGAGTCTTAAAGATTGAAAGCAATCTCTCTGGTATGAAGGGCTGGGGGTTGAGGTTGGGGAGGGTAGAGCAGAGGAATTTACATCTATTCGTCCACTGGCTGGAGAGGGAGAAGACTGGCCTCCCCAGGACTGAAGAGGGGCCCAGTAAAGGCAGGTTATATGAATGACGAGGACGTGCCTGTCACTCTGAGCAGGGCCCTGAGAGGACTTCTGATAGGATGGCACGTGGCTGTCGAGGAGGCTGAACGTCCAGAGTGGCGGTTCTTGCCTCCCTTGACCATGACCAATGGAAGGAAATGGAGCCACCCAACTTCAGATAGGGCGATGAGACTGCAAGGATGTCAGCACCCATAGCAGGCTGGGAAAGGAGGTTATTCCCTAATTTCTAGGCTCATGAGATGCCTCTGGATTCCAGTATAACCCTAGAAAGGAGTACACTGAAAATGACTGAAATTAAATTTCTCACCTCTTGGCTTAGGGTGGGAGCCTAGAGTTTGAATTAATTTGATTAATAATAACAATAATAATAACGTGTCATTTCTTACACCTGCAAGTTCGAACAAGTTCACTTGATACATGGTCAAAGTGATCATGTATGTAAGGATATAAAGATTTTAGACATCGGGGATTTATATTAGTACCTAGTCTTTAAGGTTCTAGGCTCACAGACTCTGAGTTAGAGAGGTGCTTTGATTCATTTAATCTGATCCTCTTCCTGCATTAGGAAGCCCTATACACTGGCTGAGGGACAGTATTCTGGTGGTCTGACTGTTCCTCTAGCTGGGGAGCAAGCTCCCTGATGGACAGGGTAAGCATCTGAGGGTCACTGGCTGCAAGAGCTGCTCTTTTTTGTTTTTACTTTATTAACATGTTTTCAAGGGATTGTTGTCTTAGATACCACCATATGGAGATAAGTACTTCAGTAAAAATTCCAAACCCAAGACTTGATTCTACGTTTCTCTTAAAAATATTAAATAAATTTTTAAAAAAAACAAAAAACCTTAAAACAAGAAAGTCTTCACAAGACACCACTGGGATTTGGCCATGCAGCAACACCCAAACCAATGCACACTCGGCCCTCTGTCTCCATTCCAGCTGCTCTCTTTACATCCAAAAACTTCCATTTAGATAATATGATTCTGAATAATTAGGTCAACAATGTACCAGGGCTTCACTTATTTTCCTAGGACTCTAATTAGTGTTTAGTTGTTCATAACATCAAATCTTTGGATGGATGACATACTCTATTTCAAAATGTGTATACGTTATTAAAGTGAATCCCTTCACTAAGAGTGGGATCATATTTCATTAACATTTTTACACGAATTTCATGCTATATGAAGACTATGTAGTTTTTGTGTTGTGTTTATAATAACAGAAGATAATAAAGGTTTTTATTGATTATTTCCTAAAGTAAGTTACTTGAAATTTTTGCTTTAATATATAAAATATATACTGCTTCTGTTTTATCATACTACTGCTATTTATTCCCATGGCAAATAATCACTTGCATTGAAAACACCTAAGATATGTGGAGTTGAACATCATGTAACCAACAAAGAACTTTATATCTGACTACTCCTGCTTGAATTTAACTGTTTTTTTTCTTTTTCATTACCGAATGAGCTTTTTACAATTAATGAGTTCTCTGACAATCTTTTGCTACATCTCTTAAATAAACAACTGGGCTACAAGGTTAACCAGCTTCATTCATGAGTAAACTGTCCAATTTTTATCATTAACTGATGTTCAGGATTCTTTTAAAGTAAGGTCACATTGGTCTACACATGTTCCTCTATAAATTCGTGAAGAAATAAATGCCTGAATAGATTCCCAGGTATGGGCTAAAGATTAATAAGTGCTAATAGAAATTCTGCAAGGCCCACCAAAATCCACACCATTTATAAAATATCAGAAACCAATGCTAATATTTAAGGTAAATGGAGGAAACATCAGTATTTCAAAGAGGGTTTAGCTTAGGCATGCTAAATCATAGAATAATAAGGAACAAAATAGCCATATTACTTAAAAATGTCTAAATAAAACAGTAGAAAGAATATTTTTTTAAAGTATTAGATATTAAGCTGTGGAAAACATTTCTAGCATTATTAGTGGTGTAGGTTCTATAAAGTGGCCTTTATTCTGACTGGAAGATGATCTCAAGCAATATAGGTATCTAAATTAGCACCATTACTATTTAGGTAGCAGACATTGATATCATTTTGTCTATTTGGACTTACTTTAAAAAATTATCAGGGACTTCCCTGGTGGCACAGTGGGTAAGAATCTGCCTGCCAATGCAGGAGACATGGGTTCAAACCCTAGTCCGGGAAGATCCCACAAGCCGCAGAGCAACTAAGCCTGTGCGCCACAACTACTGAGCCTGCGCTCTAGAGTCCATGAGCCACAGCTACTGAGCCCTCGTGCCACAACTAGGGAAGACCACGTGCGTAGAGCTCGTGCTCCGCAACAAGAGAAGCCAGCATGATGAGAAGCCTGCACACTGCAATGAAGAGCAGCCCACGCACTGCAACGAATAGCAGCCCCCACTCGCCGCAACTAGAGAAAAGCTGCACACAGCAACAAAGACCCAAAGCAGACAAAAATTAAAAATAAAAATAATTAAATAAATAAATTTATTTATTTTAAAAAATGATCAGACCCTTATGTCTTATACAGAAATATTATATCTATACACCATGATCAAGTGGGGTTTATCCCAGGAATGCAAGGATTCTTCAATATGAGCAAATCAATCAATGTGATACACCATATTAACAAACTGAAGGAGAAAAACCATGTGATCATCTTAATAGATGCAGAAAAATCTTTTGACAAAATTCAACACCCATTTATGATAAGAACCCTCCAGAAAGTAGGCATAGAGGGAACTTACCTCAACATAATAAAGGCCGTATATGACAAACCCACAGCCAACATCATTCTCAATGGTGCAAAGCTGAAACCATTTCCTCTAAGATCAGGAACAAGACAAGGTTGTCCACTCTCACCACTATTATTCAACATACTTTTGGAAGTTTTAGCCACAGCAATCAGAGAAGAAAAGAAATAAAAGGAATCCAAATTGGTAAAGAAGAAGTTAAGCTGTCACTGCTTGCAGATGACATGATACTAAACATAGAGAATCCTAAAGATGCTACCAGAAAACTAGAAGTAATCAATGAATTTGGTAAAGTAGCAGGATACAAAATTAAGGCACAGAAATCTCTTGCATTCCTATACACTAATGATGAAAAATGTGAAAGAGAAGTTAAGGAAACACTCCCATTTACCATTGCAACAAAAAGAATAAAATACCTAGGAATAAGCATACCTAAGGAGACAAAAGACCTGTATGCAGAAAATTATAAGACCCTGATGAAGGAAACTAAAGATGAAACAAACAGATGGAGAGATGTACCATGTTCTTGGATGGGAAGAATCAACATTGTGAAAATGACTATACAATCCAAAGCAATCTACAGATTCAATGCAATCCCTATCAAACTACCAATGGCATTTTTCACAGAACTAGAACAAAAAATTTCACAATTTGTATGGAAACACAAAGGACCCCAAATAGCCAAAGCAATCTTGAGGAAGAAAAACGGAGCTGGAGGAATCAGGCTCCCCGACTTCAGACTATACTACAAAGCTACAGGAGTCAAGACAGTAAGGTACTGGCACAAAACCAGAAATATAGACGAAGGGAACAGGATAGAAAGCCCAGAGATAAACTCACACACTTATGGTCACCTTATTTTTGATAAAAGAGGCAAGAATATACAATGGAGAAAAGACAGTCTCTTCAATAAGTGGTGCTGGGAAAACTGGACAGCTACATGTAAAAGAATGAAATTAGAACACTCCCTAACACCATACACAAAAATAAACTCAAAATGGATTAAAGACCTAAATGTAAGACCAGACACTATAAAACTCTTAGAGGAAAACATAGGTAGAACACTCTATGACATAAATCACAGCAAGATCCTTTTTGACCCACCTCCTAGATAAACGGAAATAAAAACAAAAATAAACAAACGGGACCTAATGAAACTTAAAAGCTTTTGCACAGCAAAGGACACCATAAACAAAATGAAAAGACAACCTACAGAATGGGAGAAAATATTTGCAGATGAAGCAACTGACGGGATTAATCTCCAAAATTTACAAGCAGCTCATGCAGCTCAATATCAAAAAAACAAACAACCCAATCCAAAAATGGGCAGAAGACCTAAACAGACATTTTTTCAAAGAAGGTATACAGATTGCCAACAAACCCATGAAAGAATGCTCAACATCACTAATCATTAGAGAAATGCAAATCAAAACTACAATGAGGTATCTCCTCACACCAGTCAGAATGGCCATCATCAAAAAATCTACAAACAGGGCTTCCCTGGTGGCGCAGTGGTTGAGAATCCGCCTGCCGATGCAGGAGACACGGGTTCGTGCCCTGGTCCGGGAAGATCCCACATGCTGCGGAGCAACTAAGCCCGTGAGCCATGGCCGCTAGGCCTGCGCGTCCGGAGCCTGTGCTCCGCAACGGGAGAGGCCACAACAGTGAGAGGCCCGCATACCGCAAAAAAAAAAAAAAAAAAAAAAAAAAAAATCTACAAACAATAAATGCTGGAGAGGGTGTGGAGAAAAGGAAACACTCTTGCAGTGTTTGTGGGAATGTAAATTGATACAGCCACTATGGAGAACAGTACGGAGGTTCCTTTAAAAGCTAAAAATAGAAGACCCAGCAATCCAATTACTGGGCATTTACCCTGAGAAACTCTTAATTCAAAAAGAGTCATGTACTACAATATTCATTGCAGCTCTATTTACAATAGCCAGGACATGGAAGCAACCTAAGTGTCCATCGACAGATGAATGGATAAGGAAGATGTGGCACATATATACAATGGAATATTACTCAGCCATAAAAAGAAATGAAATTGAGTTATTTGTAGTGAGGCGGATGGACCTAGAGTCTGTCATACAGAGTGAAGTAAGACAGAAGGAGAAAAACAAATACCGTATGCTAACACATATATATGGAATTTAAAAAATGGTTATGAGGAACCTGGGGCCGTAAAGGAATAAAGATGCAGATGTAGAGAATGGACTTGAGGACATGGGGAGGGGGAAGGGTAAATTGGGATGAAGTGAGAGCGTGGCATGGACATATATACACTACCAAATGTAGAATAGATAGCTAGTGGGAAGCAGCCACATAGCACAGGGAGATCAGCTCGGTGCTTTGTGACCACCTAGAGGGGTGGGATAGGGACGGTGGGAGGGAGACACAAGAGGGAAGAGGTATGGGAACATATGTATAACTGATTCACTTTGTTATAAAGCAGAAACTAACACACCATTGTAGAGCAATTATACTCCAACAAAGATGTTAAAAAAAGAAATATTATATCTGAATAACTTTAGAAACACATTTATAGATCATATAGTAAATATTATCATAACAACCATTCTCTGAAGTGACTGTAGACAGCTAACAGAAGCTGGATTTCCAAAATGAAGTCATTTAAATTTCTAGAATATCAGAGGGAAATGGTTTTGCTTTAAATACTAAAGTTTTAGAAGTTTATTTCAAAGTAGATAAAACTTTAGTTAGGAAGAATAAAATAATTATAGCTTAGACCTAACATGGTTTTATAGATTCAGCTTTATATGGTTTTATAGATTCTTTATAGTTATACTTTTTCCTTTTGCTTTTGATACTGTGGTTATTTAAGCATAATGTTACAAAATCGCCCTTTGTTTCAGAAATGTTTCTACAGAAACCACCATGCACAATTTTTCAATAGCAACTCAATGTCTTTTAATTTTTAAGGTTCTTTAAAAAAATGTGTTGTACTTTGTACAGCCAGGAAGCAGCCTGTTTCCAAAACTAAATGTGACCTCAACCTTTTGCCAAGGAAATCCCTTTACATCCAGAGAAAATAATAATTTCCTTGACAAAAGGCTGGCATTCCATTTACCCTTTAAAAAAAATCAACACATACTTCTCTTATTATGAATGAAAAATAGTCAAAGAGGCATCTTTTGGACCAGAACAAAGAAAATAAAAGTTACAAATAATTCTACATATTTCTAATAAAATAGTTTTTTCAATTTAAAATTGGGGGTAGAAGACAATTACATATTTACCTACATGATCACTTAACCAGTGATCAGTTACTGACATTTTGAGCTAAGGAGACATAAGAAATGAAGAAAAAAAAAAAAAGCCCTTAACTGTCAGCTAATATGGAATGTTGCAAAATCCATATACTTTATTCATAGGAACGCTTATTCTGTTCGTATCTCTCTCATGTAAAAGTAATTCAAGTATTAATTTTCAAACACATATATGTGATAGGCACTTCATATACATTAACATTAATCCTCTTAGCAGCTCTCATGATAATTTAATCCTCACTTTATATATCAAGAAATTGAGACCCAGAGGTTAAGGAATAGCTCATAAACGGCAGAGCCATTGATGGAGCTCAAAGGTTTCTTACTTCAAAGCTTGCATTCATTTTTTACCATAAAGTATAATGATATTTTTTCTGAGCTAATTGGAATGGAGGAATGGCACAGCTGAATGCAGGCAATACCTTAACAAGAAAGAGAACTAGGGAAGAGACAAACAAATAGAAAAACTCTAATAAAACGAAACTGAAAAGTCAAGAAAATCAGCATTAATGGCTCTGTAGTGCAGGAATAAATAACTCCACATGTTATAGCTTCTGAGGCTTTCACTAACCTAATAAACAGTGAAACCATAAGTAATAGTCATAACAGAAGTCTGTGTCATCCAAAAAAGAAAACTTAGCTTTTCGTCAGGATACTGTGTTAATAAGGCAGGAAGTTAGAAAAGTTATTTTAAACAGAGAAATTTTAATCCACGGGTTAAGATAAAAATGTTAATACTCAAGAGACAAACGTTAGCTGTCAAAAATTAATGTGCCACCTCTTGTTCTCTGAGGATGCCAGATGTAGAAGGTACTATATTAATATTACTTAAATTCACCTAGGCTTTTTATGGATATATGCTTTGGTTCATGAGGATATGTAGGGCAGAGCTTTGACAAATTAGATTGTTATGGTCATTTGTGTGAGCTTATAAATACTCTGTTATCCTCAGATTGTTAGATCTTAACCTCTGAAACTTTAGTAAGGAAAAAGACAACTTTAAAAAATTAAAGCTATTGAATCACTGTTGTACACCAGGAATTAACATGGTGGTGTAAGTCAGTTATACTCAAAAACAAACAAACAAACAGATACACTCAGAGAGAACGCTATCAGATTTGTGGCTACCAGAGATGGGAGGTGGGGAGGAGGGGAATTGGATAAAGGTAGTCAAAAGGTACAAACTTAAGGTACAAACTTCCAGTTATAAGATAAATAAGTACCAGGGATGTAATGTACGACATGACACATATAACTAACACTGCTGTATGTTATATATGACAGTTAAAAGAGTAAAACCTATGAGTTCTCATTACAAAGAAAAAATGTTTTTTTCGCCTAATTTTGTATCTATATGAGATGATGGATGCTCAATAAAGTTATGGTAATCACTTCATGATGTATACAAGTCAAACCCTTATGCTGTACCTCTTAAACTTATACAGTGCTGTATGTTAATTATCTCAATAAAACTGGAAGAAAAAGTTTAAAAAGAAAAAGAAAAGAAAAATTAAAACTGAAAGTTACAAAACCATAATGACAATTGATCCAGGGACTTCCGTTGCTCATTACTGAAAAAGAAGCTAATTTGTATATCCTAGCAAGACTAAATTTAGCTTGCACTATACATATAATAGGTGTACAATAATCAATTGTTGAGTGAATGAATTTTGAAAAAGCTGTTAAGGCAAACACCAAATGATGATGATGATGATACTAGAACAAGCTGAGTAAATTCTTTAATTTTAAATGTGCTATTTTATTGTTTCACAATTGCATGAGTTTTTTCCCCAGGAGTGAATGATCTGGGCAGTATGTTCATATTTATTTTAGGAAGATCTTTTAAAACTGGCCCATTAGTTTTCTTTTGTTCTCAAACTCTGTTTTCCAACAAACCTACAAAATTTTTAATTTGTTTTTCATACACTCATGCCTGAGAGGTGCTGCTGTTGATCAGTGAATCGCTGATGAAGATTTTAGTGCCTGCAGGAGAGGTAGGAATTAGGAATTCAGTCCTAAAATAGATACATGGGGGTCTAGAATTTGACATTCCAGTGCTGGTTGGTTGATTCTCTTTCAATCCAGTGTTCTCTTAGGTTTTCTGACTTGGGATGGATTTTAGATATCTTATAACTCAACTTTCCACTCTGCACAGAATTTTTCTCCAGCATCCCTAGCAGGTTGTTCTCTGACCTCTTCTTCATGGCACTCTCTCCTGGAGCTTTGGGGGTAACTTTGCTCCAAAGTTATTAGAGGTTGGGACCTCTAATTACAGGAAAGTTTCCCTCTGTGTTGAATGGAAATCTTTCTTTGGAACAGCTACTCATTGGTTCTAGGCCTAAGCCTTTTGCAACCTCTTAGAAATGTCTCTCTAGCTTTAAATAGAGCCACTCTTCTGAGGTGACATCTTTGTTGGAATTCATCAAGCACCGGGCCTAGGTCACATACATTCTGAGGATAACAGCAGTCACGGTTATGCTTGTGTAAACATGACATTTATCCTGAAGTGTTCTGTTACTCCTTTCTGAGACCCTCAAAAAGAAAAAAGAAAAAAGAAAAAGAAGGAAAAAGAAAAGTACGGGATTTCCAAATTTGACAGAATCAGAGTTAGAAAAAACCCTCCAAATTTGAAATAATGGAGCCAATATTGGAGCACCTCAACAGATATTCATAACCACGCACCTAAAATTGCCTGGACTGTGCACATCTGTTTTAATGGAGTTGACTGCATACTCTGGCCTATAGGTCCCACACCACACCTAGGGACAGAAATAGAAAAAAGAAAGCAGCATACTTAGGTTCCATCAAGGATTATTTGTTTGGACAATCCGGAGGGAAAGCAAACTTCCTATTGTGAAAATTAAATTGGAATTCTGCATTCCCCAACCAATTACTCTTCAAATAATGTTCAATAATAGGCAGCCAGGAACATAATTATCATTAATACGGCCTGACAGTCTGTTACACACAATGAAAGTTAGTCAATCAAATGCTCTGCCACAATTGATTAAAACAAGAAAACTCAGCATCTAATATCTAACTTACTATGAAATTATAACTCAAGATGATTTTCATATCTATCAATCAAGAAAGATACAATACCTGGGCAAAATTCAAGAAGAACAGTTGTTTGTGATTTAGGTCAAGTCCAGGAAGTAATTTTTCTTCACCATGCTTTTTAACATAATTTTGATAGGCCTAGGCAGTTAATGAAAGAGAAACATGATGTTTATAATTTCCAAATTTATATATAAATCTATGCAAAGATCATGTAACCAAGTAATTAACTTTTTATATCAGAATCACCATAATAATATATTTAGTTATGGCAACCTACAAGTATTTAATGGATTAGAAAGAAAACTAGAATTTACTTACAAATGCTCTGAAAAGAACAAGATTAATGATTAACAGATGATAAAAGCCTAGCATATGTCAGATGATCAGCAAATGTTAGCTGAATGAATGGATGACTTAAATAGTGATGAAAAACTTATCTAAATGTTGTTATATAGATGGGTGAGTCTAGCCAGTTGGAAGAAAAGATTACCAAGGGAGTCTGTAATTGCTGTACTTGGCTTGGTTACTACTTTCAGCAAAAGAGACTCACACCGGACTTCATATGAGTGATTCCTGACAAAAGTCAAGGGAGTCTTTTAAGAGCCCTTAAAGGCCTAGCACCCTATGATTCTAAGAATAAGGATGTGCAATTATCATGACCCCCTGAAGACAGAGCAAAACAGATTGAACCTCAGTCACATTAAGAAGAAGGAATTTAGATTACTTGAACATCAGGAAATTTTCTTAATTCTTAAGGATCTATAGATACTGTTGAAAAAATGTAGTTTTCCTCTACTAAATACACTTAAGAAAGGGATTGACAACAAACTTTCTGAGATGTGTTAGTTTCAGTTTGATACAAAGAAAGGTGATATTAGATACACAGAAGATATACTTCTTTTCTTCTTACTTGCCATCAACATAGATTTATCTGTAATGTGCAAAGATGCTGGGGATATGGGAAAGACTTGAGCCTACTCCTCTTAGCGAGCTCATAATCTAGCAGGGAGCAATACAAGTCAAGATTTCATGTATAATAACATATTTACACACTTGTAATTTGCTTCATTATTATAAATCTGTACTCGTTCTACATGAGGATCTCCACGCAAGTACCCTTAACCCAGACTTTGTCCGATTTTTTACAGTGATTTTTACAGCAGTGATTCTCAATCTGGTTGCGTATTAGAATCACCATGGAGCTTAAAAGGCCCAATGCCTTCCACTTCCAGGCAAGATGGAGTGACAGGGACTGAATTTACCCTTCCAGTGAAACGACCAAATGATAGACAAAATATATTAAACAATGGTTTGCATGACACTAGACATCAGGCAAAAAGGAAAGTCATCTCTGGGAGATGGTAACAAATAGGAGGACCCTTACGACTGCCCCAGCTTTTTGACTTGAGCGTTTCCAGGCCACAAAATAGAGCAGGAAACCCCAGTGGGAGCCTGGCGGACTCCTTGAGAGGGTGAGGAGAAGGTGCTGAGAATTCAGGGACACCAAGGAAAGGGTAATGAAGAGGAGAAAGCTGCAGAGAAAGAGACTCTCAGAGATCAATGGCCCTTCAGGTATTCAGCTGAGTACCTGAGTATTCATGTGAGCACACTACCCAAGGCTAGGGAAGGAACCACAGAAAAGGATTAGAGATAAAAATGTCTGGTATCACACAAGACAAGAACGAAAGACCTCAAGATTCACACTGTAGGTTCTTGCCTCAGCAGTGAAGGATAATTATCCTTAGACTAAGCACTACCCCAGACATGCCTAAGAAATTGTAAAAGCAAGATCTAAAAGGACCAAGCCATTTCTGAGGAATTTAATGGCATCTTAGAATAAAGCTCAAGAATATTTAGAGGAAAACAAAAATGTCCACCACCCCAAAAGGTAAAATGCACAATGTCTGGCATCCAGTAAAAAAATTTCCAAGTATTCAAAGAAGCAGCAATCTACCATCTCCCAGGGCTTGGCTGGAACTCATTCTTTTGGAAACTTTGCAGCCAGATTAATCCCCCAAGCCTCACACTTTGATCATCCAGGGTCACTGCCAAGTCACAGGCCCCATCAGTCAACTCTCCCGCATTGCTCTGATAAAAACCCTCCTCCCCTCCAACCCAAACATCTCGATGGAGAACAAATAACCCTATATCCTCCCCCACTCCAATGAATATTCCATCCATCTTTATGTCAGTAGCCTGATTCTATCCTGTGGACACCTGGTCCCCTGTACCCTCTCAAGTAGACTCTGTTTTTTCTCCCACATGTGGGCTACCTCAGCGTTGGGAAGACAACTCAAAATCACGCTCACTCCTTGCTGCTTCCAAGACCATTACTCCTCCACTGTTTTGTGAAAACCCCTACTTTTCCTTGTGCACATAGTGTCCACTAGACCATCTTTAATCCTTGTTCAAATCATCAAATAATGGCATATTTTATGGAGGGTGCAAAGCTGGATCTCCGGTACCAAGTGCCAAACACATAGTAAAGCCCTCAGAAAGTATCGTCGAATGTTAAGAATGAATGGAAGTCCAGATGAGATTCTAAGGGACGCTCCAACAATACACTCCTCTGAGTCTAATGGTTTGGACCGTTACAAGGCCACAGGCTGGGACCATATCACTTCAGTCCCTCACTGTCCTTGTAAAGTTCTGTAGTTTAATATTATGCCTGTGGTTTATGTTGATTATTGTTCCCCAACACTGCTTCATCTGCCGTGAAACTGAGGGTCATGCTCAGTACATCAATCAATGACTCCGAACTAAACCTTTCTATAGACTGTCTTTTCTAGAAAAACGATTTCAGAGGTTATTTCTTAGAAAAATATCGCCTCCTCCGTGGAACTTGCTTATCTCAATTCTATCATGAAAATATTCTAGAAGTGTTTCCTTTTCTCCTTGGCGTCTTCAAAGCTCAGCGGCTGGAATTCAGCTCAATCGTATCAGCTGTGTTGCCCCTTCTGGCTAGCGTGTTTACAGTCCTCTCTCTCCTTGGGACTTGTCCATTTTCTAGTCATCCATTTATTGCTTACACTATATGTCTTTGGCAAAAGGCTTTAAATGAGTGATTAAATATGATCGATATACACTCTAATCACTAAAAGGGGAAGAAAATATTATTACTCACTCTGTATGCTTGGCCAATACCACCATTATCAGCAATGTTTTCTCCTAGTGTGTTAATTCCATTGAGCTGTTTAAAAAAAAAAAAGACACTTAACGACCCTTCACTATGTTTGGATTGTCAAGAAAGCATCAATAATTCACTTAAGATTGAATATAACTTTTCAAGAGAATGCTGATGACATACATGCTGTCCACCTGCTAGGTCCCAGGAGAAGTTTCCATACTGGTACACCATGCACTGGGATTGGTCTTTAAAATTATTTGCAGACTGTTGAGTCCACCAGTCAACGAGGTCTCCATCCTTGTTAAAATTTCTGCCTGGAATATATATTTATTTAACTAAAATGGGAACTTATTACAATTGCAATAAGATATCTTTAATTCAAAGTGCAAGGGCTGAAATACCAGTATGCGAGAGAACATTAAACTGGACAGATGATGAGATAAACTGTTCTGCTTTCTCATCCAGAATTGATGAAACCCAGGCTGCTGGGACTCTCTTTGCTGATACGCCTTAGTATTAATCCAGCTATTTCAACCACTTGGCCGTTGATGTCTCAGCCGAGGCCACCAGACAAACACTCCTGAAATCATGACTTGCTTCTGTTGGATGGTTTTCACCTGAACCAAATCTGTTTAATTTGATGTTTTGAGATTGTAAAGATGTCACTATTTCACTCTGGCATTCATTTCATATCTCAAACCCTTCATTAGACATTGCAGACTCATAATTTTGCTATACTTCAAGTACAAAGAAAAAGTCACCTTTTCTCCTGGAGCTTTCTTGCTAATTTTTTTTTTTTTTACTTTTTTATCTTATATTGGAGTATAGTTGATTAACAATGTTGTGATAGTTTCAGGTGTACAGCAAAGTGATCCAGTTATACATGTATCTAATCTTTTTCAAATTCTTTTCCTATTTAGGTTGTTACATAATATTGAGCAGAGTTCCCCGTGCTCTACAGTAGGTCCTTGTTGGTTATCCATTTAAAATTTAGCCGGGTGTACATGTCAATCCCAAACTCCCTAACTATCCCTTCCACCCATCCCTTCCCCGTTGCTAATCTTAACTACATTGATCTTTCCCCTTTTGAGCTTTAGCAGCATTTATATATGTCGTATGTTTGATACTTGATTTTATCATCTTTTAAACAGTTATCTATGATGTAGTGAATAAGAGAAGGGCTATAAAGACAAGCTACCTGAACCCACATCCTGGTTCCAATTCCCAGTTTTGTAATTTTGATCAAGTCATGTGCATCTATATTTTTCTGTTTGAAAAATGGAAATAGTATTAATACCTACCTGTGAAGTTTGTTGTATAGTTAGAGTTAACAGAAGCTTAGTTAAGTCCTTCCTGTCTCCTTTTCTTCCTCTGGCTCTCTAAAGTTGGATTAAGGCTTCATTATTTTCCCCTCTACTGTTCTCTTGTTATTTTCTTTCCACTTGTGAATCGATCTTTGTTATAACTTCAACTATTACCTCTTTACATATTTCACATCCTTACTTCTATTCCTCTCAAATTTCATTTCTAAAACTATTTTGCATTTTGAGCAGCATGTAAATATTTAATTTCCTACTGTTTTCAAGGCCCTGAACTAGGTAGTAGGTGTAAGATGCAGCAAAAAAAAAATGTCTCTGACCACAAGCAGTTAAAAGTCCTGTGGGCACCTTACTTTCTGAGTTTACATCTGATTTTTAAAACATGGACTCTGCCCTCTAAAAGTCTAGAGAGATAAGATATAAACAATCATGAAATAAGACCAAACATTATCATTGGTGTTGACAAATATCACAATGTTTTCTCAATGTGAATATCTGTTTTATTCTGTCAGAGTAAAAAGCACACATTGCTAACTTCACTATTAGAAAATTCTGATCTTCTTAAGCAACAATTTAAAAGGAACACGAAAAGTGTGGTGAATATTAGACCAATGATATGCTGATGAATAAATGTGTTTTTGTATTGATAAATTATAATAACTCTTAATGAGGTTTACTAGGGTATATCTCAGCCAAAGAAAAGCATCAATTGCACTTTACCATTGTCATCGAAGCCATGGGTGATTTCGTGTCCTATGACCATGCCGATGCCCCCATAGTTCAATGAGTTAGACTGCTGGGCACTGAAGAACGGGGGCTGCAGAATGCCAGCTGGGAAGACTATGAGGAAAGAAGACAGTTAAGACTACTTGTGGTTTTCTTCTGTGACGGACAGGCCTGGGGTTGGCTTCTTGCCTGCTAAGCTGTTTTCCAGTATGTCCGTTTCACTTAATTGTGTACAAAAATCTTCTGTGATAGAAACAAATGCAGGTCTTTTATTGCTGATGACAGTAAAGAATTCATCCCAGAGTGGCACCACATCTGTGATTTATAATCATAATTGACTTTGTAACATCTATTAAGATTCTTTTCCCACTGTAAGGAGTTTAGAGCAAAGGAAAATTATCATCTTCATTCAGAAGGTCTTTTCCCCACTGCAAATATTTGGGAGAAATAGTTACTTAATAATGGAAGTTTTACTTTTAATGTGTCTAACGTTTTATCCATCTACAATAGCTTAGTAAATAAACAGAGCCACTCAATCGAAAGTATCCCACAACTACACCACCCTTATTTATTTTCATCAAGGCATGTATGACTGTTTATTTATTTATGGTTGTTTGGTCCTTCTTTTTCTTGTCTGTCCCCACAGCACCTCAAATATTAGCTCTTTTGAGATCAGAGATTTGTTTGTACATACATGTGTTTGTTTGTTTTTGAGTACATTTGAATTCTCAGTTCATTATCTCCAGCACCTAAAACTGGATGGTGCCTGGAACATAACAGGTGCTCAGGAAATGTGTTGAATAAATGAATAATCAATGATGATGAATGAATGAATGAATGAATGAATGAGGGAATGTCCTACGATGTCCTAAAGACTTAGCAAATAAATAAACTGTAATTTTTATGTCTACCCTGACATCTGTCTTAACTTGCTAACTTTCTACACTTAGGTGTCTCACACTATTTAAATTTCATGTGTCAAACATCAAACTCATCATTCTCCCTTCGAAGCCATCACTCTGACTTTATTATTTCTGCTAATAGCGTGTGAAGGGTCTCAGTCACTCAAACTGAACAGTTTTCTATCTTCAATGTCTCCTTTCCTTTACAAAGTCTCATATGATCTATTTAGGAAAAGATCAGGTCATGTACCTTCTTTCCAGTAGCATCTCTTCTGTTTATCTCCTCCTATCCGTCCTACTGCCACCTTCCTAGTTCACACTCTCATTCCTTGCCTCAAGAACTTAATTTCCTAATCGGTCTTCTTACTTCCAGTCTCACCCTACAAAAATCTATCCTTAATCCAACCTATCTTGTCCGCCAATTAAAGTGCCACTGTAGTCATTATCTCTCCTCTGCTAAAACACCTTTGATGGCTTATCATTGCTCCCGAACTAGATACAGCCTCTTCTTCCTGGCCTTTGTCTCTATGGTCTTCTATTTCTCCGCCTCCCCCATACTCTCCCCTTCCCTCATAACGTCCATGGTTTTGTAATTTTATCTTTCATGTTCTACAATTCTAGTATCCACTGAAGCATGATGTTCTGTAATCGAAAAAAAAAATCAGTTTCAACATCTACTATGCATGCAAAGCCCCGGGCCATTGCTACATGGGATATCAAGAATACAAGGGAAAGGCCCTGACCTTAAGAAATTTAAGACCTAGTTAATACAGAGTAGCAAATGTTGTTTCTTTGTCATTCACGTGGGGTGAGTATGACATAACCTTGCAAGGGTTTCAGGGATAAATATTAGATATTTACAGAGGAGACTTAAAAATACACTGGGCAATTTAAGTGCTCTCCAGACCGTTAAAAAAATCTGGAAAGTTGCCGTAACATTCAAAATGACAAAAAAAAAAAATACTTTTGTCCTTGGAGAATTTTGATGAACGTTATACCTCACATGTAGCTGCCTGAGCTATCAACAGTGCCAAGAAATTATTTTTAGCTTGAAGTATAAAAATTATGTGCAGTACTTTATTAACTTAAAGTGAACACTATCTCCCACACTATGTACTTTGATTAAAATCCATCCATTATATAAAATGCTCTTATGAAATGTGCTATCAAGACTAAACATTAACTGTAAAGATCCTGCTGCTTTAATTATCCCCTGATATGCCATTCTTCAGGCAAGTGATAAGATTTTTATGGCTCATATTAAATACTAGTCTTCAAGTTCAACTTTGCAAATTATGATTTCTCCCTTTACTCTATCAGCTAAATGTCTCGGATGAGGATTTTCCCCACTAGCCTCATCTCTGTTACTAGTAGACATCACAACTCTTGACAATAACCAACTGCTTAGCTGTGCATTTTTTATGTTCATGATTGTCAACAAGTTAGTTAATTAAATAAGTCATTGGTCCATGAAACAAAAGGCTGTTTCTCCCCACCCCCAGCCCCTCACCGCCCTGGTTTATTTTTTTAAGGCTGCAAGCAATTCGACTTTAGAATCTTTGCTATAAAGCTCAAGAGTGCATTCAGATAAACTGAATTTTGGTGGAAAAAATTAAACATTGTTTTTTATATTAAATGAAATAGCAATATGTTCAGAAACAATTACTCTTAATTCTCAAGTATGAAAATAAGACTCCTAAGAATGACTAAGACAATTTTAGAAAATTTAATTATGTCAAGGTCGTCATAGATCACCCAAACTGAATACACTAAATAATCCATAAATTTCCTAAAATTGAAAACAATTTTCTTGTTAATGAAAAAGGAGAATGCAGCAGTAGTAAGACTTCCCGAATGACTTGATCATTTCCTTGGAAACGACTTGAAAGTTTAATAGGATGATTGAGTGGTGTCTGAAACTTACAGAGAAACATTTGACAAAACTTTCAAGCGCAGCTTTCCTAACGGCATGAAAGATTCCTGAAGCTCCATGGAGTAACTATGCAAGGAATAGGAACCAGTGAATTTAACACTTTCAGTATGCCTTCAGTATGTTCTGGAGGTTGGCTTTTTTTATTTATGTGAAGTGGTGAGGGTGCATAAAAATTGGAATGTAGCCTACATGTGTGAGTTATGACAAACGTGGTGGGAATTGAATTAAACAGTAGAAAATACTAATATGAATGACTCCCTATACAATAATAGAACAAGTTATTTTTCACCGTAACATAAAAAGACCAATCCCATTAGAAATTGTATGTGATCTAGCTTAGGGTACTTGTGTGACGGTGGGAGGAACATTTATGAGACATGTTATTCTATACCAGTTCTAATTCTGTAATGCACATCATATCAAGTTCATTAAGATAGTGCTGCAAAAGTTATATCTCTAGGTATGGATGGACACACAAATACACTTTTATCAAGAAGAGAGGTACAGATCTGGGTCGTCAATTGCTCTTAGTTAAGACAATCCCCACTCTGGAGATTTAAATGAATTGTTAAGGAGAAAACGTACACATGTCAAATAGTTCTCCTCTTGCATGACACTTTCCCTTTCTCTGAACTGCTTTTATTAGCAGATAAGCATATGAAAAGCATATGAAAAGAGGTTAGCAATTTTTCGGATTTCTTATTTCCATCATATGAATTTATCTTGAGTATCTTTAAAAGGTCTTTCTTATATATTAAGAATGCTTATCACAGCCAAGTCTTGACTATTCAGAGGATATTTGTCTACTTTGTGAAATGTTAGCACACTTTTACCTTCTTTTTCCTTTTGCTGTACGCTTGTTTGGTTTGAGGGTATTAAATTCAAAATGAGAACATTCCCAGGTCTTCTCAGATCAGGGAATCTCTCAGGCGGACCAATTTTGAGCCAGCCTCAGGGATATGGGGTAATTCAAAGCCAAACTAGGCCCGTCTTGACCTAAACCAGTTGGACACGCTCTAGAGAAGAAATGAAAGGATGAACATGCCAGAATGGTCCCACAGAAGGTCTGTATGGCTCTTCTTATGGGGATGAATCAGTGTCAGGTCTGATAGGATCCTGAGCTGGATTAAAATAAAGCAATATCCCTTAGTCTGCCCTAATGCAGAATTCAAGTCAAGGCCACCTCAATCTGCCCTGGGGTTCCATTAAAAGTCAATTATCCTGTTCTGTCCAAGTCTACAATGAACTAGATCTTACACTGACAGACCTCAAGAGGTCTTCAAAGTGAAGACTCTCCCGAGATAATGGCGCTTCTAAGAAAAGGTCTGAATGGTGTCTAGGAATACATGACAAAGGATAGACTGCATGGGTTCTGAGTTGATCATTAAACAGGCTCTGATCTAGGTTTAGGTAATCATTTCACTAGCTGGGAGATGTACTACCCTAGACTTCGAACTAACTGACTTTAACCTTACTTATAACCTATTTGTTATATAAAGACAAACTTTTCTGATCATAATTCATTTTCATCTCATGTACCAAAATAAATTCCAGATAGACTAAAGATTTGCTCCAAAAATAAAAATCTATAAAAATACTAGAAGAAAATGTGGATGATTTCTTAATTTAACACTTCCTAGGTTTAAAAGCAATGCAGGTGGGAGGGGAAATTCCCTGGTGGTCCAGTGGTCACTGCCAAGGGCCCGGATTCAATCCCTTGTCGGGGAACTTAGATTCCACAAGCTGCATGGCATGGCCAAATAAATAAATAAATAAAATAAAAATAAAATAAAAGCAATGGGGAAAAGTGTCATCAAATTTTATTTTCCCTCTTGATCCTTGACTACACTTAGAAATGAAGGGCTGGACTGAGTACACCTGGAGAAGCTGGCTGTACTGTTTGTTTGGGAGTCTGAAGTACTGAATCAATTGGTTGCCTTTCTACATACTAAAAACCCTTGGGAAAAAAATGGGTCTATCTGTGAGATACTTGAGAGAGATTCAAGATGTCGCAGTATTCCCAGGAAGAGAAAAAAATATATCTTTGTTATATTAAGCCATTTCATTATTCATTATATTATTCACTCATGTATTAATTTCTATGCATATTTCTGTGATACTACTACTAGGGAACATATAAAATTTTTTTGATCAAAAGTGGTTAATAAATAAAATTTCATATGGTTCAATCTAGTATAATTGACTTTTCAACTTTCTGAGACTCTTGGAATCTTCTAGAAAAAAAGATGATACAGAACAGGACCATCTCTACCAGTGCCAGCATACAAAATTGACAGAAAAATTGGATTTCTGAAAATTTGGTTCTTGGAATTTTAAATCACCTAAGATGCTGACGCTTAGAAAGTCCTAAAGTTAATATAACTTTGTGGCGATATAAGGGACTTTTAAAAAGTATTTAAAAATAAAATAAAAGTAGTTAGAAATAAGATAAACCATTCAACTATAAATGAGAATATTGTAAAAGAAACAAAACTACTTAATGTGATTTATACTGATTTAAATTTTGCTATTATAGTGAAAAGAGGTACACGGATGCACTTACTTTCAAGGAGGATATTCAATAAATCCGTAACTCAGCCTCGCTGTGCTTTTATGGGGAGTATAATAAATTGGTCACGCAAAGCACTACCGCTTGGGAACAACAGAAAAACATTAAATAATTATTTAGGAGTAGACCTTACCTATCTGATTTCTGCCTGAAGAATAAAACGCATTGACTACAGCTGCTCCGCTTATCCACCTACAGAAAACATAAGAACTTGTTACAAACGATACAGCGTTATCTGATTTAATCTGTTCACCACGATAAAAGCATTATCACTGTTCCTAGATGCATCTTAACTTTCTGTCTGAAATATGATCAACAAATTAAAATTAGCTCACTAGGTGAGGTAATTCATTGAAAGTATTTCCACTTCTTGAAATACAGGAATATATCCAGGTCTGCAATCTGTTTTCTAATTTGCATAAATTTTTAATGGAGGCAATTGACAGTACAAAACCCATTCTAATGTATCTCTTGGGAAACTGCAATGGATTAAAATTATATTGAAATGTGTTTAGCTCTGTGTTCCTGATACTAGGTAAACTATGCCAACAATTCTGGAGCAGCTGACAGAATATTGAAATACAGGTTGCTAAAATTTCAGACTCTTTGTAAACTATGAATTAAATTTTTTTAAATTCATAGTTTACAAGGAGCCTTTTTGGGGACTAAGAGATCCCCTCGGCAGGTATTTAGTTTTGGGTAATGTGCCTCCTCTGATTATTGCCATTTAAAATTATTTCTTTAAAATATGGCATACCAGCTACGAGAGCAGAGGTATATTTTTTTTTTTTTTTTTTTTTTTTTTTTTTTTTTATTTTTTTTCGGTATGCGGGCCTCTCACTGTTGTGGCCTCTCCCGTTGCGGAGCACAGGCTCCGGACGCACAGGCCTGGCAGCCATGGCTCACGGGGCCAGCTGCTCCGCGGCATGTGGGATCTTCCCGGACCGGGGCACGAACCCGTGTCTCCTGCATCAGCAGGCGGATTCTCAACCACTGCGCCACCAGGGAAGCCCAGAGAGCAGAGGTATATTTTTGTATAATGACTGTACAATAAAATCCAGGTGGTTCTTAAGTAGATTTGTCTGTGTATGCCATGAATTAGGCTCTATATTGAATCTAAAGATTTTATAAAATACAATTCCTGACTTTAGAAAAGTCTAGTTGAGGAGATGATAAAGAGGCATAAATAACTATAATACAAGACAGAATGAGAAAAATAACAACAACCCAGGCAGCCTTAAGCTAAAGGATGGCGCCAGTGTTCCCACGTCTTTCTGCTCAGATGTTATGAAGACCGCACATCAATAATCACTGTTAAACACTTTTGTGCAACAGGAGTAATATTACCATCTTAATAGACTATTACACATATCCTTATATACTCATTGAAAAATGGGTACTGCTTGACTTCAGATATCTCCTTAAATGTCAGCACACATGCATACACTTAAGACAATCATATATTATTATTTAATGGCTGCATTATAGTTATTCCACTTTTAGGGCAACAATTAGAATGGCAGTTATTATCCTACTCATGGAAGGAGTTTATAGTAATTAGTGCAATGAGGTTAAATCAGAACTGTTTCCAGACCCTGCTTTGCAAGGTAAGCAATACAAAGTCAGCACCCCTACATCAACATTTTAGCTACAATTTCAGTAACTACTGTCGGATTTCAGATGTGAGTCCTATTTTGATCTCTTAAAAATAACTCAAGGAGGGCCACATATAACAACGATCTGATAAATTCTAATCAAGCATGAATTCTGTCTCCAATAACATGACTAAGACATTCATATAAAGGATTTGGGACCTAAAAAGAAAATTCAGATAGAATTTCTGTGAATTTTTCTTTAGGAAGCACATAACTTTGAAGATGGAGGGTGTGGATGGGGGAATAGTTGATCAATGTGTTTCTTCTTTGGTTTGATTTTGTTGCAAACAGAAAACATTTTCAGACAGGATGGTGTGACAGACAGCTCAGTACTCCCTAATTTCATCACAGCTGAGTCATCAATATTTTAATTTCTTGCAGGTTGTTGGTTACAAGCATATAATTTTATTTATTTTAATTAAACTTCACCTTTTCCCACATGCTTTGTGGTGACTCACAACAAAAACATATACTTGTAATCCCAGGGGTGTTAGACTAAAATCTAGAGATCAGAAATGACATAGGACAGGTAGATTTGGTTTGTGTGACCCAAAAGATTATGAAAGAAAACATTTGTATAAATAAAACTCAGGATCAGGGAAAATGATGGATTAGGACTACGTTTATATATATTCACACAGTTATTATGACTCAAGTATGGTTCAAGGTTGTCTGGCAGGAGAGGCAAGATAGGAAATGTGCTCATACTACTTCTGAGGAGAAACGCTGTTCCTTGCAGTGACTTTAGAAAGATATTTCTGATGTGTCCTCAACATTCTGATAGTGTAGGAGAGCAAAACTTGCCGCCCCAAAATGTATCTTTGGTATGAGGATTACTTTGACCTGAAAACAAATCAAGGCCCAAAAGACTCAGGAAGAGACTGTGACCTGCCCCTTAACTGCCTAAAAAATTTTTAGATAGAGGTCCTGTTCCTGGCATAGAGCCATCACCAGAGGTGAGTTCAAATATGGGCCAGGTGTGGTGGGAGAAACTTGACAGAGCCCAGAGATCAGAGTCCACTCTGTATTCCATTGTCTCAGCATGACCCAGAGAACAAGTGTTTACCAAACATTTGCTTCTGCATCTGCATGTGAATTGCCCTCCTCCCATTCGAAGTCTCCAGCCACTACCCCAACCTCCTTTTGTCTTAGCTGAAGATGGTATTTAAGGTGAGGGGATTCAGTCATCTTGGCAAGTTACTCAGTTTTCCTGGGTCTCTCCCATGTACACCTGTAATTAAACTTTGTTTGACTTTTCTCCTGTTAATCTGTCTCATGTCAATATAATTCTTAGACCAGCCAGAAGATCCTAGAAGGGTAGAGGAAAATTTCTTCCTCCCTGATAATAGCATATATGGCAGTAGATTTTATGCATAAACAGCTTATGATTATTAAAATCATTAAATTTCAATTGTTATGAAAATTAATTTAACATATTTTCAGGTCTCATTTGTTCAATTATGAACTTCTGATTTAGTGATGGTATACTGTGCCTGGACTTTAATGGGTAATAACAAATAATATGCAAATTGCTGGTTCTGGACTCAGGCACAATGCTAATAATGAAATACAAAAGATGCCAATTCAAAATGTTTTTGTTTTTTTTTTAAACTATTATATTACAGAGGAAAGGAACTAGATACAGGAAACTAATGTTTCAGATAGCAACAGATCTCAGAAGTAGGACACAGATTAATGAAGTTTATGTTACCCATCTCATGTTTATTGCTTTTGTAAAAATAAATGTCACACCTTTTGTTTTAGTGATTTTTCTGCTCTTCTGTTACATTACTTTGAGGGGGTTTAAGATTGCACTTTGATTAATGTTTGTAACTTTCCAGCAGGGAGGGTTTTACATATTAAAATGTCCACTGTGAATTACACCTTCATGAAAATAGGTAGCTATTTATGACCACAGGACACTCAAATAAAAGTAGAATTATGGTGGTTAGGTTCATAGAGCACTAGTGTGTAGTGTCTGCCTTTTCTTCCTTGAGATCTTTCACAGTGTGTCCTCAGACTACCCCTGGGTAATTACCCAGATTCAAAAGTACAGGGCACTTTGTCCCTGGGAATGATCAGAACTTGAGGTACTGTGATTGGATCATTATATCTTAAAGTGATGATAACAGCGGCAGACTCAATGTCTAATATTTGTGGTCAATCATGAAATATTTCACTATGTTACTATAAAAGCTAAATTAATAAGACAAAGAAAATATTTTTCAAAGTAAATGGTGATGTAACAAAATATGTAAGTTCTTTTGACTTGGATGCAGCCTCAAAGTTTCAGGAGAAGCTTTCATTTATGGAAAACAGACAAATCTGACCCTGAATAGCAGCATAGAAAAGAGAAATTGCACAACTAAAGAGAAAACCAAGTATCCACTAACATAATGAATACTGCAGGTTATCTGAAGATAACCTTTAAAGTACGGAGGCCAGACACGAGCATCTCCTAGAGCAGGTATTGAACCTGAGAGATGGAGTAGGTATCACCCTGTTCTTTGAATTCTCTTCCTGCCTCCGGTATGTGTGTAGGAGTATGGGTGTGTATGGTATAAAGTGAAGGGTGGGGAAGCAAGAAGTAAGCAAACTTTATTTTAAATTTCTGAGACATAATTTTGTCAGGTAATCTTATTCTTGTTTTGGGGCACTTACAGTAGGACAAAGGGACACTATAAGCAGCATGGCCCTCGAAGTTGAACTGACAGTGTAGCTGGGAAATATAAATGAAATGCCCTTGAGAGGGGGACCAGGTGTGTTTCTCTTCTATCTCTTATTACCCTGAAGAACCTAAGTGGTGAGGAGATGAAAGCACAGAGACATCATTTTTACTGCAGGGAAGAAAAGCAGAAGTCTACAGACTAATCCTATAGCCTTATGGATATAATAAACCCACTGGATTGCAAAGGCACCTGGAATAAAACTTCTTTTGCTCACTCATGTGTAACTTTAAAAATTTAAGCAACAAAATCATTAATGCCTCTTTCCCTGAAAGCATTCAACTTCTTAGCATCTTGTGGCCTCGAAGCAACTCCTTTGACATCAGCAGTACAATACAATGGTTTTCTCTGTCTTCCTCAAGTACTTCTGGAAAGGAGAATTCTCATTTTGTAATTGCAGTTGCCACTGTGATGCTTCATATTTATTAATATTCCCTCATCAAAACTTCAAGGTTTTCTATATATTTTCATTCACCTTTCAAACCACACGAATAAGATAGATGACACCTCCAATTTTCAGGTGTAGAAACTAAGGCACACCATAGCTCAGACTCTTTTTCCTATTTACAGACTTAGCAATACAACTGGGAAAAGGATATAGAAACTACGGAGAAAGAGGACCCTCTCATCTTCCAGTCAAATCCCCTACTTCTAACATGTTGATCTGCATCACACATAAAATTTCATCACAAAAATGAATGCCATTTCCTTGCCATCCTCTTTTAAAATGAAAGTGCTCATTTTTAGACTGCTTCACATTTAGGGCTGCCCCTTTCCCTAACAAGCTTTAGGACGCTGGCCTCTACGCCACCCTGAAGTCTCATCATGACCAGATCTTAACAACAATAGCTACTGTGTAATGAACACCTAAGTTACGTGGCAAGCACATGACACAATACACAACACAATGACCCACAAGGCAAAAGTAAATGTTATTATCCTCAGTTTATAAAGGAATCATTGAGGCTCCGAGGTATTATGTAGGTTGTCTAAGTTCACACAGCGAATGAGTGGCAGGAGAAGCACCTTACCTCAGGACTGTGCACTACCTCTACCCCCACCACCTCCCATCACCGCCCCGACTCCAGGGCACAGGCTCTTTCCACTGCTGCCTAAGGTACAATATTTTACCCAAAGGCAAAAGCATGGTAGGACCAAAGAGCCTATTCCACTGTTCACTGTTGTTGCATAAGAGTTGTTTACATGACTGCAGTACTCTGAGTGAGAGCCAGGACTCCTATGCCGACATGACATTGGGAGAATCCACTTCTCTTTCAACAGAAAGCAACACAAATCACTACTCTAATTTTCTTCCTAGAAGTCATCAGTTGGTTGTGTGTGGTTCTAAGTTTGGCGGCAAGACTCCATCTTTTTAGTCTTCAGTAGCTCTATATGTGTGTACATGCATGCATGTGTGCCCTCATGTGGGTCACGGGCCAGATTCAGAGAAATGCCCAATTTGGAACATATATGGGTGGGTGGATTTTTTTCTGTCAGAATTTTCTTTTGGTACTTGTTCTCCTGGTTAAGAATAACCTTGCGATCTTTCGGGAAAGAAATGAAAGCTCTTACATCCTGTATAACCCTTAGCAATGATATAACGTGATGTTATAAGTCCACTGTTGTCTAGCTCATTAGACAGTGACTCCCTGAAGGCAGGGATGTTCCATGTTTTGTTCTTTTTTAAAATTTTGGTAAGAACACTCACCATGAGGTCTATCCTCTTGACACATTTTAAGTGTACATTATTGTTGACTTTAGGTAAGAGGCTATACCATATTAATCTTGCTTAACTGAATTTTTATGCCTGCTGATGAACAACTCCTCATTTCCTCCTCTCCTCAGCTCCCGGTAATCATGATTCTCTCCTTTGATTTTATGAATTTGGCTATTTTAGATACCTCATATAAGTGGAATCATGCAGTATTTCTTTTTCTGTGTCTGGCTTATTTCACTTAAGTATAATGTTCTTAAGTTCATCCATGTTATTGCTGCATACTGCAGAATCTCCTTCTTAAAGGCTGAGTAGTATTCCATTTCATATATAGACCACATTTTCTTTCACCTTTCATCTGTCGATGGAAACAAGTTGTTGCCACATCCTAGCTAACATGAATGGTGCTGCAATGAACATGGGTGTGCTAATATCTCTCCGAGACCCTGATTTCAATTCCTTGGCTATATGCCCAGAAGTGGGATTACTGGGTCATGTGGTTCTATATTTAATTTTTTGAAGAACCTCCATACTGTTCTCCATAGCTACTGCACCCTTTTGTATTCCCACCATTTGTGCAAGGGTTCAAATTTCTCCATATCATCACCAACACTTTTTGTTGTTTTTTTTTTAAAAAAAAAACAATATGCAATCCTAACGGTAGTGATGTGATAACTCACTGGGGTTTTGATTTGCATTTCCTTGATGATTAGTGATGTTGAACATCTTTTCATATACGTGGTGGCCATTTGTATGTCTTCTTTGGAGAAACGTCTATTCAAATTCTTAGCTCATTTTTTAATTGGGTTATTAGTTTTTTTGCTCTTGAATTGTGGGAGTGACATATATTTTGGAGATTAAGCCCTTAGCAGACATGCGATTTGCAACTATTTTCTACCATTCCTTAGGCTGCCTTTTCATTTCTTCTACTATGCAGAAGCTTTTAAGCTCAATGTAGTCCCAATTGTGTATTTCATGTTTTGCTCTTAATAGTATCTCTAGGGCTTAGCACAGTGTTGGGAACCTGATAGGCACTCAATACATATTTGGGTCTTGGCATATCAGTGGGTCCTTCCAAGCCCCAAGAGTACTGACCCTTCTCATCCTTGGGACCCTGGGAGGGTGGAGGGCACGAAGCCTTGGTGTTATGCAGGCTGTCGAGAGCCATGGAAACTGCAAGTCATGTACTATCTGGACATTGCCCTCTCAAGAGGGTACACTGGTATAAAGTTCTAGACTTCTTTTGCAAAGTTCTCCCTGTTTAAACCTTTTAACTTTTACCTTCCCTCCCTACCTCTTCTTCCCCCTCTGAAAACA